>NC_071114.1:8275500-8894000 GCF_024256425.1 Clarias gariepinus | reverse complement strand
TATGTGAAGTTCTATATTCTTGACATATGAATGGAAGTTTAGACCATGCTGTTGAGTGACACCACATACAGGAAGTACTGTAAGGGGATCAATTGACAAGCTATTGATGTCTGTCTGAGAGAAGCTAGTTGAACCAGGAGAGGGCAGTGTCTGTAATATTTGGTGATATTTCCAGGTAAGACAGAACATTGGAGTGTTTGAAAGCGTCACATGCAGAGTTGAGGACGAGGATGATGAGGATGCTGAAGTGTCCAGAGTCAACACTGCTACGTTAACAGTGCTACGTTAGAGAAGTGCCGTTTCAGTACTATGTTGACATATACCAGTAAAACAATATTGAAATTATTTAGTATTTAGTTTTTTATTCATTTGGTTTTTCGTTGTGTTTTTTTTTTTTTATGTGTTAAAGTTTATTTGGTTTTATATTAGAATTACATTGTGGGATTTTTTTAATATGTATATTTTGCTCCGTGTTGTCATTTTATTTTATGTTGGGGTTATTTTGTTTTATATCCAAATTAAAAATGTATATGTGACATACACAGCCATACACAGGATAATACTAATCTTTAGGTCAAGGGCAGTTGTTACTGTAAATGTTTTAACAACCGCCCTTGACCTAAAACTTTAAAGAAAATTGAGTATTTTAAATAAAGATTATGAAATAAGAATATGATAATAAAAAGAAAAATAGAGTATGAAAATAAAATGTTCTAATAAGGAAAATAAAATATGAAATAAGAATATAATAATAAACAATTTTATAGTACAAGAACTATAAAAAAAAAAACTTTGGGCTGTAAAGTTTACATTATGTACAAGTACAATTAATAAACATAAAAAAATAAAATAAAAAAATAGAATTGAGATGGAATTTAAGTGGAATGTCCAGTCGTGAGCATAGCAGCATGTCAGTGTGCAAATTATGTGCAAATGAGTTAAATATTGTGGCTTATCGTGATTTGTTTTATGTTTATTTTTGTTTCATGTTGTGGGATATTTTGGCCCTTTGGTTTATTTAGCTTTTCTTTTATGTTCATATGTTTATGTTCATTCTGTTTATTGTTGTGGTTTGTTTTGAGTTGTGTTGTCATTTTGTTTTAATATTGTTTTTATATTTGGTTTGTGTTGTTTATTTAAATTTTATGTTATGGTAAATGTTGCCTCTTTGTGTGGTTTTATGCTGTGGTTTATTTTGTTTTGCATTCTCATTATAGTCTTTTTGTGTTGTGCTAATTACATACTGTATAATGTTGTTTTTTATTTCGTTTCATGCTGCGGTTATTCCATTTTATGTTGAGAACATTTTATTTGTTGCGTTTATTTTGTCTGGTGTTCTTTTTCGACTTGGGTCACAGAATTCATACATAAAATCTGTTTAAAAAAAGGAACGAAAAAAAAAAGTGATGAATGAATGAATGGATGGATGAATGGATGGATGAATAGAGACGGGAAGAGGCTTTTAAAAGATTGGCCGCGGCTGAGAAAAATGAGAGCAGATTTAATCAGTTATAAGATGATTCTGCGTCCTGTTTGCCTTCCAAATCGTTCTTGTTTCTTATCAGTCATCCTCTATTATGCAAATGCTCTCTGTGTCCGTCTGCCAAATAATTGGTCTCCTGAGTGTGTGTGTATGTGTGTGTGTGTGTGTGCATGTATGTCTGTGCATGATGAGCAAATATCTGAACCTTTTTCTCTCATACACACACACACACACACATTGTATTGTATTGTACTTCATGGCCTGTCTTTTAGCAGAAAGGTAGATTAAGACCGTCAGATAGACACCCACTCATATAACGGTTCACATAACAGAGGATTAAAAAACCAGACTTGGCTTTTCCTGAATGTCCTGACTCACTAAACAAGAGGAGGTGCAGATGTGCTGCCCTCTGCCAACACCACAGCGAAGATTAGAAGTCCAGTCTGCTCACGTCACTTTAAAGTATTTTGGAAGAAGGCAGTGGAGAAGCTGGCATTGGGAAAATGGCGATCATGACCCGAACAAGAAGAGTGCAACATCACTCCGGGCCAGCTAATCCCAGAGGTGGAGTGGCAGTGCTGTGTGACAGGATCTGGCACGCTTACAACCCGTCCTGAATCCATCAAGGATGTTGGCTGCCAGGAGACAGTCAGAGGGAAGACTGAATTAGCTCTAAAGCAGGATGCCAACATGTGCCATCCTATTTCATGCTTTTTCATCCTGCTGATAGCATCAGCTGAATTCTTTACCAGCACAGCGAGGTAACAACTACGCATTCGAAATGAGACACGCATGCTGAGGTGACCATCTGCATGACCAGTCGCCATGTCCAAATCCATAGTCTTTATGTTGTCTGGTTTTGTTGTGATTAAATTGGCTCGGGCAATTCTGTGACGTTACCATGCAGTTTCTTTTTTTTTATTTTTTTTTTTAATAAGCACTGGCATGTATTTTAATTACTAAACATCTTCAAGTAGTTTGCAGAATTACACTTGAACACAAGATTGGAGATACGTGATATTACTCAATTTTGTTTAATTAACTGTGAAGTCTTTAGGAGATCACATCCTAGCGTAATTTTAGCTGATTAATTTGTGCACTATGGTGGGCAAGAGACCAAAATCCAAAGCTGATAAAATCACAACATTATTTTAACACAAAATCAAATCACACACCACAATAACACTATTATTAATAATTAAAATTATACTTAATAGCTGTGATTCATTTTGTTTTCTCTCCTGTTCATTTTGGTTTGTATCTTAGTTATTTTGTTATGCTACTGTTTTTTTTTTTTTGCCTGTTTTGTTTTGTTTTTTGTTGTTTTGCCGTTTTGTCAGTCCATTTGTTATGTACTGTATTATGATAAATTTATAACATTGTGGTTCACTTTGTTTTGCATTGTGGTTATTTTGTTTTGAGTCTCATAATTTTGTTTACCATCTTGGTCAAATTTGTTTTGTGGTGTGATCACTTTTTAAACAATCATTTTGTCCTGTGTGTTTTTATTTTTATTTTTTTATGTTGTGGTTCAGTTTGTTTTGCTTTGCAGTCATGTTGTTTTGTGTTGCGTTTTATTTGGTTTAATTTTGCTGGCCTTGTGTTTGTTCTGTTTTGTGTTAAAGTTTGTTTTTTGTTTTGTTTAAGGGGTTGTTTTGTTTTGTGCTGAGGTCGTTTTGTTTTCAAGTTGTGTTTTTATGTTGTTTTGGATTCTGTACATCTTGTGTCGTGTTCTTGTCATTTCGTTTTCTGAGGAGGTCATTTTGTTTTCATGCAATAGTGCATTTTGTTTTTTCTGTTTTTTTTTTTTATTTGTTTTTAAGTTCTGGTTCATATTTCTCTGTGTGGTTATTTTATTTTGTGTTGAGGTCATTTTTTTTTTGTGTAGTGATTTTATTTTTTTACTTTTTGGTCACTTTGTGTTTTGGTGCATTTTATTTTGTGGATTGTTTTCTTTTCTTTTTTTTGCCTTGTGGAACATTTCCTTTTGTGTTGATTCATTTTTATGTTGGGGTCATTTAGCTTTTTGATGAGTTCATTTTGTTTTCATGTAATTATTTATTCTGTTTTTTGTTGGGGTTTGTTGTGCGCTGGTCATTTTGTCTCTATTGGGATCCATTTAAGTTTTTGTGTTGTGGTTAATTGTAAAGTCTTTCTGTTATGTGTTGACATAATTTTGTTTTCATGCTGTTGTTCATTTTGTTTTGTGTTCTGGTTAGCTCTTTTTTTGCTGAGATTTATTTTCGTTTTTGTGCTGAGGTCATTTTGTTTTCATGTTGTAATTCAGTTTGTTTTGTTTTCTGATTGTTTTGTTTTTGTGTTGAGGTTATCTTGTTTTGTGTTGGAGTCATTTTGTTTTTGTGTTCTGATCATTTTGTTTTGATGTTATTTTGTTTCATGTCGAAATCATTTTGTTTCAGGTTACAGTCATTTTGTTTAATGTTCTGGTCATTTTGTTTTGTGTTACAGTTTCCTGTAGCACAAGCTTGGCATTACTGTAATGTTTTGCTGTGTGTTCTCATTTTCTTTTTTTTTTTCATGATCAGACAAATACAAAATAAATACAGTTTCAGCAAATTATTATGTTTGGTAAAACAATAACTTTCTTATCTGAATTGGCGGCAGAATTCAAAGAATCTTCAAACGATTCCACTTTACTGTATGTCACAGGAAAATAAAGTAAAGCGTACAGTATATACAAATGCAAAGTGATGTAAAAAAGTCAACGAATGTTTTATTGGTACTTTAACTTATTGTACCATTACATTTTCATTGCTTTAATTATCTGGAAGTGGTCACCTCAAGGGCCCCCATTCTTTTAAAGACGAATTAATGTAAAAGCTAATGCATGCTAATTATTTCCTATGTTTGGAATCAATAAAAAAAACAAATGGAAGTATTGATCCGAAACCTTTCTTGTAAAGATAAGCAAAAAACTTTCTTATCAATTCTGATTCATAACTAACAGGAAGGGGGATCCTTTGGAACGTGGTGAAGTGGAGGTCAGATCAATATGGGGCGCTAGCAAAAAAAAAAATACGGCAGAGCAAAACTCTAAATAGGAGAAAAAGAAAGAGAGAATGTTCCGCTGCGACACTAATTGTAACTTGTTAAGACAGCGGTCCAGTGATTGTGTCAGATCTCGTTCCATGCAATTAACTGCCTGAGAATAGCCTTTTATTGTCGGCCTTTCATCTCCGATCGCCGAGATATTCAAGAAATTTGTGCTCTTATACAGTGGAAGTAAGGCACTAGCTTCAACGCAGACAGAAACATCAAACTTAATCAGCTGCCTGACTGTACACAAAATACACAAGTACAGCTTCAGCAAGAGCAGGATGTTCATGCAATCAGCCTTCTGTCAAGCCCAGATATCTCTCTGTGAAGCCTCCAGCCCAGAAGGCAATTCTTCCTATCGCTCTCGCACACCTGCGTGCCACTACGACTTATCTTCCACTAGTTTCCTTCACTGTCCCTTTCTAGGTCTCCTTCAATTTTATACTTATTAGGGCTTTGCTTCTCAGGACCTGACTGGCTTCTATTCAGCAAGAAGCTCCCACCTAGCCAGACGGGTGCTTTCTGTAAGGTTTAGAATGATTGTGCTACTTTCAGGATTAGGTCGAGACGTGTCAAGGTCAGTGGGGAGGGTTTCACTAGTGAGAGTCATTTAGACTTGACCTGTCCTGACAGTGTCTTTAATAAATAAAGCGAAGTAAAAACAAGCTATTCCCGCCAGAGGTTGCAATACATTCACCAGCTCTGCTCTGGCGATGTTGATTAGTTCGGACTGTGGAAAAAAAAAAGGAAATATTTCTCGCAAATGCCACATTTCTACATTACACATACAGCATTTGGGAGACCCCCTTATCCAGAGCAATTTATTGTACATGTTTATCATATTATATATCCCAACGATGCCAACTCTACTGTTAAACAATCTACACTAGAAAACGTTTAAAAAAAATGAATTCCTTTAGTGGACAAGCGTGAATCAGACGAATCCCGCTGCTTGTAAAGGACCTCCTCCCACACGTCATTTTTGCTGTGTACCTATGCATAGTGTATTCTATTGTGACCATCAGTGTGCTGTACTTTGTAAATTCAGATTGATTCAGAGTGGCATAAGCCAGCTCAAAGAGGCTGATCCAGACTGGTACTGATGCAACTAAGGCTGAACCTGAAAAAAAAACAAAACAGTGGAAATCCCCCCAGACACTGCAGAGTATTGGACTTTGTAGTAGACATTGTCCCCTCCATTTATTATTGAACTACTGTATAAAGAGCTTCCTTGACATGCAGCACGCTTTCAGGTTCAAAATCAATGATTTCAGCTGAGCGGGCGGCCTATCCAGAAGAATGCATTTTAAGAATTGGTTTCTAAACGCATTACGCAATACACATATCTATTATTTTGCACATTTATATTCCACCAACTTTATGGAACCTGAAAATGGAATTTTCATTTTCATTTCAAACATACAATTCTATAAATTATAGTATATAAATTACTTTTTTATGTTGTATTTATATATATATATATATTTACTTACAAGTGGTAAAATTCACCTAAAGATGTTAGTCCAAATTATAGGTTACACTTTTGAGATTTAAAAACCTCAAATTACATTTAAAAAAAGTGAACCATCTGGAATCCCCAGAAAAAAAGCTGCTTTCAGAGGTATTTTCAGATCTTGGTATTTATCACAGTCATCTGTTCATGCCCGCATTCATGAAAGGAAGTGAAGAGATCTTGAGTGGAGTTAAGTGGAGCTAAAAGGTAAAATACAAACTGTATAATCAATTTATTTTTATCTAAAATTTCGCATTTCAGGCAACATGGTGGCCTTGTGGTTAGCACTGTCGCCTTGCACCTCCAGGGTCTGGGTTCGAATCCCGCCTCGGGTCTTTATGAATGGAGTTTGCAAGTTCTTGGTTGGTTTCCTCCCACAGTCCAAAGACATGCAGATTAGGTTAATAAGCATTGGGCATAGTGTGTGTATGCTTGTGTACCCTGCAGTAGGTTAGCACCACAAAGTTTAATGTCAATTTAAGGAGAACATTAAAAAAAATGTCATCCTATGATACCTACTTTTCCCTTTAGGGAATTCAGGATGTACTCCCAAAACTCTCCCATGTCTGCAGGGATAAAAGGCCAGCTCGTCCGGTCTGATCCTACAGAAAAGCGAATGCATCGCAAATCGCCGGAAAAGTAAATGTTGGCTATAATGGAAAGGCACCAGAACTCCCAGTGGACCCACCGCACACAGGCCTCAGCAGGCAAACAGGTCAAGTTCCTGACTCCAAACTCCCTAGATCACAATCAATCGAGTACCCATGAAAGGCCCCACCTCACAAAGCACAGCACCCAACGTCCTTGTAATCGACACCACAGAACACCCTCAGAGATCCTGGTGACACACTCTGAGTCGCCCGAGCCTCCCGGTGGCACAAGACGAGCTTAAAATCTAGATGGTTTTTATGTTAATGGTTTATCTGTATGGCAGATCAGTGTAGATTCTGTCAATTGTCTTTTGTTTTTTTAGATTTGTATTTATGGTTCTGAACATTGTAACCAGTATTTTTTTCATTTATATTTATTAATGCAAATCGTACCCTTAACACATTCAAAATAAAGAAAATATTTGACAAAATGTGGCTATTCACACTCGAAAAACATTTCATGTGGTTGTAATATAACTCACATAAATGGAATTCATATTTAATACTTTTGTCAGCACCTAAGCTTCTTAACAAGGTAGCCTTAAAAAGCATTGAAGCTGGAAATGTAATTTGTAGCCTGTGTGCAGCTGTTAATTGAAGTGCAGTTTGACATGTTCTTTATAATTCTATATAAATTAAACAACCTAAAAATAGGGATGTCCTTAAAACTGTTTCACCGCCAAAGATGATTAGATATCTAGTTAGCAATGCTTTGGTATTACTTGTTTAGTTTTTAAAACCTTGCAACTCCTAATTCCTTAAATTAGCTTGTTACAGTGTGCAGCCATCCTATACACTACACACGCAAAAATCCAATTTCATCAAAACTGTAGGAAGAAAACTTGTAATTAGGTCACTGAAACCCCTACCTACCCAGCCGACTCCCTTCGATTAGTACCATATTTGGGAAGCAAATGAAAAGTTGATACCACCGTGTAGAAAGTGAAGTATGTGCGCTGACATTCACAGAAAATAAATCATTACTCAGAGAGCGTGCCATTCTGAACAGACCGGACAGTATTGAGAGATAATTGGCTTTCATAGCTTTGATTAAATTCATTGATTTTTTTTCTCCTGCACCATTCCTCCATGAACCATAAATATATGCTAGAAATATTCATTGACCTTCCAATTGGTAGCCTGTTATTCTGCAATATGAATAAAGATGACAAATCGATTAGAGCAGTGTTTCCCGATTCTGGTCATGAAGTCTCCTTGAACTGCAAATCTGCAGGGCTGAGCCTTGCTAGAACCAAGTTACAGTATTATATACAGCCAGACCAAACAAAAATCCCAATTTTAAGTTCATTATTGAACCTACATCAAGCAACAAAAACAACTATGTTTAAATCACAGCTACGTTTTATAGTGAAAGAAAGAACATTTTCACACCCAGGATACGAGAACTCACGATGAGTGAATGATCGGACTTTGGAGCAATGGAAAACGGTCATGTGGTCTGATGAGTCCACATTGACCCCAGAGTAATGTAAGGGTAAAAAGGGAAGTGCATGAAGCGATGGACCCATCATGCATAGTGTCCACTGTACAAGACCCTGGAGGCAGTGTTATGATCTGGGGTTGCGTCAGTTGCTCAGGCTTAGTAACATTCTTCGGCAATAAAACAAAGTCAGCTGACGACCTGAATGTACTAAGTGACCAGGAAATCACATTAAAGGATTTTTTCTTCCATGACATCACAGGCATATTCCTGGACTTAAATTATGAAAGAGTGATTCTAGGAGCATGAGGAGTTATTATCACAGATTAACTGCACCCCACATTTTACACCCTAGTTAAAGCCAAAGGAAGTCAAACTCAATCTTAGGTCAGATAATTTTTTTTCCAGCCAGTGTATGCTCAAAATATCAAATTATCAGGTGTGTAGGTTTGGGCAGGTAAAATGTAGTAAAATGTACAATGGGTGAATCAGTATTAAAAAACACCAGAATTCAACAACAACAATAACAAAAAAACACGCAAATCCAATCACTCGGTTCTGCTTAAGGATTCTTCACGTACATCTCATTCGCATTTCTTTCATTTGAACTTGTCAGCAGATACAAGATCAAACTCCTACCTCTCACGACTCAATTTCTTTTCTGTCACTGTAATTCTATATATATATAGTTACTGAACAATATGCTTTAAGACAAATAACTGAAAAGACTTGTTTAAATATGTACTGTATGACTAAATCCGAGGACATTCGTCTTTTTTAATTTGTTGCTGTTTCTTTATTATTTTTATTTCAAGATCTCCATCACGTAAGTGCTCATGCAGTCCCCCTTTACTGTGCTTGATCTTTACTAGACATACTGAATACATAATAAAAACGACCATCTAATATGATATTCTGTATCTGTCTTAACTCCTGCATCTGAACTGCTGACCAAAGCTAACCTTACACAATGCAAAGCCTGCTCTAAAATCCAGCTGCTGAAGCACTCTGGCTGATTCGGAGCAAGCATTGTTAAAAAATAGATAAATAAATACATAATGGAGTGGTGCAGTAAAGTAGCCTCATTTGCCACTATTGAGTTCATATCCCTGCTGCTATCCCAGGGAGATTTATGGTTTGACCTTAATGCTGCTGTGACAGAGGAATCTACACACTCCGGATCACTGCTTTAAGACACACAGTTTCAGAACTGATGTGGATACGGACATATTTCTGAATCAGTGTTGCTTTTTGCCATGAAGGAAAACAGTAAAGGAAGCGGAAAGAGGAGAAGTACAGGCCTGTAGAATAATTTACTTAATACTATACAATTTAAGTAAGGAATCAACAGAAAAACGATTTCTTTATTCCCATCTTGTTAATAATTCTTCAACTAGGGAACGAGGAGGCCAACGTTGACCATTTTATTTATGCCCATTTGTATAAACACGCCAGGACATCCGGTCAACATTTACACCAATTAGTGATAATCTGCATGTTTGTGGACCGTCGGAGGAAACCCTGTGCAAATAGACCCGACGCGGGAATCGAACCCAGGACCTGGAGGTACAAGGCGACAGTGCTGACCACTAAGACAGTGCTGACCACTAAGCCACCATGCTGACTTATTTATAATTATTCTACTTTTTTTCAAACTACATTACCTATATAATACTATTTATTTATGTTTACAAATATGTAAGGACAAACAAAATAAAGAAATCTTCTTAAGAAATTAAAATAAAACAATGTCACATATGAGGAAGGGCTGTTGTGCTGAATATCACAAGGTTGCATGCTAAAGATATGACAGCAGTGCTGACATTCAGTACAACAGCATAAGCTTGAGTGTAATATTGCTTTTATACAACAGTTCCACAAACACCATTTATTATTAACTATAAATACATACAAACATATCAACAGTGTGTTTGTTAATTGAACCAGGTATTTTGCTTCACCAAGACATATTCTTCTACACGTGGTGAAACAAACTAACCGCGACTAAAGGAGCTGGCGACCGGCAGTTAGTGTAATTAACAGAAGTGAAAGTAGTTTTAAATTCTTACCGGTACTGTGTAGCCAAAAGGTGATGGGAATAAAACATGAAGGTGGTGGACAGTCCTGTAAATCTCATACGTTCCTTTTTTTTTGTTTCCATTTAGAATAGCCTCAGCTGGGGGTCTGGGGTTGAATCCCAAATAGTGTTTAATGGAAAGCTAGTGCGCTATGTAAAGTATAGAATCCCCTGTTCCAAAATGCCAAGTAGTGCCCTTGATGAGGGGTATTTGAGAGTTATTAGAACACCTGTGAGGTGAAATAATGCCAATAGTTAAACATCCCAGTGGGATGTTTATATATAAACATGATGATATATGATGACTATATAATATATAGTCTATATCACCACTCTTAGGATACCTCTCATCCAATCAGATTACGCGGTCAGAATAAACTGTAGTACAATTTCGCATAATGCATGGCAGGTTAATGTTTTGGTGCCATTTCATTGGCACTGTGCCTGAATGTGCCAGTGCATGGGGATCTTCAGGTGTCCCTCTAGAGAACCCTTATATGCTCTAAACAGCATTTGCTGTCACATAGTTATAAAAGTTCAAACTTTTTTTTGGAAGCTAAGAAGCCTACTTATGATTGAACCCTGCGGAAACTAAAAAACAACTATCCAGTTTTCTTAAATATAGTAAAATAATTACTAAAATATTTAAAATGTGCACTAAAGAAAAATGCCACCTGTGTTGTTCATTTGATTAAAATTTTTTGACTTGTGATGCTAAAACAACCATAAAAATGTGAGTTTTGACATGTTACTTCAAAGAGCTTGCTTTCCCTATGTATAAACCTTTTAAACTTGAACTAGAAATGAGAAATAAATCAGCATCATGTCTTGTTTATTTAGTCTTTACGTACAGTAAACTGATCAATAGGATAACGAGGTATATTGACACACTCCTTTTAGAGCAGTATCAGCAAATACACTGAGGACCATCCAGGCAGTCATACGCACTATAGTGACTCCACACACTTCTAAAGCGAGCACTGGGTTTTTCTCTGAGAGACTTCATTAGATCGTAAGTCGTCCTGTGACAGCATGAGAAAAGCCTTTTCAGAAGCCTTGAATTAAAGAGCTTTTGCATTCTCAAATTGCAAGGTAGGTCAAAGCCGCTGAACTATCCATAAACGACACGCAGAGGCTGACTTAGAATTAGTTTTATTGAGGAGCATTAAAGAAAAAGTCTTAGTTTAAGTAATATGGGTTTTTAAAGCGAATTAAGATATGAAAAGGTATGAAAGAGATTTTAATGAGCTGATATGAAACAAACAAATGTGGGACTTTTCCGTAGCCAGCTGTAAGATTTACAGCGTGTGAGATTCTTCCCCCTTTTAATTTCTTTAAGTAGCTTCTGATGTAAGTGCTTTTGTGCTGGTGAAGGGATGCCAGTTCCTGCAGTACACACAGCCAATACAGGTGCAAAACACACAGCACACTTCAATTAACTGGAAGACTCTTGTTGGCTCTTGTAGAAATGATATCAAGTCTGATAAGTCAGTAAGCCAGGGCTAAAGGAGAACAAGTCAAGGACAAGGCCATGCAATTACAGTATATGCAAACAGCAGGATAGGAACAGATTGATGTCTGGGAGCTTTTTCATTTACCACACTGGATGGACCAGCATCAGAAATTTGAAAATGCAACATGCGCAAAAAGACACCCGACGCTGCTAAAAGGATTATATAAGGAAGCTGGGAACGTGTTTTAGACCTAAGTACCGGCTGGATGACGGATGCACAACTGCTGGACCGTGTTTATCTCATTGATTGATACACAGAAGTTGAATATTAAAGGAGGAAACGTGCGCGCTTGGCAACAGTTGGCTACATCACGCGCGCAAACACAGCAAATATGAGCAGTGATTAATAAACACGTAGATTTGTATTTCCTCCGACATTTATAAACTTTTTCATTTAAAAGTTTATTCAGTATTGTATGATTTTTTTCTTAAATAAAACATTTTTGTCTATAGGGAGAGTGAGAAGACACCCGTACCTCCGTTTTCAGCGGCTCTCCCTGCTCGATTATGCTCACGAAGGGGATTTCCAAAAACGACGACATAAATTCCACCTGCATGAGTTCGTTCCGGCTCTGGGGGAACGCGAGCACCGCGGAGACCCCCTGCACCACTATGGACTGGCACACGCACCGGAAAAGAGACTCGGGGTCACCGTCGGTCGGCTCGCGCGCCACCACGTCCAGACTCAGGTTGTAGGGCAGGAAGTTGTCTCCGCTCGCGGCGATGGCGCCGAGCGCTCGGTCCAGCGCGGCTCGCACGCGCATGGGCCTCCGGGAGGGCAGGAGCACGCCGAGGCGCACGGTGTGCCCGACCTGGGCGAGCACGCGGCACGGCTGCGGGTGCGAGTGGACCGGCACGAGCGTCTCCTGGTACAATCCGAAGTAGAAGAAGTACACCAAGAGCCCGGGGCAGATCAAATGCATCCTGCTTCGCTCTCACGCGCAATGAGGCATGATCAAAAGATTGCATTGCTTGCCCCGTGTTGCGTTCCCTGTCCCCCTTTTCCTTTCCTTTTTCCTTTTTCTTTGCAAAAAGCCTTTATTTTTACCAGGGGAGGAATGTGCGGTGCTGGACGGAGTTGCGGCACGAATGTGTGGGATGCTACGGCTCAGGAAAAGAAGGAAAGGAGGGAGGAGGGAGAGCGATGGGAAGGCGGAGAAGTCTCTCCAGACAGACACGGGACAGACAACGAGTTGGAGAGGAGAAAAAAAAATCTGATGGATCTTTTTAGTCTTTTTAGTTCATTTACACTGTTGCATCCAAGTGAACTTTAAATCCAATCCTGGTCAATGCGTAATGAGGGTGCAAAAGGGAAAGGAGACCCACATGTATGCATGTTAATACCATAATTTCTTTTAAAAATCATATCTTTTTGGAAAGAGAATATTATTCTTTCAAAAATAAATAAATATCTAATGAAGGCAGTCATGAACATGGATCATCCATATTTGATTATTGTTGCTGTCATCTGCCCTGATGAAGAAGGGGTTAGTCTCTGAGGCAGAAAGAAGCAATCCTGTGAGACATGAAGGCGCCAGGCGAGGCTGTACATCACTGAGTGACGACAGCACACGACTGTAACTAACGACGGCTCTCCGATTCGCTTCACTCAACCGATCCTTTTTCTGTCCGCGTAAACACATAATGTGTCCAAAGTTCTTATGCAGACTGTGTTTCCACCTGAACCTCCACAGTAACCAACCGTGACAGGTTCACAGGGTTAATTAGTCTTTATTACTGTAAATAGATAGAGTCTATAAAATATTATGGAAAGGTAAATATTTCATATCCCCATTCAAGTCAGTTCATCCACAAAGAGGCAGCATGTTTGCTAAGTGCTTAGCACTGTCGCTTGCATCCCCAGTGTCCGGGTTTGATTTCTGTCTGGGTTCGATTCCCGTCTCTGTGTGCCTGGAGTTTGCATGTTCTCCTCGTGCTTGTTGGGTTTCCTCCGGGTACTCTGGTTTTCTCCCACAGTTCAAAGGCTGCAGATTAGGTTAATTGGCATTTCCAAATTGCCCATGGTGTGTGAATAAGAGTCTGTGTGTGTATGTGTGTGTGCCCTGCGATGGATTGGCACCCTGTCCAGGGTGTACCCTGTCTCGTGCCCTAAGTCTCCTGGAGTAGGCTCCAAGCTCCACGTGGCCCTGAATACAGGATTAGGCGGTATAGACGATGAATGAGTGAGTAATCAGAAATGATGCATCTATGACCAACTGTAAAAACAACTGTTGACTATCCTTGGATAATTTTTTTAATTGATTAAATTATTAAAATTTCAGTGTCTAATATGTTTCAACGGAGATTGTGAAATGCCATGATCAGTGATCACTGAAGTACTTGTTGAAGTTGCATCCAAAAACTCATCAGCATAAATCACAGCTACGTTTTATAGTGAGTCTAAGCACATTTCCAAACACATAAAGTACAATATGGGATTATAAGAAAACCACTTGTTAGTCAGACTAATCAGGAAAAAAAAAATTCAAATGAGCTTTAAGATTGGACTTTGGAACAGTGGAAAAAGGTCATGTGGTCTGATGAGTCCAGTTTTACCCTGTTTCAGAGTGATGGGCACATCAGGGTAAGAAATATCAAGCATAGTGCCCATGTAGAAGCCTCTGGAATGTTATGATCAGGGCTGGAATGTGGTTGTGGGGTTTAAATGTGGGACCTTCCGATCTGTAGTCCAACCTTAGTTTGTTAGAAACAACTAAGGAGATTGCTGAAATGTACAGGTTAAGAACCTATTTACACATTATTAGGGCCCAATCACTATAGGGTGAGCAGGATCATCTTGTTTACCTAAGGATAAATTTTTTTCCACCCTTTTACACTTTTTGGGCGTCTTAACATGCTCAAAAACCTATGAAAATTGGCAGACAGGTTGGAATCTGCTGCCATTTTGCTGCATAGCTCATACACACTTTCACTTTTAAGAGCTCATTGAGCCGAACAATGTTTGCACTGCATATCATGGGCTCAACTCAACAAGAGGCTGGTTATTTTGGGTCGTTTGCAAAGACGTACCCGATGGATTTTGATATACTCTTCCTAGGGAATTTATACGATCACACACATTACAAATGTTAACACTCACGCACACACTTGTGTGGCATGCAGTAAGGCATCACAGTGTTTGCATTTATCCCCAATTATTGCAGGATTTGTTTAAAAAAAATTTACTTCATCAAAAGCTCTCAAAAAGCCCAAACAAAATTGTCAGAAGTGCGGTAACTCTATGCAAAACTGAAATAGCCTCCCACAGCAGCACAACTGCTGCATCTCAAAAGAAAACGCCCCGGCACTCTCTGACTTCAAAAGGACGAGACAGCAGCGTAAATATTTATTACAGTGCGTTTTCTCTGATTGTTGACTGCTGTCACTGCCTGGGAGTAGAAGTTGCGTTCTTATCTGTTGTCTTTTAGACAAGACCTTAATGGAGAACTCATTTGAGAAGATGCTAACGGCTAGCACGGCAACACTGCTTTCCATCACATTTGCAAGTCGTAAGCAGTTTGTTTATGAATGTACAGACATACTGTAAAACCAAACAACAGAGATTTACATTAACATCATGCTGTAAGTTACGCAACCTTGTGGAGATGAAGAATAAAGGGCACTTCCGGTTTACAGTTGGCACATGCTACCAACCTAAATCATACGCCACACACTCCACAACACTATCCATGGTAATATAGTTAAATATTAAAAAAAAAAACACATCTTTTCTAATTAAACCTACAGGGCATAAAGCCTACCTGGTGATGAATTTCATCAATAGATAAAAAGGAAAATTTAAAAAAAAGTTAAAATGAGTGACAAATGCACAAGTCTTTCTTAAATGAATACAGGTCAAAGAATTTATATATTTCTTGTTAATATACAGTATGTTACTAATTTTATGTGACACATTTTAAATGACTGACATACTGTAGGTCAGAAGGAGGCAAAGCTATGGGTTTTTGCGCATATTAATTCTATTACTGTAACCCAGATAGCTGCTAAAGTCTCCTATTAATTTTTACACTTTATTTCTTTTAATGTGAAAGTACAATCTTTTTTGCGAAAAGTATTTTTTTTTACAAGAAAATGCTTTAAAAAATTGTAATTGTCACATTTATGTTATCAATTATTTATTGGCAAATTTCAAACAAAGGATACATTGACCAGTCAGAAACGGATTGATGGATTAATCAAGAAAAATAATAATAATCATCATAAGTTGCAGTCTTAGTTATGCTCTGGGGTTACTTTCAGTCTAGGCTCAGCAAAGTTATGTGGCAATAAAATGAAGTCAGCTGATGACGTGAACGTACCGAATGACCAGGTTATTATTCACTCACTTACTTATCGTTATTAACGCTTTATCCTGTATTCAGGGTTGCAGGAGGCCTGGAGTCTATCCCAGGAGACTTAGGGCACGAGGTGGGGTACACCCTGGACAGGGTGCCAATCCATTGCAGGGCACACATACATATAGGAAGAAACCGGAGTACCCTGAGGAAACCCACCAAGCACGGGGAGAACATGCAAACTCCATGCGGACAGAGACGAGCCTGGCCGGGAATCGAACCCGGACGTGCAAGGCGACAGTGCTAACCACTACACCACCATGCCGCCTCGATGATTTTTTTTTCCTTAATTGCACAATTCAAATTGTGAAAGTGTGGTTCTGAGAGCATGAGGAAACATTTTCACACATGAACTGGCCACAACAAATTCCTAATCCCTAATCTTATCCATAGTCTTTGGAATGTGCTGGAGAAATCTTAACTAAGTGATTCTCCGATCAATACAAGATACTTAAACAGCACCACTGTTTATGCCGTCTTATGTTTTCTGTATGTTAGCGATGAACTTGAAGTTCAAGCCCTAGTCCTAGTATTCATAGTTCCTGTTCCAGTTGGGTTTGATTGTTTTGCTGGATGTCATGTTTAAACTTTACAATGCTAAAGAGAAGACTGTACCTGCGTCCCTGCCACGTCTCATGCATAGCAGATTTTTGTGATGTATAAAAAAGAACCCAAGATAAATCATATTGGAAGTAAACAACTTACAACATATCTTTAAAGTAAACAACAAGAAGATTTGACTTGTTAATACTGTATGTTGCTATTCTTTTTTTTTTCATCTCATAGATTTTCAACTGGACTTACTGTAGATCTGTACTCTAAAACCTTGATCTTGTTTTGGTAAAGCCAATCCTTTGTTAGTTTGCATGTTAAAAGGTAACATTTCTCATCATCTTAAATATTTTAACAGAAACTTTGAGGTTTTGCACCAAAAAAATCACTTGTATTGGGAGCTTTTCTTTATTCTCTCCAACTTGCTTAAAAGCTCTGTTTAAAAAAAAAAAAAAAAAACATCCCACAGGGATCGTGTTTTCTTTGTTGTTGTTCCAAACATATATATATTTTTTATATTATCGCCAACTTTGGTCTTCTCAAACCACAGCACATAATTCCACCTACTGTAGGTTTGGGAGATTAGAAGGACTTCACAAGCCCTTTGAAGGTGTGCTGTGGTATCGGACAGTAAGATGTTAAAAGCAGATCGTTTAGGTCCTGTCAATTGCAAGGCGGGGCTTTTGATCGTACTTGTTTGTCCAGCATATCCAATAGATGTTTGATTGAATCGAGAGCTGGGGAATTTAGAAGCCAATTCGACACCATGTTCATCCTTTAATGCTTTGCAGTATGGAAGGATGCATTAGTCTCTACAATAAGCCATTTGTCTTGTATTATGTAACATTCACATGAACGCCAGGACGCAAGGTTTCTCAGCAGAACATCGGCAGAGCATCACTCTGGATATCACCACATGATTTAAAAGAAAATATGATTTATAATACTAGGTTACTTTCTTCTACATGGTCCAGTTCTGATGCTCACACACCTATTGTAGGTGATCTCAGTGGTGGAATGGAGTAATGCACTGCGATGCACTCCTGTGTGATTGGACCAGACAAACCTTACTTCACTCCCCCATGTGGATCGGTGAGTCTGGAGTGTCTATTACCCTGTCACCGGTTCATGAGTTGTCCTTCCTTGGACCACTTGTGAGAGGTACTATCCATTCACTGGCATTTGAACCGTGTCAAATTGGGTTAGATCCCTCCCTTTTGTCCTTACAACAGATCAAGGCTGCATTTCAATCAGCTAGTAGCTCAGTGTGAAGTGAACCGCACAGGGTGTTCGGCTATGTTAAGTAAGGTGCCGAACCATAGCGGGTAAAACTGCTCAGGTCTTGAACAATGTTTCATCACTTTGCCAGGAGTGTACAAGCAAAATTACTCATCAGTCTTTGGACAAGACCTGGCAATAATTTCCTGCACCATTCATTATTATCAAGGATGACATAATATTAATATTACATAATAATAATTTGTCAGTAATCTACATATAAATTTAATCAGTAAATCACTCTTACACAGGCTATTCATCGGCGTAATATTAATGCCTTTAGGAATGACATCGTCCATCCTGTAAATTAATTAGTTATATGCAGTAAATTTTAATAGTATATGTTTTGTGTACAATTTTTAATAAAAAAAAAAAGAAATTTCCACTATACCAGCAGCAAGTATTGGAGTTGCTTACGTCACCAGGGTAATGCACAGAGGAAGTCATGTCTGCATTGGTGACTTTGCAGTGTGTGCCTAATGGAGGGATTTTGGTAAAGGAAATTTCACTAACTGGCATTCCCTGTACAGGAGGCAGTGTGTGGGGAGAACTGGTTTAAGTACACTGTGAAAGAAAACTTGCTGTGCTGCCTATTATATTTCACTGAAATTGTAATAAAAATCTGTGTGTTTTTCACTCTACCTGACAACTGGTTTTATGGTTATGGTTATGGTTATGGCTGATACGTGTCTTTTTACCACATAGTGATTATTTTCTTTAAACTGTTCCATGGTATATCCAGTGTCCTTTATTTTTATTTTCTCATAACCTGAGGGTGAGATCCCACACCTGCCTTTTAAGCTATTTGCTGTCCATGGGTTTTTTTTTTGTTTTGGTACCAGGATGTCAGGGAAATCTTATAGGAACAGCTATACTTTGGTTATTCAGTGGGGTTTAGTTTGAGCTTATAACTTTAAATTATAGAATCTGTATACTAATTAGTATCTTACATTAATTATATATATATACACTATATATATATATATATATATATATATATATATATATATATATATATATATATATATATTATCAGATAGTGTATATATATATATACTGTATATATAATTAATGTACGACTTTTAAATCACATAAGCCAATATTTTATTCACAATAGAACATAAAGAACATAAATGTTAAACATAGATATTTCACACTTTTAACCACTACAGTAAATGAGCTAACGTAAAATGTAATGCCTTTATGGTCTTACAATACAGTAGCTGGAACAGGGGCAACAAGGGACTGAAAAAGCAAGAAATTTTAAAAAGATTAAGCCGCAACATCTAGCATTGGGTCTGTAACATGATTAGCAAGTAAAGATTGACAGATCCTCTCCAATCTGTGAAAAAGTGTGTGAAAAGATTGTGGAATACGCTGTAAAAACAACGTTCGAATTGCAAAGGCTTTGCAAATTTCATCATCTACAGTGCATAACATCATTAAATGATTCAGAGAAACTGGAGAAATCTCTGTCCATAAGAGACAAGGGCGAAGACCTTTGTTGGGTTTTAAAGGAAGACCTTCTAGCATGTTATCAGCATTCAGTTAAAAAACAACATCTCCGATGGTATGGGGGTTAATAAGTGCATACGGTATGAGCAGCTTGGATGTCTGTTGCATGGAAGGGAGGGCAATTTCAGCAGGGCAGTGCAAACCCACATACTGTAGATATTACACCAGTTGGCTTTATTACACCTACAGAGAACATTTGAACATCATTAAATGAAAAATACGTCAAAGATGACCGCTAACTCTACAGCACCTGTAACCTATATCAAGGGAAAATAGGACCAAATTCCAGCACCAAAAATCCAGAAATTCAAAACCTCAATGTCCAGACGTCTCGAAATTGTTTTAAAAAGAAGAGGAGATGCTACATGATGGTAAAAATGCCCCCGTACCAAATGTTTTGAGACCAGTAGCAGTCATCAAATTAGAAATAAGCTCATTGTGTGCATAAAAGTGTCAAGCTTAAACATTTCTTATGTTCTCTGTGTTCTATTGTGAATAAAATATTGACTCGCGTGATTTGAAAGTCTTTTAGTTTTCATCCTATTCAAATTGTAAAAAATGTCCCAACTATTCCGGAATCGGGTTTTACTTATTTACATTTTTTTCATCAAAAAGTCTGCTGTTACATCCACTGTATATGTCTTTAGCTTATGTTTTATATTTTGGGTTTCTGTGTTGCATTAAAGATTCCATTCTGACTGTGGTGCCGGAGCGCTGCAGACACTTTTGAGAGCTAGTTTCTGGATACAAACTGAATTAATGAGGTATAGATCTGTTTCATCATCTAACAACGTGATCAAAGTGTGACACTGACTTTGTGAGAAAGGCTTACTTACAGTAGGGTTTAATCAAGTGTTTGTGTTAAACTGGCTCCTTAAACGACAAGATGTTTGCAGACAGATGCAGTGGGTATAAAGAGGAATCAACCCCTTTAAAATGATCCCATTTTGTTGCTTTGCAGCTTGAAAGGAAGACATATACAGTACAGTCTCTGTTTTATCCAGCTGTATGTACTTGATGTACCTTTCAACATTCAAGATTCAAGTGAAAGATAGAACACCAACATGTCAGAAAAAACAAAATCACTGATTTGGAAAAGGATCGCCCCCCTTCCTAAAATGACTTTTGATCTCAACCAGGTGTACATGTACTGTACTGAATGTATGGGAGGGTTGCAAGAAAAAAAGTCACCCCTTTAAGAAAGGACACATGCGGTCACAACTGAGTTTTACAAAAACACAGGTGGTCAGATGAGACTAAAATTGAATTATTTGGTCACAACACCAATGATATGCCTAGTGGAAATCCAATGCAGCTCACCATTCAAATAACACCATTCCTACAATAAAGCGGTAATATCCTGTAATGGGTTCGGTTCTCTGCAGCAGGGACTGGAGCACTTGTCAGGATGGAAGAAAAATCGATGGAGTCAAAATACCGTCACCGTGGTTAAGGAGAAAAAAAGGTGAATGTCCTTAGATGGCCTAATCAGATCCCAGACTTCCTGGCCAGAAAATCTGTGGAATGACTTTGAAGACTGCAGTCCACAAACGGTCACCATCAAATTTAACTCACCTTGAGCAGTTCTGCAAAGAAGAGTGGGCAAATATTGCAAAGTCTAGATGTGCAAAGCTTTCTGTGCCACTGAGACAGGGATTAGCTTCACCTGATTGAGTTTTTCAAATAAAGTCATTTTTAGGAGGGGTGATCATTTTCCAAATCAGTGATTCTGGGACTTTTTCCTGACATGTTGGTGTTATATCTTTCACTTGGATGTTAAAAGTTGCACCGAGTAAATATAACTAGATAAGACATAAATTGTGCCTGTCTTCATTTCAGGCTGCAAAAGCAACTAAATGTGATTCTTTTAAAGGGGGTGATAACCATTATATCAA
Organism: Clarias gariepinus; assembly: GCF_024256425.1. Lineage (NCBI taxonomy): Eukaryota > Metazoa > Chordata > Actinopteri > Siluriformes > Clariidae > Clarias > Clarias gariepinus. Next base: position 8,872,671 of record NC_071114.1, on the reverse strand, counting down.
AATATATGAATTAAAAAAAAATTCTGTCGTTTGTATGAAATACTGTATATTTATGGTGTCATTAAGTTGGTAGGAATAAAAATGTTAAAGCCAGAATTTTTCTTTTTTTTTTTCTTTAGGTTTGCAAAAATCTAGCCAGGACCCCATCTGATCTGTTTTCCCAGACTAACAAACCTTTTATGTGGACATAGAACAAGTTTTTATACGTAGAATATGTGTTATTTTAATTGCATTATGGTGAAAAAGAACAAAAGACTACTTTACGTCTGCTATTGTGCTTATTCTTAATGATCTTTATGGTGACCTTCTTAACTGTCTCTATTGGGCAACCTTGCCATCAATTTTTTTTTACTGATATTTGTTTTTTAACATAATTTGTATTTTATTAATGGAAAATAAAGATAATGTTCATTTAATTAAAAAAAAATATTCTTTTAATTATTTTTAATTAATGTATTTTTTTTTGGGAGGGTATCTTGACCACACTTCTCCAGTCTAAGCATGCTGATTTCTAAAAAAAAAAAAAAAAAAAAAAAATCACAATGATAATAAGTGGTAGAGACAATACAAAAACAATGCAAATTGGAAATTTGGAAGCATGGTTAGGTAAACAGCTTTGGCTTGGAGATAACACATTGGCATAATAAAATGACAATGCAAGCGGCATCTAGCCACAATCAATGAACACATCATTATAGCCAGGACAGCTGTACCACCACATTTGCATAAAGCTTTATGTTACAATTTGACACAGTGTTATTCAGAATTATATCGCAGTTTCAGTCCAGGCTGCAAATAAATTTGCCCAGCTTGCATGAAACTTCCTGGGCGGCTCCCCCCAAAGTCACATTGCACAACCACACAGCCATTAAATCTCATTTGTTCGTTTGGCCCTACCTTCACTGAATACATAATGGACCTGCTTGTGCACTGTCTCCCTCTGCTGAAGAGGGGACTGCTTGGGTGCATTAGGGGAGTTCCTGTCACACTGTCAAGCAGTGCCTACTTCTTTTTAGCGTGACTCCCCGGGGCCGATATCCTGGAGACAGCATCGATTAGCATGCAGGATCAACTGAGCTGGTCTACCTTCACACTTTCTGCAAATCACCTTTAACGCCAAACACATCCAGAGTTCAATGAACCTATACCTTCTTGTTTTTAAAGAAACAGTACTTACAGTAAGTATCCTTAAGTGTGTGTGTGTGTGTATGCATTCGGCTATTGAGGTGTGTTGTTTTTTTTCCTCAAATTGCTACCTGTTGATGTGAGTATGACAGTGTTGACAGGTGGTTGAATTTATGAGTGTTTTTGTATATTTGTACATATATAAGAGCTGGGAAAATGAACACATTAACATTTGCAAAAAATTGGAATTGTTCATTCTAATTGATCTTTTTTCTTTTTCTTTGTAGTCATCATTGACATTGTAAAATGTTGTTCTGTGTAATAGTAGCACTGACTGCTTAGGCCGCTCTCCGTACCGAGTGCCCTTCAGCACGTTGAGTTTTTAAGTCCAGTAAAACAATAAAAATGTAAAAGAATAAAAAATAATTAAATAAAAAAAACTTAAAAAATATATAATGCAATGAAATTACAAAATTGTAAGAAATGCATTCCATTGAATCACATTGTGTTTATTAATAAATTAAGTTTGAACACTCAGGTCATATCAATGGCATGCTGCGAGTTATGGTTATCTACAATACATAAAAAAAGAAAGATTTTGTCTGTACATTGGTCAGAACTCACTCTTTCAATGATATCTTCACAGGATCAAAAATCAGGATCAAAGATTTCTGTCTGTATGTCCTTTCGTCTGTTTGTCTGTCTAGCCAAATTTTGTCACAGCATCACACAAAACTGGGTGGACAGAATTTAATGAAACCATTGCAGTACATGGATATCTCTCTGAAGTTTAACTTGCACCATAAGTGAAATCAAAATGTTGAGTAGAAGGGATGCTGTATACACAGTTTTGTGCCAGAATATAAACCGTAAATTTTGACAGCGTAGTGCGCATGCATCAAACTGTGGCCGCGGCTTAAATCCACTGCTGGACAGAGTGTAATAATACCCTTGCAGTACTTAGATATCTGCCTGAAGTTTAACCTACAATGTAAGTGAAATCAATATGTTGCGTGAAAGTGATATTATGAACAGTTATGTGCCGGATTTAATAATCTACTTTAAAATAAGCTTCTAATAAGCTACAGTACTCGATCAATGTAAAGAAACCAACACTTTACTCACTACTCAGATTAGTTCATATTTTTACAGCTGAAATAACAGCACTAAAGTGGTATAAGTGAATTTTAACACACCGGAGTTATTTTCAGACAAAGCTTTATCCAATCTGGTTTTTCGGATTTCTCATCTGTGATTCCATCTCCAATAACTGAACAGGGAGTGTTCTTTTGTAGTGACGACAAAAGAAATACAACTTAGTGTAAACAAGGTTCAAGATACTCAACCTTACAAAATTTTATTTCTTTGTATTAATAAGTTAGGCAGAAAGTTCTGCCAGACAAAAAGACATGCAGATATGTACGTGGGCTCCAACTTGAAATAATATCACTGATTATCAGAGGTGGAAAGTAGCGAATTACATTTACTCGCGTTACTGTAATTGATTCGTTTTTTTTTATTTACTTCTACTTTTTAAAGTGGTTTTTAAAATCTGTAATTTTACTTTTTGTTTGAAGTATTGTACTTCGCTACATTTAAATCATATTCGCTACTGACTAAAAAAATTATGAATAAAAATGAAAAATATAAAAAATAATGCAACGGGGAAGGAACAAAAATTGCACCACGGAAACAACTGCACTGATTAATTGATGGGCGCTAAATTCACGAAAACGATGGAGATGGATCACAAAACAGATGCCAGTGATGCAGACTCAGCTGAAAGTCCATCTAATTCTTATGAAGCAAACCCCTGGACATATTTAAGCGACCACTTTGAACTTTTGCACTTCAATCCCAAGAAAGGCAAAGGTTTTATTAACATTTGCATGAATAAACAACCTTTATTATGCAAAGGTGTTCCTTCAATTAAAAACAATTAGTTTGAGATTTATATCCGCTTTTCATTTTTGAACTCCACTAGAATCCCCCATTCCACCCCCGCTGTAAAAAAAGTAACTGTAACTTTTACCCTGAGTACATTTTTAATGAGCTACTTTTTATTTTACTAAAATTTCACTGCAGTAACAGTACTTTTACTTGAGTACAAAATTATATTACTCTTTCCACCTCTGCTGATTACATTAAAGCTGATCAGCTTATTTTAGCTTTAACCTTTTAACCATTTCTACAAATTCTTTAACTATCAATGACACTAGTTTAATATATCTTTTATCAGCCTAATGTAAAATCAAGTTTGATATGTTTTTATAAAGATTTTATATTTTGTTTTTAATTTAAGATGAAATTCGTTAATGCGCTCACTAAATGTTATAAAAGGGTACATGAGAGCTTAACAGTATAATATAAACCAAGTGATATTTTGAACTAATTATATTTTAACTTTTAATAGACCCTAAAACCCCCTGCATTAGCCTGTATGTGTGATATAGTACAGAGTGTTTAGAAACCTCTTCGCTTCGCTCTGATGTTTTGCTCTATGGCATACTTGTCACTAATATGTGTATGAATAACAAGACATGCAGTGGTTGGACTGTGTACTGACTGCAGTGATGAAACGTTTAGCTTTTCTTTGTAAAGTTTAAAATCTACAAGGTTTCTTTCACAAGCTGTGAATGATGTATTAACAATTCATCAATAAAGTCAAGTTTGAGGTTTGCACTAGATGATGCTAAAGCTATGACCAGTTTTGTTCTCATTAGACTACATAATATATTTTAAAGAAGTGATTTTATGAAAAAGCACAGACAGTGAATGTGATGCGTGTGTTTTAGGTCTATATAATTACATTTCAGCCCAAGTTCAGACTAAGCTGAGAGCTGTAATGATTCATGAGGCTGAGTGACTGTTAAGGACGGGTTATACAGTACTGTGCAAAAAGTCATAAGCCACCCTTCATTTCTTCATGTTCTGCTTGCAAAGAGTCAGACTTTCTTAATGTGTTTTTAATGTAGTTCTGAGGAATAGTCCTCCGGGCTTCTTGATTTTTGGCTCTCATTTTCAGTCCAGTATCTGACCAGTTTCATGTTTTTGTTGGTTAAGATATACAGTGACTTACAGTATGAATTATTCAAGGATTAAAAAAATCATCTAACTAAAGGCATGAACCAGTGAGAAACAGGTGCGGATGATACAGTACAGTATAATTTATTTAAAAGTAAAGTGAATTGCTATTTTGTTTAGCAGTGATATTGTGGATCAGCCATGTTGATATGATGGCATGTGCTGAACTAAGGACTAAAAAGACCTTCCTGACAATCCCTGCCGGAATTCTGAATTAAGGTGTGGGTTTTTTTTGTTTTGTTTTGTTTTTCAGGTGTCAGATCAGCAATTCTAAGTAATAAAGAAAATACTGTAGTCAGGCCGGTGCGGTTGCACTTTGGGTTGACCTCTTTACTCAACCTGCCTGATTAATTGAAACCAAATGTTGTTTATATAAACATGTAATTCATCAAGTTTCAGTGTAAAAAGCATTAATGAGTTTTAGATAAAACCAAAGTTGTGTGCTCGAAGCTACCTTGAAGGGGGATTATTTTTTACAAGAGCACACTAAACATAAGACGTGGGAACGGTGGCCCGGGCGGCTTGTACAGTATCATAAACGTGCAATGTTGGAATTAAGAAATGCATGACAAACTGGTTAGAGGAAATCTCCCAAATGGGACCAGTATGGGGTGGTATAGGGTGTGATTTTACAATCAGTGGATCTAGGTTCGAGCTTTGCTGTCGGTCCGACAACCTAGAGCCAAAATCTAGAGTATTTTAAAATTGTGATTAATCACAGAATATGACTGTGATTAACTAGATAAAAAAAAGGTTATCAATTGACAGCGCTAATATATTTACAGTTAGGCAGGTCATAGCTTGTAGTGTTGTTGTTACTGTACATTAGTCGTGTACTACCAGTGAAAACCTAAAAAACATATCTTTACATTGGAAAATGATGCAATTGATTTCCACTTAATTAATCCCGTAAATCATACGGTACACCTTGTACCTCTCTGAAGGCAGAAGTAAAGCGTCATCACAGCATTTTACCTTCAGAAAATTGGCATTGCAAAACGTAAAAATGTCACAGTGCTGTTTTAAACATTTCAAAGCAATCTGTGCTACTGTAAGAGTGTGAAATCCAAGAGGGTACATTGCTTTGAGTGCTCTGGAAATGTTCCTGCCAGGTAGTTTATTAGATCTTTGCGCTCCATGCTTATTCTGGAGGTTCGATCAGGAGCCAGTTCAATCAGGAGACTAGACTTTTCATTGAGGATTTTTACAATGTTAACTTAGTGGGAGTGATATATTAAGTGACATATTCCAATCTGCTTAAAGTTTTAAAGGATTTGACTGGATTTATTTTCGCCTCACTGACAGGATTCAAGAAAAAGGGCAAAAATTTTATAGTTGTGGGATGGGAATATAATTTGATAAGGAAGCCCAAAATAATGGTGTACTATACTAATATGAAAAGTGACATCTATTAATATATTCCTAGGGGCTCATACCATTTTAAATATGGGAGATTCCGTTAAGGGCAAGTGGATTCATTCCACAAGAAAGTTCTATTTTAGTGAAAGGTAGGAATGTTGCTCTTCATAAACGCATTTCATAAAATCTCCTGGCGGTGTCTCTGTGTAAATAATTTAATCCTTGCACTGTTGCTTGTGCATGAAATTATGTAAATTCGAACATGGTGGCATATGGAGACAACTCCCCTTCAGGAGTCAGGACTTTGTTGTGGTGTAGACCTTGTGTACTTCCATGTAACTCACTGCATCTCAGCTTAATTCTACCTAAAGGTAACATCCATGTTATTTTGCAGAGTTTGAGGTTCAGAATGTATGACACCTGAACATACTGTATGAAGCAGCTGGGATGAGAATCAACACCTCCGAATCTGAGGCCATGGTTAATAGAAAAGCGTGAGATGAACAGGGGACAAAGGTGAATCACGGCTACTGGTGATCTTATACATGTGTGATGGAAATCGAGAGAGAGAGTGCGATGGGCTGATGGATAGAGTGGGTGGCTGCAGTGTTTCAATTCAATCTCAGGAGCCTGGTTTTGGACACAAAAAATGAATAAAGTTGCTCGTCTTCCGGACTCCTGGACAGTGAGGAGTCAGTTCAGGTGGTTCAAGCATGTTTAAACACCTAGTGGCGGTTAGAGCCGTATAACACACATATCCCACTGCATGCACAAGTAAAACAAATCATGCTAAGTTTTCATTGTTTTATTATGAACAATATACTGTATAATATCCTCTTACTATTTTCAACAGAAATCAGTCTGCTTTACACCAATTGCCAACATGGATCATAAAATACGAGGTCAATATGAGTCAAACCAGGACTTTTGATTATGTAGAATAACAGATTATGAGGGTAAAAACTACCTTTATTTCTCTATATCAGGGGCCCAGATTTAAAATGTAAAAAGGTCCGGTCGATAAAACTTTCTTTGAGCCGTGGTCCGAATTTCATAAACATGTTAGGATTCAGGGCCCATATTCACAAAGTTTCTTAAGCCTAAAAGTTGGTCCTAGGAACGAAATTCTAAAAAAATTCTTAGAATTATGACATTTTCTTGGAATTTCCCCTTAAATTTAGGATTAAATCTTAGTAAAGGTAAAAATGATTCAAGAAACATCTCAGCCCTAAAAACAGCTCCCAAAGTAAATATTGTTAAGAGTAGAGAGTAGGACTTTTAAGAGGCTTAAGAGTTTCTATAGCAGAGGACAAAATGGCAAAAAGAGGAAATATTTTTCAAACACTGAACATAAATCTAAAAGTAAACACCGCTCTACTGTCGAATTTGGTTTTCTTGTTCTTTTACTACCTTCCATCTTTCTTGGATTGTTGGCTACATACCATCCAAAAGTGCAACTTAAATAGACTGTCTTGCAATCATGTAAAGTGGTGAAAGCTGAGCCATTTTGCTCCGATCAATCTGAAATGGATTACAAGTAATAAAATTAGTATGGTAAATAAATGTAAGAACTTAAATATAGTAACAACTGTATGGAAATGGGTTGCTTTAAACGTAGACACATTTTCAACATTTGGCTGTTTTAGTTAACTTTAAGATATTGAGCCTATAACAGACACTTTGCATGAAGTAGCCTGTAGTCATGATTATACCGTTTCTTTATATACAAACATTATGATTTACTGTCTATTCTATTATCATATATTCTATTTTCACAAAGAGAACAATTCAAGACCTTTACAGGGGTCAGAGGTTATTTTTATTAGTGAAATACACTAATTTCACTGTGGCTTGGACACCATGAAGGAACAGTAGAAAGTTTTCTCAGGACTGTATGCAGGAACCATGACTGCTTCATGTCTGAAACGCTGGCCTTTCAGGAACTCCGCAAATGACCCAACATGTCAGACCTATATGGGCATATGTGATGTGGGAATAACTTCCAGCTGTGCTCCTGTAATTGGCAAGTAGTGTTGGTGAATGATTGTATGTACAGTTCCCACAGACAAATCTGTTTCTTTTGCAAGTTGGCGATAATTTATCTGTCGATTTTTAAGGATTAGGCATTCCACTAACTAAACAACGGCACTGTGCTCTGGGATACGAAAATACACAAAAATATATGACCAAGAGTTTTGTAAAATTTGTTTTTTTGCATTTTTGTTTATGTGGCAGGGATTAGAAGTGGGTGCCTATACTGTGTTATACAAAAAAAAACATAAATATGGATTGTATAGTTAGGATACCATGAAATTGTTATACCATCATAGCTGTAGGTTGTGGAAACCAATTCGCTCTCGGTCCCAGCTGACTGAATGGGATATCACTGCATGAAACATGCTTTTTTTTCACGATTCTGTGCATTTGTCAGCAGGCTTGTGTTCATAAAGAAACATCTGGATTGCACCACCTCAGGTATTTTACAAGGCATTCGGCAGCTCAAAATTCAATGACCAAATCCGCATTGCTACTGTATGCCCTCAGTATAATATAAGCTTCTGGTACATTATTGCAGAGACGGTACTGATATACCCAATTTCACAGCTTTAACTGTAAAAAATATTCTTCTGGGCATTATATGCTCTAATCTCTGACAGGCTTTATCTTAAACTTGCTCAGATTGCAGAGCATTCTTTTCTGAGTGGTCCATGGTCAGAATCAACAGACCCTTCAACCTCCACCCAATTATTAATCACTGAAGGCTTCACATATCCTCGTTTCCTCAAACTAGACAGAAAAGTGGCAGATGCGGTGATTATTTCTTTTTAGCAATTTTAAACGCCAGAATCCAAAAATGAATAGTGTAAGATTAATTCAGGTGGCACAATGGCATAGTGGTTAGCCCCGTCACCTGGTATGTTCTTCACAAGCTTGGTGGGTTTCCTCCAGGTACTCTGGTTTTCTCCCATAGTCTAAATATATGCAGATTAGATCTAATTGCAGTTCTGAAATTGCCTGTTGTGTGTGAATGAGTGTGTGTGTATGTGTGTGTGCCCTATGATTGATTGGCACCCCATCCAGGGTGTACCCCGCCTCGTGTCCTAAGTGTCCTGAGATAGGCTCCAGGCCTCCCGCGAGCCTGAAAACAGGATATAGTGGTTAAGATGATAAGTGAAAAATAATCTGATATAATGCGAGTACACATCATACAGTATATGCAGTGCTTATGAAAAAAAAAATCTCAATTTAATATATTTCTACTCTCTAGATTAACACCATCATAGATAACAAGGTTTCGATTCTTCTGATTGATTAGTAACCAAACAAGCACTTGAGTGCTGGGGATTTCCTTCAGGCCAGGGTGAGGAGTCTGTTCTCTCATTAACTGTAACATATGGTAGCTAGATGTGGGTGGATAAAAGTCGCTATCCGGAATGGGAAACAGATCAGAGGCAAACATGGTCATGGGAGATTACCAGTCAAATTCAAAAGCCAGGCAGGCTAACACCAAACCACAGATATTACAAGAGTGGAAAATTCACTAAGTACACAATCGAAACTGACCAGAGAACTCCAATAGATGCAAGGTCAAGAAGTGATACAAGGAAATCAGACATAAAGTTAAAAACCCTGGAAGGGGACGTGAATACCATTAATTTAATTATTATTATAATCATTAATTTTACAGTGTGGGATTTGGGCAAAACGTAGGACTTAAAAGGATCTGCTACAAACATCTTGGTGTACCACAGGATACCACAGGACGCCTTTTCTTACGAATTGTGGAGTCCATGTCTTGAAGGTTTAGAGCTTTTTTAGGGGCACAAGTAGGGACCTGCACAATATTACTGTGGGTAGGTGGTTTTAATGTTATGGCTCATCGGTGTATACGAGGTGTAACCTGGCAGCTGAGGAGAGTAGACTGGAATGCCCATGCGTGAACGATGATGACATCACCATACCAGGGAACTAGACGCTGTTGAGTGAGCATGTATACTTGAGTAGAGCAACAAATCTGCGTCGAATTTTGTGTTAAGCTTGAACATGATTTAATACTTCTTTACAGTGCCTGGGAAAGTGATTGAGATCCTTGGTTGTGATCCCTGGCATGGTTTACTTAAAAAAAAAAAAGGAAAGGAGTCCCTCAACCACTACACATGTAGCTCTGCTTCATAACAGTCTCACTATTCACAGTCATATTAATCTACTCATCATGACTAATCTGCACTGACTTTCATTAAATCAGTCTTGCACCACTCACTTTTTGCACTGCTGCCACTTTCAATTACTATATTTAAGTTGTTCTCAATTTGGACTGTTCTGTTCTGTTTATTTCCTTAAATACATTTATATATATTTTAGATTTTAGTTTGGATGACACTGTTAGTGGTTAGCACTGGGCACCTGCACCGTCAGGGTCGAAGGTTCGATTCCCGTTGAAGTGCATGGAGTTTCCTGTGGGTTTCCTTTCACATGTAGATTACAGTAGGTTAATTGCTCTATGCCCCCGCAACCCTGTATACAGGATAATCTGTATAGAAGATCAACAAATGAATGAATCCTTTGTGAGGGCGAGGCATGGGGTTTACACACTGGAAGACCCAGAGAAAATCCACCAAGCAGGGGGAGAACATATAAACTCCATGCACACAGACCTGAGTCGGGAATTTAACCCTCGACCCTGGAGGTGCTAGCCACTACGCCACTACCTGTGTAGAGTGCCGCAATAATATGGCTATAAATAATGATACATTTAATAAATAAATAAGTTGTTTATGCTTATAAATAATGTTTATAAATGATAAGATTGTAAGGTTCTCTTTTAAAGGGGTCTGACAGCATCATTGTACATTGTCAGGTGTATCTCAGTGGTTAAAGCATTGGACTACAGATTGGAAGGTCCCAGGTTCAACCACCATGTTGCCACTGTTGGGCCCTTGAGCAAGACCCTTAACCCGCAACTTCTCAGATGTATAATGAGATAAAAATGTAAGCCGCTCTAGATAAGGGCGTCTGCTAATTGCTGTGATATAAATGGCTTGTACAGGTTCAATAGATGCCTCTATTTGTCATATTCCATTGCCGAAAACTTTCTGGACAGACCCTGTATACTGTCTATTTACATGTTGTCCCTCCTTGTCCCACTTTTGGTTAGGACTAACCTCTGCATACCTTTCATTAACCAGTCGTCTAGTCATCAGACTTCGCTCAGATCCATACGACTGCTCATTATTCTCTTTTCTGCTTTTAGCACATGACCTTAGAGGAGGGCCTCTTCTCTCGCTGTATATCCTCTAGCCTTCGACAGCTGCCATTGTCACGAGGTGATCAGTGTTATTGATGTCACCTTTAAGTGGTTTTAAAGTAATGTCTTATCAGTGTAGAAAACCCTAACAAGTCAAGATATGCCCATAAGCTCACGAAGAGGTATGAAAACACTGAAAAGTTAAACAGAGTAAAACAAAACAAAATAAATAAGTGAATAAAAAGCGTGTTATTGCATTGTGAGTTTGGCTGCCTGGTTGGTATGGACAAATGCCAGAAGGGTTTGAGTTTCAGAAAAAGCAGACGTTTGGCTCGACTGCATTATCTTTTCCCTCTCATTATGGTGGAATCTAACAGGACAGCTGTTGTGTCTACTGCGGTACAGGAAGCAAGGAATGTATCCACTGAGCTCATCCAAGCAGTAGGCTACAGGAAGCCCAAAATAATGAGTGACCCTCTGGAAACTTAGCAGTACCTGAACTATGGAGCCACACTACAACTTTGTGTCATTATAACTTTAAGACTGTTTATATCCTCACTAAGTCGAATGTGTGTTATACTGTATTTTAATAATATGACAAATTAGTTTACAGGTACACACTTTTTCAAATACTGTAAACTGCATGCAGACAATGTACTGTACTGTATGAGCAATTCGCTAAATATGTCCACACTGTTCACAGTGATTAGATGATTTAGCTTTTCTAAAAGATATATTGTCCCCTTCTCAACAGTATATGTTTGTTTATGGGAAAAGTCTGTTGATAAAATAAATCCAAAATATGGCAAAAACTTATTTATACACTTATATTTTTTATTTAACAAAAAAAATGCACTCATGTCCACTCTGGCATGGAAGGACTGATGTCAGGGTGGACATACTGTAGAGTATTTTGCTCTATGTAAGGTACGTAGCAGGTGGATCTTCAGGCAGCAGTTGTTTAATCTCAACTGAAGGGAGCCAAAATGACGATTGTGATATCACTGATTACATCAGCCAGTTTCTCCCAAATGGCACGGTGGACAGCAATTTCAGGGACAATTATTATTTTTGAATAATTTTCGAATGACTTGTTTCCGTAACAAATTGGTGTAATTAAGCTTATATGAAGAGTATTTTTATTTTCTGTTATTTATCCACTTATAGTGTGCATGGAGTCTGCTTTCTTCTCACAGTCCAAACACATGCAGTGTGGACTAATTGGCATTTCGTGAGAGTGTGCATGCTTGTGCCCTGTAATGTAATGGCACTCTATCCAGGGTGTATCCCGTCTTGTGCCCTAAGTCTCCTGATGTACAGGATAATCGGTATAGCGAATGCTTAAACCTGCAAGTGCATGTTTGTGTGGATAAAATTGAGTTCAATCTGTTTAGTCAGGGGTCTGGGTGTGGGTTGTAGACTTAAGTGATTGGGTGTCTCTGTGCACTCAGGTTAGCATGATGCTAAACGAAAAACAGCGCATGACAGTCCTTATACTACAGTATATTTTAACAGCTCTTTTCCTGAGAGCAGGTTAATCTAAAACTGACCAGTTACACTTGACCAGCATTTTAAACTGGTAACCATTAACACTAAGGAAAAGTGCGAGCATCCGCAAGCTCCTACAGTACACACGCAAAACAAGTTAGCTCCATGCAAAAAAATAAATAATGATAATATGAAATAAACTGACCCTGTGAAATTATGTTGCGTTTGGTTCACATCAAAAGAATGAAGTTATTTAATCTTCTGCGCATTCAAACTACAAAGCGGGGGGAAACTTATTTCTTCCTCTTTTGTTAGCAACTGTTTCTCCAGCTAACTGATGTAATATGTGATGTTTGTGTTACTGTACAGGGATGACATTAATGTGGCAATGTGCATGCATGTTAATTGATCTAAAAGCAAAGGCCTGTAAGAAACGTTCACTTGTCCGCTGCTCACATTGTGAGCCGCCCTGCTGCTGAACTCTCTCTCACCTCCTCATCTGATCTGCACTTAGCTCAGGTTTCATGCTAATACCACCATCAATGCTATTCTTCTTGTCATCTTGTAAATTACTAGCTTGCTGACCCATGTCTCGGCCATAACTCAAGCAACTCTGTTCAAGATCATTAAGAAACAGTGCTGTCGTCACTTCAAAATGTTGAGCGAAAAGCAAACCATGAGCTTCTTACGCTTTGTGATGATTGGGATGTCCGCCTGTGACACCATGATATCATACATACATCCTACAGTACAGTACAGTACAGTACAGTGTGCTCTTTGACTGGAAGAATGAAGAACAAGAATCACATAAAAAAACACATCAAAAAATAAGTCACTGAATAAGACCACAAAACACATTCGTGACATTTGTGTACAGACTTTTGTGACCTGCATCTTGTAGTGTAGAGGTTTTACTTCAAAATGATGTGACAATCATCCTCATTTACAGAAAACAATCCATTATTAAAATTGTCGAAGACACTTTTTGTTTAGAAAGGCCGTATGCCAGGAGGCGTGGATGATCATGAATAATGCTGTAATTCACACCAGAGAAGACAAAGACCCGCATAATGAGCTGAACTGTATAATCAGGTATGTGACTACAAGAAAATAATTTAAGGACACAAACATGTTTCTTTGTTTGTAGTTTTTTTTTAGGATAACTCATGATTCACTTGCAAAAATCCCCAAAAAACAGTCATAAAGAGTGTAGATAGAGACGGGAAAGATCGATTCAGTTAGGTATCGCGATTCTATTGATTTACATTTTACAATTTTTAAAAATTTCATAACAGTGGTGTGAAAAACTATTTGCCCCCTTCCTGATTTCTTATTCTTTTGCATGTTTTTCACACTTAAATGTTTCTGCTCATCAAAAACTGTTAACTGTTAGTTAAAGATAACATAATTGAACACAAAATGCAGTTTTTAAATGAAGGTTTTTATTATTTAGGGAGAAAAAAAACATCCAAACCTACATGGCCCTGTGTAAAAAAATGATTGCCCCCCTTGTTAAAAAAAGAACTTTTGTGGATAATGGCTCTCACTGTGGTTCGCTGGAGTCCCAAAGCTTTAGAAATGGCTTTATAACCTTTACCAGACTGATAGATCTCAATTACTTTTGTTCCTGAATTTCTTTGGATCTTGGCATGATGTATAGCTTTTGAGGTGCTTTTGGTCTACTTCTCTGTGTCAGGTAGCTCCTATTTAAGTGATTTCTTGATTGAAACAGGTGTGGCAGTAATCAGGCCTGGGGGTGACTACAGAAATTGAACTCAGGTGTGATAAACCACAGTTAAGTTATTTTTTAACAAGGGGGGCAATCACTTTTTCACACAGGGCCATGTAGGTTTGGATTTTTTTTTCTCCCTAAATAATAAAAACCATCATTTAAAAACTGCATTTTGTGTTTACTTGTGTTATCTTTGACTAATAGTTAAATGTGTTTGATGATCAGAAACATTTTGTGTGACAAACATGCAAAAGAATAAGAAATCAGGAGGGGGGCAAATAGTTTTTCACACCACTGTATATGTTTGCGTTCGAGGTGGTAAAATGTTGCTCATCCTCTATGAGCGTACAGTTGGTACACTCTAAACTATTCACACACTGCCTGGCAGCAGCATCCTGTGTGGTCCGGTTCAATTTACTGCAATGCTTGTTTAAAAACAAAATCTAAAGAAAAAAAGTTATATATTGAATTGAGATTTTTAGAAAATCATTATACTAACAGAATCATAATACAAATCGAGATCCTACTGTTGGATCTCTTTCAGAGTTGGACAAGCCCACATCTTTAGCGTCCCAGCGCTGAGTGAGGAAGTCATTGATAACAATTCCCATTGATAAACAAGGCACTACGCCTGTGCTCTGACAGCTTCAGATCCATCACACAGATTGATTTGAAAGACAAGATATATATTTTCATGCGAGCTGATCGTGATACCACTTTGGTGATTGCATTTTGCTTTTTAAAAAACATTAAGCTGCTTGGTCAGGGGCTCAGAGAAGAGCTGCGTGTGGCCATGTACAGTACAGGAAGCCCGTTTGTAAGGCTGTTGGTGCCATTTAACAATGTTTTTCAAATTGTTTTTAAATGAGAAAAATTACCTAATTGAAAATCAAACACATTTCGGTAGAATACAGCCCCGAGGCCCGAGTTGAATTCAGCTCCGATCCGGTTTAGCGCATACAGTAGCTCCCCGCTAATGATAATCAAAGCTTCACTTTCACTTGCAGCAAATGAAAGAATGCAGATGTTCTGCTGCCTTGAGTGTGAGGGGAGATAGTTAAGAGGAAATCCTTTCATTAAGCATCCTCACTTCAGCAGGCGGCTTAACCAAGCGAGAAACGGCGGGTGCTTCTGTTGTGTCGGCCAACATCCCCGGTGTTTAGAGACTGACACAAAGCTACGGTTTGCTACCAGAGCAGAACGCTTTCTCAAGGCCCAATGTCTTAGGAAAAAAAGTGGATGCAGTTCATATACAGTACTGAAACCTTGGAAGGTTTGACCGTACTTTGACCCGGCACTGTTAGTTATCTTATATCTTATATGATGTGATAATTTATTAAGAAACTAAAATTTTAGATATGAGAATTAAAACGACGAGCTTTAATTTACCCTGGATGGTCTTTCACAGTACGTCTATCAGGCTCCAAACCACTAATATTTTATAAGCACTGATCTCCAGCGTGATTTCCTTGTATTTACTGTATTTCTCCTTGTTTTGATATACTTGACTCATGCGAAAAGTCATCTTAAGAATTTCTAGTCTAGTAACTCGTTTTGAGTGGTTTAGACATACAGTACTATTATTCCGCTGTATTTGGTACAGCAGGTGTGGTTCCCATTGCTAGTCATGCACAAAAGAGAAAATATTATAATGCAGCTTGCCAGGTTTCATGAAAGCTTTCTATGTGTCAGACACAAAACTAGCCCAAAGAATGTAGCCACTGGGAAAAGGGAGACATTTTTCGTCAAAATTTTTTTTTTATTCCATGGTAAGCAAGGTATCCGTGGTGCACATGCATTGTCTAATGTACTGTACAGTTATTTAAGCAACATCATATGAGAGGGAGTGCCGTTGTACCAAATATCAGCACAACTATTATGCGGTTGTAGGCACAAGCCCAGAACGAGTCCCAAAGATATCACAGCTGTGCTGATATTCAACACAACAGCACTCGACCATACACATGTGAAGTCGGTTTTCCAAATTTATCCTACAAGTTTTCAGAGTTGGGCGAGGTCAGGATTCTGTGCAGGACACTTCCGTTGTTCATCCATGTGAACAGGAGTATCATGCTGGAACAGGTTTGTGCCTCATTTGTTCCCAATAAGGGGAAATTTTCTTACAATTTTTTTTTTATTCCATGCATTTTTTTATGTACAGATATTTAAGCAATATCACATGAGTGGGAGTGCCGTTGTATTGAATATCAGCACAACTACAGTATGATGCGGTCGCAGGCACAAGCCCAGAACGACACAACAGCACTCGCCTCTCATGATAGCTTCAGGACTCGGGCTGCACCCTTATGCCCATGACTGCACACACTTGCCTGGTTTGATAAGTCTTAATTTCCGGCTACAACATTTGGATGGTCAGAATTTGGCTTAAGCAGCATGACAGCATGGCCTGTGCACCATGTCCTGCCTTGTATCAGCTATCCTGGCTTGTGGTGGTGGTGTAATGGTGTGGTGTGTTTCATGACACACTATGGGCTCCATAGAATCAATTGAGCATCATTAAATTGCCACTAGGAGGAAGCCACATTAAGGCTACTACTACCATTCAATAGCCGAAGACTATCACGTGTTTCCGCCGAACCATGTGATGCCAGCCGACCGCATTTTTTCGAACTGCTCAATCACGCACCGCTGGGGACGACGTAACACACTCGGAGGACAGCGCTATCCACTCGTTCCGCTTGCGTGAGCTCACAGACGCCCCTGATTGGCCGTAGAGCCGTAATTGATGTGGGAGCACTAAGTACCACTCCTCCCTCCCCTCTGAGAGAGCTCGGCCAATCAGCTTCCTCAAGTCCTCCAGCTGCGAGAGGTTACAGCATCACCCGGGAATCGAACTCGCGATATTGTTGTTGACCGAGAATAACGCCCCATGTCACAAAACATGGATGTGCAGACAACAAATCATATGAATATTAATGGAAATTTCTAAATAATGTTTGCAGCACCTTGCTGAATCTATGCCACAAAGGATTAAAGCGGTTCTGAAGGTAAACGTACTGTAGGTCCAACCCAGAACTAGCCGGTGAGTGTACAGAACTACTGCACGAGTGATAACATTATGAACAGTGGATGCAAATAGTGTACGGATGAGATCGTGGTCATTTCTGTATATTATCTTTAGGACTTGTGCACATTAATGCCGATCGTAACGCTGATGCAGAATGAGCTCCTTAACGTGTGTTTACGAGTGTTTAAATGCCTTCCTCATTTTAAATTTGGCTGACAGTCAGAAGAGCCCTCGAGCAGAGCCATTCCGTTGATGGGTGTCTGGATGAAACCTCGCTTTGCTGGCCTCATTTTTTTTTCACCCCCTTTCAATTTGATCTCTCAGGGACACGCCTCCATCGGCTGATAAAAGCTAATGAGTTCTCACCATCATCGCCGCAAGTGGAAGAGAACTTGGGGATTAAATGAGGTTACATGAAAGGGGCAGGTCTCTTTTGTTAAAGCAAATATAAAGCCAATCTCTGCTTAATTAGGCAGTTAAACAGCAACTGAACTTTTCCTCCCCAGTTGTTTTTAGGAGAGATTATTTTTTCTTTTTTTATTCGAAGCCCTTGGAACAATTTGGAATTGTTTTTCCGCACAAATCTCGTAAATAAGATTAGACGCCTCTGATAGCAAGACCGCTATCACACATTGCAAAAAGAGGAAATTAAGCAATCAGTTGGATTTTATTTAACTCTAACTTGAAACATAAACACAATTAAATACAGAATAAAATATACGTAGCAAGGGCAGAATAAAATGAAGATATAAAATTTGTATTTTAATAATAATGTTAGTTGATCAACTTTTATTTGTAAAAGATAATGATGGAGTAAATCATCCACTTCGTTTTCATTCATGACAACAGCGATCAAGTCTGTAACGCGACAGGTGATGATGTGGGTCATTCAAGGTTATGATGCGCTATATGAGGACTCCTTGACTTTCACACCATGGGGCTCTTAGCTGTTATAATCCTCCACTTTTAGGTGCATGGCTGTGGGAATGTGTAAGATCGGTCACAAGTGCAATCGGTTTTCAAATGTTCTTCCATGTGAGAGATTATTAAACAGCATAATCTGTTTCCTTAACTGCTGTAACCAGTTTGTCATGCATTTGTCCAACATTCCACGTTTATAATACAAATCAAAGTATTTAAAAATTGTGACACTTTTAATTATTTTAAAACTGAATATTCAGTCTTTAACTGTAATTAACTAGGTATTATTTTTAAATTGATTGACAACTAGGAGGCATTTTGCAATTGTATTTTTCAGCTTTTCAGAACATGCACACAGACCCGAGGCTGGAGGTGCACGGGTAGAGTGCTAACCACCAAGCCACCTAGTGCCACTTGTTTTTCAGCAGAACCAACAAAAGACTTCATATTTCATAAACAAAATTGATTTACTCAACATGAAAGGTGAAGTAATTGAAATCCTTTACTCTGCTAGGTAGAGAAGTTAATGAGCCAGCCAAGACTGCTCTGTACATACTTAAAATGTTTTTGTTTTTTGACCAAATCGTGCAGGAGGCTGCTTCGTCGCCACGATGCTTACCGACAACAGCGATATATAGAAAGAGCACCGGATTAGATCCTCCTCATTCTCTTGTGCTTAAAGCGGCCCACTTGTGATGTCAGAGTTGTTAGGGAAAGTCATGCAGGAACCGTGTTGTTTATATCGCATTTCTCATAGTAGGTCATTAAGGATATGTGTACGTGGGAATAGCAACCTACTGTACAACAATAAAAATCTAGCATGAAGTGTTTCTTTCCTGAGTTGAATAAGAGCAGGAAGAAAACAGCATCGCTTTTGTAAGCTGTATCACAGCTGGTCAGGCTTCAGTAATCAGCAGGATGCGAGAGCCGTCGCGTTCGTTAGTAATCAAGCTTTCCCATTCACATGCATTTTGTTATTTTACTTGGTGAAGATCATCACAAATACTAGAACATGTTCTGCTTAAAGCTATTATTAGAATATTAAAATAAGATAGAAGGAAGAAACAAGACAAAGTGTATACGCTGAAAAAAGTTCTTATACTCCCCTCCCCCATCCCCCCCCCCCCCCACCCCACACACAATTTCCTGCATTTGCCATTTTCACACAATGTCGATTCTCAATAAACCTCTGCTGCCTAAATGCATAGGAGGACACTGAAGGCGATGCACGCGTACAAAAGCAATTCCCTGCGCTGTGAACACGAACAGGTGAAAGAGTGTAATTCAAAAAGAAAGTGATGAGTGCAGGCACTGGTTATCAGCCTTCCTCACATCCTGCTTAAGTCGTTGAGATTTGAAATTTCAGATCTACATCACAAAGGCTAAATGAGTTAACTTGATAAAAATCCAGGGCTTCGTATGTTTGGAACAGCGAAATGTTATTTAGCTGAACAAGAATGTTTTCTAAAAAAAAAAAAAAAAAAAAAAAGGTGAGATTGCATTGGTGCTTTTTATTGATTCAGGAGAAACTAGAAAACGGGAGAAATGTGCTTGCGTGGGTCACACAAAGTGCAACAACAAGTGTAAGAGGAAAGATGTTGACATCTGCCAGGGAAAATCCTTTTTCTTTTTCTGCAAATAAGCTGCAATGAACAGAAAGGTGTTGAAAGAACATTAGGGCCACTGCAGTAAACTTTGAGGTGGCTATTAACAAGTGGAAACCCATTTCCACTGGATAAAGGGTATATTTTGTCTTTTTTAAAATTAGATGTGAAGTTTTGTTTTTTTATTCTGTAATTTGAGAGAACTGTATTTTGCTCCAGAGGGAGAGAGAGAGGGAGAGAGAGAGAGAGAGACAATAAGCACAAACACAGATTATAAAGCAAGGCAAGGAAATTAATTTTTGCCAAACAAAATAAAATAGCTTTGCATTATTGATGAATTCTGTTCCGTGCTTTATTGACTGCATGACGGTCAGTTCTGCATTTCATAAATGTAGAAACAGTATACAAAAACATGGACATGATGAATACAAAAAAAAAAAAAAAGGAAAAAATCTTTCACACAAAGGCAGACCTCATGGCATGTGTTTGGAGAATTTCAAAAACGACATAGAAAACTGATCGCATCACTGTGTGAGAGCAAATTTCACTGAACTTTAATTCATTTGAGCAAATTCATCTCCGGGTGAAGAGAGGTAACTCTTTCTAATTAGGCTTTGTCAGGAGCTGTGTGGAAAACTCGTACAGGTCTTTGTTGATTTTCTTCAGGGTCCTCACTTCTTCTTCCAACTCTGACACGCGTACCTTCGTGTTCTCGCCATCACCGAACACGCTCTGAAAGGGAAAAACAAAACAGGAGTTTATATTAGGGCTGTCAATATTTACGCATTAGTGCATGTGATTAAATCTAGAAATTTTAATGCATTACTAATTTTTTTTACCCTAATGGCATCCCATAATACGTAGCAGCGTGGTTACCCGGGTATGTGAGATAATGGCACGTTTAACATGGATAATAAGATGACTGAGGGGAACTATTTTTTTACGAGAACACATTAAATATGAGATGTGTGAGTGGTGGCTCAGGCAGCTAAGACTCTGGGTTGTTGATTTTTGGATCAGAGGATCCGGGTTCGAGCCCTTGCCACACCCCCGACAACCCAGCCACGGCATGCAGTGCTCGCCCCATTGAAGAGATTTGAAATTACAAAACTGCATAACACAATCTGTTTCCTCCAACCAGTTCGTCACACATTTCTTTTTCCCAACATTGCATGTTTATAATACAAATAAATCATATATTTAATTAAATAAACACAGTTAGCCAAAAATTACACACTTCAGGAAAAGAAAAACCTTTTTCTAATATTTCTAATATTCTAATAATAAATGTATTGCTTTGGTAATATTATGATCATAATAAGATATTATTTATATTATACTAATACTAAAATGTATATCCTGCTAATTTTCTTTTACTGAAGTGTGTATACATTTTTTGCCTCACTCTGTATAGACATATATAAATCTTTGTTCCTCAATTTTATTAAAAATGAGATATTTTATTAAAAAGCAGATATCGACATTCCTATTGTAGAGAATTCCGCAGCACAGGCAAACGGTGGAGGACAGCAACGCAATTTTCCCACAGATTAAGAAGCAAAAGCGAAGGGTGGGGGAGCGGGTTAGAAAACTCTGCCACTTTCCGTTAATTTATTTATTTTAAGCATTTCCTTCAAATAAACACCACAGGCTTTCGGGCCGCCCGCAAGATGCGGCTCCTTTTTTGATTGAGCGTGACTAATCCACTTAATGGCACTTTGAGTTCTTCAGAGCTAGGCACAGAGGAGAAGGTCCCATAGAGACAAAATGTTTCAAAATCCGCCTCACAAAAAAAATGGCTCTCACTCCAAAAGGTCAAAAGGTTAAGGAGCCACTTCGGCTGCTGTGAGCACGTCTCCTGGGTAAAGAGCTTGAATAAAATGACTGCGTGAAGGTTATAAGAACGACGCGGTTGGAGTTTTTAAGCTCGGAGGCTATGTTATATCATGCAATAATCCTTTCTGTAGTCAGCAGGTAGGATTAGGGATAGTAGGTTCTCAGGGCGTTAATGTTCAAGTCATTTCAGTTTAATTTCTGTTTTTCTTAAATAACACTGTAATAGAATATTACAAGCAAATTTATGAAAATTATTAATGAAATGAATAAAAAAAGCAAGGAATTAATTAAGTTAATAATTCAGGATACATCATGACCTCTGTAAAGTAGAAGTCATGTTTTGTAATTTAAAATGCAAAACTTTTTTCATTAGATCATACTTTATAGACTTGAATCATATACTGTATTATAGATTCAATACAAGTAAAGAAAAATATTGATGAGCTAAAGGCCGATTACCTCCATGCCATGACAAACTGACGACGTAATTCCTGCAAAAGAAGCCCTGATCAAGTACTAAGTGCATAAATCAACCGTCGTTAGATATTTCTGAATTGTGTTTTTTTGTGTGACTGATCTCAGGAAATATTTTGATATATTGGATTTTTTATTTTAATGAGCTGTAAACCGTAATTATCAATAAATATTTCACTTTATATGTAATGAATCTAGAATACACAGTACAGTTAAACTTGTATGTGAGTATAATTTGTTCCCGGAAGCGTTTGTGCTTATATCAAAGCACTCGTACATTAAAGTGAATTTCTCCCTTAAGTCTGATGATTTGTTCTACAACCCAAAAATACTTACTTGGGTCATTGTTGCAGTAGAGCAACTAAAGAACAGTCACTACAATTGGACACAAAATAAAAAACTCTCTTACACACACGTGGTCACAATGCTATAATACACAGTACATGCGCACACAGATGTTAACTATACGAGTCACGCCTGTGCACTGGGACTGGGCATGGGAGAAAAGATTACTTACAATCCCGCAGCGCAAAAGAGAGAAAAGCCATTGGCTCAGTTGTGGTCACATGATGCTCGGCAGACAAAGCATATATGCACTACATTACTTGTATATCAAGACTTTGCTCGTTGGCCAAATAACTCACAATCCAAAGTTCTACTGTATAATATAGAGTTCCACTTTTCTTACACTAGGAAGAAAAAAAAAAACTTTCCAATAATATACATTTTTGTTAGATGTACTGTATTTTTTGATTAAGCATGCTACTGAAAACATATTACAACCAGTATTAAAATTTTAACCTGGGGCCCATGTCTGTCAAAGTTAATATGCCTTCCTTCCATTCAGGTGTTTCTTGATCAGCTGCAACATGTGCAACATGCTCCTAACAACGTTCCCTTGCGTTTGGTGTCTCCATTTCATAAAATGACTTCTAAATGGTTAAAAAAATTTTTAACTTACTTCTATAAACAATATAAGATATTTTGCAACCTGAAAAGCAAAAGAAAAATCTAAAGACAAATTACAAAAAATGTGAACTAAGATAAATGAAATTATGAAAATGCAAAGAATCAAAAATATATATATATATCATAGACACCAAGCACTACAGAATAAAAAAAACTACTTTTAAGTGTCTTGGAGAACATGGTGGAAGTGCCACACAAGGTTAAAATGCTTCTATCGTCTAGAATAGAAAAAAAAAAAAAAAAATCATACCGGTATTTTAATGATGTTTACTCATTAGTGTGACCTTAATCCTCGGTTTGTTCACGGTTTAGGACTATGCTCAGACAGACCGCCCCGTCCTCTGCTCATACGGCTGCATTTCTCATTAGAATTCAATGATTTGTTTTTATTTGTCCTATCAGTTTGTGTTATCTCACATTCGTTCATTTTCCCCATATTCTTCACATGCTAATAATATGAAATGAATGAGATTTGTGATTTTTTTTTCCCCTCAATGTTTCTTTCAGGCCCTGACCTTGTAAACAAGCAGGAGGATGTGTTTTTGAGATTACAGAGTGCTTCTGTAAGTCGTTCTGGATTTTGGAATCTGCCTAATGCTGTAAACATTATAGAAATACACCACTGACAGTATAATCCATACATAAACATTTAATAATCGATGCAAATTATAGGATCTAAAGCCGATTAACTGTTAAATCTTTACATGTTTTTCTAAATTTCTTGCGCAAACGCTTCTACAAATAATTTATGAATAAATCTGTTCATATCCAGCTTAATAAAGGAAGCTCAAAGAGAGTTATAAACACAACTTAAACATTTAAGCTTTCTTTCAGCTGCTCCTGTCAAAAGGGTCGCCACACCGTTCGATCTGCACACACCTTGGCATAGTTTTTTTTTTTTAACGCCGGATGCCCTTCCTAACGCAACCCCATTTTTTTTTTTCAATCCGGACATGGGACCAGCACTGCATGTAGTGGATGACAAGTATGGGGTGTGGCAAGTCACTGAGGGCGGGGCTCGAACCTTGAATCCTTAGATGACCAAACCAACAACCTATGGCTATATAACTTTAGCCGTCTAAGCCATCTCTCCACAAACATCCAAATTAATTTAAAACAATGCAAGAAAATAAATAACATTGAGGTCAAATAACATTATTTGTAGCCAACTAAGGTACAAACAGGAACAATTGCCGCTGCTGCAACTAGCAATGATTTGTCTAGCAACCCGAGGAGAACCAATACTCTCAGCTAGACAACAAAAACATAACTCTATGGAACTTTAGATAGTCAGATTGTTATGGGCATGATTAACACTGTTTCCATAGACCCAAACTTTTCAAAAATAAACACCCCAATCAGAATAAAAACCGCATCGTGTAAAAACCTCAATCGGAACCGCCTGACCTGACCCGGCCTGTTCAGAATAAAAGTGTGTGGTGTAAACCTTTGACAATCTGTTTAACAGGACAATATTGGGCAGGTAAACACTTCTGATCTGATCATTTCTCGCTTGTTGGAATAAAGAAATTCTGTGTGCACACGGGGGTAACTTTAGGTGAGGTTGCGAGTTCCCAGAAGAGAGCTTTAAGCGTCCTTAATGAGCTGGGAAGCTCCTCTTGCACTCTGCTCCTGTTTAAAAATTGCAGGAGCAGTATGTACTACTGAGATTGCTCCTTAATTAGAAAGAACAGCAGAAATGCAAATGTTGTTCCCATGACACAAAGTGGGTCCATCTAAGTCGTCATCGCCTACTGAATAATTTAAATTTCCAGTCTTCTTCTGTTATATTTCTGGCAGGTTTAAAGGTTCACAGCGGGCAGAACCACTTTGCGGATGTCAAAAAAAAGTAAAAGGTTTATTCTAATTAAACGCTTTGTGCATGTAAACACATCTTATCGGCTATGCTGCGATCTCTAATCAGAATGAAAGAAAGAAATGTTATCTGTATAACCACAGCTTCTGGAAATATGGACATAAATCAGTGCTTGTTCATCACAGGTGCACTAGTTCGGTTCGGTTTGTATGAAGATATAAATACTTTAAAAGTCGCAGTTGGAGCATCAGTCACAATTTTAGCTCCATCCAAATTCCAGTAACAGGAGGGGCAAATAGAAAAGAACAGGACTGATCCGGATTCTCTCACCCACCTTGTCTGTTACAGCGCACATAAGAGAATGGAGGCGGTCTGCCTTCTCCAGATATGTCTCCCCCGAGTCCTGAAAAAAAAAGAAAAGAATATTCAAACTCTTATTAAACTAAATATATCAAAATACATCAGTCCCATACAGTAAGAGCTGAATATATAAATCTGTGAAAAGATAACACATGAGCTATTATTTACCAACAAGAGTTAATACATAGGAAAATTAATCAACATCAGGTTTCAGGTTATTAAGAGATGGTTATCAACAGTCTCTCCTATCTTAGTCTCTCATCACGAACCATCAGGCACTGGATCTTTTTTTAATGAACAAGAAGCAGTCTGACGAGTGTTTTCATTTTATGAATACTGTACTTTATTCAAGAATTATGGCTTGAATACAGTATAACTATTAGGTAGGTGAGTTTAGCTGATTAGTTGCTTCTTAGATAAATCATTGATTACTACTGTTGATCTTTTGATCTTGGATAAAAGAGGGTCAAATTATTGACCTGCATCAAACAAAGTAATCATACTGGGTTTAAAAAACAAACAAACATGTTTAACATTATTAAAAGCTGGAATGACAGCACTGAACCTTGAGCTTCAAACAAGAAACAAAGGGGGGAAAAAGAATTGTGTAAGCATGAATGAATCGTGATTAAACATCACTTAAACATTCGATCAAGATACACTGTACAAAAACTGGCAGTAGAAATCAAAGCCATGTTTAGTACTAAAATTAAAAGCTTTTCTGTATGCACACTATGTGATGAGAACAGGATTGGGACTAAACACCTAAGTGTCCATTACAAAAACAAACAAACAAACAAAAAAACACTTGTTAGTGTTTGATCATCAGAAGAAAGGCTTCACTTTGCTAGAAAGCATAAATACTGGACTTTGGATCAATTGAAAAATGCCACGTGGTCTGATGAGTCCAGACTGACGTTATGCCTGAACCATGAGCACATGAAGTGTTACTGTATGATCTGGGGTTGCTTTAGCTGATCAGGTCTACATTACATGGCAATAAAATTAAGTCAGTTGATGACCTCAATGTACTAAATGACCAAGTTATCAAATCAGTTGAATTTTCTCTTCCCTGATGTGACACGGGATGTTCACAGACTCAAATTGTGAAAGAGTGGTTCTGGAATCATTTTCCAATATGAATTAGCCACCACTTTGTGAGCCGTAATGAAAGCTATAGGTGGTCAAATGAAATATTTGGAAATATTATGCAAAAAATTTATATTTTGTAGGGTTTTGGATTTGCATCCAAGTACTGTTGACTTTTTGCTTTTGTAGAATTTTTAATTGTCCATTCAAAGCAAATCAATTTTTTTTTTGTCACATACAAAGTACGATATGCAGTGAAATGCTTAAACGACCGCCCGTGACATTAAAAGTAAAAAGATTATTAATAGGAAATAAATATGAATAAAAAGAAATAAAACAGAATTTTTTTTTTTCTTATCTTAGCTAAATTTATCTATAGAAGATAGACAAAATATACAATATAAGAAAAAATATAAGAAAACCTAGTTGTACTGATATGGAGAAGAGATGTACAAATATAGAAACTTTAGTTTAGTGAAGTTCGATTTAAATATAAATAGAAATGTTTGGGGGGGGGGGGGGCTTGCAAATACTGTATGCATAAAAGTGACTTATGTTCAACGAGTAAAGAAATAAACATAGAAATGTGGATATGTGCATGAATAAGTGTCCATGAATGTCCAGAATTCTGCACCGAAACACTGATATTAAACCAGCAGGTCTTATATAATGTTGATAACGTCTTTTTTTCTGTCCATCTTCCCTTCTAGACTCCAGCCCTGTTTCACCACTGGATTCCAGCAATAAGGCTCAGGATATAGACTGTATGTATAAATCTCAGTACTGGCACCCAGGTGGTGGAATAAACTTCCCCTGGCTGTCTGAACAGCTGAGTCACTTGCTGTCTGCAAACGAAGAATGAAGACTTACCTCTTCACTAGAAACTCACAGGAAAAAAAAAAAACAAACATGTCTAGTTTCTGCGGTTGTACCGAATCGTTATTGGTACAGGGTTATAACATGGTTTTAGCTTAATAATATGAATCCTTAGACCCTGACCTACTTAAAGTAACAGGGCGTACGCTTTTGATGGAGTCTACAAAGCACTTCTAAAAGTTGCTCTGAATAAAGCGGTCTGTCAAATCACTGTAGATCTAAAACTTCTTTTAAACATAATATGTCTGTAGGGGGAAAAATGAACTTCACATTTCCAAATCCAGTATCTGAAATTTTGGTGCATGCTTAATACATTCCTAGATGCATTTCAGAAACTAAACATCTACTGTATACAGTATAAAGTTTCTAATATGTTTGAAAAAATAAAAATAAAAAACTCTACAGTATGCAGATCCTTGTCCTTTCCTCTTAGACTGTCTAATGTAGACAGCTATGATCTGTATAAAAGTGGCTCCATCTACTGAACGTCCAGGAAGGTTATCTTAGTCTGTCCAACAATCAATCAAGGGTGTCAGCTCACATGCATCAGCTTCATCCTATCAGTTCAACAGTGCGAGAGTTAGCACTTACAAAACGGCATGGTCGATAAGGCACTTACCCTAATGCAGTAAAGGTTTTGTAAACACACCTACGCAGGAGCACACTCCACACCACAGCGTCCACCACCCCATATCATCGCTCTCCTTACGTTTATACTTTATTATAAGTGCACAACCAATAGGAAAAAGGTATATATACTTGGCATATACTTGATGACATAATGAAACATTTTTAAGCAGACATTAATTTACGGAAGGAGTCTCCAGTGTCAAGGCTATATGCCTTATATATATATATATATCTTTTATTGCTTGTACATTATGTAAATTTAAAAGTCCTTTACATCTAAAGTTTATTTACATATTTCTTATATTTCTAAATTTTCACACTGAAACTTTTCTTTTGAACCTTGAGGTTATCAGCAGTCGTATAAGCATTTCACTTTATATCATACGGTGTATGACTATGTATTCTGCGATAGGAAAGTGGAATGGAAGATATTGTACTTTTTTTTTCTAGGTAACATGCATTTTTTTAGAGAGAAAGAGAGAGAGAGAGAGAGAGAGAGAGAGAGAGAGAGAAAGCCATGCTGTTGGGGAACGACTGCTTATGCTGCGGTCTCATATTTGATTCAAATAATATATATATATATATATATATATATATATATACATATATATATATATATATATATACACAGTATATATCAATCTTTGACAAACTACTGTTGTACTGTTTAAGTGGACAAAAAAAAACAATAAACTGACTAGCCTTTTGGATATAAACACATCATTAATCCCCCCCCCATACATACATACTGTACGTACATACATACACACACACACACATATAGTCATTTATATATAGTCTTAGGCACCATATCATATGCTGTACCAATTTTGTTATATGTTTATTATGTCTGCATAATTATTTACAAAATCATTCAGTATTTCCAAATATAACTTAAAAATTAAGAAACTAAGAAAACAAATAAAGTACAAGACAGACCAGTTTTCAGATGGAAACAAAAAACCTAATGTACGCTCCTGGGATTTGCATAGAAACAGAAAGGAGCGAGTTTGAAAAAGTTACCAGAAGAACTCATATTCTCCAGCATGCTCAGTAAAAACCTAACAGATGTTTTACCTATAGTACTGTACAAAAGTCTTGTGCACATACAAAAATATGGCATAAGCAAAAGATGCTTTGGAAAACATTTCTGCTTAAAAGTAACTTCTATAAAGAGCAATAAAGAGTAATAAAATAAACAGTCAATATTTGAAGTAAAAACTCATTGTTTAAAATCAGGAGTTTTAGACACAGATTTGCGCAGTTTTATAAGAATAGTTTATATATCGTTTTCTGTGCAAATCCCAGGAGGTTTTTTGTTTCCATCTAAAAACTGGTCTGTCTTATACTATTTTGTTTTTGGTACAGCATATAATATTATGCCTAAGACTTTTGCTCAGTACTGTGTATATATAAAATGTATGTATATAAAAATAATTTCTATTGAATTACAGTAAATGAACCTCCAGGTTAAATCCTTTGTGTTCTGTAATGACCTTTCTGTTTCTAAAACTGTACATACTAAACTTTTAGCAATAACTTTCCTTCATATAACCCTATAATTAAATTCATTTGCATTTTCATAGTGATGACAAAAATGTGATTCTTTACACATTATTTCACTTACCTAAGCAATAGTTTTAGGCATTCTGACACCGTACAGGACTTTTCTAGAATTTTTTTTTTTTTTAAGAAAAAGGCTTATTTTGGAAAGATGACAATACTTCCACAGGCTATGGGGATTAGCTTTAAAGTAAGCAAGTCGAGCAAACAACAGCGCTAGACAGCGTTGAGGCATGGAGCACAAGAGAATACATGGAGGAGAACGTGAAGCGACTGGAAATGTTAAAGAGCCAATAGAAGGCAGTAAACACACAGCAGGTGGCAGGCAATTTGAACACTCTGGAAAAAGCACATTATTTATGAGCCTATAATTGATTTCGACGTCGAACGGATTACCGATGGACCGTAAACAGCTGTTTGTTAACAATACTGTAGCATTTATCATACTCTAGTGTACGAGTGGAAACGCCTGACTGTGCAACAACAACGTCTCCTATACCACCTAAATGTTTTTCCCAACACAGTATGCTCAAAATAATTACACTGTTTTAAAAACGACCATGGCACCATTTGTCGGATAAATACGATTTAGACGTTTTTGCAGCGATAAGCTAAAATGTTATGAGTCCTCACAGGAGCGAATAACAATGATTATCTCGTAATGCTGCATGTTGAGGTCTGGGATATACAGCATGACAGCAAATAAAAAACAACAGACCGGGAAATGAATCCAACACTCCAGATGGTTTCTGAACAAATTACAAATGGGTTAAGCGTTCATTAGTATACAAACTGAAAGTGCGAGGTCCGTCGTGTTTAAAGGTCCCATATTACACTATTTCTTTAAAAAGTTAACACAGGCATCAGAGGTCGCGAAACATTTTTATGTTAATGCTCCGGATGAAACGACCCTCAGATACACATTCTATCATGCCTCAAACTGCATTTGTTTCACTCCTTCCCCAACCGAGCCATTTCAGCATCTATGTAAATGAGGTACTGCTGAGCCACATCCCCACTAGAGAACAGATCTGATCAAGAAGGTGAAGATTTTATCTTTTTATA
Source organism: Clarias gariepinus (assembly GCF_024256425.1). Lineage (NCBI taxonomy): Eukaryota > Metazoa > Chordata > Actinopteri > Siluriformes > Clariidae > Clarias > Clarias gariepinus. The sequence goes on along the minus strand of NC_071114.1, from coordinate 8,842,407 downwards.
CAAGATCACTACAGGCAAAAAATTTTATCAGCTCGTTTAAGCCTGAGGCAAACTAAAATAAATTTTAAAAAAGCCAGGAATGTACGAAGGGCATTCAAGTCAAACCAGGACTTGTGACGAAATTTCTTGTAAATGAAGGAGAACTGACAGTAAAACGTTAATAGTGCAAACGTTTTTTAAAGAAGTCCATATGTCCGTGAATGATGAACACATCCAATGTGTCGAACATCCACCATACAGTCCCTGACTTCACTCCAAGCCATTTTTACATGTTTGGGACATTAAGGGAGTTCCTGGGAGGCCAGCGTTTTGGAGCAGAAGCAGGCAATCAGATCATGGCTCTGGTCATGGGACTAATAAATCTTTCTACCTTGATGGTATCCAAACACACCCCCTCATGTTTGAGTTGAACGGCCTTACATTTTTCCTCATCGTTTTAAATTACTTTGCATTGCATTATTTCCTCAATTCGATTTTTAAATATTTTGCATAACAGGTCCTGAATAAGAATCTCCGCCCCTGAAACAGATTTTTCAATTGACATGCACCGCCAGGTTGGCAATTGGGAAAAAGCTTCTACAATAAATGTAAATCATTAATAACTGTAATAGTAAATCAGTAAGAGCCTATAAAATAAATTGGTACATCTGGATTTCTGAGATAAATCACCATCATACAAATGACATATTTTTCCTAAGCATACACAATACCTGGCAGTTGGCGGCCAGCCTGAGACACATTCCTCCCGTTCCGGCTCCCTCGGCGTGCTCGGAATTGTTCAGATGCCGGCTGAAGCGGGGTAACGGGATGCCAGGTCGACTGTCGGGTAGGAACATGTTCCCCGGGGCTGGAACAATAGCAGCATTGGTCACCTGACCTGTTGGCAAAAACAGATGAAGCATCTCCATGTTAGGGTTCTGGAGCACGGTAAAAGAATGACATTTAAATGACTGCAGAGAATAAACAGTTCAGACCTAAAGGAAGTTGTGAAGAACTTAAATAAATCAGGAAAACTGCGTTAACTAAAAGTGATGCCCTTCAAATTTTATGACTGAAACAAATGCTCAAGTGCTTTTCAAGTACTGAACCCCTCCTTTTTTATTTGCCCATTACTTTCAGTCAGACACATAAGTCCCACATCATCTAAACTGCCCATCTGTCTAACTTAAAAAAAAAAAAAAAAAAAAGAATCTTTCCCTTTTATTGCCTCTTGAAAAAATCCATAAAACAGACAGCACAATGTACCCTGTTATCTCAGCATCACATGGGTAAAGGTTGGTGGAGATTAAGGTATACAATTCGGGGATTCTGGAACAGTTTCACCTAAGGATCACGCGGATTAGTCGTCTTACTTCAGAACAGGCACCGAGAGCGAGTTTCTGTACCTCTGAAAGCAGCATGAGAAGCTAAAGATCCATTAACAAGTTGTTCATAATCAGAAACTAGTAACAGTCGCTCACAATTATACAGCTTTATGCATCCGAGACATGAGATGATGTATGAACAAAACATTTGGGAGAAATATTTTTATAATAATAGGATTACAAAATACTACACGATAACTGACTTTAAATTAATGATAAAATAATCAATAATGTGATCAATTTAGTGGCAGGAACTGATCATGGTTTGCTCTACTGTCACTGTACATAATCGTCTCTTTAAAAAATAATAATAAATAAAATCTCAACCTACTGTCTAATAAAATTGACTTAACTTGTCTGATTGTGTGCCTGTGTGTGTGTGTGTGTGTGTGTCCTCGTAATCTAGGATTTTGGCCTTTGACAAACACACTTCCCTCAGGGATCAATAAAGCAATAAAGAACTCTTTCTCTCTATCTTAATTACATCACAATGGAGTTTTGTGAGATATCACAATTATCACCAAATCATTTTATAACATTTAATGTTTTTATGACGATTACAAACTCTGACCGAAAGCAGTCGATTAGATATTAGATTTCACACAACGTACATTTTCCCCTTATTTCCAAAATTCAATAATTTTTTTTTATCTAGACAGGGTTCCTAGCAAACCTATGAGGGTGAGTCAAAAATTATCTGCACTTGGTTATATTAAAACTTATGTTGGCCGCACCGTCTTATAAGCACTTTCTGTTCCCTGGTCACTGCTGTGCAGGTGTGAACATTTTACATCAGTTCATTTGTAACTGTGGTACGTGCACAAATGGGTGCTCCATTAGAATGAGTAATTTGCATGAAAGAAGGGCAGTGAGCAGTGACTGAGGGTGTACATGGTGCCGAAACGACTCAGGAAGAGCATAAACAGGAGCGTTTAGATACCTACCAACACAACTTGGACCGATACTCTAAGAAAGAGGAAAGTTTCTTAACGAGAATCGTTAGTGGTGACAAGACATGGATTCATCAATACAAGCCTGAGAGTAAACGTCAGAGTATGGAACGGAAACGTCCTCAAACAACGACCGAGAAAAGGTACAAAAGTCAACCATCAGCTTGGAAATTGTTGCTTCCAGTTTTCTGGGATTTTCAAGAGTCAGTATTGAAACATTATCAGGAAAAAAGGTTCAACAATCCAAAGTGCTCGTTATAGTGAGATGCTTATTGAAGAGCTAAAGAATAAATGTCGGATCACCAGCAAGTTCTTAACTCAATTCCAATTATTTTATATATTAATGTTTTCTTTGCCTAATGCAAGGCAATAATTCGATTATTCTGAAACGGAAAATCCTTTTTTTTTCCCAGCCAGAGTATGCCAGCACACATTTCTTATTTCCTATCGTGAAATATATTTTTGTCCTATTGCCCACGTCTAGTCTCTCCCTAAAACTTAAAGGGGAAATGACTCACCCTGCAAACAGTGGCCTACGTTTGAGTAAGAAAAAAGTTGGTTTTTGAGACTCCTTTAAAAAAAAACTAAAATGAACCACATGGGAAGCTTCTGCAGCAGTTCTTGCACCATCCTTGCTTTTGAAAACGTCAAAGCGGAACATATAAAACATAAACCACATATCATAGCAAATTGCATGTCAGTGCCCTAAGGGTCTAATTAAAAAAAAGAAAAGAAAAGAAAAAAAGGCCCAAACAGTACTGTGCAACGTAGAGATCTAATTCAGGCAGCTACAAATCTTTTGAAAACAGATTAAAAAGCCCTTGCCATAAGGCTGCTACCATGTTTCTGTTTTTGTTGTCTCTAGGTTTTTTTTTTTATTTATTTATTTTTTTTAGCTTTCTTATGGACCAATTACCACATCCAGATCTGCTCTGGGTCAATGACTAGAGGAAAGCACTTAACTGGAACACATCAAACAAATTGCAGGAGAGATAATTAGTCGTCATCTTCCCTTCCTTATTGCTCTCTTTAACACCCGTAACAACAGTACAACAAACATGTGACAAGAAAACAACATCATTCATCAAGATCATTCAGCATCAAAGACATACGACCGCACCACTTCACAGGTTTATGGTGACCAGGGACTTGTGATGAGACGAAAGGAGTAAAACCGATTGATGTCTACAGATGATTTCGAGCACAGTAGAGTGGTGAGACTCTTAGCCAAATAGTGCAAATGTTTTAAAGACATGGCTTGGCATTCGTGGCTGTCGCTCCTGTAAGCATTCGGAAAGTGGAATGCACTTAGAAGAAAAATAAGAAAAGAAAAAAGATTTTTTTCATCAAAGGTGTTCTGCTTTTGCAGGACAATGCACAGCCTGGTGTTGCCCACAGCACCACTTGCACATTGTAAGGAACTCTTCTGGGTATTATTGCAACATCCACACAACAATCTTGATCTCTCGCCAAGCCTTTTTAACATGTTTAAGGAGTTTCTTGGAGGCCAGTGTTTCAGACAGGACGAAGGCAGTCCGATCACGCATCACGGATCACTGGGAAACTTTCTACATTGTTGGTACCCAAGCACTACTGAAACACTAGGATAATTGCATAAGTGCAGCAGGGAATTATATAGAGAAATAAAGGTAGCTTTTACTCTTATACCCGAGTTCTTATATTCTGCACAATCCCAACCAAAAATCTTGGACTGACTTGAAAGCCCCTCGTACTATAATCACTTTTTAAAGATTACATAAAGTCCTATGTAATAGTATTACATATAAATTTTATAATTATCCTGATGTAATTCAAGCTCAGGTTTAAAAAAAATCAATATTTTTTTAAATTAATACTCCTATAGACTATTAGACTTATTAGTATACCTGATTGGCCGTAGAGCCGTAATTGATGTGGGAGCACTAAGTACCACTCCTCCCTCCCCTCTGAGAGAGCTCGGCCAATCAGCTCTCTCTAGACCTCCGGCTGCGAAAGGTTACAGCATCACCCGGGAATCGAACTCGCGATCTCCGAGTGATAGGGCGAGCACTTTACCACTGCGTCACTTGGACGCCCTATTATTGTTTCCTTACAAATACATTACAAGTTAGACCAACATAAAATACCCCACATACCTCTCTCCGATTACACGTTTACACACAGCCTGCTTTTGCCGTTTCCTTATATTAATTGTACGTGCTTTACTGTATATTACATTTCATTTTTATTTAATGTATGTTCGACAACAAATTGTAATTTCATCAGCTGCCAAGTCAAATTTCTTTCAAGTCCCTTTCCAGTCAACATAACCGATTTGGAAATCTTAAGCATTTTCCGAGGCACTAAAGATAATTAAAGATACCGGCAGGATTTTGCTGAAGCGAGCTGTTTTTTCAAACTCAAAATCAAAAACAGCTCAGAAACTCAGTCTTCCCCACAAGCCATGCTCCCAAACTCCCCAATGCTAGTCCAAGAAGTTACGGCAAGCAGCAAGACTGACAAGTGAGTAGAGACACTTCCTTTTCCTAATTAGTTTTATGGATTTTTATTCCCCCCACTCCTGTTGGGTCTCAACATAGAATTTAGTTTTCATCTCTGAGCAGATATTTCACTGACAGCTGCTGAAAGTGTGAGAAAGGCCAAATATTGCTACAAAAATCACTGCTCAGAACACTGCAGTATACTGTAGAACCGATGATGTGAGAATATAATGAAATATATTATAATTAAAATCCAAGATAAAAGTAATATGACTTTTGCATGGACAAATCTGAATCTCCAACACTCCAAGAAAAGTACATGTTTATTAAATTTGTAAAAACTTTGTAGCAAAGTCTAAGTATAATGCTTTAAAACACAAAGTCTAGTCCAGGAAATAGAGACTATTAAAACAACTCGACTAGCAGTAAATAAGATCTATCCAGATTGGCTTTTTGATACATTAGGAGTAGGGCTGCTGGGTCTCTGTGAGAAAAACTGTCTACAGACAATTCCTGGAGAAATTATGAATCAATCAACTATGGATCGATCAGTTTTCCTGGGCCAAAGCGTGAAACGGCTTATTTTTATAGGCCATAAGGACTAGCCATTCACTTTGTTCCTGTGTGTGTGAGAGACGAGGTCTGTCTTAGCTACACCTGTGCCTGCATGCCTGACTCACAATCTGAGAATGTAACCCGATACCAGAGTCCAAAATGAATGTGAAAAAGAAATCTGTGTTTTTACTTTTGTCAGATCACACACAACCCTTAATAGCCACCAATCAATTTGAACAACCCTCTATATTAAAGGTTTATACAGGGCAGGAGACCTGGCTCTCTGTCTTGATATACGGTTTCTTGGAGTGTGCGCAGGTATTTTTCTGCTGAATCAGCGTGTCTCCACTCAAGAAACCCTATTATAGTCTATGGAGTGATTTTATCAATGATTTCAGAGCCAGTTTTTAAGGGGTTCACTTTTTTCTTTGGCGAGACATTACTTTAAAAGGCATAGAGTGTTTCGAGTCCTTCGGTAAAACATGGCACTGGGGGTGTCCCTGGAATAAATAAAAAAATTCTATCAAACTGTGGTCTAAATTTCATGTCTAGTATTAGGATTAAGATTCAGATCTCTATATATGTGGTCACTGTAAGTCTAAGCAAAAATAAACAACATAAAATGTCCATAGAATTTTAATAATAGTAACTATATTAAACATGTGGACACAATTTGAATTTTGATGGCCATGTATATTTCCTTGTATTTGTGTGGAATACAAATATGTAATAAATCTTTAATGAATCTTTATTTGCACATTGCTGCGCTGAAAATGAATGTAAAAGGACTTTTGTTGGTCTGCCCTACTGGGCTCTCAACTCGGGTATTGTATACGCCCCTCACTTCAGACTGCTCTTGTTTCCTCAAACAACCCGTGTTGTACACTGAATATATAAAATGCACTAAATATATATGTACACTGAATAAATAAAAACATCAGGGTCCGGATACAGGTAGAACCGTCACTCGGTCCTAGACTATACTGTACCACACTAAAAATGAATCCATACAATTTGCATTGATTAAAAACATGACAAACTGTGCTCTTAAAAAAAAATAATCAGCGTTGTTCAGATGTTACACTGTGCGTCAGGATGCCGTGCATTACTTGATTTTATTCCTTACAGTTGTGTTTAACGTTTTTTTTTAATTTTTTTTATCAGAACTGATGATTAATTCCTATAATACTGTAACTTCAAGATATATAATAATATACTAATCAAGCTCTACTACTATATCTCTATAGTATTGACTTCTATGGCAGACAGACATTCCAGATATTGTAAAAATGTGTAATTGTTGATGCAGTAACATTTGTGCTGCGAGTCTTTATTTCGCAATTTAGAAAGAAGTCAGAAGTGAAGCTGTTAATTTGAAGGGCACCTATTATGCAAAATTCACTTTTTAGTCATTTTTAGACATTCAGCTGGGACTGCAGTATGCACAAACAAACAACATGCCCTGCTTTTCAATTAAATTTCCCCCTTAAGGTGACCTTATATAAGAAGATTCTTTTCCTCTGGCTTGTTCCTGGTTTGCTCTTTCCAGATGTGCAAACCTCTGATGTTTTCCTGCAGGGGCGTGGCTCAACAGTAGCTCATTTACATAGACACAGACACGGCATGTTCTGAAGAGGAGTGAACGAGAGGGAGTTTGAGGTGTGATAAATGTATTATCCGGGAGGTGTTTCAGCTGGAACATTAAGAGAGACACTTTGGGGGGGGCGCTGTTAGTCTTGTTCAGGAAATAGTAAAATATGAGACCTTTATTTTTTCAGACACAAAGTCTACAGAATGAAAGGCTTTGCAGGAAGGCATTCTCTGTAACATGACGGTTTGCTTATTTTTTTGACACTGATGGAGACTTACTTGCATCTCAGACTCGACTCCACAACATTAATCTTAATTAGCAAGAATTTAAAGTAAAATCTTTCATCCTTTAAAAATAAATGAAATTCTGTAAGTGTTGGCAAACATTACTGCACTGCTGTAGGTAATGATAATGCTTTCAGTGATCAATCATAAGACTTACTTACCTACCGTGGCAAAGAATAATGTAATCTTATTTGATAATGTTGTAATGTTTACAACACTTTAACAACCAGAAAGATTCATTTATTTATTTATTTTCCTTAAAAGTAAGGTTTCTGAAGAAGAAATGATCTACGAGCCTGACAGTAAATGGCAGAGTAAGGAATAGAAGCATCCTCAATCGCCGACCAAGAAAAAGTTCAAAAGTCATCCATCAGCTAAAAAATTAATTGATGCTTACACTTTTCTGGGATTTTCAAGGGCCAGTATTGAAACATTATCAGAAAAAAAGGTAAACAATCAAAAGTGATCGTTACAGTGCAACGCTTATTGATGAGCTAAAGCCTAAACTTTGGATTAAACGCAGAGAACTGATATCCAAGGGACTTGTAATCTTGCATGACGATGCACGTCCGCATACTTCTGACCACACTAACATTTCTGACACACTTTGTTTTAAGGTTGTTGACAGATGGACAAAGCGTATTAAAAAGCAAGGATCATTTCCCGGCCCAACCCTCGTACAATGGATCTTTTTTCAGTTTAGAACCTTTTGCGGAAAAATAAATCCAATGCAGCTGTAACGGTTCCAAAACGAGTGACGATAGGGTCGTCATAGTGTCATAGTCTGTGTGTATATATTTATATGTACATTATATAATTATTCCAGCTTCCGATTGGGGCGCTAAACTCCAAACATGAAATTGGAACTCCATTCAAACTAATTTTGTCTCTAGGCATCAAAAACATATCACATTAACATCATAATCTCTTATTATCTGAACCTTAGCAAGACATAGCTACCAATCAATATCATATCGCAATCCTATGTGATAATCGTTTAATAATTCAGCTACCTAGTAAAGATAATTTAAGCTTTTCAGCAGGAGAAAAAAGCCTCACAGTAGAGTAACTTCCCCAGTTAATGATACAAATGATCTGCGAAATCCCTCAGTGGGAGACATTTCAGGGTTGACCAACTCTTTTCAAAGTTACCCGTGAACTGCCGATGATTTATTAACCGAGGACGGCCTCTCTTTGTGTATTCCGTCTAGTTTCCGCTTCAGATAAATAGTGCAGACATCCAAATGCCCTCTCCAAACTTTTGTGAATCTGTCAAATGATTCTTAGACATCGCCATAAAAGACGATTTATTGCTGCCTTATAGTCTTGCGCTTACAGACTGAGGGTTTTCATAGCAAGGTAAAAGTGAGGTAATCTAAATCAATACAAACCAATAATAGGAGGGCATTTTTTAAATAAGTCTCTTGCAATATACGATGGGCGTTCAAAACAATCCGGGACTTCTGATGAAGTTTCTCGTGAATAAAGGCGTTTGACATTTACAGAAGACTGCAAGCATACTACAGAGATGAGTCTCTAAGCCGCAGTAAAATATTTGAATGGTGCAAAGCTTTTAAAGAAGGCCGCAAGTCTGTGAATGATGATCCTGGCCAAGGTGGCTCGGAGCCCACTGCGGTCGTTCCTGTGAACATTCAGAAGTCAAACACCTGATCCTTGAAAATGGACAAATAATTTGTTGCCAACTTGTCACAAAAAGAGACACATCTGTCTTTTGGAACTGTGCACACAATCATTTACCAACAAAACTTGCACATTACAGATACTCGGCTGGGAGTTCACAGTCCAATACAGTGGAAAACAGCTCTGAGACAAAATGAAGTTTGGAATTCCCCTCGCAATTTAATGGTGCAGAGTCATATCGTATATTTGTTTCAAAGGTAAGAAGGTAAGACTCACTTTGTTGGACTTAAAAACAAATCCGACTTACAGACGTGGTCCCTCGTTCATAAGTAGGGGACTTCCTGTAGTATCCAGCACTAGTAAACTGCTGAAATAAGTGCTTTGGTGTAGAAAGGGACTGTATAGAAAAATAAAGGTTCTTATAATAATAAAAGGTTTTTATTCTCCTAACTGTTCTTTTATTCTGCACAATCAAAAGTTTGACTCGAACACCCCTTGTGCATAATATTAAGTGTGTAAATTCCATTACAGATAAGCCTGAATTACTACCAAAATTAAAAAAAATATATATTAAAAACTAGGACGATATGAATTGAAGAATTTGCCATGTTTAGGATTTTGCCCACTACAGTAGGTAGTGACATAACAGCTTAAACTTAAATGTCAGCGTCCTGGGCCAAGATTAATCGCAGATTGAGCTTTAAATGGAAATTGAATTTTCCACCGACAGAACGATCCCTCTGAAACTGGAGAGCTCAAACAGGTTTATATACATCAGTGCGTCGCTTTCTCCTCAGCCGGCTCCTTTGAAGGGAACCGAAGACCTTACAGGCATCGGATGAATTTCGTTTAAATGTTAATCGTGGCTGGAGTTCTCCACAGGCTTCAAATACTCCATCATCAGACTTTTCAATCAGCACGGGTGGAGGTTGGACGGGGAGCTAATTTCTCATCAGTGCACCCAGCTTCATGCCAAAGCGCGATTCAAATTAAAGAGTCTGTGTGTTGGTGTAATGCAAAAGAACCTGAAGATGATAACCTCTGATTGTAAAATGCCTCGACACAAAGGGAAAGACCCGTCTTTGGCGTATAGCGCATAGGGAATGACGGCCCACGGTATATTAGTAGAAAAGTGAAAAAGTAGGGAATCTCTGATTCGACTGCAGTCAGTTTAAAAACTGCAGACTCTGACCAAGAGCTCATTCCGTTAAATTATAGATAACCATAAAGTTAAGGAGGATTGGGAAGAGCGGACATGAGGATTTCAGACTTTTCATAATAGACTGATAGGAAATGTTTTCTCGTACATTTCGTTGTCCAATTATTCTTTTGTTCAAGCTTCTCCCTACAGAAAGTCTGGATATAAAAGTATGCTGATTCATATATTCCTTAAAATAGAAAATAATATATTAATGCTTAATCCCCCACAGGCAAATACCAACCAACATCAATATGTTTAAATAATAATGTGAACGCATTAATATTTAATATTTACTTCAGCTGAAGGCTTTGTACTTTCAATTTGAGACTGCATAATGCTGATTAATGAAAGCAACTGAAATAAAATAAATAAATCAGCTATTACATGCTAGAGGTGAGAACAGCCTGTAAAAAAATGACCTCAGGTCCGCGTTTGTATGCAGGAGCATTTTCGAACATTCAGCACTTTGGGATTTGCTGGATCATTATTCTTCACCGTTTTAAGAAAACAAATGGATGTAATCGCACTGAGCATGCTTCATAAAGTTTACTTTACAGTTCATAACCCCGGCAAACTCATCAAAATGTCCAGCATGCTGTGTCTTTCCGAAAGAAAATGGAAAAACGGTGAGTTTTAAAGAATTAGGACGTGTGCCCCGATTTCTGTTCGCCTCGCAGTCGACAAGGGGGAACTGAATAATATGTTTCTATCAGGAGCGCAAGTGCTGTACGTTTTGGCTGTAAAGGAATGACAGAAATTGGCACTGTGCGTTAAGCGAAGTATCGTGAATATCAGGGAGAGCAAAGATGGAGACTAGGGTCGGAATCATTGTCTTGTCAAGTGTTGGTGGTGACCAATCTTTCTTCAGCCACGATCACCACTTTGTACTAGTGCCTGGAAGTTGGTGAGAGAATTTTCACCTCGAATCAACGGCTCGCGCTGCCTTCTACCTCCTTCCCAGAGTTGCGCATCTGCCAAATGAGTAAATGCAATGTAAATGTAAATTTCCAGCTTAACAGCTGAGAACCTCATAAATAAAGATAGGAAAATAAAAAATGAGCGCTGGGAGCCGAAGCAAAGTTTCGACCCATTGGGGAGCCTGTAAAACGTACCCGCTAATCAAACGATAAAGAACGCAAATCTGGTTACTCTAATCTAAAATTGACACACTGCCTCAATTAGTGGACGTAAGCATTAGAAGTGAACTAAAGCATTAAACAAATAATAAACCTATCATCTGTTTAAATCACAGCCTGCGTGTTTGTGCGAGTGTATTTATTTCTTGTTGTGCGCCATCGGTGCCGGCTAATTATCTCTCACTCAATTACAACTATTGATTCATTACATGCTGGTTCCTACTGCCAGAATTAGACTAATGGCCTGGGCCCGCTCCGACCGCGCCACACATTCATAAACTGTGCACTATGCCAGGTAGGGTCACAGAATGTTATGGAATCCCAGCAAGGGAGGGAAATGGGCTCGATGCCAACACACTGCAGATACAGCCTCTTGGCACAGTACTCCCACAGGGACGGAGGGGGGGGGGGACATAAAAGCTACGCGTGTAGCTGATGGCGGCGAGAATGGAAACGAAGTTGCGAGATCGTGAGACTGCCAAAGACGACTTTGCTCAGATGCAGCCTCAAGCCCAACTGATTTGCATTGGATATTTTAGAAGAGATTTCAGAGTGCCGTTAGTCTAGACAAAACATTCCACAGCGCGGGAATTCAGGGACGCACTTACTTATTACACAGAGGCTTCTGAAGTGATGTTTAAAAGTCATATTGGTATAAAGGGATGACTGAAAAAGACTGCAAATCTCAGCCTTCTGGATTTAGTAGGATTTACCTGAAAACTAGACTGATTGGTGATGTGTACTGTATGCAAAGGCTTATGTCACCGTCGTCAATGCTTTTGCTTAGACATACTGTAGGTTACCAGGAGGCTACTGTGCTCATCTGGACCTTCAATGCTGCAGAGATTTTTCTGTGCTTCTCCCCAGATCTGTGCCTGGATACAATCCTGTCTCAGAGGTCTACAAACAATTCCTTGGACTTCATGGCTTGGTTTGTGCTTTGACATGCACTGGTAACTGTTGGACGTTATATAGGCAGGTGTGTTTCTTTGGAAATAACATTCAATCAACTGAATTTACCACAGGTGGACTCCAATCGAGATTTAGAAACATCTCAAAGATGATCAGTGGAAAGAGGATGCACCTGAGATCAATTTTGAGTGTCATGGCAAAAGCTGTGAATACTTATATTTTTAATAAATTTGCAAAGATTTAAATCAAACTTCTTTCATGGTGTCATTATGGGGTATTGTTTGTAGAATTGTAGAAAAATAATAAATTGAATCAGTTTTGAAACAAGGCTGTAATATACTGTTGCAAAATGTGGAAAAACGTAAAGCCCTGTGAATACGTCCTGGATGCACTGTATTTTTGGGCACCTTGTAGCCTATGGAAGTAAAAGTTTTTTCCTATTTATTTCATTTAATTAGTCAATTCATGTAATTGCTTTTTTTTAATATGAAAAAATGAAGGGTGGCTCAAGACTTACCGTAAATAAGCACTAATTAAAATCTTGACTTTTATGAGATTTACTTTTGTTTGTCCTCATGATCAAATTATACAAATGACCATCACACCCATCATATCAGGGTTTTTTTTTTTTATAAAAGTGTTGCTACAAAAGTTGAAGCAACTATATAGAGTGTCTTTTTATGATGTAGTATTACAATTTCCCCCTTATTGGAACTAAGAGACAAACCTGTTCTAGCATGAAAATGTACAGAAAGTGGGCTCCGAGACGAAATGGTTTGCCAAGGTTGGAGTGGAAGAACTAGAACACTGACCTCAACCATAATTAACATGTTTAGGATGAACTGCGATGCTGTATGTGCCACAAGTCCCCTTGCCTGACCTCATTAATGCCCCTGTGCAAATCCTCCCCCGGCCCATGAAGGTTATTACACTAGAGAATGGGTACCAAATCTTAATGGTACGCGTTATTTATTTTTTTCACATATCCCAGTTAGGAAGCTAGGGTCAGAGTGCAGGGTCAGCCAAGATAAAGTGCCCCCTGAAGCAGATGGGGTTAACAGTTGCAACTTGGCGATGCTGGGGCTTGAGCCTCCAACCTTCCGATCAGTAACCCACAGCCTTAATTAATTGAGCCTTTTAAAATGCTCTCTTAAATCTCAAGGGAGTGTGCACAAGCTGGGACTTGAACCTGGTCCACACAATTGGGAATCTTGCAGAATCATACTGTACTTCTCAAGTTAATCCATTGGATCACTTGAGAAGTATGAATCACACATGGTGTTGGAGTCAAATAAACCTTTGGCCATATAGTGTATTTGTAAATAATGGTTCTATAGGATGGCACAGAAATACGTGTGCAATGTTAAGTAGGCTCTTGAATACACATACTTCAAGCTTCCTGATGTGGTTTCATCCTAGCCGATTGTTTCAGATCTGCAACATTTTATATTATTTAGGCTACATAAACAGTAGTGTTCTTTGTGCTCCGTGATGTCTATTAACATTTCTACAGTTTTAGTAATAATGGGGTTCAGGCTGTTAAAGCCGCACTATACGGAGTTCTAGTTCAAATATCGGTTATATAATATGATCATCTTAAAACACACAGTTATTAGACTCGAGAGCATGGAGAAGCCATCTGCACTGAAAGCTACACTAACATCGAGCATGATGCTCTGCTATTTTTGCTCACATTTAAGTCTACCCTTAAACACAGCTGGGAAATGTACTAGGTCTGATTAGTCTAATGACTGTACTATAAATATGACCGTAGGTTTTATTGCAGTATATGTGCGAATCCCAAAGCATGCCAGGAAAGTGATTAAAATGGACCAGAACAGAAAATTCAATGACCTGCAAGGCTGAAAACTTTCTTAGATGCTGAGCAAAGGCTCAAATGAGAATGCACTTGGTATCAGATCCAACAACTCCAATCTGCAGAGAAGAGATCAAGACAGGATGAGAGGGGAACTGCTCCGACTTCTTACTTAAGTGTCTGACTATCTCCATATCTGATCACATCCTGTTCAATGTTCAATATACAGTCCTTCATTTTAGACTCATTTGGTTTTGCTGTCGGGTAGAGAGGATTCGTTGCAGTACAAAGAGAAAACTCATGAAAAAAAAAATGCTATATGTAGCGCAATAGTAAGCAAGGATGCATTCTGAACTTAGTCCTTTTTCAAGCTTTAAATCATTCCTAGAAGAGGAATTTGATTGAAGTTACCTAGTCGAGATTGCAATCAGCTGTGTAATTAACACAAGTTTCGACAAAGCAGCAGCCAGCCACTACTGAAGAGATTCACTCGTGCTGAACATGAACAGTGCTTTTAATGAATAGCGCTGCCTTTTTTCAACCACTACTCTCGCTACCCTATTGCACTCCCGCGTGTTTTTAGGAACTTTAAAATGATTCACCTTTCACCGTTACTGACAAGTGGGTTATTAAAGGGGATCGCACCTACGTTGACAGTTACGACTTAGGATACGCTTATGTCGTATCATCCAGGGTCTCCAACATGCTGATCCATAACCGCCAAATGCCCACATGTTGAGCCCGGAAAGTAATTTTGTAAAACGCATACGCCTGGGAGTTTACCGGTGTGATTTGTTTGGGTCTCGTTCGCTGCTGAGCTACATGTGTGTCTAGCAGCAGACCTTAAAGAAAACAGATAAAAGGGAATGAGGGCAGGGATCAGCAGCATCTGGGAAATAAGCGTGAAAGTGGGCTTAATTGCCTTCAAGATCAAATGCTTTAGATGAAAGAGTTGAATAAACCCTCAAATTGAAAATATTATTCTTTTTTTTTTTTTTTTTTGCCATTTCTCAATTCGCAAGCAGTTCAAGGTATTCACGTTAAGGATAGTAGTAGTAATGCAAAAGGACTTACAAACGGTATAGAGGAAGAAAATGGTACGTATCAACTTATTGTCAACAATAAAGGGAGGCAACGAGGCTGAACGGCAGCTTGAGATTTAGAGGGATTGCGAAGACTTAAGCGGATGAACGATGACAAGCACATGGTAGGTTATTAACTAAAACACAAAGCTCTTGATGCTTGTTTAATTGCTGCAGGTAATTCAAAGAGACAGCAATTTGTTCATTGTAGCTCTCATCATCTATATTTAATAGCCATTTGTTTATAGCTCCACTCATACTTTTCATCCAGGTTAAATTTACATACTTAATGTTTTTTTTTTTTTTTTTTACTTTATGACTATGCAGTACAAAATACAATTCCACAGTACAACAGAAGTTAAAAATAGATGAAATTCATGGAGAAATTGTGTAGTAGGGGCACAGGGATCTATCGCTTCTCCTACTGTAGGCGTATTGGCCAAAATGTCTCAGTCTTATATCTCACAGAGATCTTACTTTTATACAGTATGCGGACCAGCTCGGTGAGTGAAGGGATGCGACTTGGTGCCACTGCATCACCACTTTCACCTGCATGATAAACCTACAGATACAGGGAATGTAAACTGATATCTTAAATAAACTAAATGGCAATGTCAGTCCAGTAATTGTCATACTTGTATCTTTAGAACATGTTAGGTGTTGGAGGCTTAAAACTTGTCAGGTTTTGTATGTTTATTACAGAAATTGTGCTCAGGATGGCAGTTTGTCCAAAGTGGTAAAAAAAAAAAAAAAAGGCTGACGTTGTGAATGGATTTTTATGTCAAAATTTGTTTTTCGTCAGGTCCCAAACAAAGCTATTTATTCATTAACCCCATCCTGTCTCTCGTCATGAGAACCTGTGTGCGGTTGCTTCTCGGCCAAGAAAATGGGCTCACTCACAACTTTGCCTAAGAAGACAACCATGAATGAAGGATGGTATACTTCCCCCAACCATAAAAGAACAGTTGGGTAACAATCAATGCCTTTTCCAGCACCTTGCCACAAAGCAAAAGGGGAAAAAAAAACATCAAAATTTTGGGTCCATGACCAGGAAACTCTCCAGACCTAAATCCCCATTAATAACTTGTGGTCAATCCTCAAAAAGTGGCTGGACAAACAAAAATCCACAACTTTGGACAAACTCCCAGCATTGATTATGCAAGAATGGGCTGCAATCAGCCAGGATGTGGCCCAGAAGTTGACTGACAGCATGCCAGGGCGAATTGCGGAGGTTATAAAAGGAAAGGGTTAACACTGCAAATATTGACCCTTTGCATAAATCTAATGTAGCTGTCAATAAATCTTTAACACTTATAAAATTATTGTAATTATACTTCAGTATACCATAGAAACATCTTACATAAAGATCTAAAAACAATGAAGCAGCATATTTTGTGAAAATTTATAATTAATTTTGGCCACGAATGTACACTAGAGGGATTAAGCTGTGGCCAAATCAACAATTAAATACATTCATAAAAAGAAAGAACACACTGGTAAGATTAGGAATGCCAAGAGACCTGGAAAGGCGTGGATGACAAATTGTTTTTTTTGTTTCATTAAAAAAAGAAAAAAAAGAAGAATTTTAAATCAACAATCAAGCAACGTCTTGACCAGAATAAATACAAAGGGTTTAGTGCAAGGTGGAAAACCGGAAGACCTGATTAGATTTTGGCTAAAACATCTACTAATCTATTAATGTTCTGCAACAACATCCTACAGACATATAGGACATATGTCCATGGAGTATGGAGAAAAGAAGGAATGATCACTTCATCTTGCGGCATGGATGTGTACGGCTGCCCCAGAACAGGTTGCATCACATTTATCGATGATGTGACTGCTGACACACTTATTGATGGCAATTTATTGTTGGCAAAAAGCCTTAAGAACAAGAAGGAACTGAAGATAGCTGCAGAAAAGCCCTGGCAGAGCATCAGCAAGGAAGAAACGCAGCATCTGTGGATTCCAGATTTCAGGCTGTCTTTGACTGCAAAGGATTTTATGGTACTTTGCTCAATTACTTCTGGATCCTTTAAAAGGCAGAGCTGCATATAAAAGCGCAGTTATTTCTACAATGTTTGCCAGATTTAGATGTAAATATGCTCGAATTAAAGCTGAAGGTCAGCTCTATTCACAGAAGCGTCCTAAAGTTCTCAGCGATAACATTTTTATATAACAGGTGGAAAAGTTCATGGGACTGCAAATCATTCCCGGGGAGGTGCGCCATGCAAGATTTCACAATGCCTTTCTCTCACTAATGATATGAAAGGTTGAGAGGAGCCAGCAGTCAATCAAAAAGAGATAACCTGAAAGCAACAGCTACACAGAGAACAATAATCGATGAACTGCATTACAATCAGCTCCGTTCTCATACCTCATGCATAATTCCTGTGCTAAAAAAGAAGCACAGAGATGCGCGTCTAAAAGCATTTACACAGATCAAAACTCTTATGGAACAATAATTCAGCTTGGCGTCGTCAGAGAAGGAAGGTTTGTGCATATTATCCCATGAACGGAAAACACACAGTGAAGTACGGAGGTGGAATAATCCTATGAGCTGCTTCTTTGCAAACTGTACTGGGGCATTATACATCATCAAAGAAAACCTGAGTGGAGCAATATATTAAATATGAATTTAATTTTATCGTTCAAAACAAACAAACAAAAAATCTGCATGTTTGATGATGCATGTTTTAACAAGAGCCATACAGACTAAATAACTTAAGAAGGCCTTGCATGGTCCAGCCAATCTCCTGACATGACTCTGATTAATCATTTATAATATACGATTTTAAAACTGCAAATGCATCAGAGGGATCCACATAACATTGGGTAACTGAAGATGATTTTCCATAAAGGAAAAGGTGTATTAAATCGAGCCACAAAGGGGAGGAAAAAAAAAGACAAAGAAAAAAAGAAATAAAATAAAACACCTCCTTACCATAGATGTCTTGAAGCTGTAATTGCCAATAAGAGCTTCTGAGAATATTTTCCCCATATCACTTTTTTAATCATATCTTTTTATACTTATAAATACATGGAGGGAATTCCAAACTAGACTTCAGGTAATGTGCTGCAATTTAACTTCTTTAACTGGAGTAAAAGCAGCATTGGAACAAATGTTTAAAGGAAAGGAAAAAAAAGCCTTGAATGTATTGTTTGCAACTTTATGAGAA
This sequence comes from Clarias gariepinus, assembly GCF_024256425.1. Classification (NCBI taxonomy): domain Eukaryota; kingdom Metazoa; phylum Chordata; class Actinopteri; order Siluriformes; family Clariidae; genus Clarias; species Clarias gariepinus. Next base: position 8,824,216 of record NC_071114.1, on the reverse strand, counting down.
TGTGGTGTTAGTTGTGCAGCCAGAACTATCAAGGTCTCAACATTCACCAGATCCCATCGATACTGTATTCAGCCGGCAAGAACACAGTGTGTATCAGTGGCGAGATCTTTTCAGTTGCAGGCCTCTCAAACATTTCGACTACAATTAACTTCAAATACAGTTTCTTTTTGTGTGCTTTTCCAAATGGAAGTCGTCTGTGTAATTTAGAGATGTAATCTACTGAATTATATGCCTGCACATACTTGTGCTTTAAACCTGTATGATGATAATATTGAAGCTAATTTAAAAAACAAGGCTTTGTATAAAGCAAAAAAAAAATTTTCCTTATTGTCTAAAACACTATCCAATCTGGTAAAGAAATTTCACTTCATTACTTTTTATTAAAATGATTAAGAACAATGAATTTGTCATGCTTCATTCGTAGATAAGAACACCTGGATGTAAACACTGGAATGACCAGGGAACCCAGAAACCCCAGAATATTGCTTGGATAAAGAAAAATCAGGCCCTAAAAAAGGAAAATAATTATTGTCCACAGTCCCTAAATCCCAGTTTCTTCAAAACCATACTGTAATGTCCCAAAACAAACTAATCAGATTAAGACTATGTTCACACTGCCAGTTGAATATGGACAAGAATATTTGGCCAAACCTGTAAATTATTGACTTCAGGTGTTTTAATCAGGCTTCTTATCCCTGGTGAAGGACAATCCCCAGCATACCAAGACATCTTGGACGAGGACATCATGGCCTTTTTTTATTCCAACATGACTGTGTCCCAGTGCACTAAGCAAGGACTATAAAGACATGGTTTGATGAGTTCCCTGACCTCAACCCCATCACCTTTGGGATGAACTGGATCGGAGATTAGGAGCCATCAGTGCCTGACCTCATAAATGCTCTAGAGAATGAATGAGCTCGAATTCCCACAGAAACACTCCAAACTCTTGTAAACAACCTTGCAAAGAGAAGTGGAAGCTGTTAAAGCTGCAAAAGAGGAACCAACTCCATATAGAGGTACATGTATTTGGATTTGCAAGTTTGGACAAATACTTTTATTTTGACTCAGATCTGACTTTTTTTCATACCAATGTAAACAGCTCAAACCACATGGAATCTGTTATTTTGAATTCTGATTTAGACTACGTCAATAAAGCTGTGTTCACATTACCAGCTGAAGTGACTTAAATCTAAATTAAATTTTGGACTCAAATGTTATATATATATTTTTTCAGACTGGATCTGAAACACATCAGATCAGATATAGATCCATTACATTTTCATGTGACTTGATCGGAATTCTTGCGACTTTTTGACTCTGCTCATGGAAAGGGTGCATTTCATAACAGTGACAGCAAAAGCTAATGAAACCGCTAAAGTGAGGCGTCTGGCTTTATTCCTTCCTTCTAGACTTCAACAAATACAACTGACTAACTGCTTGGCGTCCGCCCAGCGCAAAACCTTAAGCATACTTTTTTGCTAAAATTGAATATATCGTTAAAAAAGAACGAATATGATGTGTTTTAATCCCGATAACTTAAGCAAAAACGCATCAGCAGTTCTAAAGGATGCGAGGTGCATCCACGTTATAGTGAGATAAAATCATTTGTAAATAAGAACGTGAATATTCATGAAATGCAAACACTTGATAAGAAGGTGCTCTTTGGATTGTCCTGCTTGTGTTGTACTGTCTTTGCATAACATCTTTTTTCTAAGACAGCAGTTAACAAAAACACAAATCCTTTTTTTTTTTTTTTTTTTGCCAAGTCACACACAAGCTATGCGCAGGATGGTTCTCGGCTGAAGAGAAATTATATCTACAAAACTGAGACATAGATGAGTTCATAAGTGAACCAAGCACGAGGGGTCATTTGGCGAGTGCTGGAAACATGACTAAGCAATGATGGATGTTTATGAGCAGAGGTTCGGTGCGTGACGCGGTTTAAAATGCAGAGAAGAGAGCGCGGCAGAAAGAGCGGGAGACGCTGCCAGAGGAGTGGGTGGAACTCACCTTTGTGGCTGATGCAGCGGATGCACTGCTTGCTCTGAACATCCCACATCCTGACAGTCTCGTCATGCGAACCTGACAGCAGCAGCGTACCGTCCATGGACACAGACAGGCACATCACTAAGTTCCTGCACACAGAAAACAAATCTGCAATCGGGCCAGTGCTGCTTGGCATGGTTGGGATGCATCAGTAATCCATTTTAGGATGCAGGTACAAATCTTTCCTGCTGAAGGAGGGCGCATGGTCATTTCACACATCTATGTAAAGACTACACAAGACTTCAGGTGCCAAACTGGTATGGTCAACTTTTTATTTTAATTTTAGGATTGCTCAGATATGGAGCAATGAATAAGTAAAGTGCATCTATATAAATCATATTTTAGGAGGAAAATGTATTCCTGTTTTAAATGATGTCTGTAGAGGACTGCTGAATGTCATTAGCATACATACTTCATCCTAAATAAGATCTTGTTTCATAGTTACCAAAAAGTTACCAAAACATACTAACTGTGAATGAAAGAGTCATGGAAAAGGGTAAGCATTCTATAGATCTTTCACATCTGACATCACAAAGTCTGTACGCCATGGCCACGCCTCCTTCAGGAGGACAAAAGAGTTGTTACTTACTCAAAAAGTACTCAAACCAACATTCAAAACCAGTCACGGAAGGACTAAGCAAGAAAACATATCTGATAACGTTATTTCATATTAAACAACACTTATAACTACTTCTGTCATTCCGAACTGCCCCTGAACCATCTGTGTATCTATTACACAGCTGAATTCCAAATCCCTCTGTAACTCCTGATCATAGGCACTACTTATTGTGTGGAACAAGGGATTTAACACCTTACATAGTGCTTTCATTTTCCATTCTTGGGGATTTAAACCTAAATCAGTTAGTTAACTATTACGTTAAGGTTACATGTACATGTAAAGTGGTGGATATTTCAAAGAATCATTTCATTTGCAGCAGAAGCACTGAATATGCTGAATGAGGCAGAAACATTTTTCAGACTTGGATTTTTCTGTTTCCAGACGCCAGAAAAGGCAAACTGCATTTCCCGTGTCCTGAGTTTATGGGTGGGGGACTTTGGGCCATAAACAAAATGTCAGCGCAAGCACCGATTTAAGATAACCGTCATCAGCAACAGTAGTTCCTCTACTTTGCCATGGTGATCGTGTCCCTCGTCGTCCTCCAAGAGTCCCATCAAATCAGTCTTGTCCACAGAACTGAGCAAACACCAATCGTCCTTCAAGGTACTAGGACAAGGACGCCAAAAACAGGAAGATTCTCTGGAGTTTGCTTCTAATCGCAATTTATCCCCTCTGCTCCGATCAATTCATCAGTCACTCATTCTTCTACACTCAGACTTGCAGATGTCGCCAATGCTGATCCACCTATGAAAGGTGGACTATCAGGATTTAACTTGCAACATCACCAGAGAAGTTATCCGCGTCTATCTGCTGCTAGAAGAGCAGTTCGTCGCATATCTTCCAGAAAGAGTGACAGGCTCAGTCTACTCCCACCAGAGGATCAGCTCTCTTCTTATTCACTACTTTGACTAAGAGTAATATGTGAAAATACCTTTTTAGCTGACATTTCAAAATTTACCAGAGGAACATTTTAAAATGAATTCTAAGAATTCCTCATGCTTCATCCAACTGGAGATAATCTGGGACAGAGCATCAATGTCTAAACAGGGTCATATGACAGGCAGTTAGAAAAGTTTTTTTTCCCCACCCACTAAGAAACACACCTATAACACATCAGCAATGCATATCAGCACTCTCAGCCTTAGGCATCGCTATCACAGGTTGGCAGCTGTCAAGCAATACAGGAGCAGGTGGGAATTGGCTTTGACAAAACTGGAGAAAATCTGGGCAAAAAGCTAAATAAAAAGCTCGGGTAAGATGCTTTTAGGAGAACATTAAAGCAGTAAAAGAGCAAACCAGTCGCTATTTATAAGGCAGACTTCACTATTCCCTCTGGCCTGACCTGTACAAGAACTAAAAGTCATTATCAGCTTACCTGTGGCCTTTGAACACCTGATTGCCTTCGCCGTCTGACTGGAAGGTCTTATCCCGACTCAAAGCCTGTCGATGTAAAAAGAAAGAGAGAAAAAGGAAAAAAGAAAACATTTATTATAAAAAGGAAGACAAATGTGGCAGGAACTGAGAACAAGCTCTAAGCAAATTAGCTCACGATCCAGGTACAAAGCTTCAAGATCCTTGCTTCAACATCCATTAGCCTAAAGTGTGTTTTTTGGCCCTGACCATCTTCTAAATGGTTTGATCAATTGACTTAATCGCATCAATTAGGGAGGGGGAAAAAAGTCGCTGCAGATACGAGGGTGGTAAAGATTACTAAACTGCACCAGCACTGCTGCTGACTCAAATCATTACGCCACTTCCTAATGGCTTGCTCGAGGATTCTCAATTAAACATGACAAGTGGAGTTCAAAGGCATGGATTACGCTATAGACAGCCAAAAGTCATTTATTTCCTATTCATATACCAACGGTTTCAGCAGGCGCTCTCTAGTCTGGCTAGGATTTAAAATTCACATGATTAGTAGAAATGACTCAAAGCATTACATTTTTAATAATGAGATACATTACATACATCAGTAAAGTTAGTGAAACTGGAAGAGTTTCGCACTTTGTAAATGAGAGAGGGAAAGCTGAAGGAGGCATGTTTTAATTGCTCTATTCGTAACACGGAAAAGTTCACACATCAGCCGTAACTTTAAAACTGCTGGCAGATGAAGTGAATAACGGTGAGTTTCTCATTAAAGTTGCATCTGTCAAGGGTGATAATACAGCAACAGTCCAAAGTTTGACATGCCTTCTAATTTCATGGGCTTTCCTGATTTTTTATACATTTTTTCCCTACATTATAAAACAATGCTGAAGGCATCCAAAATATGCAATAATCTCCTTTAACTGGTTAATATTAAGATACTCTTAATTGAACCTCTTGATTTCTGAGGCTGGTAACTCTAAGGATTTCTCGGCAGCAGAGGTAACTTTTGGTCTTGCTTTCCTGGAAAGGTTTTGATGAGAGCCAGTTTCATCATGGTGCTTGATGGATTTTGCAAATGCACTTGACAATTCTGTTCCTGCAAGAACTGTTTAAAAAAGGCTGACTTTCATGTGGTGGGGCTGTGGTGTCTGTGTGTGTTAAGGCTCACAGAGTTGTCAATCAGAAGGCTGGCAGTTCGAACGCCAGGGCCCTTGAGGAAGGCCCTTAACCCTGTCCTCTCTAGGGGCGCCATACAATGGCCGACCCTGTGGTCTAAACTCTGCCTACTAACAAAGTTGGGATATGCGAAGAATATCGAAAAAACACTGTTACACTGTTAAACACGACTGTTGTTGTTACTTCATTGGCAAAATTGCCTTAGTGTTATTTCATAGTTTAAAAAAAAAAAAAAAAACGAAAAAAAATAATATTGTTCAAGAATGTATAAAATAAATTCAAACTTTTGTCCAAACTTTTGATTGGTAGTGTTCAGTATATTAGGAAGCAAGTTAACAGTCAGTTCTCAAAGTTGGTGTATTAGAAGTTTTTTTATTTAATTTAATAATCTGGAGAGACTTTTATAAGGCCCACATTGTGATTCATTAGACCATTGGGTCCAATACCTTGTGGGGTATTCTAGGTCTCCAATGGTTAGTGCCTACAAAAATGCTCAAAGGAAGGACAACCAGTGAACTGGCAATAGGGTCGTCATGTGCATCATTGACCCAAGGCTCAATGATGCACATGGCGACTAAAATCTAGAATGTCTTCTGTAGCACACATGGCTCAAACAATGAATGCTGGTAATGATAGAAGGCTGTCTGTAGTTTTCTATATATGCTGTTCTATAGCAGTAGAACGGTGCCCATGCTGATCATGGTCCATTCCCAAAAGCTCCTATGATGGGCATCAGAACTGGACCCCAGAGAAATGGAAAAAGGTGGCCTGGTCTGATATTCATCATTTTATATCATATGGCTGGCGCATGTGCGTCTCTTACTTAAGAGAAGAGATGGCACCAGGACGCACTATGGAAAGTAGACAAACCGTCAGAGGCTCTGAGCAATGTTCTGCTGGGAAACCTTGGGTTTTGCCATTGATGTGAATGTTACTTTGATACACACCTACCTAAACATTGTTGCACCCCAGGTATACCCCTTCATGGAAACGGTATTTCCTGACAGCAGTAGCAGGATAATGCAACCTGCCTCGCTCCGTCCACACGAAGCCGGTGCGTTCCCTATCTGATCATTTTTTTCGTGAACACGGCGCCGTCTCAAGAAATATCTGCGTACACACGAAACCACTGAAAACGGTGTAGTATATATGCCAGACCAGTATGGGGCGCTGTAATTCTGCCATAGAGATACACTATACACGGAGAAGAAGACTTTGAGCATGCGCAAAACCTTCGCGCTGTATACGAACCAAGATTGTGTTGTCCATTATCGCTTGTTGCTCATAACAGTTGCATAGAAGCAATAGATTTTGCTGTAATAAAGCTACTAGGCCTTGTAGCAACACGAACACAATCATGTAGTCCGCCATTACTGTTGTTGCTATTACGTGTGACGCAGTCGACACATGATGTGATGACATCATTGTTTCATAAAATATACGGATTGGCCGTACACATGAAGACGCAAGGGTGTCGTTTTCAGATTTATCCACTTTGGGACCCGATTTTTTAAAAAATAGCGGTTTCAGTCTCCTAAAACGCCGGATCCGTGTGGACGAAACGCCAATACGATAAAATGTATATGTATACAGCGAAACGCGTCTCCGTGTGGACAGGCCCTAAGTATCAACCTCTTAGTATTTATGACTTAATTAGTTCTGGCGTTTACAGTTAACCTGGACAACATTTTTTTTAATACAAAAGCACAACACTAAGGATACGACAAAAACATTTTTGTTCATGACAGAGCTCTTTAAACCCAAATTTTTCACCAAGTATGGATATAAAGAAACAAATTTGACTCTTTCACCAGGTTCATCATTAACCATACAAAAAGGATAACAAAAAAAGTCAATACAGAAAAGTAATGTGTAGTGATCTGCTGAATCCTATGGTTTTGTGGGCTTAAAGAATTTTGTCAAGAAAACATTCCTGAAGGACTTGCTATGCTATGATCTCTGTCCATTGTTTACTAGAAGAGCTTTAAGCCACATGTCATTGATTTGGACTTAAATAATACTTAATTTATCTTGGAATCAGTCATTTTGGAAGACATTAAAATTCTTCTATTTATTTATTTTTTATATCAAAAAAAGGCAAAAAGATCTGTATTAGGCTGAAGAGTACTTTATACACATTTTTTTTCTGTCCTGGACCCATATCCTTACAGCACATCGAGTCCTTTTTAATGTAATGAGACAATTTAACACGGCTGATCTATTCGCAAATTAAATGATAGGACCCCTAGACTAAAAAGAAAAAAAATCTTGTTGGATTTACTTAATTTAATTGTGTACACCGGTTCCTTGTGATTGAATTGAGGTACATTAGCACACTTTGTCCCAAAGATGTGCAAACATGCATTTTTAAAGCCCTGAACAAAACCAAATCGAGTAAATCCAGGTTGCTGGTGTTCAGCTACGGCCATGTTACAGACGCCGCTTATCTATTGAACGCGGATTAAAATTATGGTTTAAACCTTAAGTGCCAACATCTGCACAATTTTACAATAGGTAACTGGTTTACGTTAATACTACTGTATGTGAATTAATTAACGTAGTAGTTGTAATAAAATTCTTTTAATTAGTTTTAGTATGAGTGAAGAAAGTTAAAGTAAATTCGCATCTGAAAAACATTTTTTTTCCTAATTTGCATGGTCTGCAACATTTTATATTAAGGATTAAAAAACCAAGACATAAAACTTAAAAATGTATATGAAAACAAATTCAAAATGACTTTAATCCAAAATACAGTACACACCCACAATTCTTGAAATGGTGAAAGTACCAAAATTCGTAAGGTTCAAGTACAAAAAATATGTCATCAGTTATCCACAGAATTGATGATGGTCGTTTAAGTCAAACCAGGACTTTCTTGTGAATGAAGGCATGAAACCGATTTTTGAAAATCAATGGATAACTTGTCACCAACTTGAAGAGACGCAACTGTCCATGGGAAGTGTACACACGATCAATAAATCACCACACCTTGCACATTACAGGAACTCGGCTGTGAGTTATTGCCACCTCCCTCGTACAATCCTGGCCTCACCCCAAGCCATTTCCATTAAAAGAGTTCCTGGGGGGCTTTGAATCGGCACTTAGATACGGTATCCCCCGACTAATAGTGATAGTAAAGCTGAAAGCATACAACAAATAAGGTCCATATACTGAGTTTAGATACTCCAGTCTGTTAGATACTGATCACTATACTTAAAAAAACTACAATCTATAAAAATGAGCCATCTTCTCTTCAGATTAAGGGGATCTCTAAGCAATAATGTGAGTCATACAAGAGAAATAATACTCTCCCTGCAACAGTGTGTGTGTGTTTGTGTGTGTGTAGATAATGTCTGACCACTTGCAGCTGTGTGCGCACTCCCACTATGCAGCAATCACGCTTGCAATTTAAGTTTAATTCATTTATTTACTTCCATCGCTTTGGTCAAGGGTTAATTTTTCCCTTGATGTGATTAATGAAAAAAGCAATTAAATGTGTTTAGCTGTATAAAATGCTGTGCACGCCACTATGTGTGGCACATCCAAAACATTAGACCCTTTAATCAGCAAATGCTACACAAATGCAATGGACTTTTGAGTTCTGATATTAATGACGCGTTGCTTTTGACAATTAATTTGCACTATTTACTATTAATAGTGCCGTTACTATCCCTAAACAACTTGTTTTTTCTAAATGTTTTGATTGTATTTATATGCGAAAATATGATGATAGTGTTGGAAATTCGTACTATTGGTAATATTTTTTTGGTGGCATGAATGGATTATCTGCATTTACATTATTTCCTATGGGAAAGTGCGTTTCGCAATACAGTACAAAATTTTTCCTTAAGAACTCGCACTTGGAACTGATTAAATTTGTTTGCCAAGGTACCACTGTACCTATTTTTTTCAAAAGTAGGGCATGTACATTTTATAAATTCCTTTTGTGTTCAGAATCAAGTCTGCATACGTTCAATTTATAAATGTAGATGTCTAATTCATGAATTTAAAATAATACAAATTTACAGTTACTTTAAAATCATGGGACGCTAAGTGTGTACGCTAACCAGTGATTCTGTCCTGGAATCCTAATTTCCAACACAAATAAGTAAAAAATCTATAATATAATCCCCTGATGTAATAAAACTCGAGCCTTTCACTTTAAATAAAAAATATATATATATTAGAAATTCCGTTTCATGCCGTGTCCGTGTAAAAAGCCGGCTCGAGGTGACAGCACTCCTTAAGGCCAGGACTCCCCCGGACATCTCTACTCCTCAGCACGGTGTGCGCTTTTATTTCCCCTCGTGCCTTAACCTTTGCACATAAAAAAACCCACAAAGCTGAAGGACTTTATTGTGAGAAATGAACCTGTCACAGTGAATCAACACAGTTAAAGGAAATAAGCAAGAGTGTACAGAGTGTAGAGGTTTACACTTCACAAATCCACAACTATAATGTAGACTGGGAATATTAGAGCGGTTAAACACTTATCTGATTGGTCAGACGGTGTGTGTTAGTGTGTAATGTCACAGCTCGGCTTGTAACACAAATGACATGTCGATGTTAATGCGCTTGCTGTAATATTTAGATGTTTCTATAGTAACCGCTTATTTATAGGGACTTGCGTAGCAGACTTGGCACATGATCTAAAACTAATATGATTTTAATTAAGTTTTCTAACAAGAAAAAAAACCCACATACAGTCGTTGGTGTGATGACGTTTTTGTTAGGACGTGTGTATATAACAGTTATGACAGGAGTCTTCCACGCTTTTTGCCATGCACTGTGCTTTGTAATACTTCACAGCACAGGAAAGTCTTTAAGACTGAGAAGTTTATGCTTTCCAGTTTCTCTCCAAAATAACAAGGAAAGACTTTTTAACGCTGCCATAACGTAAATAACGTGATAACAGGAGCCGAGTCGCTTTGCAGACGTTCCACATCATTAAATGTACACTTAATGTAATATCACTGCTATAAAAGTGTAAACACAGACCTGACCGCTCTGTTATTCGGAAATAACACACTTATAAGTGAGAAAGAAGAGTTCAGAGCGGTGAAGCATTGGTAAAAGTGCGTTATTTTCTCATAGCAGCATTGTATTAGTGTGTATTTGCAGAACAGACCAAATATTTTGCAGTAAAAGTGAAAGTCTGTGTGATTTAAGTGTGATGCAAAAGACTGAAGAATCAGTTAGGTAATTTGTCTAAGAAGAGCTAGAAAATAATCCGAATTTGCACCAGATTTCATTACGTGTTCAGTCTCAAAAAAAAAATACAGTATATCAATTCTTAAAAGATTAACTGCAATAAACAATTCTCTATACGCCATTTTTTCATTAATTTATTTTTTACTCAAATGCAATTGTGTGTGTTTAAGAGTATGGTCTAGATGCTAGGGACAAAGAAAAGGTACAGATACCTGAGGCAGCTACACACTGGAAGAGTGAGTCAAAAATAATCCACACTCTGGCTGTAGAATGTATTTTAATTTAACTTAGAAAAGACAAATACTAGACGAATATTTTTTCTACATAATCTACTTGCTTACACTTTGTCAATCTGTCAACACCCTCTTTTATTCCCTCATTAAAAAATGTTTATTGCCAAAAATGCACCGCTGCCATCATTTCTTCATCAGAAACTCAGTATGCAGATGTGCATCGTCCTGCAAGATCACAACGCTCTTGGGTATTAGTCACGGGCACAGTTAATTTAATTTTGTTGGAGTTGTTGAACCTTTTTCCTGATAATGTTCCAATACTGGCCCTTGAAAATCACAGAAAACTGTAAGCATAAATTTTCCAGCTGACGGTTGACTTTTGAACTTTCTCTCAGTTTGCAATTGATGATGTTTCTGTTCCATCCTCTGCTGTTTGCTCTCAGGCTCGTAGTGATGAGTCCATGTCTCATCACCAGTAATGATTCTCTTTAAGAAACTTTCACCTTCCTTAGAGTATTGCTACAAATTTTGTTTGCAGATATCCAAACGCTTCTGTTTATGCTGTTCAGTGTGATGTTTTAGCACCCTCAGACCACTAAAATTTTTTTGTTAAAAATCACATGCAAATAACAAGAGAGACATCCAGTTTTGCCCGCACCGCAGTTACAAATGAACTGAAGTAGCACGTTCACACCTGCACAGCAGTGTCCGGGGAGACGATAGACTTAAACAGAAAGCTCTGATAAGACAGAGCTTCCAACAGAAGTCTTAATATAACCGGAGTGCGGACCATTTTTGACTCAACCTTGTAATAATCTGCATGAGCCAAACACAAGAATAACAAACTAAATAACAGTCAAAGAAGACTCTGGATAAAAGGAAACTACTCTGGTTTTATCATGCACCAGATTCTGTAAAGGATTGCAGCTCCGGTGGTGGAAGGTAACATTTTACGTACATTTTTCACAGATCTGTATTTTTCCCTGAGCAGTTTTATCAGTGCATATTTTTGTTTTTACTCCACTACAACACATATCTGTACCTTCTACTTCGCTATATTTCTGCATTGTGGCGTTACAGTGTATAATAACAGTGGTACATTATGTACCATCTAAAGTGATACTGCTGAGTAATTACTGTTAACCCGCTGACTGTTACTGTACCATACACGTAATTGTGTGATTTGCCTTCCCTCCATGAAATGCTCAATCATGTAGCAGGTGTTGGAAATCCGAAGCAGAGATTTTTGCAGACCTCAAAGAAACAAGGTCAGACAGTCAGGATGTACAGAGAAAGAGAAAGACAGAGAGAGAGAGACTTTTAGTAGGACTTAAAGGCTATTGTGTGCTTTTAAAGTTTATTTAAAAGTAAGGACTTTTGGACTTTTATTCGCGTACAAATAAAAATTGACAACTTTTTACTTGAGTAATAGTTTCCCTAGGGTCTCTTTACTTTGTCCAGCTCACAGGTGGCTGCACTGAACATGGCCGCCCTGGAGTTATGCCCCTCAGCATACACATACACACACATACACCATCATCTGATTTCTCGCTATACACACTGAATCAATACCCCCTGACAACTCTTTTAGCGCACACCAAACATCCCATAATACTAAACACACCAAACTTGGTATTGTTCAGAGTTCTCCGTTCCTCATGGGTCAAGCTTTGTTTACTGATATTGATATTCTGTCGCTCAAATTCTTTCTGAGATCCTGGTGTTCATTCCGATCGCTCGTCACATGACCCTCGCTAGTTTTTAAACACTGCTTTTTTTCCTTCAAGACTTTGGACTGTTTGCTGCCTGCCCTCTGTAACTGAACACTACAGTACCTTAACACTTACCTGCTCCTCCACTTCCTGAAATTTTATAACAAATTTATATAAAACCTAAAATTCAGGAATCCAAAAAATTATATTTAAAATGGGAACAATTCCACTTACCGTGCTACAGAGGGAGACCTGGAAGATATTCCCATCACTTCCTCCACAGAACAGGAAGTACTCACAAGGGTCAAGGGTCACTGACATGATGCTGACATCAAAGAGGACTGACAAAAGCATCTCTCCTGAGGAGATTTCCCACAGCTGGAAGAACACAAAAGAAAAGTGAATATAGAGAATAGCATAGTTTTTTTTTTGTCACATTCACACATATATAATAAATTATCGTAAATACCCGTTGTTGGCAGGAAAAACGTTTGTAGAAACATAGTGCGTAAAAATGCTAAAGCTAAAAGTAAACTGATCAGCTTTAATGTAATCATTGATATTATTGATTCAGGTTGGTTAGCAAGTTAGCACGTACACATATTGCTAACTTATTGATACAAAGAAATAAAATTCACTTATGCCACTTTAGTGGTTATTTCTGAGGTGAAAATATGAATTAATCCCAGTAAAAATATTCAGTTCAGGTTTTTTAATTGATATCTATTGCTGCAGGTGTTTGTTTACCATAACTTCATACAGTAACATCGCTATTACTCAACATTTTGATTTCATATATGGTGCAGGTTAAACCTCAGGCAGATATCTAAGTAATACAAAAGCTTCATTTAATTCCTTATAGTTTTGTGTGACATACAAAAAATTTTTTCTGAGACTGGCTTCGGGTCCTCCAATGAACGAAACGTATAAAGATTTCATTAAAAGAGCGACAAAAATGTACAGACAAAAACCTTTTTTTAACCTATTAAATTAATATTGATATACTGTAATGACTCTTTACACTAATATAACTAGTAGACTAATTTAAATAGATATTTCATTAGGTAGATGATTTATACAAAATTATATTATATGTTGTATAAGGTTCTTCGACTTGATCTCCTGGCTGAACATTTCTAGCTCTGGTTTATTTTCTGTGTGTGCGCGTGCATAAACCGTGATCCTCTAATGAAACATGATTTTAAAACCTGGATTTAGTTTCTCTGCAACAATTTCCGTGCTAATTTGGATGTTTTTCCTCATCATTATAGTGAAAGATCGATCTTGCCTAACCTCCTGGCAGAGGAAATCTATCCTGGAACATTTAGAACGTCATGAATCTTCACATGAGCCTTTGAACAAACGGGTGTGAAACAACCCCTGAAGCAGCAATGTTTTATTGTCAGGTGATTTTTCCTTATATTTGAGTTACGGTGTACAATTTCCACTAAAATATAATCAATAATTATAATATCCTGAACCCAGAGTGATTTTATATTTGAGTTTTGGAAAAGAAAAAAAAAAAAAACTAACTAAATATGGAGACTCCTTGCTACAGGGAAGAGATGAAAGGAAAGACCCTGCTTCTATCACCTTGGAAGACGGAGAGCAATGAGCCGTCTGACGCTGACGGCAATAAATATCAGTCTGCGCCGCATCGCACATTTCTGTTCCAAACTCTTCCACAAATTAATGACTCGACAGATCTAATTATTTAGAGACGATAATACTTTTGCCAAGAACTTTGATGGTCGGTCATCGTGCCCTGAGCCAATATAATACAAGCTTAAAGGAAGTGCTGAGGAGGAGGTTTTAAAAGTCCACAGTAGGAACAGGGCTTTTCTCATACAGAAGCAGGTTAACGCTATTCATCCTCCATTAATCCAACCTACAGACAACCTTTTTAAAGCTAACAGACAGCTTACGAAGTTAAAAGAAATCCACGCACACACACACATACTGTATATAAGGTCTGTTGGGTAAAGATTAATAGTCCAGAAATACCCATGGTGGAATTACTAGCTGTGTCCCTTTAATCAGCAAGACATGGTGGAAGTCTGGATCCATGTCTTCAGAGCTGTCTATAGAGACAGTAGCGTGTTCTAGCGTTCCCTCTTTGGCTTACCTTCCACAGTTCAGAGTGACAGATGGGCCATCATAAGGGAGACAAACCGACCATAAAATAAAGCTGGGATTGGACTAATAATTGGACGAGATCAGTGTGACGACCCCGTCATAAAACAAAAAAGTGCTGAAGTCGAGCGGATAGAAAACCTTGGGTGTCTTTCGCCGTTTGAAAGACACGCACTACCACTGTGTAGATAACGCCTAAAGGAAATGGGATTTAATGTGATTCAACACTGAAAATATTTAGGTCAGGGTTCGATATTAAACCGTTTCTAATGCGAATGAACTGATAATAGTCTAGTGAGCTTAAAAAAAAAATAAAATCATTCAACACTTTAACGCCCCATTAAAATAAAGCCGTTTCTTCTTCTTTCTACAAGACATAGTGTTTGCTATGAGTGACCAACCCCAGATCATAACACCGCCTCCAGAGGCTTGTACAGTGGACATTAGGCATGATGGGTGCATCGCATCATGCGCTTCCCTTCTTACCCTGACACACCCATTTTCATTGCTCCAAAGTCTAATCTTTATGCTCCCTATCAGACTTAATCTTTTTTCTGATTAGTCTCACTAACAAGTGGTTTTCTTATGGACACACAGCTGTTTAATCCCGTGAGATCTCATTACATTGTGAATGTGAAAATGCTCTTACTTTCACTTCACATTGCTCTGCTTTCTACTGTCCATTTTTCATGATGTAACTTTACCAAGTGTACAGTATAAGGGATCCCTGTTCATGATTTTTTTTTTCCCAATCACATTTATTACACATTAAGCACAAAGTTGATGGTTCAGTACTACCTGTACAGGTGCTGTAGAATTTGTAATGCATTTTCAGTAGTTTCAGTTTCAATCTCCTTAGTTGTTTTCTTTGCATGATGCAGGCCAACAATTTGACCATTTTTACATTCATTAAAGTTTATAGCTAAAAACTATTTTCCCACAATAAACTTGGAAACATGTAATTAACAGTGCTTAAGTTATTTCTGTCCAAATCTATAACCTGGGGAAAGTTTTTATAGACTTTTATAATTGTGTTTATCCATCTGGAAAAGTTTTGATCAGATGAATATAATACTGCGCAAAAGCCTAAAGCCACCCCCCATTTCTTTATATTCATTTAAATTAAATGATGTATATCTAATTAAGAAATGAAAACAAATGTTTAACCGTGACAGGCTGCAAAGTGCCTAAAGAAACAGTTTAAAAAGTGGTTGTTTATGTAACAGCCTTGGCAGCGACCTCATTTCCCCTCTCGTCTGTTTCAACCCCTCAGCATTCAGCATCACCAGTACACTAATCACCGGCCTGATCATCTGCACCTGTTTCTCACTGGTTCATTATTTAAGTTAAATGTTTTTCTAAGGTTCAATGATTGATATGTCACTGTGTGGCTTAACAAGGAAAAAAAAACATTCCTCTGAAACTGGTCAGGTCTGAAACTGAGAGACTAAAAAAGTCCTTCAGGAAGCCTGGAGAACTATTCCTTAAGAATACATTAATAATACAGGAAGCAAAATATGGTACGAAGAAATGACGAGTGGGTCATGAGTATTGAGTATTGTAATCTCATGGAATATACGTATTTACAGAATATTCCATCCAAACTGTCACGTGATGCAGCAGGATATGCAAGCGTGCATTATTTTAATACAACGCCACAATCTGGAGTGTGTACTAATCTTTTGGAATTTTCAAGAGACAAGTTAATTAAAAGAATTATTTTGTGGGAGAATAGGTTTTCATGCTTTTGATTTGAGAAAGTGCTCATCTCTGGGGATTTTGTTAAGTACTGAGGTCTCAACACAAGTTAAACCTACAGTACATATATATGCTGTTGAAAAACATTGTGGCCGTTACAAAGCGTTTACGACTTAATGAATAAAGAAAGAAAAATAATAAAGAAAAATAAAAATATTTCCTAAAAAATAAAACATCAATACATCACCAGTTATGAGAATTACTCTGTAAAACACCAAAACGTTTCATAAATCTATTTATTTTTAGTTCAAGCTTATGTGACTGTTTTGCTGTACACGTCCCTGTGCACGTTACCATAGCAACAATAATGTATAAGAAAAATGTATAATATACAATATACAATAATGTATAAGAAGAAAAAAAAGCTTTTATACTAACAATACAAAAAGCAATGCACACCTTCTGACTAATCAGATACGAGAATCTCACACCAGTGAGGTACAGTATAAGCAGTGGTGATACATTTCACAACAATTAATTTGTATTAAAATGACGTGTCAGCAATGCATATAAAATTATCTGCAAGTACACCCTCAAGACACAGCAGTCTCTTATTTATACACAGATTGTGTATCTTATCACTTAGCAAATTAATCATAATTGCTGAAGACGTCCTCCGGGAACAGTACTTAATAGACATGCACACGTGGATGAATTGGTTGGTACCTTTCTATTGAAGAAGGGAAAATCCAGAAAGGTCACTGAAATAATGAAACTGATAAAAGTCATAATGAATAATAATTGAATAAACATCGACTAATGCAAATCAGAGATTGCTTTTAAATTGTGGTCCAAGTGGATTGAAGTATAAAAATAAAAAAAAAGCGAGCGACATTGTCCCGAAGGAGAATTATGGTACCCTTAACATAATATTTGGTTGCATGACCTTTAGAGGAAATCGCTGCAATCGAGTGATTTCTGTAGCTCTCTGTGAGACTTCTGCACCTGTCAGTGTGTATTTTGGCCCACTCGTCATAAGCAAACTGCTCCAGCTGTTAGGTTTGAAGGGTGTCTTCTCCAGACTGCATGTTTCAGCTCTTTCCACACATGTTCAATAGGATTCCGATCAGGACTCATAGAAGGCCACTTCAAAATAGTCCAGTGTTTTGTTCTTAGCCACTCTTGGGTGTTTTTAGCTGTGTTTCGGGTCATTATCCCGTTGAATAGCAGTATATTTTTCTCCAGCATGCCTTGATAGTTTTAAGATTTCATTGTACCCTGCACATATTCTATACAGATAAACTGTGCCAGACACGGCAAAGCAGCCTCAGAACATAACTCGAGCATCATCCGTGTTTGTTGAAAGTTAAATTTTTGTGTATGTTTAAGAAAAAAAAAGGCTTTAGTTTTGCCTCATGTGTCCAAAGTACATTCTTCCAGCTTATCAATATCGCAGTATGGCTTCTTTATGGTTTGCTTTCAACAGTGGGCTCCTCCTCGGTTGTCTTATATTAACCCCTCTTTGGTCTAAACCAATGGATGGTGCGATCCAACACTGATATTCCTTGACATTGGAGTTCACCTTGAAATTGTTTGGAAGTTGTCCATGGTTCTTCGGTTACCATTATCATCATCATCCTTCTGTTCAGTTTGACCTCAATGTTTCTCTTGCAGCCAGGTCCAGCAGTTGGATTGTCTACCATATCATGGACCCTAAACTTCTTGGGATGTTTTAATATTAGAGTCCCAGGAACATTTCTGAGAACACTTGTCCCTTTAAGTCTGGTTCATTTCGATCAGTGAGAACACAATCAATCCATGCTCGGTACCATTTGATCCCTTTTCCAGCATACTTGGGCAGGAATCAAGTCAGATATGGAACCAATCGTACCTGAGAACAGAAGTACATCGCTGTTTCTGTCTCTGATCTACGCGTGTGCAGCACGTGCCGATCTCTTTCTTCTACCCATACAGCCAAAGCTTGTCAAGTAGTATGGTACATGATAGCGTTACTCTTGACATGTTTTTCTCCAAAATATCAATAATAAAAAAAAGGGCAACATCCTTGTTCTCTTCTTTTCTTGTGTTCAATGGTGGTTCCTAAACCAATTAGGTGCATACTGTACCCGAGAACGGAGAAGAAAGATACTTTACTTTACAACTTTAAACTGTAGTTACAGGAATTTTGCTTGGAGATGGTCTTAAAGCCTTTACCGTTGACATGCTTGTCTATAATTTTCTTCAGATCTTTTTCAGACAGATCGGTCTTTTGGCCCATGTTCAGTGTGGTACACGTCATGATACCAAACAGCAGAGTGACTACATTTCACTTTTTAATCATCAGCTGACTAACTGATTCCTAAATTCAATCTCACAAGATTACTCATAATATCCTCAGTTTGTCAGTTCTTTCAGTGAACATTGTGGGGTTTATCATTATTTAATGGAAGGGTACCAAGAAATTCGTCTACGTGTGTATCCGTATGTCTTACCCAATCCAAAGGGTATTATTAAACGGCTTATATCGTGGATGTCGACTGTGCCAAGTGAATTTTTCCCTTCATTTCAGCAGAGGTGAAAAACTCGCCTTATCATTACGTGCGGTTTAAATCTGCAAGCTTTATCTCTATCACGCAAGAGCTTCATTTGAATAACTTGTTAAGATGGGTCTGTGGCGATCTGTGAAATTTATATAGAAGACGAGCAACAAGAGATGCTTTGAAATAACTTGCTGTCATTGGCCTGTAAATAAACCTACAGCACAACGGATACAGCTCAAACTACATATTATTCTTCTAAGTTGAAATGATTTGCCAAAGTAACAGAATATGAGTCACTGGAGAGACACAATGAATCACTCAAATAAATAAAGGCATGATTTTCAAATAAAAAGAGCATTGAGTCATGGTTCATAAAGACCCAGTAGCAGTAAGAAATGTAAAATATATATTATATATAAAAAAATCATAAATCAAAAAGAAGGTTGGATAAATCCAATGAAAATGTATCTATACAAGGCATGAGACTTAAATTGATGGTTGGAAATAGGTCTTCTGCCTCTAGTCAGGTTTAGATCAACAGTAAAAGTATTGCGGGAAGCCTATTTATTCCCAGTTCATCAGTTCCTCCAGTGGTTGACATCTGGGCTCCAATGGTTGACCTCTGATTGGAATTTAACATACTGTACTTTATCAGACAGAACCGTTCTTTTACAGCTATAGACAGGCATCCACCACATCTGGTGATACTGAAAACCAGACACCAGGCTGATGACAAATGTGCATCAGCCAGGAGAAATTAAGCCCTAAAATTACTGAGCTGATTGATGAAAATAGTAGCACGCAGAAAATGACACGCAGGGTGGATGGGGCAAACAGAGGCAGGCTGGCTTCGGGGAATACTGGGGCTTGAGAAAAACAACCAAGTATGCTACTGAAATGACTTATTGGTGCTTAGAATATTTATAGTGACTTACATTAATATACATATACCGAGAGGCCATAAGATTAATACCATTAACATTAAAATCACCTAGGTTTTGGGTTTCCCTTGTGCCACCAGGGCAGCTTTGGCCCCTCAAGGCATGACTCTAAGTCCTCTGGGTGTGTGTTGTGGTGTCTGGCACCAGGACCTTGGCAGTTGATTTCGGGAGCTGTTGGTTGCAATATGGGGCCTCCGTGGAGCAGATTTGTTTGCGCTATCCCATGGATGCTCAATCGGATTGGGATCTGGGGAGTTTAAAGGCAAAGTAGGTGAACTTGGGCACTTTGCCTTGCCGGACCCCATGGGTGTCAGGCTATGGTGCACTTGGTGTTCTGATTTACAGCAACCATTATAGTCGTTCCACATGAGTTGTTGCAGAATTTCCCAAGAGTTTGTTCATTCTTTTTGTCTTTCTGAATGACCATTAACAATAATTTAAATACATTTTACACCGGTTTCTACTTCTGAATTAACATCACGGACTAGGCACATCAAAAATAGTGAAAACTATTAAACTTCTTCCAGTGAAGTAAACTTTCATCAGGTGGACCAACAGAAGATGTCACAGAGGACATGAAAAAGGTCTTAAAAAAGTGGTGTCTAAATGCCACAAATATCACTTACCATAAGAAGTTTTGTGCTTCCCTTAGATGTAAATTTTTTTTTATTTATGTCTGCTAAATGTTATGTGGCATGAAATATTACTTCCAGAGATCCTATTACAATAAGATAGGAGTTTTTTTATTAGAATACTGTATGCTAGATTTTTAAAGAGGGATGAAAAATTACAAGCAACAAATCAAAATGGAATTATCCAGGAGTTACAGCTGTACTTCAAATCGGTTTAAAGATTGGACTTTGGAGCAATGTAAAAAGGTCATGCGGTCAGATGAGTTAAACCCTATTCGAGAGTGATGGGTGCGTCATGGTAAGGAGGAAAGCACATGAAGCGATGCACCCATCATTCATAGTGGACACTGTACAAGCCTCTGGAGCCTCTGTTATGACTTTTGCACAGTCAGGCCTATAAATTTCAGAACAATAAGTTCCAATAAGCTACTCAAGATGTAGGCAAAGTCAAGACTTTTAGTTTTTTTCTATTTAATTTAATTTAGAAATTACAGCCAGTTTTATACACACCATATTTTGGGAAATATTGAAACAAATGGATAACAAGCAGTTGCACGGCCAGATGTGGCCTGTTCGCTCCTTACTCCAGAACTAAACAAGCAGATAAAAGGCCTGGGTACACAAGTGTATCAGCTTCAATTTAACAAGTGTCTGGAACTATACTTGTGGCTTGAGGAGCATTCTTACAAATGATATTCATGCAATTAGTGTTTTAATGATGGTGGTGGAGAGCACTGATGTCTAACACATCAGTCCAACCTCATCTATTTTGCACATCTGCGCTGAGAGATATCACATCAGGATAAAGGAGTTTCATTACAGAATAAAAATGATTAATGAAAAATAACTTTGTACTCATTAATTTGCTAGGATTCTTGCTGCAAGAGGGACAACAGAACTGAACCATGCTGACAAAATGATCCCAAAGCAAAAAGGAATCAAAGTTTAGCTTTTTTTTTTCTTTATTCCTCCTATAACTCCTCAGATCAACAACTAGTACTGAAAGGTGTCATTTATTCTCGCATTCTTTCCAAAATCTAAGTCACGTTTGAAGAACAAGTCAATATTATAATGCGAAAAGAGCAAACTCTAACACTATAACGTAAAGCACTTGAAATGATCATCATAGTTTAAAAGATGGTCCATGTAAAATTTATAACCAGTGGGGGAAAAAAAAGGAATAGCAATGAATGGGGCAGGTGCCTCGAGTCGCTCACCAATCATCAGTAATCAGGCATCTCAGCATGAAGACAAAGCAGCTTTGACAACGTACGCGCACTCTGCATTCCATCTCACCTCTCCAAATCAGAGAGAAACACGATAGTATGGGGCTGTCAGAAGCCCTGCTGGGCGAGCAAGAACACAAAAAAAAAGACAGAACCAAGCCACACCAGGATAATCATGCGTGAAGGAAAACCAAGCTAAAGCCAATGAAACATAATCATCTGTGACGGGATCTAGAAAAAAAACTGTGGCTTCTTCATAACATACATGATTGCAATATGTAATCAAGCTGACCTGTCAAAAAAAAAAAAATCTCATTGATGCTGCATAATATTGAAGTCTGCTTCTCTTTAGCCCATAATTATGTATAGATCAGGGTTTTTTTGCCCCCAATTAGTAGAAAATATAGGCTTGCTATTTTAGAAATCCGCAGTGCATTAGTGTAAATGCATACTCCTAAATCTCGAATACGAATAAAGCAAGTTTTATATTTATACAATCCTAACATCTGGCAGCTTTTCAAAAAAGCTCTCATACCAGCTTCTGGGAGTAATTTATTATTTGGGCTTGTCGTGTTACTGTAGATATGATAGATCATGATTTGTCACCATCACTCACATTTGAAGAAATACACGGGTCTGTACGCTGTATTAAATAAAACTGACAAATACACGTGCCATCTGTCTGTCATTTTTATACCGGTTATGCAAAATTCAGTACTCAGACGGGTCCGAGTTAAAATACTAAAAATGAGAGAAATATACTTTTCCTTTTTTTATTGGCCAGGGCTTAAACAATTAAACCAGATTTTCCCACTTTTGTGATCTCATATACCAAGAGATCCTCCCCAGCTCAGTGCTGATCTCACTTCAGTTCAGCTCAACATCGCCCAGTTCTCTGCCATATTTAGCTTACCATAACTTAGAGGAGCTGAATAAAGCTAGGCTAGCGGGTAGAGGCTCACTCCTCACTCCTAACATAACTGTCTTCAGCTCTTAAAAAGGGCTAGGTTAGCCATAAGTGAATTGCAGTTAGCAACTAAACACACAAGACTAACCACTACAGGCTAACCTACTGGTTCTATAGCTGTTGGAAAGGGCTAGGTTAGCTATTAGAGATTAGCAGTTACTGGCTAATGGCTAACCTAGTCCTTTTTTTTTTTATTTTGTTTTGTTTTTTGCTAAACACTGCTAGGTTAGCTGTTAGCACTTAACAGTTAGCAGATAACCGCTTACAGTGAACCTAGCCTTATTTAGCTCTTAAGAGGTACTTTTCCCTGCTTTCTGACTGGCCAGGAAAATGCACTTTCACAAAAAGACGTTCAGGGGCAGTTGAAAAAGTATGTTTGGAAAAAAGAATAATAAATTAAGCAACCAGAATGCACAACCTTTTAGCTGGAACATTAACAAAGTATTTGTTGTTTTTTTCGGCCCAGGTTGATTTTGCCAACTTTTTGCAGGGACAGGAGCGCCTCTGCCCAATGACAATGCAGAACAAGTCTTTAAAAACTGTAGAAAGGTTAAAGCTAAAAATAGGCTGATCAGCTTTAATGTGATAAGTGATATTATTATTTCAGGTTGAAGCACACGTACACGTCTGCCTGTCTTTCTGTACAGCAGCACTTTTTCTTATTAATACAAAGAAATAAAATTTTAGTAAGTTTTAGTAATTTACATCTTGTTTTATGATAAGTTGTACTTCTTTCATCGTCAGCCAAATACACTCCCTGTTCGGTAATCTGAGAGGGAATCACAGATGAGAAACTGATCTATTGGTGCAGGTGTTTGTTTACATTGATCAAGTAGCTTATTAGTAACTTATTTTAAAGTAGATTATTAAATCTGGTACATAACATCACATTTACTCAACATTTTGATTTCACTTATGATGCATGTCATTTGTGTTGCCAAAGATTAATTTGTTATTTGTGGGTTATCAGACGGTCACACGGTCATCATCGCATGATAGACTTTTGAGAACCTGTACAGTATATTCGCATAACCTCGCATATTCGTGTCACTTTGATGTAAATATTTAATTTGCCCCAAAGATTTTTACTTATTCATACAGTTTATTCTTGTCGTTCCTGGTGTTAAAAAGTGTGTAAAGTGTGTAAAGTCGCAAGGTTTGTGGGATCATTCATTTACTCACATTTGCTGAGAGGACAAGTACTTCTAATAGCAAACAGATGCTTTAACTGTAAACGCCATATTTTTTAAATACGAAAAAATCCAGGCAAATCAAAATTTATTCAGCTGCCAGAGAAATAAAACTCTGTATTGACTTTTGCATGAGATGAAAGAGCACCATGGCTCAAATATTAGCCAAAGACTTTCTGCCTTTTTGCCGAGGGCGTAAACAGGGATTCGCGTATTTGCTTATTTTTCATACGCTACTGTTCAAACGTTTGTACCTCCAAATTCAATGGGTTTTCTTTCATATGTTATAGATATGAGAAAAATATTGAAAACACCAAAATTATTAAACACTGCATATGCAATTATGTAGTAAGTAAAAACAGTTCATCACCCCTTTAAAACATGAAGGTCAGTTTGTCTGGGAAAAAAATGAATGAAAATTAAAAAAAAACGCTATGATGAAACTGGCTCTTGCCCCAGAAAAGAATAACCAAGATATCACTTAGAGTTTATTTTAAATTACTAGACTTAGGTTTTTCACAGAAATAAACCGTGCATCAGATCAGAGTCTAAATGAACAGCTGACAAATATCAACTGTCCGGAGATTATTTTATATTTTAAATGCATTCAGCATTGTTCTACAGTGTACAAAATGTAAAAAAAAAAAAATAAGAATATGTTTATTTAGTTGGGATGTTCAAACTTTTGACTGCTAGATTACTAAGTGCATGTTAGTTGCCAGTAGTAATTTGCAATTCTACGAGCATCACGATTTTATAAATAACCCAATTTGGCACTACATTTGCCCTATTTGATTTTGTCAAAATTTTAAAGCTTCAAAAAAAGTCGAAGCCTTAATTAAATGCAGTCTGTTCCTTATAACAGTCGTGTAAACAATACAAACTAACTCCAAATGCAAGTGACATTTTTACTGAGCAGCACATATCTCGGTCCTCCGCCATAATTATTATTTCTGAATAATGTAAATGTATAAATAGCTTAGTGTGTACCACCTGTAAGATTATAAAGAAATAGTAAGGTCTTACCACTCAAACCCCACCAAAGTCCCTGAACTCAACTTGACAGTTAAGTGGCTGAGATCCAGTTTAGTTGTGGCGTTCCTGGCATGCAGGGTTTAGCATACGCGGTTTTGGCTAATTAGTGCTCGCAAAGTTTTTGAGACTTGTGTAATGGGAGGGTTTGATACTACTTCACTCTTCACTTTGATACTACTAGTTTGGACAAAAGGCAGATCGCGATCTTTGATAATGTAACGCCATAAAAATGTTTTTCTGTTGCACCACTTGGAAGCTTCTGCGCTTGGTACAGAATTTACATTTACGGCCCTTATACAGCAAGACTTATGTTTTTTATCGCATTATACATCTGAGCAGTTACTGGTTAAGGGGCCTTGCTCAAGGGCCCAACAGTGGCACCTTGGTGGTTGTTATGTCAGAACCTGGGTCCCTCCAAACCAAAGTCCAATGCCTTAGCCACTGAGCCCTGAATCATTTTTATCTGAGGCTGAAACTGAGGCAGCCAATTCTGCTCACTGGCCGATCAACCGGTTCATCTCTATTATAAATGTAAAAATAGAGTTTAAAAAACTGATTTTGGAGTCAGTGTGGCGTTATGTGAATCGCCACATGAAAGAAACCCCAGCTCTGGTTGTCTCTTTAGGCTTTTTAAGGCAGGTTGATTTTATCTTATCAAATGAAAAATGCTGCCAATTTACCAGGCCAAAGTCTGCATGTTATTTAGGACATAAGGACAGATAATTGATGGAAGTGAAACTACCCTTAAACTCGATCACAGAGGAATGACTTTTAGAAAGAAACGTTAAAAACATTTAATATGCTCAATATTCTGCTCACTACTTTCGAAAAGTATAGTATTTATTCAACTGTGTGTTGTTTTTACCGAATACAAGACATCTCATTTATTCCAGCTGTACTGTCTGACAAGCAAAAGAATGTACTCTCTGGTTGGCCAATGTCTCCAGCCTTTAACAAACCTGACTGCACCTTTCCTGTCTTTTCTCCTCATCTGTGCTCTCCGTCAACATCAGCAGGTGAAAAATTCTTGGCGGTGACTGAGGTTTAAAACTGCTCTCTCAAACAGCACCTACTGCGCGTCCCTGTGCATCATGTACTTGCCCGGATAAATGACAGATGTTAAATACTATGATGCTTTCTAGACACTGCAAGCTCTCAAATCAGTCATGGCTAACAAGCTCGATCACCTGACCTGATCCTCTAGCAGGAATGTTGGCACGAAGTCCAAACACTCTGTCACACACCATGAGGTCACACCTGTCCGGAATGCACAAGTAGAAAGAACAGCATCAGCTGCATCAGTTGCATCAGGCATAATACTACTTCTGCTGTACATGTAACCAAAACCAAGTATTAATTAATATTTGTGTCTCTAACTTGGTCCTATTTGAACCTGAAAGTGTTGTAACAGCCCATAGAAAAAAATGCATTTTTATTATTTATTAATATATAATATCTTTAATAAAAAATATTACATGTCTAAAGGTCTTTAGGTGACAAAGACAGATGCATAAAAATGGATTCTTTGACGTCACACTTATCCCAATTGATTCTACACAAAATGTTTTACAGTAGTCTTGTAAAAGATGTGTAACACCCGGCATAACCTCATATATTTAGCATAATCCTTAATACTTTAAAATCTTTTAATACTCATTTTTTTTCTTCAATTATGCACAGTAAGACTTTGCTGTTGCTGATAATTTCTCTGTTTCTTGCATTCTATATCCCGCTTCATGCTGTTATTATTGCCATACCAAGAACAAAAACTGCATCTTATTTAGATTCTGCTAAAAACAGATGAACTTTAATCAATTAGTTATTTTTAATCAGGAAACAGTTTATTCTGAATTATACAAGGTGTGTTGGGGACTTTTGATTGTGCAGAAAAACACAACACTGTTATGAAAGTTAAAACTCCCTTTATTTCTCTATATAGTCCCCTGCTACACTAAGGCACTTATCGCAGTGTATCCTAGTGCTTGGATACCATCAAGTTGAAAAGTTGTACCAGTTGATGCAATCACTGAAAGTTGTCTCTTTAAGCCGGAGCCATGATCTTCACATCTAAAACACTGGCCTCCCAGGAACTCCTTTAATGGCCCAAACATGTGGATATGACTCGGAGCAATGTCAGGAGTGTACGAGGGA
This sequence comes from Clarias gariepinus, assembly GCF_024256425.1. NCBI lineage: Eukaryota > Metazoa > Chordata > Actinopteri > Siluriformes > Clariidae > Clarias > Clarias gariepinus. The sequence goes on along the minus strand of NC_071114.1, from coordinate 8,797,338 downwards.
TGTAATGATTGTGTATACAGCTCCCTCAGACAGATGCGTCTCTTCCGCTAGTTAGCGACAAATTATCTGATGATTTTCAAAGATCAGGTGTTCCACTCATTAAATCCACTCGTGGGCTCAGAGCTACCCGAGTCATTTATGGATGTACGGCCTGCTTTAAAACATTTGCATCATTTAAATGTGTTACTGTTCTCACGACTTAAATGTATTACTACCAAGAGTCATTAGCACACTATGATTGTAGTCAATTAGTTTTATGCCTTCATTCAAGAGAAATTTCATCTCATGTCCCGGTTTGATTTGCACACCCCTCATACATTAAAATGTTACAAGTTATTAACCATGCCCATGTTTTTAATTGCAGAAGGCTTGACTTGGCTTACGTTACAATTGCAACCAAAGTTATATATTAAGTTATAGTAATAACTTGACGTACAGTAATCATGCATTTATGGGATGGCAGACATCAGCAGGAGCAGAGATTGCACGAATCAGCTATTTAATAATTTGAGACCTTCCCATCATCCCGTCTCACCATGTTAATAACACAGGAGCAAGAGAGCAGTTATTCATAAGCATAAGGCCACAAGGTGAGTGCTGCAAATAATCCATACCAGGTATACAGTAGAATAGCATGATTGCAAGAGCAGTATTGATATTTCGATCTTCAAAGTGTAACTAGCTGGCAGTAGCTTTTAAAGAAAACTGTTGAAGTTGAAGGTATTAACCCTTAAACGTTCTCCTCAACCGTTCGGTAGAGTCCATTTTGAGTCACTTATGAAAACTGTGTTGACCTTAACCTGATTTTAATCACTAAGAGTCTCATCAGTGTACTATGATTCAAGTCTTTTGTAGAAATTAACCGGTTTTACACCTTCATTTATGAGAAATTTCATTACAGATTGGGGTAACTTGAACACTCCTCATACAATGAAATGATGCAAGTTTTTGAAAATTTACAATGTCCATGGTTTTTAATTGAAAAAAGCTTGACTAGACTTGAGTTTAATTGCAGCCAAAAGTCTCTGCAAAAAGTACTGAGCCAGAAGGGTAAATACTTTAATTTTTAAGGGTGAATTTAATTTTCCCAACATTAAAGGAAATATACAAACCCCAACTGAGGCATATTCCAATTCCAGTCTTTCTACAAAATGTGCAAAGGTTCCAGGGAGTGAGAAATTATACAAGACACTATTTGTGTTCAGATGCCATTTTGTATTTCAAGTGACTATTAGAATTATTCAGCCAAAGAGTGCTTCAACAGGCTTGTGTTCGAGGACTTACCAAAATATGGTATGTATAGTGATAACTTAGCACACTCTTGCATTTAATAGATGAAGACGGCAGCAGGAGAAATGACGACACGTATCAGCTATTTAATAACTTGAGACCTTCCATCATCTAGTCTTACCATGTTAATAACACAGGAGCAAGAAAGCAGTTATTACAGTGACTCAGCTGTACGCACGAGGCCATAAAAGACAAGTGCTGCGAATGATCCATACCATTATTTGGTATAAAAGCATGACTGCAATTGCAATATCGATATTTCTATCCTTAGAGTGTAGTTATAGCTCGACAGTAGCTTTTAAAGAAAAATGTGTGTTGGTGGGTTGCAGGATTAAACTTTTTAATGTTCTGCTCAAATGTTCGGTAGAATTCTTTGTAACAAGTAACTAATGAAAAATTTCTCGAACTTAAACTGATTAAGGCATCTCTACCATTCGGTTGAGATATGCCTTGTTAAAAAAAAAGGTTTTTAATTGCTTCAAAGCATACTAATGCCAGAAATAATTTTCTACACACAAATTTGGAAAAAGACATTTGGAAAAAGATTGTTTTTGGTATTTGCATGAAGTGCGTTCAAGTGAAACAGAGACTTGATGCAATTTCCTGTGAATGAAGGCGTAAAATCAATTACAAAAGACTTTGATGTGATGTAGACTCTGAGCCCACTGCAAATGTTCCAGTGAACATTCGGTAAGTGGAACGCCTGATCTTTGAAAATAGACAAATAACTTGTTGGCAACTTTTTTTTTTATTTACACCCCCCCCCCATCTATCTTGATGGTATCCAAACACTAGTGAAATGCTGGAATACTGTAAGTGCCATTATGTAGCAGAGAATTATTTAGAGAAATAAAACGAGTTTTTACTTTCATAACAGTGTTCTATTATTCTGCTGTTTGACTTGAACAACCTTCGTAAATATATTAATACCTTTACCATGAAACAACATCTCAACCATTCATAGAAGCCTATATACTGGAGTCTGTTAAAAAAAAAAAAAAAAAGGAATAAAAAATTGCTTTTTGTTATTATTGCCCTAAGGAAATATAAAAATTGCACAAAAAAATAATAAACCCACTGGTATATTCTGAACGAGGATGTAACAAACTAAGGCTTGTGTTAGTTTGCATTCATGATGATAACTTCACTGACCTTGTATAAACTTTAATATAATGCAGTTCACATATAAAACAGATATAAAAAAGGTATCTGGCACATCTGTAATAATCTCGGCTGTGTGCGTGTTATACGGTTATCCGTCGGAAGAAAAAAAAAAAAAAAACAATCGTTCGACACTGTGACCTATAGTTACGGATCAACACTTCCAGGCGATCTGATGAAGTGCAGGTTATAGAAAGGGCCGACCCCACACACAATATACAATTCTCTTAAAAGCCAAACATCTAAACCGGTCCAAGTCTGACAGATATAGTTTTTTTTCCCGCCATATCTTGTTTCGCAGGTGGTTAAGAGGCTTAGGAAAATCTTCAGACCGAGAGCGACAGCTCGTCACCACCCTCAGTCAATCGCAGCAGTCTTTGGCCGTCCCACATGGACGTTTAATCTATACGGTATTGATCTTATTCTAAGTGACCAACAAAAAGCCAGCCACCCAAGAGGACGAGCTTGAGCGCAATCCATAAATAGCTGGCATATCTTCATTGTTATGACAAAAAAAAAAAAAAAACAACCAACTCATCAGTGAAACAATGACTAAATTAAATGTTTATATTTAGCTGTAATTAAGTGGCATGTCTGGTGTAGTTACAGTCTGCCCTCCTATACTCCTACATACCAAAGCAAAAGACTTCCGAATGAAGAAGCAAAAGAGAAATTGAGAACGTCTGCACCATCAGACACGACCGAACGGATTACCGCCGGGGATCCGATTTTATTTAATCAGGAGCATCGACTGCCAGGTCGAATTCATTACAGAGCAAAGGGGGATTTTACAAAGATTTAAAACAAAAAAAAAAAAAAAAAAAAAAATGAAGGAGGAGAAGGATGCTCATGCTCTTGTTGAAAATTAACCTACTGAACTGCTTAAAGAAGCAGAGAGGCTTGTGAACGCCTGACGAGCTCTCGTTAAAGTCTCCGACTACTGTGTGCAAACCAAATAAATAAAACGGCAAAGTGCACAAATATGTATATAATGTCCAAAAAAATTTAAAATAATAAAAATCTGCAAATGTGCTTTTTTTTTATACACTGCAGGATTTTAACTATGCATTAACAGGATTTAAAATTAGTGGGTTTAAACATGCCTGTAAATATTTATTCCGCTCAAGCTATCAACACTACGATGACACGACGGAGACGGATCACAACCCAAATCAATAAACATGTCTAACTTGTTAATGTTGAAGCTCTTACAGAAGTCAGGATGAACACACAGCCATCTGTAAATGAGATCAGCTTAAAGATTATGGAACATGGTGAAAATGTTGAAGCTACGTTATTTCTTTCTTTCTGCATTTCTTTCTGTCCTACTTGAAAATGATTACAATTCCTACGACCCAATATACAAGCAACAATAAACAGGGGTAGAGTCCTAAAGTACATTACTGTAGGTATTACTATTACATAGTGAGTACAGTATAATAGCAATGCCATCATTAAAAGAGAGAGAATTTTGATGGCAAACGTTTCCCCGTAAAAAAACTTTTACTATACAAGTGTAAATATAAGGTGAATTGGCAAAGATTAAGAAATAACTTTACATAATACTTTTTTCACACTCATACAATATACTTTAACAGGAAGACCAAAATACCTGCTAGTTCATACAATTATCCAATCAGCTAGTATTGCATAAAATCATGGACATCCAAGTCATGATCTTGAGTTTCAATGTTTCTGTGTTGGTCTGACTACTTGTGTTTGTCTGACTTTTAAAATAGATGTAAACATGTTAAGGCGGCACGGTGGTGTAGTAGTTAGCACTGTCGCCTTGCACCTCCAGGGTCCGGGTTCGATTCCCGGCCAGACTCGATTCCTGTCTCTGTGTGCATGGAGTTTGTATGTTCTCCCCGTGCTTGGTAGGTTTCCTCCCACAGTCCAAAGACATGCAAATTAGACTCTACCGCTAGTTAACTTATTCGTGATTCTTGTGTGTGCTGATTCATGCATTTAATTTTTTTTAAGGATTGCATGATTACATTTATAATATAGATGCGTTGGTTGATCAGCTAGTGACTGAAATTGGCTGTTTTTCAGCTTGATCAGCCATGACCGATAAGCCTTGGACGTAACCGGATCTATGTCGAGTGCACAAACTTCTGGGCTGTGCAACAGAACTAAAAATGGAAAAGCAGGTGAGGCTTTTATAATCTAGTGAATGAGCAGGTGTTCCTAATAAAGTAGTGGTTGTGTGAATATATAGTTCTCTTGTAAAACCGAACATCTAAATCTTTAGACAAAACTAATATGGCTACATATAGGATATATAATAATTATTATAAAAACTGGTCTAGATGGAGGTGAATACTAAACCTAAAAAAATCAGAAGATCAGATGGGAGATGCGAACTGATGTCTTTCTGGGATTTTGCCACCATTTCCACATTCGCACACCAAACACTATTAAACAGGGATGAGAATCACCAGTGAACACCCGATACAATATTATCACAATCTGTATTACTATATATGATATTATTTTGTTGTTATTTTTTTAGATTGTGTTACCATTTTAAACAAACTTAGCAATTAATTTGCTCGTACCACACAGGACACTGTGCTGTCTGCCAATGTGTGAATAATCTAAAGCACAAAACCGCTAGAAACCTCTAACGAGAAACATTTTACCACCTCAAATGCAAACATTTTAAAACTAAAACATTATAATAAAATAAAAAAATAAATGATTTTGGAGTAAGTGTGACGATCCATGAATCAGCAAACTAAAAGCATGATACATCACAACAGGATTGATATTTTCCTCCATTTTTGTGATTATTGATGAGGTATTTCTTTTATTATAATAATTTAGATTCATTATTATTGTCAAATTCCGGGAATGTAAATATTCTTACCTTAACAGTCTGGTCTAAAGACGCAGTAGCCACTCTTGCCTGAGCTCCCATCAGCCCACAGTGGATATCGGTGATGGGAAGAGTGTGGCGTGATAACACATGCCGAGGCTCCGGGGTGCGAGAGGAGTCCAACTGTACAACACTGTAACAGACAGACACCTGCAGATTAATCATCATATTGCCACTTTTACCTTAATCAAATGAATCATACGAGTAAAATTAGGCTACATAGCTCTTCGTTATTTAAATATATATATAAATAAACATTGCCCAGTAAATGTTTTGTTTTTATATTAATCAAGAATATCATGTCAATTATTTAAATACATTTAACACTTAAGTGTCCTAGTAATGAACCTGTTATTATTATTAAGAAACAACTACCTGTATGTGGAACATATAACGGTAATGTATGCCTTCAATAAATGCTCCTGAATACATTCTTCACGATCTAAAATACAATCAATATTTCTGACATTGTTCCCGAAAAAGATATTTAACTTAAAATGTCATAGTAAAACATTAACGATATTTCAACACACATAAGGTTAAACGTGCCATACACTTTATTACGAACACCATTACCTATTAATTATTCATTTATCAATTATTGATTTATTTTATTTATTTTATTTTATTAATTATTGATTTATCTGATCTGGCCAGTTAGTCTGGAGAATGGCCAGATGACTTCATTCTTACAGAAATGCTATAGTAACTCCGTATAATCGTTGTGAGTAGAAAAGCATCTGAGAATGTATACCATGTTGAACCAGATGCACTACAACAACAGAGTTTCATTTCAGGTTACACTTCTGTCATCCAAGAACAAGAACAGAAAGCTAAACCTGCAATGGGTACAGGCTCACCAAAACAGGATTGCTAAAGCTTTAAAGTTCTTACAGTACCCTAGTAAACATGAGGTCGTTTATGGAAAAGGTGCAGGCTTTTTATTGGTACCTCATATATTAAAAAAGTATACAGAATTTGTTATTGTGTTTTATTATTTTTTATATAATATTATTATTATTATCCATTACACTATCCGTGTCACCTAAATGAGGATGTATTCCCTTTTAAGTTCAGTTCCTCTTAAGGTTTCTTTGTCTTCTTGCCATGGGAAATTTGTCCTTACCTCTGTCACCTTTGTGTTGTTAGAGATCAACGTACTTAATTTAACTTACAAAATCCGCTTCGTGACAACGTCTATTGTTAAATAGACAGTACATAAAATTTTATTGAATTAAATTTATTTGTTTAATCTAATACTGAGTTCATAATATATTTATGTTCCTGTTGTGATGATAAAAAAAAAAAACAGCTCAGCTCCATTCTGATAGCAGTCAGTTAAACAAATGCACTGAGAGAAAAGAAGACATTACCGTGACTGATCCAGGCTCGGTGATCAATTAGTAATCATTTTAATCAGGAAACTTTGTGAAGGTGAATCTTTCTGCCTATTAATTACTATTATTTTTTTCCCCAAAGGTAGACAATGCTTCTTAGTTTGCTTGGGTATGAAATAACCCTGTGATTATGGGGAGTTAATGATACATGTAATAGAAGTAATAGCTGACCTTCAACCAAAAGTTCTTAGCTAGAAGAAGGAGCAAAGGAGGGGAAATTGGATTTTTTTTTTCTTTTGATCGAGAGTCTCAAAGTGCTTTAAAACTGATGCTAAGATTAATCTGTTGCTTAGATACCTAGTGGTTTCTGCTGTAATCAGTTATTCCCCAAAAAATGATTGCAGTTTAATATCTTCCAGAAGTGTAACATTTGTAATATAGTTAGATTGACGAAATAAACATTCAGAGGTCTGCCGGTGTATGTTTATGAGCAGGGTCTATGAGTACAGCTGCAGGCAGGTAAGTGTCTTGATCTGTAATCAGGCGTGTAATTGCTTGCTTAGAACAAAGCACTGCGTGCACACACACAAACACACACACAAACACACCTGCATGTTCTGAATCACAATGTTACATGATCGAACAACTGCATCGTCAGTGTGCATGCATTTTTGTTGAGAGAGGTTTTGTAACAGTTTACTTTTTTGTAAAGTATGACTAAACGGAGGGGACAAACTTGGTTAACTAACTTGGTTACTAATTTTGGCATAAAATATGTATATTAATAAAAAATATGCTCTATGATGTGATGTAAATCTGTATTACATTATAATAAAGTCTGCACATTTACACGCTTTACATTGAAATGATAAGTTAATCAAGTGTAGGTTTTACAATTTTAATTTTTTTAAGACATCCTACAAAAAAAAAATCTTAGCAGGTCACCTGTTTGCTTTGGTCTTTTGATGAATTTATAGCCATATACAGTATTATATTTGTATTTATTTTGCTTTGCACTTTAAAAGTGGTAGACGCTTGTATCTTTGTCTCCGGGATGTCAAAAGTTAGTGCCATTACTCACTTTTCACATACTTTTGATTGCTCAAAGAAAATTGCCAGAGATTTGTGTCACATTTAAATTTTTTTTGCATTAAATAGGATGGACCAAAGTAAACACGGGTTTGAAGTCATCAGACATCTTAATAAGGCACATTCGCATGAATTAACCAGAGCATACATCAAAGAGAGTGCAAATTTCCTTCAGCTTGCTAATAAAGACTATAACTGACTCAGATCCAAGAAGCTGTAATATACAGCCATGTCATATCAGGGATTTAATTAATATAGTTGTAGAAATATTGGCACCCTAAGATAAAAAACTTTGGGCTAAAAAAAAATGCTTTAATTTAAATAAATGTATTAAAATAATTACATTTAACGAAAAATTTATTCAATTCGGTTGAAATTGGAATAACCTTCTATGGAATTTTTTGCATGTTTCACAACTATGAGCACCCATGCATTTAGTTTTTCATGCACTTCATTTTCCAACATAAACCACTCAAAGTCTCATATACATGCTTGTTGAGTTTAAACAATACAGAGCAAGAGAAATGAGACACCTCGGTACAGAATGATTTTCAGGGTGTAAGGTCATCTCTTATACTGTATGTTGTTGTTTTTTTTCCTGAAAATTTATTTATCTAAATTTAGGAATGTTGCACAATTAAATAAATTAAAACTAAAATCACAATATGGACATGTGCAATTACTTAATCGTGCAATTTAGTACAGGTAATACACACAAAGTTAGGAATTTTTTGTAGAGTTTGTCAATAATTAAAAGATTTTTGCTATAATTTTGAGACATTAAATACTGGCAAGCATCCTTTTAATGTATCATTATTCGCTGTTAGCCTGGATAAATACATTCGACTACACAATAATGCATTTTTATTATATGTCTGAATAATCGCAATGTGATTTTTGATATAATTTAAATTATTTCGATTTTTATTCCTTTTAAGCATAAGATTAAGCTACAAAAAACACAAAATGTCATTGTGTACTTTGTCGGGAATAATTTCAATAAATAAATTCAATATTGAGTAGATATATTGCACTGTTATACAGGGGTTGGACAATGAAACTGAAACACCGATTTAGCGTTGGAGGCTTCATGGCTAAATTTGACCAGCCTGGTGGCCAATCTTCATTGACTGCACATTCCACCAGTAAGAGCAGAGTGTGAAGAGTGTTAGCAGAGTAATAGCACAGTTTTGCTTAAAATATTGTGGGTGACATATCAGAGTTCAAAAGAGGACAAATTGTCGGTTCGCGTCTCGCTGGCGCGTCTGTGACCAAGTCTTTGTGATGTATCAGGAACCACGGTATCCAGGGTAATGTCTGCATACCACCAAGAAGGACGAACCACATCCAACAAGAGTAACAGTGGACGCAAGAGGAAGCTGCCTGACAGGGATGCCCAGGTGCTACCCCAGATGTATCCAAAAAACATAAAACCACAGCTGCCCAACTCACTGCGGAATTAAATGTGCACCTTAAATCTCCTGTTTCCACCAAAACTGTTCTTCCAGAGCTCCACACAGTCAATGTACATGGCCTAGCTGCTATAGCCAAACCTTTGGTAAAACATGTATTGTTGTCTGATGAGTCCATCTTCACTGTCTTTCCCACATCCGGGAGAGTTACGGTATGGAAGAACCCCAATGAAGCGTACCACCCAGGCTGCTGCATGCCCAGAGTGAAGCATGCTGGTGGATCAGTGATGGTTTGGGCTGTAATATCATGGCATTCCCTAGGCTCAATAGTTGTGCTAGATGGGTACGTCACTGCCACGGACTACCGAACCATTCTGGATGACCATTCAAACATTGTATCCTAAGGTGGTGCCACGTATCAGGACGATAATCCACCAATACACACAGCAAGACTGGTGACAGAGTGGTTTGATGAACATGAAAGTGAAGTTGAACATCTCCCATGGCCTGCACAGTCACCAGATCTAAATATTACTCAGCCACTTCAGGGTGTTTTGGAGGAGCAAGTCAGGAAACTTTTTCTTCCACCAGCATCATGTAGTGACCTGGCCACAATTCTATTGGACACTATTGGGACCGACACTACGTTCAGTGGCTGGGGGGTTTGGGCACTGGCTGGGAATCGAACCCGGGCCTCCTGCACGGCAGGCGAAACACCTACCACTGAGCCACCAGTGCCCATAACAACATTAAAATAATAATAACAATAATAATAATATATGTTAGGGTGTTCAGTCATCTCTTTTATGTTGTCTATTTCCTTAAAAAAACTAAATTCACTTCAATTAACAGGTAGCGCTACACGATTATAGCATTCGAATCAAAATCACAAAATGAACCTGTGCGATTAATTAATCGCAAAAGTTTGCAATTTATTACAGGTTATATACACAGAAAAATTTTTAGGTAATAAATACTGGTGAATATCCTTGAGATCATCTCCCTATTCGCTAAATGACCTCTTTCATTCATTTTAATCTGCTCAGGGTGGGAATCTACACCAGATGTGAAACTGGTTTATCAATGGGATCCCAGAGGGAAAACACAGGTGCGTGCAAATGTTTAAACCATAACAATGTACATCTCAAAATAACCCGTTGATTTGGGTTTGTTAAAAATATTCTGTTCTTCCTCGGTTGTTGCTTAAATTACAACATAATATAACAGTATAGATCTATGGCTAGGAATGAGTTTACAGTGAAATGAATGTTAAAATTTAATGGGAGAAAGGCACAAATATTTTTGCATGCCATGTTAGATTGTGGAATCTCCCCATTTATTCATAAAGAATCCGCAGCCAGGCACAGAAAACCAATGCGTTTGGGTATACTGAAGCTTCATGAGCCAGCCTTCAGCAACGTGTGCCTCAGTTCTCAAGGTCACATACAGTCTACTTGGAGATAACCTTCCCTAGCAACATTTCCCTATCTCTCCTGCACCTGCATTTAGCCAGAATTATTTCACTGACTGAGGTCTTTCAAAGGATTAAATCCTCACATACAGATTATATTAATTTAGTCAGATTTTCTGGTTGGGTTTGAAATGAATTTGGTATAATTTTCTGTAACATCATGTATACTGACATAGTATTTAAATAAATATTTCGGCACAAATGAAATGTATTATCCCATTTATTCTCGGATAACAGAGTTTTTTAACCTAATGTCCTGTTAAACAACATGCACATATTTAAAACTAGAAATTCATGCAATTGTGTGTGTGTGTGTGTGTGTGTATGAATATATTTATTGTGTGTATATATATCTTAGAAGGAAAAGCAAGGTCCTTGTGCTCATGTATACATTATACATGTATTATATAAGTGTATATGCATATAGGGCAGCATGGTGGCTTAGTGGTTAGGAGTGTTGCACCATCATCGTGGGTTCGATTCCCACCTCAGGCCTGTGTGCATGGAGTGTGTCTGTGTGCTTGGTGGGTCTTCTCTGGGTACTCTGGTTTAGTACTAGTCTAATTGGTGTTTCAAAACTGCTCATAGTGTTTGAATGACACTGGGCATGGAGCTGGCAACCCAATCCCTTAAGTAACAGCCACAGAGATGCTGGATATATCTCGAGGGTGGGGAGTATTCGTCTCCAGATGTGTCGGATGGACGTACCAGATGGGGGCGCCTGATGGACCAAAATACCAAGGTGCACAAGATGTACGTATATTGGGGCTGCCAATATGAACACGTTAACGTATTAGTCGTATGACCAAATTTGACCCTAATGGCTCCCCATAATGGCAACGCAGTTACCTGGCTAATAAGATGACTGAGGAAACATCACCAGGTGTACTAATGGCAAGTTTTATTATAAAAAGCTTCTAGATGGAAGTTTGAATAAAAAAAAAAGTTGTGTGCCCGAGCTACCTTCAAGGGGAACTATTTTTACAAGAATACATTAAATATAAGACGTGTGAGTGGTGACTCAGGCGGCTTAGCCTTTAGGTTGTTGGTTTTGGATCTGAGGATCTGGGTTCGAGCCCCTGCCACACCCCACAATCATTGCATGGAGTGCTGGTCCCATTCGAAAGATTTTAATTTAACATTTGTTATAAAGGGTTATCGCTTAGATATTATAAAATGACATAGTCCGTTTCCTCTAACCAGTTTGTCATGCATTTCTTTATTCCAACATTGCATATTTATAAGTAAATCTGAGTATTTTAAAATTGTGATTAATCGTGATTAATCACAGACTATGACTAGATTAAAATTTTAATCGATTTTTAATCGAATAGTATGCACTAATATACATACATATTTATGTGTGTGTGTGTGTATCTCTCTCTACCCGTCTATCCTAGAGCTCTGAGATCCAAGTTAACACATCACATTTCACTAAAGCTTTCATCTATTTTGTTTCAGTCCAAGCTCAATACCCAATGACAGCAGAGAGAGCAACAGAGGGAGGTGGGGAAAAAAGAAAAACAAACAAAAATATAGAGAGCAAAAGAACATACTAGGGAGGCAGGGAAGGAGCAAGAGAGAGAGAGAGAGACCAGGGAAAACAGATGAACAGACAGCAGGACAGATGAAAAGAGAAAGATTTGAGCCCAGTTCTGTCAACCCTGCCTCGCCTGGCAAAACCTCTGGCCAAGCCAACTTGCCTGCTGAAACAGCTGTCATGAACATCAGCCCTGCCTGCGTCTGACATGGGAACTTGAGCAGCACAGCACACTGTTAATCCGCAGAATTCCGCAGGCGCTCATTATCTTCAGCTTGACGGCATTTGGGGGCTTTTTCCCTCCTGAGATAAGAGCTGTTACATATGGAGGGCGTTTCGACAAATATGAGGGCAACATCTGCATTTGTGTTATTAGCTAATGCAATCCTATAAATCCCAGTCGAGGTCCATGAACAGATAACGTGGTTGACCAAACTGTACTGATACCATTACAGATTTACAAATAGGGTAACTAGGAGAATGTTATGTAATAGCAGGGAAATGTTATGCTGTAATAGCACACAGGCTTCTACCATGATAAAAGGGGAAGAGAATAATGAAGATGGAGAAGAGAGCAGTACGGTAGCTCTGTGAAGATTGCATCATACTGATTTCAAGCACAAAATTGTTTGGAAACAACACAAACGCTGACTTCACTTAAACTATATAAGATAGGCTTCCTGCTTAAATTAAATACCGGAAAGAACATTAAGCATCATTCTGATCCAAATTTGCTTTTATCTTACAAACAGAACAAAGATGAAATGGCACATCACAAACAGATCTTGATGCTGACAAAGAGATCGGTCTAGAAATAGCTTTTCATACATCAATCGTTCTCTTTTGCGACACAAGTAAGGTTTCTTTCTGATGACTCCTCCATGCAGGCCATGTCCAAACAAGCAACACTGCACACCAAGTTAAGGTGTAATTCACACTATGGTCTCGGTCAGAGAGATCAGTACACTTGACCCAAAAGATGAGCAAGTTTGTGTCTCAGTATTTATGAAAATTCTCAGACACCTCTCAGACGACTCCTTAACTTAAAAACTTTCCTACTTAGGAATCTTAGCTTAAGAGTTTTTTAGGACCAATCACAGAGCAACTCTGAGCAAGGAAAACACTCTGAATAGAGTGATGTTTAAGATACGTCACATCCTTCTGTGTTCAGTGATTGGTTATCAAAAAATAAATAAATAAACAGCTAGAAGTGCTAGTGTTGCTCGGGTCAATGTCCAAGACTTGCACACATACCATTCGGGTTCAAATGATTTTGCTTGTCCATTAAGTATACGGAGAGTCAGTCTAATTATTTATAAACCTACAGAACCTACTTTTTCCTCTTTCTGGCCCTCTCCCCATCATTAGACACACACACATGCAGGCAGATTTATTATTAGAGGTTCATTTTTTCCCCCTAAATGGTACCCGAGCTTGTGTTTACACTGGGCTTACACTGTCTGAACAAATACTCTTCTGTTCATGTTCAAGTCTGGAACAATTTGTTTATTCTTTTTATTTTCATAAACTATATTTATTAGGTCCTCCATCTTCTGAGAGGAGCAGACAAAAAGTAAAGAAAAAAAAAAGTTCATCGCTGCCTCTCTGTCTGCCGTCATTGATTGGTCGATGGTTCCCAGAGCCAGTGTGGTGCTTGGTTTGAGCAGGTCAAGTTGGCTCTTTGATCGGATAGGATCAGGTGCGAGTATAAAAAAATGCATGACCCGTGCATACAAAGTGATGATATAATAATTATGGTATCAGTCTTTACTATGAGATAGCAGGTCTATTTTGCCTTGTTTGCCTCATTACTCATGAGTTTACTTACCATGCTGGGTGATTTTTATACTTGATCTATTTGAAAGTAACTGAAGATAAATGGCTTGGCTCTTTACTGTGATTGCTGGCGTGTCCATGTACTGTAAGTGGTGAGGTTGGTTTGTAAAGCAAACACGGGAGAAGGTAGTTTGTCTTTGTCTTACTGCCACTTTTCCTCTGCTTAAGAAACCAAGGCTCTCAAAAGTCCCCCTGACTATTCCTAACATTTTTTTTCAACATTAACTCTTTTAAAATGTTTGATAAATACCTTTTATATTTTCTAGGATCTGCTCTTTAGTTTTAGGAATGGGCAATGGTGGCTCAGGGGTAGGTTTCTCGCCTGCCATGTGGAAGGCCCGGGTTCAATTCCCAGCCCATGCCGATTGTGATCTCATAAGAATAGTCCCACCCACAGCTGTGCTGTTCTCTGGGAGGGGGCGTGGCTCTGCACTAGCTCATTTACATAGACACTGAAACTGAGCATGTGGAGGCGGAGTAAAAATAAAGGGAGTCTGTGTTTTCTGAAGAGTATTTACACACTTTAAGGGAGTTGTGTTAAATTGCTTAATAAACAGTTAAATATGGGACATTTACGTTGCTGATATTGGATACACACATTAACATTAATAAGTTGTCCAAGTTGTCTTAAATCTGGTAAGAAAGCATGAAAGCCATTATCGAACGCAGGTGTGATTCAGACACACACACACACATCTCTGTTCCACTTGAAGACAGTGGTCTGGGGTTTGATACAAGTGAATTTCGCTGTGTGTGAATCAATCCTGGGTCTCAGGAGAATAAGTGTGAAAATGGCCTTCTATCTCTTTGGGAAAAGCGATATGGGCATGACTAAGCTTTAAACGTGATCAGAATGAGAAGATATCGATCCTGATGCCTGTATCAATACTCAGAAGGCTGGTTTTTTTTTAGATCAGTGTAACAAACACTTAGATTAGTGGAAATAAGCCTGTTATTCATCAAAGCTGCATATGAACAAATTCAGACTTTCTTGAGCACAAGAAAGGAGGTGTGACGAGGCATCTCTAATTCATGAACCTGTCGTACGTCCCGTCTAATTTACACGAGACACGAGAAGAGTTTCGCAGGTGTTGCAACAGTGAGCCAATAACAGGAAAGGATTCGACAGAGGATAGTTACCCAACATCCCAGCTCTGATCAGAAATTTCTGGAATGAAACCAACCTTAATGGCACCTCAGTGACCAGGGCATGGGTGTTGATGACATCTGTCCCCGTTCTGATGTTAGATGTGAATATTAACTAACTAAAGCTTTTGACCTGTACCTGCATGATGTTTATTTGCGCCGAGGTGCGTGTATCTAATCTCCCGGAGTCTGTCAGAGGAAGCTTTCCGAAGGCGTGTGTGCGAACTACACCTTATGTAACATAAGTGCTATTTGATGCCAATCATCCTACTTTATTTCGCAGTCTCTCTCATTGTTCAATGTGCAGCAGGGCTGTGAAACTCTGGGAGACTTTTCGACTCAATTTAACTAGAATTTTAAGCATTTTTACAGAGTGTTGCCTATCGATTAAATTAATCTAGTTAACCGCAGTCATAGAGTGTGATTAATCGCGATTTTTAAATATTCAGATTTACTGAATAAATAACCGAGCCCGAACCCTGGAGCCACTACACCACCATGCAAAGTTAGATCACATGCCTGGCACTCATTGTCACACGCGTGCATCCTCTGCAAGTAGTTGTGGTGTAGTATACAGTACAATAGTACTGTATAGAAGAATCCATTCTTAAGACACTATGCTGTAATATACTATGTAGAGTCGAATGTGTTAGTATCCCAGAACCCACACAATGTTGGTCTTACGACAAATTGAACTCTTGAAATGAAATTTGTTTGTATATTGAGGAGTTTTACAGTATATTTATATATTTTTACAGATGGTTTATATTTCAAAGAAATAACCTTTATAAGAAACTTAAACAACTAGTAAGCATCTATGCTTCCTGAAAAAGCAACATTGCAAATGTGGTCAAATATTCCTGAATGGGGTAGGGCGATGTAAAATGTGACGACGATGACGCGAGACGATGGATGGCAAAATTAGAAAAATTTGAGTTTTGCGGAAGATGAAATCAGTTTGTGTTTTTTGCAAAAGTTGTTTATTTTCCAGGAATTCATCAAATGTTAGAGTTTAACCTTTGGAAGTTTACTTAAATTATTGGTTAGGAATCTTGAATCTGAATTGAAATATGACCCATCGATTCAACTGACAAAGTGTTGTGTATAATAACTTTAATTATAAGACACTAAGGGTTAGTTCACACGAAGCCGGTGCGTTCCCTATCCGATCTTTTTTTTTCCCTCGTTCTAAAAAAAAATTGCATGCACACAAAACCACTGAAAACGGTGTAGTATATTTGCCAGACCAGTATGGGGCGCTGTAATTCTGCCATAGAGATACACTATACACGGAGAAGAAGACTTTGAGCATGCGCATAACCTCCGCGCTGTATACGAACCAAGATGGTGTTGTCCATTATCGCTTGTTGCTCATAACAGTTGCATAGAAACAATAGATTTTGCTGTAATAAAGCTAGCAGGCTTTGTAGCAACACGTGCAGCCGACACGTGATGTGATGACATCATCATTTCACAAAATATACGGACTGGCTGTACACACGAAACCGCAAGGGTGTCGTTTTCAGATTTATCCACTTTGGGACCCGGTTTCAAAAAATAGCGGTTTCAGTCTCCTAAAACGCCGGATCTGTGTGGACGAAACGCCAATACGATAAAACATTTATACGTATACAGCGTATAAATACGTATAAATGTTTTAGTGAATTAAGTAGCAATAAAGCAGTAATAATTAGAATAGCACAGAAGGACAATATGAAATGGAAGTTAGGGCGCGTCTCCGTGTGGACAGGCCCTAACTTCCATTTCACATTGTCCTTCTTTGCTATTCTAATTATTACTGCTTTATTGCTACTTAATTCACTGCACTAATCATTATTGAAATGCGTTTATTATTTAACAGCAAATTAATCTTTTTCCGCAGGTCGTTTAAACGTTACACTGCAACCTGCTGTTACACTCAAATTTTGACAAGACGTGAATTTGATCGTTCGAATACGCCAAAGATTCTAACTGTCGTTGGAAACTGAGCGTGCATATTTTACTATGAAAATTCACCACCGCAGGCCCAAATCCCTGACAGGCAAGAGGGTAATTATACAGTGCCAGCCGTCTTTGTGCTTTAAATTCTCCTCGTACTCCTCATCGGCTAATTCTTCATGCTACATTGCACTCAACATTGTCACTTATCAGGGAAGGACACGGACATCAGTGAAGCCGGGTCGATGCATTCGGAATTGTCAGTCAACGAAGATTGAGACAACAAAGCCAAAATTCTATACGAAGCAACTTTTAACACACCATGTGCAATATTAAAACTGCTCTAAGGTGGGTAGGAAATTTCTTTTTAAAAAGCACTTTTACACTGACACTTGACTGAAAAAATCATCTACAGTATGGATGGGGTGAACTACAGGGTATTGCTGAGAGATAAAAAAAATACTGTTTGAATATTTAAGGCAAAACTTTCTGCCCTTTTTGGTAACAACTTTTCAGTTGTGGGAACTTAACAAAATTGTGGCTATGGGGAAAAAACAGTAATAAAAACAATTGCGAATGTTTTTTCAGCCGCTCAAGTTAACACATTGAAATACCACTTGGTTTTCACTCTACACCTTTTAATATGTGGAAACTCCTGCTTGACTTTCTTCCAAGCTTCCATTAGGGCCGAGCACTGTGATTTCTAGGATGAGTCATTTCCCAAACCGCTGGCATCCATCAAAATAAAAGCGGATCAGGACTGGTCGAGAAAAGCCATGCTAAGAGGCTCGATGATGATGCTCTGTTGTGTTGAAGGCCTGCGTTTGTTAGGAACCATCGGCCAAGTGTATGGGCTTAGCAACTGTTAACCTACAACAACTTCAGCAGGCACCCTGGGTATAACATTATCACAGTGTGTATGGTGAAATATTGTGTCCAAGTTATTCTTTTTTTATTTATAGCTGCTACAAAACAAGTTTCCATTTATAATTTAAGGTTAAAGTTGCATTACATGAACTGAATTACATGAACTGAAAAAAAAATTCTGCAATAAAAATGTTTGAATTTTTCTGCATTGCATATTTTATGTAAAAAATACAATATTTTTTAACCTTATAAATTTAGATCGACAAAATTTAGGTAATAAAATTTTACTTGAAAATATTTTTGAACTGCAATTTAGTAAGTTGAATGTTTTTGCATTGAATTTTAAATGCTTGAATAACATTTTCATTTAAAATATCCAACCACAATAAATTGCAGTGGCAAAAATATCCAGCATTGAAAATGTACTAATGATTTTTTTTTTAATTCAGATCAAATTGCAATGCAGTAAAATTTAAACATTTTTATTGCAACAAAGTTTTTTGTTTGTTTATCTTTCATGAATTTTGGCACTATAATACTTACAGTTATTCTCTACAATATTTTTTTTTTTTTATTAATACACAAAAATTTTAGGTGCAATACACCACCACCACAAACAACACACCACTAGTCATAGGCAAATGGCTGCAACAAATTTAGTGCCTTACAAAACAAAAACTATTTAATATTAATGATGGGAATCGGCAGGTACCAGGGTGATACGATACTATCACGTTACCTAGGATGCTGATTTAATTTATATTGGAATTCTGTTAGTATTTTATAAATATCCTGATTCAATATCATTCTTTTAGATCCATAACTTGGCTAAACATGAGTACTTAAATGTAGCCCGTTCCTTTAGTTAAAACATTAGTTATCTCTTTTAAAAACCAAGCGTTGTGTTTTAACAATACAAACTAACCTCAAATACAAGGGTTTAACGTTAAACTTAAAATTACATTGAAGAAAAAAAAAAGCTACATTCCTACTGCACAGCACGTATTTCTATTATGTCATCCACCATAATCGTTATTTCTAACCAGACTTGGCACAATTCGCTACTACCACACGGGATACCAATGCGGGAACCATTCGGATCTTACAGTCAGTGTGGTGATACATGAATAGATTGCTTTTTTCCTAGTCTTATGTATTACACTAAAAAGTTTATTACATTTATTTTTTTACTTTTAATCAGTATTAATACATTTAACTAGCTTACTTTTTATAACTATTTCAGAATGGAACTTGTCAAAACATTGGAGCTTTTACTGGCGAGATAGTGTACCTAATAAATCTATGATTTCTCAACTTTCTCAAGGCTCTCACTCCTCTCATGGCTCGACTGTTCCACCTCTGCTGACAGGCCGTATCGCTTGCATTATTAATCCATTGCGTGTCTGGTGCTTGGTCATCCAAAATGTGCACATTTCACCCCTGTTACTTCACTCAGCTGACTCCACAGAGTTGCTCATGTCAAGTCCTTGATGTGGCTATCCAACGCCTATTCACTATGGTATATGGATAAAGAGCACCTGGTGAACAAAACCAAACCATTCTCACTTTATAGTAAGTTTTACAGTGGTTTCCTGAATTGGGATCCACTTACTCACTCAGCCATCATCTACACCACTTTATCCTGTATACAGGGTCGTGGGGGGCCTGGGGCCTAACCCAGGAGACTTGGGGCATGAGGTGGGGTACACCGTAGACAGGGTGCCAATACACCATTTACACAATACTATTGGCAATCTGGGAGCGCCAATTATCCTACACTAAATGTCTTTGGACTGTTGGAGGGAACTGGAGTACCTGGAGAAAACCCACCAAGCACATTGGAGAACATGCAAACACACAGACCCCAAACCCAGACCCTGGAGGTACCAATAGAGTGTAATTGGTAGTGTTTGCTCTGTGGGAGGGAACATTTCCTGTATTAATTAGAAAAATAACCAATCACAGGCATCTGTCAGCTCATGCATGTAAAAAGATCGTCCTTTGCTCCAAGGGTGTCATAGTGCAATGTGACCCACATTGGGTTGCAGTTGGAGACGATGCAGTCGACTGGCTAAACGTCACATTATTGGTAGCTGTTGTATTATTTGGGATGGCGGTTTTCTATAAAGTATCGCCCATCCCAACTACTCAACCTGGCTAAATCTACAGACTTAACCTTCATGGAAAATCTAAAGGAAATGTTTGTCAAGGAGTACTTAAAGTTTAATGCAAAATTACTTCACCTTCTCCCAGCCCTTAAATAACGATGCCTTTTAAATATATCAAGATGCATTCCTTTCTGAAGTGTTAACTTAAACTCATGTATATTAGGTATCATAACTACATACAGTACTGTGCAAAATTCTTTATTAGTGCCGTAATCTGTACCTGGCTTGACTGTTTAGTGTCTGGGGTTTCCAGCACCATCGTGTCTAGTCGCTGCTTCCGCTGCTCTTCAGTCACCTACCTCAGCTTTTGCATCTAGTGAGCTGGTGGATCCTTATTACTCGATTTCAGAAGCACCATCAGTTCCTCAAATAAACTGAACGGATTGTAGAATTCCTTACCTGTAGGTTCCTTTGAATGAAAGCACTGAGCAGATAAATGTAGAAATGCATATGTAAATCTCACCATGCTTTTTTTTTTTTTGCCCTGACATTTACTTCCACTAACAGATTAGAAATTCTAATACTCAGGGAATAAACATTCTGCACTATTAGAGTTTTCTGAAACAGAAAGGCGGTTTTCTGTTTCTCTCAGTGCTCATGGTCGGGCTGTAAAAGACATACATTGCCATCTATGGGCATGATGGGAGAGTTGCACACTACAAGGTGCGTCAGAATGAAGCTAAACTTCTGGAATGTTCACTCCAAAATATCAGCAAATAGTTGACTTGTGTTCAAAAGGGTCTAGGGAATGAAATCAGCTACTGCTGTAAATACTGTACAGTGCACTTACAGCTAAACTTTAACTTCAAATGTGACAAAAGATAAAATGTCATAAAAGCACTATAAATATATCTAAAAATATACAAGTGTCATTCAAGTCAAACATGGACTTGTAAAGAAATTTTCAATCGAGAAGGCTGATAAAACAGGGAAATGTTTGAATACAAAGGTTTTAAAGAAGGCTGTAAGTCTGTGAATGACGATCCTGGCCGAGGCGGCTCGGAGCCCACTGCAGTCGTTCCAGCGAACATTCAGCGTACGGAACATCTGAACTTGTTGCTAGCTTGTGGAAGAGACGCATCTGTCTGTGGGAACTGAACAAACAGTCATTCACCACTTGCACATCACAGAAACTCAGCTTTGGTAATTACTGCCACGTGAAGCCATTTTCACATGTTTGGGCCATTAAAGGAGTTCCTGGGAGGCCAGCGTTTTAGACGTGAAGCAGGAAAACTGATCATGGTTTTGGCGTACTGACGTAAAGCTTTCTGATGGTATCCAAGCACTAGGGATAAGTGTAGCAGGGGATTATATAGAGAAATTAAGAGTGTGTTCACACTTATATAATAACTGTGTTCTGTACAATGAAAAGTCTCGGTTTGACTTGAATGCTCTTCCTCCAATGGTGACGTAACCCTGTCCTGAATGCAAGCATGTACAGTATTTGTAAAACTGGCAACGTATACATACATCTATTTGTTCAAATTTCTTCTTTTGTGAAAATGATTGTGGGGAAAAAAAAAAAAAAAACACTTATAAAATATTAAAAGCCATCACACTCTAGTTAATGCACTTTGGACTCAAACAAGTTATTAGTCTAAACCTAGAGAATGAAACTAACTGAAAATGAGAATTAACTAAACATAACTGCAAAAACTGAAACTTATATACACCACAAGAAAAAGGCAAACTGAAATTCTGAGTGCAGTCCTGCAGAGGAAGCCGGGTTTATCCTCTACTACAACAGAACAGTGGCAGATAAAAAAAGAGAAATGAATAAATCATAAAGTACCTGGCGAGGTTCCATACAAGTGCCAGATTGTCTTTTCCTCCGGACACAAAATGGCTGCTGTCGTCAGTGAACCGCAGGCAGCTCAGGTCCTGGTAGTGACGATTCAAAATAACCAGCAGGTTTCCAGTTGAAACCTACAACAAACATTAAGCGCTGAGAAGTGTTCTATACCTGAAAGGTGATCAAAACTGTCCAAGAATATAAAAAAAAAAATAAATAAAAAAAAAACATATCTGCTAAACACTAAGTAAAACAAACCGTCACAATAATACGTCCTACATTATAACTTCACCTACTCATGCACGTTTGGTACTTTTCCTTACAGTTCGTACTTGATCATAATTTGGTAAG
Organism: Clarias gariepinus; assembly: GCF_024256425.1. Lineage (NCBI taxonomy): Eukaryota > Metazoa > Chordata > Actinopteri > Siluriformes > Clariidae > Clarias > Clarias gariepinus. The sequence continues at coordinate 8,775,059 of NC_071114.1, read as the reverse complement.
AACATTGTACAGTCCTCGGGACACCGTCTGATTGTTATAAACATGCATTACTATTGTACACACTCAAATACTGTTTGTTAGGTTTACACAATAAGTTTACACAACACCTCTTTCCATCCATCAGGTGGTGCTTAAAAAAATATCAATGAGATTATAAATCTGTGTTATACACAACAACTGCAAACTTCCAGCAAATTTTTAAGAATCTGATGAGCTCATTTGTTTCTCCGTATTTTTAGAAGCAAGAAATAAAATTAGTTGGAGAACGTCAGCAGACACTACTGCCAGAATCTCCCAAATACGTTTACTAATAGACAGGTCTGTTCTTTCCCAAAAGCAGGAAAGCAACAAAAAATTTGGACTCGCACTGGCAGAGCTGCAATGACTGTTCTTCAACTTTGGGAAAGTCAGGCAAGGTCGGATTTGGCTGACTGGACAAAATTAATGACAGATATCGTCTCTTTTGAATGTTTAATTGCAAGGGCTTATAAGAACTTTTATGATCTGAATTCTTGGTGTATATAAAAGCAGCAACATAATGGGAAAGAATTATTAACATAATATATCCGGTGCTTATGCAGGTATATTTACACACAATGTTACCCCCTGCCCCTACTGTACCGTCCCGTTATTTTACTGTGTCTGTTCTTTAATAATTTCTTTTTTTACTTTTCTTTTATTCAACACTCACACATACACACACACTCACACACACACTCAATCACACACTTGCACTTGTCACTTTATGCTCCGTGCACCATTTGTGCTTTCACTACCTCAACCCAGGAAATAAATAAAAAAAGTACATATCCTGTTCATACTGTATTTGTACCCCATTTTGTATACTGCTTTAAATTGCTCTTTATTGTCACTTTAATTAACTAAAATAAGCACACTTGCACTATTCTTTTAGCACTGTTCCGTTTTTCTCTATATCAACTTTCTGTGTTGTTAACTGTCCCTTTCTGCAGGACAGTAACTCAATTACCTCACCTCTGTAGTTTTTTTTTCCTAAGTTTGTGTTATTTAATGTTTTTTTTGTGTTATTGTAACGAGGAAGAGAAAAACAATTTCGGTTCTCTATATGTATGTACTAGTGTTATATGTAGCAGAATTGACAATAAAGTTGACTTTGAGATTTGAATTTTGTAATAAACAGTGTGTAAAACTGCAATGATTCTGTTGTCTCCTGGAAAACTGAATAAAAATTTGTATTAGAAAAAAAAAGATCCATACTGTGTATAGTCTACATAAAACTATCACATGTCATTAATTTAACTCCTTATACTAAATGTAATTTAAACAAGGCTTAATTACAGCGGTACCTCGGCATGCGGGTTGATTCCGCTCCGGAGACGAGTTCTTGAGGAGAGATTTTGTTTTGCGAGACGTCTTTTCCCATAAGAAATAATGTGAATACAGATAATCCGTTCCAGCCACCCGAAATTATGACCAATATTACCAATTTCCAACACTATAACCATATTTTGGATATAAAAACAAATTTATGATTCCTCTTGGCACTGGCTAAAAATGAAACTGAAACTGACTCACTTTTCCTTTTGCACAAAATGCAAAAAAACTCTCAAAGAAATTGAAACTTGCTTTGTTTGGTTTTCCAGTGACGCAAGATTTTTGAGTGACAGACACAAGCCAGACGTACGTGCAACGCCGAGGCAAATTTCTTGCAAAAAAGTTTTTAAAAAAATTCTTAAGGTGGGTTGCTCGTATGCTGAGGTATCACTGTACTGCTTTTAGAACAGTGTAGTTATACTTGTAGTACAAATGTGATCTACTTACATTATGCAAAGAATATTAATGTGGATAGGGAGAAATGATCTTATAGCAGAGTGAAAAATGTCACTGTCTCACAATACCGGCGTCCAGCATTTAAGCCTCAGCTTGGGTCAGAGTGCAAAGATCAATTTTAAAATACACGATCAATATAATAATAATAATTATTATTATTATTATCATAAATCATATTTATAAGTGCCTTTCAAACACACAATAACACTTTACATTGAACATAAAAAGGTACAAAACTGAAAACATCAACTAATAAAAAATTCAAAGGTAGGTAGTTAAGATCAGTCAGATTAAATATAGTATAAAATAATTTAATAAAATGAGTCAATCCAAATTTATATAACATAAGTAAGTAAATAAAACAGACTCTAAAATCGAGTTGTACATCAATAAATAAATTTATAAATAAACTTAAATAAATGAAGTTCACGCCGTTTAATTTACTCATGTAGAACTTCAGTATTCACGTTGTATCGCTTGTGTGATACTGATTTTAGAGTGCAGTCTGCTCGCTCACCTCCCACAGATATATGGCTTCAGCAATGCCTGCCAGCAGATAGAGGCCATCAGGGGAGGCTGTCAGGCAGGTTACAATCCCAGGACACACAATTTTCTGCTGCAGCTGGTCCTGAGAGCAGGAAGTAGAAGAGAGCACACAAAAAGTAAGGAAAGAAAAAAAGTCTAGAATCAAGACAGACTTTTGACTACAAGACATACACTGTATGGGGACAAATTAGATAATGGTATTTTTCCACCTGAATTAATCACGCTTTTATCATCCTGTGTTTTAGACACGTAGTTAAGGAAAATATTGTTCCTAAGGATGCAGGGTTGATGCTTGTCTGTATATGACAATATTCATACGTTCCTATATAAATATATATAAATCACACACATATACGTTAGGTATGGGAATCACCAGGGGCCACCCAATAAGATATCACAATTCCTGAGTGTTGATTCGATTTGTATTACGATTCTAATACAATACACATTTTTTTTTTATTTTGTATAAAATTCAGAAAATAATTTATTCATATAAAAAAAAAAGATGCTGTGCCATGTTAATAGTTTAAAGCACACCACCAGCAGATTTATTAAGGAAAGACAACATTTCACCACATATAATGCAAAGAAACATAAATAAAAACATTATTGAGCATCTTCACAAGTGTGTATGTGTGAGAAAATTGTGTCTGTATAATAATGAGATAGTCCCTGATGAGCAAGCCAAGGGGGACAGTGGCGAGGAAAAACTCCCTGAGATGGCAATAGGAGGAAACCTTGAGAGGAACCAGAATCAACAGGGAACCCATCCTCTTTTGGGTGATAACGGATAGAAATTATATAACATCATGTGTGTTATGCAGCTGAACAGAAGTTCAGTTGAGCAGGGACGAGTCAGCAGGTGCAGAGAACAGAGGGGGGTCTGGATCATTGGAAGCTCAGGAGTAGCATGTGTAGCTCCAAACCATCAACCAACTTCTCTGGATGCCTCAGGATAACTGAATCAATTTTTCCCCATCACTACTATTTATACACACACAGCGTTGAACAAAAATTCAGTTCACACATTTACAAAAAATTTTGACGATTAAACGAGGACGGATTAAGCCTGGGTGAGCGGCGTGTAAAAAATGAGATTGGTTGATTGGAAATGTTCCTGGACACTCAGATGTAATCAGAAGCCAATGCATTATAAAGCTGAATGGATGGAGGACTCACAGCGCAGTTCTTCCAATATTGGACTTTTATTAAAGATCCCATATTTGGTGTAATATGTGCCTGTTAACGCTCCAGCTAAAATATGAAAAGGTTATGTTCTTTTAAGTTTGAACAAGCACACTGGAAAGCCATCAATAAGTAAAAAAAAAAGGAAATTAAGTAAATTTCGCAAAATGGTCCGCTTTAAGAAATTTATTAATTTAAATAAATCAAATCAATCAATCAAAAACCTTGACACTTCAGTTCCGTTTTCGAATGTATTAAATAACATCGAGATGAATAAAAGAAAGACGGAACTAAAGGAGAAAAGACTTTATATTGTAATGCCTGATTTTCACTGTTCATGATTAAAACACCACAATGAAAACAAAAGACTACACTTGGTGGAAAAAAAGTAGTACATTAAGGAAACAATGAACAAATCTTCAGCAGGTGATAAACTCAAAAAATAAATTAGCTTTCAAGCCAGTGTTAATATCAAAAGCAAAATAAGTGCATTATTACAGTTCTGTGTTGCCAATAATGGTTTTATGTGATGGGTATAAACTTTTAGTCATTTTAATAGAAAAAGTTCCAGGCTAGTTTCCTAATAGGAAAAGTATAAGAAAAGTCAGAGTAAATAAGTAAAGGCCTTACAGCAACAGGTTCAACGAGGAAGTGCCAAAAGATGCAGTTCCTCGAATCTCCACTGGGGGCAGGCTCCAAAAGCCAAGTCGTTCCACATAGAGATCCATGTTACAAACAAAAACGGTTTTGGTCTCTGTAGGTAGATTTCCCATTGTGTTCATGGTGCCTCTATGGGGTCATTTAAAATGTAACCCATCAGTTTGGTAACCAACCAAATGACTAAAAATGAACTGTAGGAGTTGACGAGTTCGGTGTGGATGCCGGAGATCAGTCAAACACAAAGTAACATCAAATTATAATTTTATGTTAGCCAACTTAGCATTTTAGCTAAGAGAAAGCTAACCTAGGTAGATTGTTGAGAAGCTAAGGAAAGAAGGCGTGTTGTTAACACCAGCCAGACCCTGTTCGTTTTGACCATATACCCATTTATGGATTAACTGGGGTTTCGGTACAACACATTGTACAAGCCTCTGAAGCCTGGGGTTGCTTCAACGGGTCAGGTCTGGGCTCAACAACGTGATGCGGCAATAAAATAAAGTCAGCTGACAACCTGAATGTACTAAGAGTAGAGTTTTTCTTCTCTGATGACGCGGGTATATTCCAAGACTTAAACTGTGAAAAAGAGGTTCTGGGAAGACAAGGAATCACTTTCACACGTGAATTGGTCACCAGTAGTTTCTGTGCGCCGTAAATAAATGAATATTACAGTGTGCGAGTTTTATTTTTGGCCTGCCAGAGTCCATCACAGTTCTGTGCATGACTTCGCATTTGCCCTCTACAGTTTAAGCACTCATTAGTACTCACTGCTATTAATCGCACAAACTGAAAATGAGTGAAGGAAGGCAAGCGGTAACAAGGCCAAATGATTTGGTTTCTGGACAGTTCGTCCCATTTTGAGTATTTCCTGTCTGTATAAGTTAATTATACTGCAGCATCATATAATGCTGATACAATTCAAGAGCTATAGCTAACGGTTATAAACAGCCGAATGTAGGAGGGAGTCACTGATCTCTCTAACTTCGGCCCTGGCATGGCTGCTGGTGTCAGATGAGTGGGGATTTTCATGCACAAGAGTGTTTAGATGTAGAAAATCATCTACAAAACAGCAGTAAAGTGGTTGGACAACTGGTTGCTTGTGAGGTCAGAGGATGTCAGGATGGTTCAAGCTGACAGGGGGTGCTACAGTAACGTAAAAAACTTTTATCTTTAAAGTACATCAGAAAACTCCTCCAATAGAGGAGATGGTTCACTGCTGTCAGCCAAGAACGAGACTCGGAGACTACAATGGTGCCAGAAGTAGCTTACAAGAAACAAGACAGTTGTGTCAGCAGTTTAGGCTCGTGGGGGCGGTATAATGGTGTGGGGAACATTTCTTCACCTTAAATTTGCAATCCAATCACATTAACATCAAAAATCTCAGCAAAATCTCAAAGTAATGTTATATAAACCATGCAATGAAGAATCGAGGCAGTTTGGTGACCAAAAATGATCATTAACAAGTTCGAGCACTGCATCCCTAACAAAGGTGACCACTAAATAAACAACACATATAAGTGCTAATGTTTTGTCCAGATGCTCTAGGAGCTTGCTGTTAATAAACATTTACACCGAGATGTAAGTTGCTGTCATACAGACTCTAATGAAAATGTTTTATTACCAGGTTCATTCTTCCAAACATTCCACCGCAGGCATAAGGGAGCAGAAAATACGCCTGGGAGAAGACTGCAATCCCCAGTGTAAAGATCTCAGCATTCAAGTCAAACCAGGATTTTTGATTCCATTTCTTGTGAATGAAGTTGTACAACTGATTTTACAAAAGACATTACAAAAGACTTCAAGTACAGTACGGCGATGAGACGCTGAGCTGCAGTAAAACATCTGAACGGAGCAAATGCTTTAAAGGCCAAAAGGTCCCAGCCAAAGTGGCTCAAAGCCCACTGCAGTCATCAAGTAGAGCGCCTGATCCATGAAAATCGACAAATAACTCGTCGCCAACTTGCAGAAAAGCCGTATCTGTCTGTGCTAACTGTACAAACAATCATCACATCCCCCATGCAGTCCTGACCTCGCTCGAAGCCGTTCCCACATGTTTGGGCCATTAAAGGAGTTCCTGGGAGGCCGGGGTTTTAGACTCAGAATCAGGCTAATCATGGCTCTGGCGTACTGAGAAAACGTTCTAACCTTGATGGTGTCCAAGCCCTAGTGAAACGCTGGGATAAATGCACTAGTGTAGCAGAGGATTTATATAGAGAAATAAAGAAGGTTTTTATTCTCATAACTGTTAAAAGTCTTGGTTTGACTTGAATCTTGTAAATGAACTAAAACATGCTAAATCATGTATCATGAACCTTTACTATGAAATTAGAGAATATAAATAACAGTAAAAAAAATTTACATGTACAATGACCTGTTTGCAAAAGTATGCACACCCCTAAACTAACACTTACTTTAAGACTATACATCCTGACTCAGCATTATTCAGCTTTGGTCTCATCAGACCTTTACACACTATCTCACAGGGTTTCTCTGGGTTCTTGGGATACGGGGTGTATTTTTTTCCTTATGCAAACATTAATCAGACTTTTTTTTTGGTTAAAAAAGCATTGCCACCAAGCCCCGTATCCAAGACATATAAATACTCCAGAAGATTGAGGTCACATAAAGGAAGCAATTAGCTTTTGTCCAAAACTACTGTTATTATTTTTTTTTTTGTTGCTGTACTTCTCTTGGCTCACTCCCTAAACATTTTTCCCCTGGCCTTTTCATCAACTATAGAGGGACATCCTGTTCTTTGCAAACTTCACTGTTTCACCATTTAGTGTTCCACATTACATTCAACGCCTTGGAATTTTATTGTAACCAAGTCCTAATATTTTTTCCCTCAACAGTGAGATCCTGTACCCAAGCTCTATGGCTCATGGTGTTTCCTGTTAGATGTTACCATGACAACCGTACAGGACCAGCTGAACATCATAACTTTAATCTGTCGCTTTAAATGACAGCAGATGTAAACCAACACAGGTTTAAACGTGATCGGTTGATTCTGAACACTGGCAATTTATAGAAGGGTGTGTAAACTTATGCAAGCTGGGTATTGAGAGGTTTTGTGTGTGTGTGTGTGTGTGTGTTTTTTTTTTTTTCTCTTTTAAACATTTCTGCAATTTTACTGTTGATTCTGTTCAAGGCTACTGTCTCCTTGGTCACTGCTGCGCAGGTGTGATCGAGTTACATCAGTTCATTTGCAAATGCGGCTGGTTCAGTGTGCTGCGATTTGTTTTTTTTCCTAGTCTGAGGATGTACCTCGTGCTGAAACCACTCACAGAAGAACGTAAACAGGAGTCTTTGGATAACTGCAACCAATACTCTAAACATTGTGGAAGTTTTTAAAATTTAATCATTACTGGTGATGAGACACGGATTCACCAACCTGAGAAAAAGTTAAAAAAATTAACTATCAGCTGAAAAATTGATGCTTTGAATTTCTGTGATTCTCATCTCGAGGGCCAGTATTGACACATTATCAGGAAAAAAGGCTCAACAATCAACAGTGCTTGTTAGTTGTTGTTTTTTTTTACATTTGAGCAGTTGAGGGTTAAGGGCCTTGCTCAAGGGCCCAGCAGTGGCAATTTGGTGGTTTTAGGGTTTGAACCTGGAACCTTCTGAACTGTAGTCCAATGCTTTAATCACTTACCTACCCCTGATCCTCCCTATAGTCCTGATCATGCTCTATCAGACTTTCATCTGTTTGGTTGCCTGAAAGCAGGATGAAGATTCACAACTGATGAAGTGGCTCGTAGCTCAGCCTAAAACATTTTTAACGTGAGAATACGTAAGCTGCACAAAGTGTATTGAAAGGCAAGGATTTACTGAAGGACTCACAGATAAGGTTCAGAAAGTTCAGTTTCAAGTCCCAGTTTTTGTCCCTGTTGGGCCCTCAACTGCTTAGTTGTATAATGAGATTTTAAAAAATCTAAACGTAAGTCGCTCTGGATAAGGGCATCTGCCAAATGCCTAAATGTAACTGTTTAAGAAACACCCATAAATGCATTAGTCCAAGGGTTTTACATCCTAATTTAGTTCCCCAGCTTGGCGTATGGCACACGCAGAGTGACAGCAGGTGGTGTTGTACACCCCACAGCTCCAGGACACCTAATTCAAGCCCAGGCTTCAAGTCCTCCTACTACAAAATCCAAATTAATTTGCATGCATAGTGAGAGATGTATAAAGGCTTTTATACGTTTTTTTTTATATTTACATTCTCATCCCTAATACGTACCAAGCGAAAAGCCTCAGACTAACTGACATCTGCCTGTAGGCCATGTTTATGTCTGATTAATACTTTGATGTCAAGTCTACAGTGGCTTTGATCGATCCACATGGTAGCACTGCATTTCTGGCTTCTTTGGTTCAGCTGTGATACTGACCATCTGCTCCAGCATCTTCTCTCTGCTCTGCGTTGCCGTATTAGTGACTCTCCTTCAAAACCTTTTAGCGCCGGTTTCCAACAAGATCTGCTTTCTCACGGTCTCATTTACGAAAAAAAAACCTCGCCAGAGAGTGGTGAAGAAACTCAGCACAGTTGAGCACAGAAAACCCCACTGCCAACTAGTGGTATGGCGGTGTAATTGCAAAACCAAACAGGCACACCAAATGCACAAGTATTGAGGCAAAACCAAAAACTTTGGAGCCTAAGTGTTAAACTTGGGACACATCTGGAGAGATACGTTGGACAAATGTGAACTGGCTACTGGCTTCTTTCTGAGAAGGCTGAGAATTGCCCAGCTTCCACCACCAATTCTCACCACCTTCTATAGAGGAACTATCGAGAGCAACCTTGAGCAGCTGCATCACTGTCTGGTTTGGGAATTGTGCCATATCAAACCGCAAGACCCTACAGCGGATAGTGAGGACAGCTGAGATGATCATCGTGGGTCTCTCTCCACTCTATCGAAGACTTATACACACAGCTGCATCTGCAAAGCCACCAGCATTGTGGCTGACCGGACACACCCCCACACACACACTCTTCACACTCCTGCCACCTGGAAAAAGCTACCGAGACATTCGGGCACTCACATCCAGACTGTTCAACACGCCATCCGTCTCCTTAACACAAAGGGACTGGACTAGTAAACACAAACACACACAACCATTCACCTTAATGACATTGGGACTGAACTGATAAACACACATGCACAAACACACATGCACAAACACACCGACCAACAAGCAGCTAACAGCTAGCTGTTGTTACTTCTGTCTACACATTTGCACGTGCACTTTGTTGTCTTTGTCTTTTTCTGTATTGGGTTGCCTGGGATACACACATGCATAAATGTATAGATGAATGAATGAATGAATGAATGAATAGATGGATAGTATAGTACTACTTGATTTTTGTTTGATTGTGATCAGTGTAGTGATTCAATTTGAATCTAATTTGCCTGACTGATGGTGTGGAGGGAAGCTTGGGCTCCAATGAAAGTTCCAATCTGAGTTGATTACTAACTCACGTGTCTCTGGGATTCTGCACATCAACCTCTTCACGTCTTTTATAGATTCAGTCTAAATAAATGCATCACTCCACGCCCTATAATAAGGTGCCCTATAATAAAGATCTCCCCGAGTTGTTAGAGAGATCTCTCACCTTCCTCTGGATCTCCCACACGTTGATGAAGTTCTTGCCGAGCTGAGCTCCGAGGATGTACTCTCCGTTGAGGATGGTTAAAGCTCGAGCTGATGAGTTCCCGCCCCGGTAGGATAAGAGGTTTGTTCCGGTGTGAGGGTCGAACACAGCGCAGTTCCACAGCTGCCCCGCCGAGTCCGCAGTCACCACCACCTCCACGGGCGCCGACATCTTGGACGCACAAAGCGCGAGGATTTTGGAACGAGAGGGAGGGGGCGGGGTTCATCTGTTACAACGTCATTTCCGCTATAGCCTAGCGATGCATGATGGGAAATGCAGTTTTATTCGATAAAGGCCTGTTAATTTGTCCCTCCTCACATTTCCTTCAGAAGTAATATAGTGGATTAAAATGTCAGTGAAATGGACTCAGTATTATCTAAACATATACACCGATCAGCCATAACTTTATGACCACCTGACTAATATTGAGTAGGTCCCTCATTTTGCCACTGATGCACTGTGTGTTCTAACAACTTTTGATCACAACCAGCATTAAGCTTTTCCTTAACTTGATCCACACTAGATTTTCTTAAGGAAAAAACTGCACAGGTCAGCCTTTACTCCACATGTGCATCTCTGACCCTTGACCCCACCCCCCATGACCCTGCCACTAGTTCACTGGTTTTCCCTCCTTGGATCACTTTTGGTATGTCCTGACCACTGTAGACCAGGAACGTCCCACAAGAGCTGCGGTTTTGGAGCTGCTCTGACCCAGTCCTCTACCCATCACAGTTTGCCTCTTGTCAAAGTCACTGTAATTCTTATGCTTGCCCGTTTTTTCTGCCTCAGGATGTTTCGCAGTCCACATATTTCATTCCCTAGAGGCAGCATGGTTAGCACTAGCTGTTGCCTTACATCTCCAAGGTGCGGGTTCGATTCCCGCCATGAGTCCCCATGTTCCTTCTGTGCGTGGTGGGTTTCCTCCGAGTGCTCTGGTTTCCTCCCACATCCAAAGACATGCAGATCAGTTCGACTGGCGTTCCGAAATTGCCCGCAGTGTGTGAATAAGTGTATGTGCCCTGCAATGGATTGGCACCCCATCCGGGGTGTACCCGTGTCTCATCCCCTAAATCTCCTGGGTTAGCCTCCAGGACCCCTGCGATCCTGTATAGACGATGAGTAAAAGCGTGAGTAATTCTCCAGGTATCTCAATCTATTTTTAGTTCTCCAAATATCTATGTTTATATATATTTTTAATGCTCAAGGTATTTTTACTTATAAATGATTAGTGTGTCAAATATCGGTATCTGTATTTGGTTAGTGGTTTTTGTTTTATGCCTATTATCCTAGGAGTCGTAACATCGGATTGTTTGATCTGCAAGATCTGGCCTAGGTTTTATGCCGGATTTCCTTCCCATTGCAACCCTCCCATGTTCTAATCAGGCTTGGGTCTGGAACTGCGTGCAGTGTTGTTTTATGGATTGCAGGGTTAAAGGTCCTGCCCAAGGAACCACGAACCCCTGACACTTTAATCAGCAATCCAGAACCCCAAGCGACTGAGCCACTTGTTTAGTGTTCTAATTACCTGTATTTACAGTATATGTGTTGAGTGCTCTAAATATCTGTACGTATACTGTATAGTCAATTATTTACCTTTAAACCTCTTTAATGCACTGAATATCTATATCCGCTGTTAAATGCTTCTATTTGTATTTATAATTATATCTATATAATGTTTAGAATATTTGTCTTTAAAGCTCTTTAGTGTGTTTCTATAGCGGTTTAATGCCTCAGATATTAATATCTATAACTTTTTATTACTAATAATGTCTATATCTGTAGCTGTTTAATGTTCTGTGTCTAATATCTGTCTAATTTAGTATCTTTACAGATCTTTATTGCTGAAAACATCTGTATCTCTTTATTTATTCATACAACATCTTCTACAGTATACAACTTATCATGTACTTGGTCACCAGGGCATGGAGTCTATCCCAGGAGACTTTGCGCACAAGGCAGGGTACACTACACCCTGGACAGGCTGCTAATCGCACACACTCATACACTCATACACACAGTACGGGCAATTTGGGAATGACAGTTAGACTAATCTGCATGTATTTGGACTGTGGGAGGAAACCACTTGACCTTGGAAGTGCAGTGCTAACCACTATGCCACCATGCCACCTGTATCTGTATAGTGCTTTAAATATCCATTTCTTTAGCTGTTTAATGTTATAAATTCATGTTTAGGGCTCTGAATATACACTGATCAGCCCAGTTTTGTGTAGGTTCCCCTGTGCCATCTGGGCAGCACTGGCCCTCAGTGTCATGCCTCCACAAGATCTCTCAGGGGTTCCTGACACAAGGAACTTAGCAGTGGATGCTTTAGGTGCTGTTCATTGCAGGACGGGGCCTCCATGGATCACGGATCACATTCCATGGATGCTCAGTCGGATTGAGAAATGGGGAATTTGGAGCCCTGATCAAATGCCTGCCAAGCCCCATAAGCAGCAGGCTGTGATGCACTGGGTGTTCTGATACCTTTCTACAGTATCATAGCCAGAATTGAGTTTTTTTTAGCAATTGTACTTCATCGGGTATTAGTGTTGTGGCTGAACAGTGGATGTACTGTATATATAGTTATAGTTGTTTATTTTTTCAAATATCAGTTATTATTATTTATTAATATTATTATTACATTAATTTCACAACAGGACATTACCACTTACCATATTAATAATATAATTACTGCAATACTACTTCCCAATAAAATATGTAATACAAGATTACATACAATAATACAATATTACATAAACAATACTAGATTACTGTGCAATACTTACAAGTGGCCCTGAGTCATATTCTTATGGTACTTACTGTTTTAGGAACTTTTTTTTTTTTAAAGATTATTATTATTATTATTATTATTATTTACCACCTTTATTCTTTATTACCTTTCTTAGTTAACAACTGTGAGCACCTGTAACCGAGCATAAGCAATTTCCCTCTGGGATTAATAAAGTTATTTGAATCTTGAATCTTGAATTGTCCAAATAATGCCTATTTCATAGGCTAATACTCAAAAAGAGATTGGAGTGGTTGCAAGGTCAAACAGAAAGACTTTAAATAGTTCAGTTTTTCAAAGTTTATTTCAACAATATTTCCAATACACTCACATCTGCCAGCACTTTAATTTTCTTTGAACACTACCATATTTTTCCTCCTCCTGGCTCCCAGGCCAAACACCAGTCACTAAGCCTTATCATGTGTGGGCTAATTTGAGCTAGAACCCAACTCACTTCTGGGAAGTGTCTGATTTTGACAGTACTTTATTTGTTTTGTTCCAGGAATAACCTAAGAGGAGTTTCCAACCTTCAGAATTTGTTGTCGATTAGCAAAATTGTAAGGAAAAATATCATACAAAGACATCACCGGATCAATAAAATTTCAAATGTGATTTAGACATGTAGGACACCTAGCCATAGTCTGATTAATGACGGTGCTGTTAGAATAAATCTCTTGCACTTGCCGGCCCAATGTTAACCAGAGTTGATGTAGTTTAAAAAAAACACCTTATAACAGCCTTATAAATAAAGCACTTGCACTTTATTGTGAGCTCATAATGTAGGAAGTATTGTATAGCTGGATCGAAAGATATCGGTTAAAACATTTCTCTCTTTAACATGGACATTATTCACAGTCAGTCTGACTGTTTTTTTTTTTTTCTCTTTTTTTCCCCTAAAGTGTTCAGGGGTTTAATGTGCCACATAGTTTAGTTTTTGTAAGGTGGTGTCTAGATGAGCAAAGAGTTTTAAAGAGCAATCAAACAAGTGATGTGGTGGCAGATGGGGTAAGCCCAGGAGAGTGCGTTCCAAGATTTAAAAAAAAAAAAAAAAAGAGGTCAGAAAGAGAGACAGAACAGACTGTGTTAAGCAATTTCCCTCTGGGTTAAATAAAGTTATCTGAAACTGAATCTGAACATGAATAAACTTCTGTTAATATTTGTTAACAGTGCAAACACAACGGTTTCAAGTCAGGATCAGCCCCCAGCATTTAATAGACTGTCATGTATTCAAGCCGTTAAAATGACCAAACTGTGCCACGGTATCAACCAAGGCATATTTTGTGCCCACATTTTTTTTTTTGTACAATCCATTAGTAATGCTATAATATTTTGTGCCAGAAAGACAGACAAGATAAGAATAACAGATAAAGCACTTTCACTTTCTTTTTTTTTGAACGAATCCAGTAATCAATAAGAGACGAGCACAGACATGTCATGAAGCTTAGACAAACATTTGTTTGCTGAGACACAAAGATATGTTAAAATATACTATATGACATATTCTAGCAGGTTTTAATTTCTCAACGATCATCAAAATCTGTTTCCCACTTGGAAAGACACCTTTCTAATAATGAGGTCATAAATTAATAACTTTAAAACTTCAGACCATAGAAAAAAAAAGAAGAAGAAAAAATTAATAACAACAAATATATATGGCTTATTTATTCGACGTAAGTGCATTGCTGTCACGGGAAAACAAACCCAAAAATATATATATATCAAGTTGCGTGTTTTTTATTTGAAAAGATTTTGTTAAGAAGATATTTTCACGTTATCACATCAAAGGTTTAATGAGAAAAAGTGAAATATTCTTTTCACATATTTACAAGATAGATATTTTCATATTATAAAGTAAAAATTATTTTTTTAATAACATTAAAGTTCTTACCATCTTACCTCAAGATATTTGTACGTTGTAACATAAAATGTGTCACGTTAAAATGTGAAAATATTTGGTAAATTTTGTAAAACACAACTTGTCATAACAATAATTTTTTTATGTAAAAACAAGATTTTTTTTATTCTTCCGTGGCAGTAAAGCACTTTTGTCCAACTCAATACAGAAACCAAAATATGCTGACATCACAAGAAAAAAAAAAAAACCTTTTAACCCATACTCTTTTTATATTCTCCTTTAAAGCTAAATAACTGTTTCAGGAATATCTTGATTTAGTGAACTAAACATTCCTGTTTGTCTTACAGCAGTGCTTTTCTCAACAAAAGTAACATGTGCCTGCTTCAAGTCCAGGTTAACTGCACACGTCATACAGGTGTCTTGAAACAGTGTCGTACTGAAAATGTCTCCATTTTCTTTTCATACAAACGCTCTCCTTAGGTCCGTCCTGAAATAAAAGCACAAACAATTTACATCAAAATAATTTCAGCAAAGATGAGCTATGAACCATTTAGCCTTATCAGTCATGTTCCATAACCAAGCACGAAAGAATAAATATAATCATACGTATGTATGTATGACTATGGACGCACTGGAATTGTTTTGGTGCAGAAGCTGACTCAGTGATAAAAATATATGAAACGAAAAAAATAAAAAATGAAGTACTTACATGGACCTAAAAGAAAGCTGATGCACAAAACCGCAGCCAGGACAACGCCAGCTGTTCGTCCATCGGGTCCATTATTTGGGGCTGATGTATGGGGCACGGTTTTGCACTTTTCTCTACAATCAATCACAAAACACCAATTTTCACATCCTCATCCAACAGGTGTTTTATTTCTATCCGACAAACGTTTAAGCCCAAATTCTTCCCATTCCAGTAATAAAAGCTGGCTTGAATTATGACGAAGCATAGAACATATAAAATATGACTCACAGTTGCTTCTGCATGAACTGCTTGCTGGACTGGCAGCTCTGCATTTGCTTCTCAGCTGCAGTCTGAAGATTCTGAGCAGCTTCCTTCAAACTTGCACACGACTGCAGCTCAATGGCCTCCTGGGACACGTTATGCTCCAGTAGATCAATCATTTCTGAAATGAGAACGGAGAGCAATATGCAACTCATATAAATATGACTTGTTTATGTTAGGATGGATGTCCTGACTCTGTAAATGAGTGCACAGCCTTAAAGCAGAGGGAACAGCAAGCAAAAAACCCTAAGAATCTTTGAACACTAAGGACATTTCAAGCTAAACATTGTTTTTTTTGGCAAAATATAAAATAAAATTCCATTGTCTTATAAGGTTATGTCCTGCCAGAGAACGAGGTATCAAAGTGTTTCAGGATTGCATGATGTCACCTCTCTATTTTGGGTAACACCAAGCAGAAGTGGTGCTACTGTTCACATCCAGAAGGCTTTACGTTTGGCACGGCTTTAATGATTAAGTAATGCGTGTAATTGCGTCCTGTTTTTGAATCAGATTTTTCCCAGCTCTATCACGTTTTCCATTTTTACCGGCGATGGCGAGTGTTGGCCTGAGTTTTTACCCACCTGCAGCTCTCTCCCTTGTTCTCTTCATATTACATGGTAACTGTCAGTTTTTACAAGCAAGCCATTTCCTGTGGTTTAGTTACACAGGAAATACGTTCAAAAAAAAAAAAAAAGATTAGAGATTCTTGTGCAGGTTGTAATACAAATTTTAGTCTTTTTTTTCTGAAACTCTATTGTGAAATATTTTAACGGCTGGAGTGTAACATTCCAAAAGCAAGCACGGACACGGAGTTGGTCTTATTTGGGTAAAGTATGAATAATCAGAACTATTTTCCTTCAAATCCAAACCAGTGCAAATGCTTCATATTTTCAAGATAACAATCCAGCGTTTCATGTTAAACGTCATAACTGACAAATCGTGGCTATTTGTTTTCGTTTCTCGGTTTCTATGGCTACTCGGGAGAAAAGCGTCTAAGAATATCATCAGGAGCAGAGTGTTCCTTTCACTGCAGCCTGGAATGGGAGAAGGGAAAAAAAAACTGACTTGGATTTTCCTACCTTGCTGCAGGGTGATATTTGCAGTTAAGTTGGCCTCGATGGCTTTATGCAGCTCAATCTCATCCTCTAGCGCAGTGATGTTCATATGCAGGATGTCCTGAAACACATACACACACACACACACACACATGAGCTGAAAGTTAATTAACTGAGTTCATGGGTTCATGGGTTAACGGAGAGTCGGCAGCTTTGGTCGAGGATAGTAGCATTTCCATGTTAAGGAGTGTTTCAGATCGCGAGAGGGTGTGAGCGCTTAGTGTCCATGGGATCTCTCAGCATTAGAAGTGACCTGGGACCTCTGAGACGTAACTATGACTGCCAGTGTAGTCCTTTTAACCCCTTAAAGTCACAGCTTATTTTTATGTAAAACTGCATTGTATTAGTAATAATGCAAAACCATTATTACTAGTACCTATGATAATAAGAATAGTAGAGTGAGAATCATCTGACCCTACAGTACAATTAGGGCCAGGGGTAGCTCAGTGGTTAAGGCATTGGACTACAGTTCGGAAGATCCCAGGTTCAAACCCCACAACCACCAAGTTGCCACTGTTGGGCCCTTGAGCAAGGCCCTTAACCCTCAACTGCTTAGATGTGTAATGAGATAAAAATGTAAGTCGCTCTGGATAAGAGCGTCTGCCAAATGCCTAAATGTAAATGTACAATGGGTTTTATGAGGTTACAATGTATTCTATAGGTAACTGTATCAGTGTGGTTTCTGTTTAGAGCTTTGTTGTTCAATTTTATGCTTTTCTGTTCATTTCCTTACTTCAAAACTACATGTTTTAGGTCACTTTAAGTACCCCTGTTTAATCAGCGATAGGGCCTCGTCTTGCACAATCCAAAAAAAGAAAAGGATTTTACAACTCAAGTATATCTTTTATCAGTTGTACTTTTTCAGGAAAAGCACAGCTTAATTCGCATCCGGTTTGAAATACTGTATCGACTATAAAAAGTACCTTTAAAACACCCCATGGGCAAATATATTCCCCTTCAACAGCCAAAAGCCATAATATGCACAAGCAGTAACCACTTACATTTTGCTGATGACAAGACTCCAGCGACTGATTGAGGGCCAGAAGTTGGCTCTTCAGCTGCTCCATGCGAGTCAGCAACAGGCTTTGGTTGGTACGGCCCTGCCTCACCTGCTCTTCCAACGCCATCCGGTCCTTGTTCCATACGCCTTCTTCCTCAGCAAACTTCTCCTTGAGTTTCTTCAGGTTATTGTTGCACTCGCTGGCCCCCTTCATGTCAGGCGAGGTGGCCCAAACCACGATGATGATGAGTGAAATGATCGACCAAAGTGCCAACAAACCGATGACAATGTTGCGCATCGTGTGTGACGACTTTGAGGCAGTCATCTTGAAAGAAAACAAAAAGCTGGTAGCAATACCAAAATACCGAAGAATGAAAAAGCTCCTGTCGGTCTGAAAGTGGGTGAGTGTGTATGTGAGAGGCTGGGTGCTGTGGAGGGAGGTTTATATGGGCCGGACTTCCCCGCTAAACCTCTGCCTACTGCTGGGGAGGAAAAGAGGCGTGGTCATGGTCCTGGTCCTGGTCCTGGTGGTGGGATGGTTGCCTGGGAAAACCTGTTCATAGCATTCCTTCTGATTCGGACATGAAGCAAGATTAACATCTCATTTGTGGGGAAATAAAGGCACAGCAGTGAGAATAAGGTCTACTTATTGTGTTTCATCAGAAAGTGAAACTGAAAAAATCATTCTCATTTCACCAGAAAAGTTGGACTGTGTGTGTGTGTGTGTATGTTTCAGATTCCATTTCTCAGGCTCAGGGAGTGCTCTGGCAGGTTTCCCAGCTCTGGGGGCTGGGACCCGAATCCTGCTGGAGAGAGGGAAGCAGTGCAGTTTGTTTATTCCGTTAACTATGGCTTGTTTAGTGCACTTTCATAAGACCACTGGAGCAGGAGCCACTCAGTGTTTCCAGACGCCATGCCAGGCTTCCACAGGGTGAGTGAACACACATACACACACATGCACACACAGGTCCCCACCCTGTTCAGCCATTCCTTCAACTGTCATGTTAAAGAGGTTGGTCTGGATTCCTCCCCTTATATCTTTTAAGAGCAAAAGTGAGAGAGATGAAAAAAAAAAAAACAGGGGATTTCATGATTAAAGACATTTTTTTTTTTTAATGAAAAACTTACCATCAATCTAGTGTTGAATGCACAAGGCTTGTTATAAAACATTAAAAGCTCTGATCTTTGTTGTTCATTTATTCGTCTCAAGGCATGTAATAGTGACTACTATGAGTTCAGTGTGAGGATTCTGAAAATGTTCAAAACTGCGAATAAGACGCATGGGACAGGAAACCATTCTCATGACGTGTGAAAAGTGAAAGCAAACAATTCATTTCAACAAGCAAGTCATCCTTTAGTAAACGCTTTATCTTGATCAGTTTCTTGCTCGCTCCAAAGACAGGGACAGTGATGGACGAGGCGGGAATACATCCTGGATGGGGATGACATTCATTACAAAATGATCAACTAGCCATTACATTACATTGTTACAAAAGAAATGTTCGCTTTCTGATTTGGTCCATCAGTCATGAGTTAAGGGCACGCATACTTTGTGAAACATCAGCTCCAAGTCTGTACATGGGCTATAATAAATTCCAAGAGCACCCTCTTCTGGTTCACACATTACTCAGCCATTCTTCAACATGCTGGAATCCACCACTGGACTCTCTGAACCTGTGAGTCACTAAGCATGATCGCATAATGATGATGGATAGCGGTGCATCGTATAAATTTCAATTCTTAACTCAATTGCGTAAAGCATGGCTTTGATGTTTTATATTTTAGAAGTGTATCTTATTTTTTAGGAATGTTGGCTAAACAATAGTATTCTCGGTTTCGAATATTTCTTCATCCGAGACTGTGCTGTGTTTCTTTAAATATCAATCACATCCATTCTTGGAATACTGTTTTACTCACATGTTGATATGTGAAGAAATTGAATGGAATTGAATATGCATTGAATTGAATGGAAATTTATTTGCAAATAAAGTAAATGTAAATAAGCAATGCTTTTTTCCCCCCACATTTTCACCTTTCTGGTCTCGCCGTTTTATACTCACTCATTATCTAACTCACTCACTCACTCACTCACTCACTCAGTCTTCCCATCACTCAATTCCAATTAACCTAAGGAAGGGTGGAGAAATCGTGCTTCCTCTGTGACACAAGAAGCCAACATCTTACTGTTTTCTAATGGCTGCACAGGCTGTGTCAAAGGGCAGCATGAAACACTCATCATGAAACACTCAAAAATCATTCTTTACAATGCATGAGCAGGATGAGAGAAGATAAGTATTGAGCATTGTGAAATTTGCTGTTTTGCTGAAATTTGATCTCCTCTGGTCTGGTGTGGTGCATTAAATACACTCCTGGTTAAAAAAAAGACATATAATCTCTCTGAGATGTGTTTCAATTTAAAATATCCGTTTAAAATATTAATTTCAAATTAGTTGTGTGTCTAGAAAAACAATAAATTTTTCACTGCTGTTATCATGAATGATAAACTGCCCAGAAAATGCCTCATGCTCCCTTCAGTGCAGTTCGCTCTTTCACAATTTGAGCCTGATGACTCCTGGCACCTTTGAACATGCTAGACAAAAATCCATTGATGGAAAAACCTGGTCATTCAGGTAGTCAACTGACCTAATTTTATGGGTAGATAACATTGCTGAGTCTGGACCTGACAAACAGAACCAGCCCTAGATCATAACACCGCCCCAACAGGCTTGTAAATTAGGCACTAGGCACTAGGCATTATGTTCTCTCTATTCTCTCTATTCTCACCCTGATGCCCCAATCACTCTGGAACAAGGCAAATCTGTACTCATTAGACCACATGATGTTTCCATTGCTCCACAGTCTATTCTTTATGCCCCCTAGAAAAATGTATGTCTTTTCCCCTGATTAATCTCACTAATAAGTATTTTTCTTTAGGCGACACAGCTGTTTATTCCCAATCCTATGAGTCCTCTTCACATAGCTATGAGTTATACTGTTGCTTTTTTATTATTTGAATTCACAAAGTGTTAAAGCGATTTTTTATCAAACATTCTCAGGATGTTTTTTCTTCGACCACATTTCTTCTTCTATGTAATTGATGGTTCACCGCTTTCCTTCCAGGTTTTAATAATGAGGGTTTTTTTTAGTCCTTAATTTTAGTAGTTTTAGCAATCTCCTTAGTTGTTTTCTTTGCTTGATGCAGACCAATAATTGAATCCTTCTGAAACAGAGTAACATCTTCGCCATGACCATAGGTTAAACGACCACGATTCCAGTTAGTTGGTTAGCTAAAGTGATGCATATTGTAGCAGTGCTGCTGTCACCCAAATAGGCCATGGCCCTAATTATGCATCATTTTATGACTTAATATAATTTTAACTAATGAGTTATATAAAAAATACACCCACTCCCTAAAAATATTTTTTGTCCCATGTTGCAAACATGTTTATTTCCGTTGAAAAGTTAAACATTTTAACTTGAAGGTTGAATAGGGATTGACTCACTCTTGAAGCCAGCTCCCAGCGGATATTCCAGTTGCACTTATTTTTCAGAACTGGCCGTTGCCCCTTGGGTTTGCCACGGCTGGAGAGGAATTGCTCAGGCACAGAGCCCTGGTTGTTACCCCACTGAACACACTCTGAATGGTAGAACAGTCCTCACGGGGCAGCCTGCATGCACATATTCACACACTCACTCACACTTAGGTGTAAAATATCCTATACAATCCACTGGCACCTTTTGGAGGGGAGCTGGAAGTAAACTTAAACAGACCCAGGAAACATGCACAAAAACAAACGGAAAAAAACAGTCAATACTACAGCTATTCATGTTTGTCTAAAGGTCATTAAGCCTCAGTAAGCAAATACTGTACTTATATGAATTTAATGGCATGATTTGTATTAAAATAGGGTGACCATATTTCAGTTTTCCAAAAAAAGGACAGTGGGGGCAGGAGGCAGACAGACATACACTATGGGTGGAAGTATCAGGAGGGGTTGTGGGGTGTAAATATTTGTCAAATGTGTTCAAAACCATTAAACTATGTTACTGAAATTTAATAAATAAAGTAATAATATCCTTTCCTTTCAACTTTTGGCCCTGAACGATAGAATGAAAACAAAAAAAGAATTAAAATAATGTCATCTTTTACATGACACTGTTTCTTTTCAAGGCCATAGGTTAAAGTATAATAATAATAATAATAATAATAATAATAATAATAATAATAATAATGAACTGTTTTTAAAAAATCCACTATTTAATTTAAAAAAAATGATTTGAGTCCTCTTATTATGTTTATTCTGTGCTTTGATCAGGTTGGTGACCTGATCAAAGCACATTGCATCATCAATTGGCTGCTTTTTTCCCCCCAGGGATTGGATACAAGCTTCTATGTTATTCCAGTCAGGTGCCTCACTCAGATCCATCCACATGAATGTTGTTATCCATTTCTCCAGATATTCCAGGCTTGAACTGTACAGACTCTGCACTAATGGTCACACCTCTTACCAAGTCCATTCTTGTGCTTTAGTGCCAGTGGTCCCATTGCTTTAAGGGCCATAAAGTTATTGGAGTTGGTTCAAGAAGCATGGTGCAGACATGCGAACTGTTCTTTATTTCCACAGTTGAATTGTTCTTCCTTTTTATCTCCTGAACATGTGAATTAAACACCCACATAAGTAAGAGCATCTGCCAGCAGTAAATAAAAAAAAAAACTCTTAATCATCAAGGGTGTTTTGTCCCGTGAAAAAAGAATGATTTTAATGCTGGAGACATGTGTAGCAGACATAACGACAGCCATCGCAAGCCACCAACAAATCTATCTAATCACATTACTCCTTCAGATTCTCTGTGCGAATAGTGTAGAGTTGAAAGTATTAAAATATTTCAATATCAATATCTCAATATCGTCATCTAGTGTGTCTGCCCCGTAATTGTTCAAGAAGTGTTCTGGGCAGCCCACACCGACTAATGACTTGTTCTCCAATGTTTGCGAAAACATTCCTTCCTTCTTCATCACTCCGGATTCCACCGAACATTGTATTGCAGTTGCCACCTCTAAAGAAAAAAGAGCTTGAAAAGAGAATCCCTTTCTTTTCCAGTGTTTCTTTGATTGTTCCGCTGACTCATTTAGGGCGTTTTTAACTTTGACTAATGTTCTTTGGACGCCACCATGTTTCCAATCAAAATACTGAATAAGCAGAGAGAATATTTTCACAGCACCCTGATTGCTTCCACCAGTAGAAACACCATAATAAACTACGCTTCCAGCGCTTTTAGAGCTATGTCGACCGAATGTGGTGCTATCACAGCGTTAACAGTTGCTTCAGTCTTTATATGAGTGCTTAAAGATTTTCACGCTGTCTTGGAATCAGGTTGAAACTTTTTTAAACAAGGCAGACGAGCAGTTCATCCGCTGTCCTTCTTATCAGTTACTTAGCCCTCTGAGCTACCACTTGCCCCTACTATGTATTTGACGCTGCCATATATGTCTGCTTCAAACAGATCTCGACCGAGACGAAAACACAGGAATTTTCTTAGTAAATCATCTTTGAATTTGCATTTGCGTTTGGGCATCGTTTACATTATTCCGGAGCTGCTCCTCTCTCTCTTTGACTGTTGCTTTGGTGCTGAAGGATTGAGACTTAATGTTTGTGTAAGTACAGGACCGACAAATGGTGATGTGCAACAAAGCAGAATCACAACGTTAACAATTGCTTCAGCATGGTTGTAATATAATGAAACATTTTAATGACAATCATTATATATTCTTCCTTTAAAAGCTTTGAACTATAACTAGCACTTGATTAGCTTCATGCATGGCACAATGAACCTGCAATGAGGTCATTTTTATGAAAGAAAATTGAATCGAGAGATAACGCTGCATCACCCAAGAGACATTTGATTGCTTTCATACAAGATACAAGAGACTTACCTGTTGCATAATGTTCTATTCTCCAATCTGGATTTCTGGGTTCTTATGGGACGACGCAGTCGGATTTAGGCATTTGGCAGACGTTCTTATCCAGAGTGACTTACATTTTTATCTCATTACACATCTGAGCAGTTGTGGGTTAGGGGCCTTGCTCAAGGGCCCAACAGTGGTAACATGGTGGTTGGGGGGTTTGAACCTGGGATCTTCCTAACTGTAGTTCAATGCCTTAACCACTGAGCTACCCCTGCCAACGGACGATATACCCATATACATGGGTAGAGTAAATGGGGGTAAGTAAGGACAATTCCATGAGCCCCAGAGAGACAGGGGGCTCTCAAACATGTTATGGCAATTAAAAAGTGTTTAGTACTCAAGGTTTCTCAAGGTTGGGGGTCCAGTACATTAGTCTTTTAAGAGGCCAAGTCTGTCATTAACCAATGATAAATTGAAACTAGTCGAGGAGAAGGCTGATCATATAGTAAGCTAAAGTTTTTGTATTGTTTTAACGTTTGCCATGATCTCCAATAATATTTGTACTTAAAAAAGATGTGCAGTAAAACAATGCTTTTCTAACCAATTTAGATTGGTGGCAGAAACTTACTACATAAACACAAAGCATAAGTTTTATTATTATTATTATTATTATTGTTATTATTATTATTGTTAAATATATATATATCAACCAACATATAAATACTAAATTGCAATAATTATTTAATTATTTATCTATTGTGACAAAACTGTAAGAGGTGGACTTATAGCGTTTTTAAAAAATTATATTAAATTCATACCAAAGGAATTTTGACATAAATGCTTTGCATTTGTGTTTTTCACATTCGAATGTGACTAAAAGGGGGAAAAAACAGCTTGTAAATGAAAATGTTTTTTTTTTTGTGTGTGTGTGTGTGTGTGTGTGTGTGTGTGTGTGTGTGTGTGTGTGTGTGTGTGTTTGGATTTGTCTTTGTAATTTAAATGAAACTTTATTACAATAATAATAATTGATTGTAATGTTGATGTTTATCATTTGTCCCAAAAAGGGATTTTATAAGTGATCTAAGCAATAGATAGTAAACAAGCGGTAGATTTATGAAAATTACAAACTCAAAGATTTAGCTTATAGCATAACGTTTTATCAAAATTTTATTATCTGCCATTTCAAATTTGACAATAAAATACATTCGTTATAAAAAAGAAGTAAATGCACGCAAAGAAAAAAAAAGAAAGAAAGAAAGAAAGAAAAAAGTCATTGTGATAGTTTCAGTTCCTTTAAGCCCACCCAATCAACCCGAGTGTGTGTTATCATACACACAGTACCTCCTTTAGGCTCACATCACACAACCAGTTTCTGGAGCAGATTGCAGAATGATTCATAAAATTGCTCTGCTTTGTTTCCCCTGTACCATATTGCACTGTGAGTAATCTTAATTCAAAATATTATATTGTGTTTAGATTAGTTCAATATACAGTAGATGTCTCCATTTATAATAATGTGCTGCCGATTTAATGGTTTGGTTTTGTTTACTGGTTATGACTTTGTCATGAGTTCAACATAATATAAAATAATTCTAAATGATATTACATATAAAGCTTTGCTGCAACTAATATTAAAAAACTGACATCAGTGTCACATATGCGTGTGTTTCCAGGCATTTTATGGCAAATGTCCATAGGCATCTCAGTGAAACAGGGACAAAATGTCACCCTCATCTGCCCACTGAAGACCAAAGAGAACATCGGGGTAATGACCTGGTATAAGCAGAACCCTGGCCAAGGTGTAAAACTGCTTCTGACCCACAACTTCAGTGCGCCGCCGTGTGTGCGCTACGCTAAAGGATTTCACACGTACAGATACGTGGTGTTACGCCGGAACAGGCCCAGAGTCCATTATCGGTTACGGATCATAAGTGCTGAGGAAAATGACACAGCGACTTATTACTGTGGATATTCAGATAAACCAGAGGAGAAGAGAAACATGCCTTAAGTACAGCTGATAAAAAAGAGACTGTATGTAAATATCTTGATTTGCGATTTTGTTAACCGTTATTTCTTCATAACCTTTATTTTGACTTTATTTTGACTTTTCATTAGCCTCCTGTCATTTTCTTTCTTCTTTTTATGCATATTGTTATATAAACCTTATTGCTTGTTATATATGACATTATTGCTTTTATTGAGTCATGATTAATTAATTGTATTCATGAATAAACCTGTGCAAAACAAACCTTTTTTGTCATTAAAAAGATAAAATAAAGAAATGAATGATAAAGTGTTTGTGTGTATTATCTAAAAGAAATAAGGTGCAGCTTTCTCCCTAAGCGGATCATAAGTACTGACCTAAGACATATACTATAGTACCAGTCGAAAGTTTGGACACAAGTATGGTTTTATTTTCTACATTCAAGAACAATACTGGATTTTTTTTTTTCAAGCGTAAAATAACACATATGGCATTAGGTAATTAAGTAACAACAACAACAACAACAACAACAATATTTAGCTGTTATATTAAGACATAAAGGTCAGCTTTTCTGGAACAGTTCTTGCAAGAACAGTATTGTGTCAAATGCATTTGCAAAACCCATCAAGCACCATGATCATGAAGACCAACCCTGGAGAGCAAGACCATTTAGAGTTACAGTACCAGCCTCAGAAATCACCAATTAACAACCAGCACCTCAGATTAGAGCCGTTATAAAGGATTTACAGAGCATGAGTAGCAGATACATCTCAATACCAAATGTTCAAAAGAGATTATTGCATTTTATTTTATATTACTTTAGACTATGTTATTTATATTTTTGGATGCCTTCAGCATTTTTTTATAATTTAGAAAGAAATAAAAATCAGCAAAGAAGGCAGATTTGGAAGGTGTGTCCAAACCTTTGACTGGTAGTGTGTATACACACACACTTTTTCAGAGTTGAGTCACGTACTGTAAGTACAACTGGACCTACTGTATATAAACAGTGTGTGATGTAAATTCAGCACTCTGGGTGTTTGCAAGAACTTGGCATACAGTAGCCATAAGATCACAGCGGTTTTACTTGCTCACTTCCAGCGCCACAACTTTCCCCAATGTTTGAAAGTATCATAAAATATAAACTGTATATTAACATTTGTACAGAACATGTTGTAGTTATGTATAATATGTCATGGAAATAGGAAATACATAACACACATGTACGAATGCTACTCTGTGACCTACACCGTGGAATCCAGTTAGCTCTTTGCAGAAGTAGGTATAATGGGTGCATCTGGCTCGGCTATAATGCCAGCAGCTCTTTCCTGTTTTTTAACAGCTCCCAAGTGTCAACCGTCAGATAAGCTTGTTTTTACTGTATAACTGCCAGGTGCCTTTGGAAAACATCAACCACAACTACATAATGCATAAACTTCACCGCTTGTTTTGGCTGAACAAATTATTTCATAAAAATATATATTTAGTGTACAACTAGATGGTTTCAGGATATAAACTGCATTTAAATATGGGATATAAATATGTTTAGAAACTATATACACAGACATACTCTCCAAGACATAAATAGTCATCAATAGTTTTATGATAAAATGTACAGTATGCATCAAAATAAATTTGTTCCCATTATAACACAACTACTGTTTGTTTTCTGCTTTTCTGAGAGGCTGGATTGTTAATCAGCCTGAATGGGACACAATTCTCATTGACACTTTCACCTGGTAAAGGTCCCATATTTTATCAAATGATCAGCTGTGAAATACCCCTTAGATAATATACTCATACTGTATATGTCATATCTAAAATTCCCTTTTCTTTTTTTTTTCACTTTAGGAAAAACAACAAGCTGGGAAAGGGACTCTTCTTTTATGAGGTCACACTGAATGGTCACTTGGTTACAGGTATTAGCTTGACTTATGTTAACGTATGTTCAACCTTGGAGTTAATAACCTTTCACGTTCCAGAATGCAGTCGAATCAAACGGAACCAACAGTTTAAGTAGGAGGATGTCATAAAGTTTCCCGTATTTCATGAATTCATCAATTCCTTAAGACAAATACAAATATGATCAAAGAACACAACTAAATACAACATGTTTTGGACATCAAGCAGGAAATGACACATTGATACAAGGTAAAGAACATTTTTTAAAGAGTATAAAAGAGTAAATAATAATAATAAATAATAAAGAGTTAAGTGCATCAGTCACTTCTGCAAGAAAATACACCTAGAATTTAAGTCGTTCAAGTCAAACTGGGACTTTTGATTACACAGAACTGAGAATAAAAATTCCTCTACAGAATCCTCTGCTACACTAATGCACTTATCCAAGTGTTTACTAGTGCCTGGATACCATCAAGTTAGAAAGTCTTTTTCAGTACAGCTTCATGTCTGAAATGCTGGCCTTCCAGGAACCCCTTTAACGGCCCAAACATGTGGAAATGGCTTAAAGTGATCTCAGAATGGAACGGTGATGTGGTGGTATCTCCCTGTATGTTTGCACCATTTAAATGTGTTACTGCAGCTAAGAGTCTCATCAATGTACTGTGCTGAGTTTTACACCTTTATCTTGCTCCCGGAAAAGCAAGAATTATAAGAATAATCTTGTACAAATCAAAGAAAAGAAGGAAAACAGTCACATATTACTGGTTATGTTCAGTCATGTTTAGTTATTTATAGGAGGCTGAATGTGCAGTGGGCTGTCCAACATCAGCTCATCCAAACACACGCTTGGGATTTCTCGACATAACCACCCGTACACACCATATGCACAGGAGGGTGCAGTGAGTGTATGCTGAAGACACACTTACAATGCGAGCAGAGACCCTGATTACAGGCTTATTTTTGCTGAGGTAAGGACTATTTGTATATGAACAGAACTGATCGGTCGAAATCGAAATCATCTGCAGTTTGTGACATTCCGAATTTCTGTCCCACAGCTTAAGTGGAGGAGAAGAGGACCCGAAAAGCATTTCATTTAGTCCAGGTTTTCAACTGTTTGTTAAAGGTAAGAAAGTGATATTTATTACTTGGATCATTTCCTTCACTGGTTTCATTCAAAGAACAGCTGGGATGAATTTGATATCATGATGCACACAGGATATTTTTCACATGTGGTGGCTGTGTCTTTATTTCACTTTTAGATTGTAAATGGGACATTTCAGTCCTTTAAGTTATATTGTGACAATTATTACCCCATGTAACTTTTGATTTAATTTCAGACAAAGAGCAAGTGGCTTTATTTTTCGTATCTGATCCTCTTGGATGAATCATTTATTTTCACAGATAATTACATATTGCTTATTTTGTTACAATTTTTTATTTTCCCAACCCTAACCCTGGTTTCTTTGGTTTTCTCCCACCTCCCAATAACCTAGTTGATATATTAGCTGTCCTGAGTGTGATGGACTGGAGTCCCACTCATGGTGCATTATCGCCTCGAACCCATTTCTCCTGGGATCCGCTATAACCTTAATTAGGATAAAGCTGCTATAAAGCAAATAAACCAATCCTAGATTAATTGATCTAGCAAAAATGCACTTGCATTCTATATCTACTAATTGCCATAAATCATAAATAACTGTATCACACAGGTATTCACGTCAAGGCTCCCAAACTGCAGATCTTACTACCTTTAGGACTTTGGGCAGAGACGTCTGACTCCGCCATACTTATGTGCATCATCACAGGGTTACACACCAAAACACCACACGTCACCTGGAAGATTAATAAGACAACAGTGATGCAAAAACACACCACAGTTGATGTCTTCAAGGAGCTTGATGGTACTTTCACTGCTTTAGGGCTCTTTTTCCCCACACCAGGTTTCGAGCTGAAGAGTGATGACGTGTACAGATGTGAGGTTGAACAAAAAGGAATAACTTACTATGAAGAAGTATGGATGTCTCGATGTGAACAATGATATCCAGTGGATTTATTTGATGCTTCTTGAACTCTGGATTGTTAAGGACCATGTGGAGGCCCTACTCGGGGTTGCCAGGTTTTTCATAGATGGTTAAGAGAAGTATACACTTTTAGGTATGTAGGTGGAAGGATAATGGTAAATGGACAGTGAATGAAGAATTTGATAAATGGGGCAGGGGTAGCTCAGTGATTAAGGTGTTAGACTACTGATCAGAAGGTTCCAGGTTCAAGCCCCAGCACAAAAAAGTTGCCACTGCTGGGGCCTTGAGCAAGATTCTTAACACTCAACTGCTCAGATGTATAATCAGATAAAAAAAAAAATCTCTCTGGATAAGGGCTTCTACCATAAAGATGATGTTGCACTACCGAGTTGTCATTGTTGGCCCTTGAGAAAGGCCCTTAACTCTAAACTGCTCAGATATACAAGGTGATTCACTTCAAAGCACCCATGAACATTCTGTAATAACTCTCACTATGATGAAGCAATCTGAATAAAAAATAAAAAAAATACACTATATACCTTGACGTATGTTTAATGGATTGTCTTACATTTAATGCTGGCAGTGATCTCAGTTTTCTGCCAGATACATTTTGACTCAGCGCTTCATGTTCCTGTTTATATTGGCAAGGATATCGAGAGGAATAGCAGCAATTTCCTGTTGGATCTCCCCCTTTTAGGAAGACCATATTTCTTTTCTTAAACAAATTAGTGACCCAATAGGTTTGCACCATGAAGATGCAGCTTTTATTACTGTACACCGCTATCCTGTTGAAAAGTTGAGTGGTGAATGAAGGGGTACGGCATTAAGCTACACGATAGCTGTCTGGCACCTACTTCATGGGTCCGACTCAGGGACTCAGTCCGACTTCCTGGCGTGTTCAAAGCTCCATATACTAAGGAGCACATTGTACATTGTTTTTCTTCAGATTGCTTTATCTTAGCGTGAGTTATTATAGAATATTGGGGGCCTCTTTCGAGTGAATCTCCCTGTATAATCAGGTAAAAAAAAGTACAGTATGTAATTCTGGATAAGGGCGTACCCCAAATGTCATAAACGTTAATGTATACATGTATAATGTATACTGCTTAAAGAACATGCATGAATGTTCTGGTATTTGTCAGTAAATTGATTTGCTCATAGGTTATTCTTTATATTCTTTATAATGATAATCTATGCAATAATATAAGACCAATTAAGACCTGGATAATTAAAAATAGGAGGTTAGGACACAATGTAAACATCATTTAAAGGTCCCATATTTTATTGTTCCTTTAACAAGTTAACACACGTCTCAGAGATCTACCAAAGTGTGTCTGTCAATGCTCCAGCCTTATACCTCAAATTTAATTTCACTAAATGTGTAGATTCAGTGTTTAGGTAAATGGGCTTCTTCTGGGCTTCAGCAGAGAACAGTAGAGCTGAAGAATAACCTGGGGTCATATGAGGTCACATTAAAAGGAAAGACCCTTCTGTATGTCTAAAATAACCTAAACAGGAAATCCTTTGTTCCGTGTAAAATGTTCATGTAAATATTAAAATATACACTAACCATCCTGTTTAAAATGAATACAGTATATGTCTGTGTGTTCATAACATAATCCACTGCCTGCTCTTTTCAGTTTGGGTTAGAATGTCTGAACAGTTTTCTCTAACCCTCTCGTATCAACATGGCCTTTCCATCACATGGACTTTCACTACTGCTACTCATTGCATGTTTTTATTATTATTATTATTATTATTATTATTATTATTATTATTATTATTGTAGTTGTAGTTTTATTTAAACTCCAGTAACTGACATGCATGATCTTTAGGAATCCCCCCAAAATACTCAAACCAAACATTCTAAAATACTCATATCAGCCTGTCTGTCTCCAGCTAAATTTTTCTTTAATTCTCATGCTTGAGAATTATATGTATGATGATTGAGAATAATATGAACATTAACTGAAGCTCCTAGCATGATTTTTGCATAGTGCTGCTGCCACATTTTTTTTTTGATTGCCTAAGTGAATAATTGCATGAATAAACAGGTGCCGGTGTTCCT
The DNA here is from genome assembly GCF_024256425.1 of Clarias gariepinus. NCBI lineage: Eukaryota > Metazoa > Chordata > Actinopteri > Siluriformes > Clariidae > Clarias > Clarias gariepinus. The sequence continues at coordinate 8,743,562 of NC_071114.1, read as the reverse complement.
AATAAAGTGTCTGACAGTGCATTTTTTAATAGTTATTATTCAATTGTTTAAAATAACGTTTTGGGTTTGAGTCTTGGTATTGGACTGGTTTTGGCATACACCTGAAACTGGTATCTACTCTCTGTGCATATTTATTAGGCAAGTTGCATTCATAAGGATTGATTGTATTCATTTTATTATTAAAGAAATAATGTAAAGTGGTCTCAGTCAATCAAAAATGTTAATATTCTCAAGCCTGGATGCTTATCAAAGTGTGTTTTGTCCTTCCCAGTGAGATATATAAGTGTGCACAACTATTAGGCAACTATTCACGTGCAGAATTATTATTTAACCAAAGTTTAACATTTTTAATTCTAAAATAAATTTTAATAATTCTACAATAAAATAAAATGATTATTCAAGTCATTATTCTGTTGTCTTTGATGCTTTTGCTGGATAACCAAGCAATGGAGTACTGTGATGGAGAACAGTCCTGCATACAAATCATGGGCTTCCTGAATGATGTAGACTACATCCTGTACCACTGTTTGAGGAAAGTTTCTTCAAGGAATTAGCAATAAGTTCAGGAGTTGGTTTTAAGTCCATCTTAACCCAAGAAGGTCCGACTCGCTCATACCAGCTGGGTACTGACTTAAGGTGATGCTGTGTATCCAAGGATCCAGCCACGGGCTCATACAACTTGTTCATCAAGAGTTTCAGCCTGGGCTTTTTTTTTTTCTTTTTAGGATATTTTTTTAGGTTATGAAATAACACATATGACATTATGTAATTAAGTAACAACATTCAGCAATGTTCTATAATGTAGAAAGAAAAAACTAAACTAAACATGTAATAAAAGTTACCTAATAACCACCATTTGACAGGCAGTGTATTTTTCTAATAATTGTGCACATAGTGTATATTTAAAGTTTTATGTATGCGGTGAAGCATGGATGCTTATAAACCTTATCTTAAAAAATGTAATGAGAAAAATGTAAGCTTTACAGTGGAGTTTATTAAAGCCTGAATTATTGTATCATTGTATGCCAATATACTGCACAATTTAGCCTTTTTCACTGTAGCTACAGTTACAACACTTCATTACAATGGCACCTGAAAGTGGGTGGGATATGTTAGGCACCAAGTGAACACTTTGCCCTGAAGTTGATGTATTGTAAGCAGAAAAAAAAACGGGCATTTTGGACTTGAGTGATTTTGATAAAGGACAAATTGTAATGACTATTCTATTCAATTCAATTCAATTACATTTTATTTGTAAAGCGCTTTGTCAATTGACAATTGTCATTGTCGCAAAGCAGCTTTACACAATCAAAGTGCAGCTTTTGTGGGAAGTTCAAGGTCTATAGTTGCCAGGATAAACCAAACCAAAACTACTCCAAGCAAGGAAAACCGGTGAACTGGCGACAGGAGCATGGGTGGCCAAGGCTCACGGAAGCACATGGGGGGCCTGTGAAGTCTGATCCTAATGAAAAGCTAATGTAGATCAAATTGAGGTAAAGGTTCATTCTGGTTCACGTATAGAGGTATCATAATGCACAGTGTATCAATGTTGTGGTGCCAAAAGTGGGGACCTACTTAATATTAGGTGGGTGGTTATAAAGCTATGGCTGATCGGTGTACGATTAAGTATGAATAACATTTTCAAGCTGTCTGGAAGATGTGTGAATCGCATATAACTTATATATTATATATAAGTTGACACACAATATCACAAAGCTCAAATATCATAAATAGGCTGACTCTAGTGAAAAATATGTGTACAATACATTATGTAATTATGTGTATGTTTTTTAGCATTATTATTATTTATTTATTACATTTTGAAATATGGAAGTTTCAGCTTTGATCTTCACAGCACTTGTGTTTCCTGTAACTAGGAGATCATTCTATTGCAAAACCACAAGGGGGCGCACTTAAGGAACCTAAAAGTAGTTTAGTATTTAGTCATTGTCGTCTTGCACCTCTGGCATCCAGATATGATTCCTGACTCGGGGTCTGTGTGTATGGAGTTTGCATGTTCTCCCTGTGCTTGTTTGGATTTCTCCGGGAAGTCCGGTTTCCAAAAGAAATGAGGCTAATTAGGCTAATTGGCCTTCCCAAATCACCCGTAGTGTGAATGTGCATGTGATTGTTGACCGTAGGTCTTACAAGGGTTGTAAAAATGGGAATAAATACAATAATAATCATCATTGGCCTCTACGGTCCCTAGTTGGACTAGGTAAAAAAAAAGACTTAATGCTAATCTTAACCCAATCCTAGCCATCATAAGTTTTCATTTAAATTGACTTTGTAGTATATTTAGTTTCACTATCCCAGGAGGCTTAGGGCACGAGGCAGGGTACACCCTGGACAGGGTGCCAATCAATCGCAAGGCACACACATACACACTCACACACTACGGGCAATTTGGAAACACCAATTAGCCTAACCTGCATATCTTTGAACTGTGGAAGGAAACCAGAGTACCTGGAGGAAACCCACCAAGCACAGGGAGAACATGCAAACTCCATGCACACCCGGACCCTGGAGGTGCAAGGCGACGGTTCTAACCACTATACCACTGTGCCACCCTCTATTTGTGTACATCATGTTTAATTTAAATTAAATTACACCAAAAGAAACAGTGGAATAGATGAGGAGAGATCAAAAAATCCTTTACAAACACTTTACATATGTGACGTTTCCATTTATATTCAATCTATACTCAACTTCATTCCCACACAAAAGTCCATAAAATTCCATATATCTATATTGTACAACTGTTCTTATTTTTCTATATTTTTTCACATATTTGTCTTATATTGTATATTCTGTATAGCTGTCCCATATTTTTTTTATTTTCCCCATATTTTTCTTATATTGTATATTTGTTCTGTACAGTTTTGTTATTTCATGTTATTTAAAATAGCATAACTTTACTTCTTTTTTATTATTATTATTATTATTATTATTATTATTTATTCATTAATTACATTTTGAAATATGGAAGTTTTAGCTTTGATCTTCAGAGCACTTGTGCTTCCTGTACCTAGGAGATCATTCTATTGCAAAACCACAAGGGGGCGCACGTGGCCTGTTACAGCGGAGTGAGAGCTTTCACAAACTTGTGCCTGGAGTTCAAGTGGAGGGTTCGTGTGATTGTGAAAAACTTGAGGGAAATCGAGACAAAACAAACATGTTTACATCCTTGTGAAATATCCTACAGCCTGTAGGTGTTTTTTTTTTTTTTTTTTGGGCTCTAAATCTCTGGGGAACTTAAAATGTGGTTAAGTAACAGCTTTAAATGTAGTTCTTCTCCTGTAGATGCATTTGTTTAAAATGGTATTATAAAAGTGTCAACAAAACAAGAAAGTAAAGATTTTTGTTTATTTTGGATCAAATAGCCGGTCTTTCGTCCATCCATCAATCCATCCATTCATTTATCTATTCATCTATTAACACACACACATACACACATTCACATGGTCACACCCGGACATATACATGTGCATGCACACAGAGACACACACACATACATGTGCATCCTCACACACATGGGAAAACAGATCTGAAGGGTGCACACAGGGGCACACAGCCACATACAGTATACTGTACACAAACATAGGTACACGTGGGGAGCTGCTTTAAATGTGTGCACACATACATGTGCATGACCACAGGGGCACATACACGGCATCAGAGAAAGACAGCACTTTGCAAAAGCATCCGCAAGTCTGTTTGCTATAAAAATGCTGATGCAGGGATAATTTGACCCTTAATTGTTAATTGTTAGGAATGCTGTTACATAACATGCACATCTTAACCAATATTCTGTTATATGATTTGAAGTTAAGGGCAGAAATAATCTCTTGCACCTTTGCTCGATTTATTTTCTGACTTTTACTATTATGCTAAATTCCTTGACTCCAAGCAGCCCACTTACAAAGCTAAGCTTGGCTTCGGTGTGAAGCAAGACAAAACCTGCCGACAGCAAATATACCGTATGTCTTTTGGCCTGGATTTATTCCCAATGCAAGAAGAACAAATATGATTCAAATGGTAGAATTAATAAGTGCATGCCCGTATATGAGAACCCTTCAGTGCATAGGTGATTGATGGGACATGGCTGTGTGTGTCTGTTTTCTTCAAAGCGACACTCCGAGAGTTTATAGCATTGTTTAAAACAAACTGGGGCATAGGTTAGAGCATTATCCAGTGCCAGGCATGATAGCTCCTCCTCTATTAAAAAAAAACAACAACACAGATAGGGATAACTTCATGTCAGTCACTGCTCTAATCAGGTTTGGGGAGGAAGTGGAGCAAGGGAACATGGGGTGAGCGACTTGTGACAACTTGGCGTGACAGTTCATCCGCTGAACTGGTTCGTACTTCTTGTTGAACAAACAGGCCAGGACATGTCACCCAAGAAGAGACTAAAATTAGGTAGTTTTTTTTTTTTTTTTTGAGAGCCTGGGTTTGTCTGCAGGGCGAGGAGCTGATAAACATGTACCGTCATCCTCATCAGCCCTTCGTAGTTGATAAACATGGGGGTTTTCTGTATCGGTGAAACAGATTTATTACATCACATATAATACGAGCTTGACAATCTGGTCTACTGGGATACATCACACACGGATGACCTCCATCTCTCGTGTCCTCAATCCCAAAAGAGTTAAACGGACCTAAAAGACTGAATCCAGGGACCAGCAAAACTTACTGAACTTATGCGGCTTCATTTAGAAGTCGTCTAATTAGGCTGGTGCTGGGCTATGTTAAGATCTGCTACATTAAAGGAGACATAGGGCAGTCCCTTGAGAGCTGGGAAATAAACTGGTATCTTTAGTGGAAAGCTGGGTTTAATAATATCAACCCTATAAATGATTTTAATATCTATCATATCAAATTCATATCTTATCATATCAAATTCTATTAAATTTTAATAGTTGTTTATAATACCTCCTTTACAGTTGAAGCTATTGCAGTGTAATATTTTAATTGTGTTTGTTTTTAATAGATTTTTCATTTTGTATACATTGCGTTATAATTTGATTAAAAATATTAGCGAAAATGCCAAAAGACGACATTGTCATGTCCTTGGCGACAGTAGAAAAATAAGGGTCTGTAATCCTCGACCCTCTCCACAAACACGATGGCGTGCCTTCACTGTTTTCTTCTTTGTTCTCGTTCAGCAATAGAGCCTCCGGGAAGCTGTTTATGAGTGCAAGCAAATCTGTATATCTCTCTTTCTTTCTTTCTCGCTTTCTAACCCTCTCCCTCCCTAAAGACAGAATGGTGACTAATGTTGGCTGCTTCCCAGCAGTCTGTTTACATGTCTGCACTTAGGGGAAGAGGAACCGGTCTGAACCGGTGCATACTGACCCACAAGGCTATTCCAGAAGTCTGCTCTTGCCCCCTTCCAGACTGGAGCGCTGCATTTAATGTGGGTACAAATTCCTGGAAAGTCACAGAGGATACCCGTTTCACTCCCATGTGGCTGGTGTTGAATAAGCACATTTTTATAGATGGATGTCACATGGGTAGAAGTTCGTTTCTTGGGGTATTTTTGGGAAGTTTTTAAACTTTTAAATACAAAAATAAGGGGCAAAAAAGCAAAAATAATCAGTTACACAATCCCAGATGGCTACACTGAGTCAGAACCGACCCAGTAGACTAGCGCTCAGTGGGACTGTAATGGATCCTGGTGTTATGTACAACTGACATGAAACGAAGATGGAATACGTAAACACGATGATGGATTGCTCCACAGGTTAGGAACGGGGTCACCCTTCCCCCTGACTTGTATTTCTCACACCAGCTTTTCCTGACTCACTCGCTGTCAGCATTTCACTAGCAGTGGGCTGAAAAGTGTGGTGAGTGTTGGCTTTCGGTCTTACTCACCAAAAAGCCTTATTCAGCCACAGCACGCCTTTGGGATCACGAGCCAGGTGTGTGTTGTGTGTTGCATAAAGATTTCAACTAAACTCCTCAGGGCAAAAGGTTTCCAGAAAAAGAGTTGCTGACTTAGCACACCGAAACAACTTTCCTCAGGAAATTCCCATCATTAACTACTTTTAAAACTGCTGTGAGCTTTGATGTTATCGGTTTTTGCTAACTTCCTCCACTGAAAAAGTTGACTGCTTCCCTTCAGTCCCACACCCTTATCCGAAACTCTTTCCAAAGACCCTGTCTGCAAAGGCATACAGTCCATATACACCATACACATCATACAATAGAGAATTGTTCCAGGCAAGCCGTTGCACTATAATGACACTTTCAGAAGCTGCAGCTAAGCAAACACCACTCACAGATTAAGTACTGTGAGTACAATTTTTAAGATATGCTAGTTAGAGATTAAGTACAATTAGATATGCTAGTTAGCTTACATGTTTAGACATAATTAGTACATACTTGTAACAAAATGCTTAGAAAACGTTAGAAGACAGGAATTAGAAATGTTGTCCTATTGGGAAAAATTACAAGTAGAAACATCTGAGGAACCTAAAAACCTTTAAAGGAGGTACAATGGCTTAGTAGTGAGCATTATCGTCTTGCACCTCTGGCATCCAGATTTGATTCCTGACTCGGGGTCTGTGTGTATGGAGTTTGCATGTTCTCCCTGTGCTTGTTTGGATTTCTCCGGGAAGTCCGGTTTCCAAAAGAAATGAGGCTAATTAGGCTAATTGGCCTTCCCAAATCACCCGTAGTGTGTCAATGTGCATGTGATTGTTGACCGTACAGTAGGTCTTACCAGGGTTGTAAAAATGGGAATAAATACAATAATAATCATCATTGGCCTCTACGGTCCCTAGTTGGACTGGATAAATGACAAACAAACAAAAAAAACAGCATAAAAAAGTCTCAATGCTAACCTTAACCCAATCCTAGCCATCATAAGTTCTCATTTAAATTGACTTTGTAGTATATTTAGTTTCACTGGACAGGGTGCCAATCAATCGCCAGGCACACACATACACACACTCACACACTACGGGCAATTTGGGAACACCAATTAGCCTAACCTGCATATCTTTGGACTGTGGAAGGAAACCGGAGTACCTGGAGGAAACCCACCAAGCACAGGGAGAACATGCAAACTCCATGCACACAGAGACGAGAATCGAGCCTGGCCGGGAATAAACCCGGACCCTGGAGGTGCAAGGCGACGGTGCTAACCACTACACCACCGTGTCACCGTCTATTTGCGTACATCATATTAAATTTAAATCAAATTAAACCAAAAGAAACAGTGGAATAGATGAGGAAAGATCAAAAAGTCCTTTACACCGATCAGCCATAACATTAAAACCCAAAACATTATGCCCAGTATTTTAAAGGTTCTCCTAGTTCAGCTTAGCCCCATCAGGGAATAACTCCACAAGACCTCTGGAGGTGTGCTGTGTTGTCTCGATCTGACCAGGATGTTGGCAACGGATCCTTTGGGTGCTTAGTGTTGTGTGGTGAGGCCTCCGTGGATCAGACTTGTTTGTCCAAGACATCTCTTGGATGCTCGTTAGAATGAGATCTTGGGAAATTGGAATCCGGGTGAACAACTTTGAACTCTTTACGTGCTAACCACCATACATTTATCTTTACAACATTTGGCAGACGCTCCTATCCAGAGCGAATTACATTGGCTTTTCTGTGGAATCAAAGCAGATGGGCTGGGATTTGGTCACCACTGGCATAGATTTGCCTTATGTGTCGATGATCCTGTTACGAGTTTACTGTCATATAATTGATAAGACTTTGACTGATCAGTGTACATCAGTCAAACTTAAACTCTGCAGCTTTGCTCTGTCATCGTTTACTTTTTACACCTGTGCGTTAACATTACAGATGCGTCCGTATGTTGACTGTGAAGCCGGAGCTCATGACGTCTGACCTTTCGGCCCGACCTCATAAAGTGCTTCCAGGAGCAGAGGTCACATTTATCTAGCAAGCAGCTCAAGGAAGAATTCCTGACATGAATCATTCATTTCATAAAACCTTGACTTACAGCGAAACTTTTAAATTCTATAACTGATCATAAAAACTGAGATACCCAAGCTATAAAAGAGAAGAAACTATTTTAGCCCACCCAGAGAAATTGGTTCCTTCTGCAGGGTATGGTTTGGCATTTAGTTTTTTTCCATTACAGAGCTCAAGCAGTGATTAATTTTTCAGAAACCTTACAGGCTAAATTCTTTCCTGTATGTTTCTGTAAAGTTTTATGGTTTTAAACGTGCTTTATCCAAATACTTCAATTTCAATTTCTGGGAAGTTATTAATGGCTACAGTGTTAAACTAACCAAGGATGGGTTGCATTCAAGAACTTCTCACACTTCAGTCTTTTTCATGTACCTTCAGCCAATGTGTGCAATATGTGCTAGTTATTATAATAAAAATAAAACCTTTATCACGTCCTCCATGTTTTTATCTTTCCTTTTTTTTCCCAGTGTACATTTTTCTCCTTACAGGATGAACACCTCAGTCCTCAGGGGTCCCTAAACGATGAACTGTGTTTCTTTTGGAAACGTTTCTGCGGAACAGCTGTGCGAGGCCTCCTGCCAAGTCCCTTTTTCACAAGTCCTCATTTCACACAGTGTATGTGATGTTCATGCTGAAAATCACAGCAAACACAGCAAGGAATGGCTGCTGTAGAATAAAGACAGCCAAAGGTTTTCAACATTGGCCATGTGTCATCGTTTAATCTCCTTACTGACTGCTTCATTTTGTTGCTCTGGGGTGTTGTGAGTAAATTTCTGTATCTAATCATGTGTCCTTAAGTGGAACTAATTACTTCCAAGAAAGCTGATGAAGGAAGACATAAAAAATAAGATGGCTGTCAGAACACACTTTAATGCACAAATACAGGAACTAATAAGTTTTCATTCTGCCAACTAAACAACATTCCTAAAAACAAAAACAGCAACAAAAAAAAAGCATGTGAGGCCTCCTACCACATTCTGCTAGGGTTTATTATGTAACTTGGTCATATGGCTTTATGCTTAACTCAGCAAGACAACTTCCCAATAATCCCATGCTTTGTGTAGCAGTGTGTTTTTGATATACAGATCACCCATAACATTAAAAACATTAACAGTAACACTGCCAAGGTTTTAGGTTCCACTTGTGCTGCCAGGCTTTGACCCCCTCAGGGCGTGGCTCCACGGGGCCTCTGGGGGTGTTCTGTGGTGTCTGGCACCGAAGCGTTGGCAGCGGATCCTTTGGGTGCTGTGGATTGGGCTTGTTTGTTCCATGGGTGTTTAATCGGACTGGGATCTAGGGAATTTGGAAGTCGGGTCGGTGCCCTTAGGCTCTTTGCCTGATGGGTGTTGTGCTCAGCGGGCGGTGGAGCATTGGGAATTCTGGTGCCTTTCTATCATGGCCAGCACTGCTTTTCTTTGTGATTTTTGTTGCATTGGTTTTACTGTGAGATCAGACTAGACAGGCTGGCCATGATCCCGCTCAGGTATGGGTGAGCCTTAGGTGCCCATGATCCTGTCACGAGTTTTCTGGTATATAAATTATAATCAGTGTTATTCGATTCACCTCGCGGTGGTGCTACTGTAGTGTTATGGTTGATTATATAGTTGAGTATATATAATATATATACATAATATGTACAGTAGGAATGCTGCATGCTCCTTTTTAGTGGTAATGGAATCACTTTGTTTTTTTCAAAATCTGGCAGGGAACACACAGATATTTCATCCCCCCAGACGCTGATTCTCCTTAAAGGGCAAACAACACACTGCAGCCGGCGGGGCTGCCATCCCCTCTGTAACCTCTCCACCCGGCCCTGGCGCCGGGCCAGCCGAGAAGCAGCGCAAACCAGAGCGAGCCGGTCCTGCCCTCACAACCCCGGCACACTCAACCACATGCATTTCCACTTCCTCTCCCTTGTATTTCTCACTGTTGGGTCCTTTTGCTTACCCTCTCCCACGTTTTCCGTCTCAGTTTCTGATCGCGAACAGAAGACAAATCGTGAAAGGAAGAGAAATCGACATATGAAAAGCAACAGCTTCAATGTTATTCAGGCTCATACAGAGTAATGAGTTTCCTCTACTCTATCAGAGGTGTACATGTCTAACCAGTAAGCCGACTGAAACAATTTACCCTCAGAGCAAAGTTTTGCTTGTTATTGTCTCAGCCTGTCTCTGAGTGGTAAAAAACAGAATGCTGCTACCACATGCTTTCAATCAAATCGGGTCCTGTGCTGGATAGGATTGAAAAACAACTCCCAAGTCATTTCTGAGAAAAACAGCTGAGTAACACTTCGTAGTATTGGCCGACTGTGAACTCGAACTTGGTATGTGTTTGGCTCAAGGCAAGCACATTAGTCTTAAAAGTAGCTCCAGTGTAACAGTATAACTGCTAAAACAATAAACGGCGAGTATATTTTTGCCCATATGTGCATTTATAGATCCCCAGCAATGAAGGATCACATATCTGCTCGAAGACGAGTTGAGTCAACGAACCTGGTCACCTTGTTTACTAAAATTCATAAGCAGCTATGGGATAAACATGCTTTCTTCAGGTGCTATTTTAGTCAATGACACACCACTACCTCCACACCCTTCATGTTCCACAAATGGACCGTGCCAGTGTCCATAGCGCTTAAAATAGTAAGGGTACGATATGTTAATCCAATATGAGTGTTCCTAAAAGATCTTAGGACATGTTTAAGGTTAATTCCATTTGGTATTAATTGTCCTGTAGTGCTGTTTAAAAGTGAACGTGTTTTGTGTGGTAACGTTTCCTGCTGGTGTTTTGGCCAGGAACCAGACTTTTCCTGGAGCCCACTGCCAAACTTGTGACTCAAACCGAAACTCTTAAGCAGTTGTTAATGACGTGAGTCCATAAACTTTCATTTAGGGTAACGGCTAATTATTGTTCCCGAAAACCTGCGTCGAAGTAATCAGAATATATATATTTTTTTGCTGGTTCATCAGAATCAGAACGGATGTGCGCTGACAAGGAAGTGCTGACAATAAGTCAGTTTGCAACCTTAAAGAATCTGAAGCTTTGAGACAGAAAAATAGTTATAATTATAACTGGGTACAGTGGCCTCCAAAGTTTGCTCAGTCACTCATCGTCTATACCACTTTATCCTGGGTTGCAGGGGGTATGGACCCTATCCCAGAGGGCACAAGGCGGGGTACACACACATTTACACACTCGCATACCCATCTCTACACCACGAGCAATTTGTGAATGCCAATCATCCTAATCTGCATGTCTTTGGAATGTGGGAAAAGAGGTAAAACCCACCAAGCACAGGGAGAACATGCAAACTCCATGCACACAGACCCGAGGCGGGAATCGAACCTAGAACCAGGAGAACGATACTAACCACCGTGTTCATGCCTTTATCCAAAAATTTAACACGCACTAAACAAGATTTTGAACTCATGGACGTTATGCCCTGGCATAACTCCTGTTTTTTTGTATTTGCTTTTTTTTTTTTTTTTTTTTTACGTAGTTTACAATTTACCTTTACAATTTACATTTTGTGACACTGCATATGCAGAATAACAACATTAAGTCTTCCTGTCATTTCTAACACAGGTGAAGACAGTTAAAGTGCAGTCTTTGTCCACTCCTTCATGCAGAACTCCTTTACTGACTAAGTAATAACATTAGGTACAGCCTCAGACACTCCATTAGCAGTGCACGCATGGTATGAAGCTGAGAATTATGTTAACATGACTCTCTCTGACATTTAAGCCTGCATTAACTCTTTGGAAAGGAATCTTAATTTATTAGTAACTAATACAAAGACCACAAGAATTAAGTGTATACTGAGTACTAAAGCTTCTTCTGTAACTTGAAATGCTGCGTGAGACAAATCGCTTATGTGCTTTCCTGGTTTAAATAGTTCATGCCACTATCAACAAAGAACATGAACCTTCTCTCTCTCCCTCTCTCTCTCAGTCACATACACACAAATAAGCCTTTCTTTCAGTTTCCTGCCTCCAAAAAGTCCAGCACAAGTGATTTTCTTTTAACAATTGTCCTTGGATGGAAATGTTCAGGGCAAGCAGGGAAATGCATGTTTCTTTTTGGAAACATGTGGGGGTTGGGGACTGACTTAATTATCTTCCAAGATGGAGGTGAGTGACATTAAGCTCTTGCTCTGTATAAACAGAAACGTAGGAGGACTTCACTGTTTCCTCCTCTGCTCTTGTGGTTAACTGCATTAAACCACAAAGAACAAATCTTTTTTTCCATATCCCAATCATACCAGCAACTACAAATAAAAAAACAACAACTTTGTAGCCCTCATGTATATCTCAATTTGAATTATTGTGGTGTTTTTTGCATCAAGTATTGGATAAGAAATCTATTTTTTTTAATGAATTGGAATATCACGGCATTGCATATTTGTTGCATAATGCCAAAATGTTTTTTGTGCATTATCATGAAATCTAATAAATAGTAAGTTATCTAGTAAATATCTTATAAACCTTCTATCGGCCATATATACAGTTTACACCTGCTGAAAAGTCCAGTCTGGCCTTCCTCCGCCCTCCTAGCATGAAATTATGACAAAATGTCCTGTTGGATTGACGTGACATGAACTTCAATTTGACTGTTTATACTGTGTTGCAAAACAAAATAATCTGCCCAACATCTGTATCTGTGTCTGTACCATATGTCTGACCACATATGGAAATCAAGATAAAAAGTTCAGATTCAATGTGGTTTTTTTTTTTTATTCACACTGTAATATAAAAAACATATCTAAGTCGCATATGAGCCAAAAACTAAATCTGGTTTAGACCACTTTTGCCTGCAGTGTGAACCTAGAATTTGTTCCCATTAATGCAGTGGATACACACCCACAAGATAAAAATTTTTGTACAAGCATCTAACCAGATGGCAAGAATAATGCACCAGTTTGACTTGCTTTTCCTGTGTTGTGGCAGCTGGTTGATGGTGAGATTAAACTGGCTTTTTAAGGAGGGTAATTAAAATGGCGTTTAAGTCAAACCAGGACTATGGTGTTCCCTAAATTTTGGCATTTAAGGGTATTTTCATTTTTTATTTTAATCTGAAGCTAATTTTAATTGCTATTAATCTAGCTAGCTACAAATGTTGACACCGAGTTTAAACGTTAAGAGTTTGCAAGCAATGTCAACCCTTTAATCAGCATCTAAGACCTGCTGCATGCTGATATAATTAAACAGGAGGACAAGTAGTCCCGGTTTGACTTGACACACAGCTATACCTTATATATACAGTACAGGCCAAAAGTTTGGACACACCTTGTCATCATATATATGAGAGAGGGGAGTGGGGAGTTGGGGCGTTCTAATTGTTTTTCACCTTTGTTTTTCAACATGCCTCATCTGTATGTACACTATATGGACAAAAGTATTTGGCCAAACCTGCAATGACATTTTATGTAAATACATATACTTCAATAGGACTTGGTCTGCTTTTTGCAGCTATAACAGCTTCCACTCTTTGATTTTGAAGTGTTTCTGTGGGAATTCATGCCTATTCATACTTTAAAGCATTTATTAGGTGGGCCACTGATTTTGGACGAGAAGGCCTGGCTAGATCTATATATCTCCGTTCCAGTTTGTCCCAAAAGTGCCTGATGGGGTTGAGGTCAGGGCTCTGTGCGGGCCATGTTGGAATAGAAAAGGGCCTTTCCCATACTCTTGCCACAAAGTTGGAAGCATAGCATTGTCCAAGATGTTAATTAACAAGTTTAGCAAAATCCTTTTATCTCAATAAAAGGTATTTTGCCAGTAAATATACACCTTTATTTATTTTTCTAAGCAATATACTTATTTTCTGGATCCTGGATTGAACTGCAAATACCAACTTTTCACATGCTTTACCTCGGTGTCTAGTCAATTTTAAATACATGTTTGTTGAGTTGTGTTCTTGAAAACAGTCCCACATAAAACACTGAAGAAAAACATGCTTTTCAGACCTGAGCAGGTTCTGTATGCTGAGAAATGTTAATTCAATCAGCAGGTTTGTCAGCAGGCGGTCTGCTCAGCGCGTACCTTTAAACGGCTGTGGTTATCTGTTTAAAAGCCTCATGACGTCACGAATGTTTTCTTTCAGACATGAAAGAACAGGCTGCGAGAAAAAAAACAGGGGAAATTCACACCGCGTTGTGATTGGCTGGTAAATGTTCTAAACTCTCTGCCGCACTCGCCTGGAGACAGGGGAGCCAATGACAAGGCGCGGGGCGTGGCCTAAGTAGTGAGCTCAGCTGGAGGTCTGGTTTCCTGCAAAACCTGCGGCGTTTGTCCGGATGTCATTTTGCGCACGTGGGCAGCTGCACGCGCCTTTGTGCAGCGTCGTTATCAGTCATTTTCTTGTTTTGAGCTCAAGAACGACGCAAAGGTGGTGCGACAATATTCATGTGCTACACTCCTCAACAGCTGGCTGAACACACTCACACACGCAGTATGCGAGCTGACCGCAGTAAACACAGCTGTTCTGAGAGTCACAGGTTCAAGCAGGATTACACAACCCTTGCACATAAACACACTTCTACTCCCAAGACAAACTTTACCTGAAGTATGCATCAATATAGGGAACCTAAATTAGATGTTCGTTCCCTATGGAGGACCATCTGTCTATCTGTGATGTTTGACTGCGTGCACTACTGACACAGTCAGGCATTCGCACCCAGTGTTTTCTGTTTTTGCACCACAACCTTCCATCAGTACAGCTGATGGCATGGAACCATATTATATTAACGATACAAATGTCACCTAAAGCATGCATCAATATAAAGAACTTATTGCTTTTAGATGTTTGATCTCTTTGCATGAGCATCTGTCTATCTGTGATAACTGTACTGCATGTGCTACTGTGACACAATCAGGCCTTTGTATTCAATATTGCATTTGTCTGTTTTTGGCACCACAACCTCTCATCAGTACACTTCATGGCACAGCACCATAGAGAGCACCTGACTTTGTTTTTCTCACTATTCAAACAATTTTATTGGTACCCGGCTCCAGTCCAGTGTCACTGCTGCAATCTGAGATAAGAGTGCTGATAAAGCTTTTTTTTCTCATTCTTTGTTGTTTGCTTAGGCCTGTGCATGTGCAGGACACAATGTGATTGAAACGAACCTGTTTTGTAATACCAAATGTATGAGTTGTCAGAAGATTTTTAACTTTTAAGGTTACTAAAACCTTTTAAACAAGCAAAAGTTATGATTTCACATTTTTTATGATTTTAGACACACTGTTCTTTTATAACATTAACACCACATCACATTAACACTGATTATAAATTATCTACCAGTAACTTGGCGATAGGGTCATGGTTACCCAGGAGTAACCCATGCCAGGGGTGCCACGGGACCAAAGTCTAGCCTGGCTGGTCTGATCCCACAGAAGAGCCATTACAGCACAACTTTCTTAAAAAAAAAAAAAGAAATTCAATGCAGGCCATGATAGAAAGGTATCAGAGCACCCAAGGCGCAACTGGCCAGCAAAAAAGCAGCAAAGGCTATTGACTGGGCATCCAAACTCTCCAGTTCCTAATCTGATCGAGCATCCATGGAATGCGCTGGACACACAAGTTTTGGCAGCATTAAGTAATTGGTCAGACCGAAATGTATTTTAAGCACAAATTAATTAAAATCAGGGTTAAGCAGAGTTATTAGCATTGCCCAGCTTCTATTTCAAGGACAAACTTTAAACGTTATGTTCCTACTGTGACCATATTCGTTTAGTCTATTCATTCATGTTTTTAAAAACAGCACCATAGGAAATGCTGCAGAAAAACATGCTTTTGATAACTGAGGAGGTTCTACAATAAGTGTTACTGTTGAGCAATTCTTATCCCATTCATTAATGTTAGTCTCATAAATGTATCCAAAAATCGCTCGATTGTATTGGATATATTTGGATATTTTAGCAGACTCGTGCTATTCATTTGGATTGCTGGTTAAGCTGATATTCATCCTTGTTTGTATGACTTGAGCAGGTGTAAAACCAAATTACATTATTTCATAAGCTACAAAAAAAAACATGCTTATCTGAAGTAGTGTTGGCTGGAGGTGATATTAGATTAAAAATATACATGTGTCAGTAGCTTGACAGTTAAATTATTAGAGTTAAACAATGCATTCAATTCAATTAATGTGATAAAAAAAATCATTTAAGGCAAATGATTGGATGCTTTGTACGTGTTTCGTGGATGTTATGATCTTCTGGCTTAATGCCATTTTCCATCAAATACCATTTGGTAAGCAGAAACGTTGTAAACCTTAGTTCAAATGCAAACACACACCCACACACACACACACACATACACACACACACATACTCTTTATTGTTCTGGCATCAGTGCTTGTGTAATTTGTACTTTGATTGGCAATGTGTGCTCTTTCAATCTAACCTAAATTTTCTCTCCAAAGTACATCCAGCTTTTTGATGCATGTTTCTCACGGACCTTTACATTTTATCCAGCATATCATTTATATTTTATGATATGTCAGCAAAGCAGGCTGAAATACATCAGTCCATGTCCAGTCGAACCCAAGTAAGTGTTTTACTTTGTGTAATTACCTGATACTACACTGATAGGCTATAGGATTTTAAAGTATGGGTTGGAAACAAATCACCTCCAGTGTTGCTTCTTCATATGATTCTGTGGATTTTTATCATAACCATTAGTGATGGAGGTGGTGGTGGTGCTGTGCTTGGTTCCAAAACCCAAAATAATATATAAGAACTTTCCAGATTTTGCAACTTCCCGTGTACTAGGATTTCGTCCCACAGTACAAAGACGTACATTTTAGGCTAATTGGATGTAGTGTGTGGGTGTGTGTGTGTGTGTGTGTGTGTGTGTGTGTGTGTCTTTCTCCTCTAATGGATTGGCACCCTGTCCAGGGTATCTCGGGTATCTCGTTCATCTCGTGCCCAAAAATGGAACCATGGACTCTCTGCTCTCAGAAAATCCTGAAGGAGAATGTCCGGCCATCAGTTCATGACCTCAAGCTCAAGCGCACTTGAGTTATGCACCAGAACAATGATCCGAAACACACCCTCAAAATCCACCTCTAAATGGCTCAAAAAAAAAAAAAAAGTTTCGGAGTGGCCTAGTCAAAGAACAGACTTAAATCCGATAGAGCCTTAAACAGGCCATTCATGCTCGAAAACCCTTCAATGTGGCTGAATTTAAACAATTCTGAAAAGAAGAGTGGGCCAAAATTCCTCCACTGCGATGTGAAAGACTTGTTGCCAGGTATCGCAAAGACTTGATTACAGATGTTTCTGCTAAGGGTGGCACAACCACTTATAAGTTTAGAGGACAATTACTTTTTCACATAGGGCCAGACAGTTATTTTTTTTTTTACAATTTTTTTCCTTAATAAATAAAAGTCATCATTTGATTTTGTATTTGCTTGGATAATCTTTGTGTAATAATAAAAATTGTTGATGATCTGAATCATTTAAAAGGGGGCAAATACGCAGGAAGGGGGCAAATATTTTTTCACGACACTGTATTTGTCTTACTGAAAACTAATTATATACTAATTATCCACTGGCAGCAAGCTTATAAAGTAAATGGAGTTTTTTTTAGTCCAATCACTAATTACTTCTCACCACATACTGTACCTATAGCATTAATAATGTGATTGGGTCAGCATTCACATGTACACACTAAAGATAAATAATGGCAGTGGAAAGAACTTTTATTACCAAATTACCAAATATTTGGGATATTTTCTAAGAATATCAGAATAAACTGCTGATTCATTGTAGTCTATGATTTTCACCAGAAATTACTGAGTTTAGATTTGATTGGGGTCTGATGAGGATAATGAGTCAGACGGCTAAGTGATCAGCTTTCACCTCAATGTCATTGTGGTTTTGAATATGAGTAGTGAGTCAGTTAATACTAAGTGTGAACAGTAGAAAACCAAAACCAAAACTGAAGTGCTTTAAACCTCTTAGTTATATTTAACATAGCTGTGTGTATTAGCACAGCAGCAGTTCAGGGTGTGGAGAAATATAGGGAAATTCCAGTTGACGTACTGAACTATCACTTCATGTTGCAACACCCGTGTAACAGTGTGTGTGTGACTCAGCTGATGGGTGACGATGTTCAACGGTGTACTCGAGGCCATTAGCACGTACTCAATGTATTTCCTTTTTTTTTTTATTTAGAGTACCTTTTATATATGGATTATCTCCTAGTATTGTTTTCAAGAATAGAAAGATAAAAAATGACTTGCATGTTTAGAATTGTAGAATTTAATATATATACACTCACTCATCATCTATACTGCTTAATCCTATATTCAGGGTCAAGGGGGGGGGCCTGAAGCCTATCCCAGGAAACCTAGAGCACAAGGCGGGGTACACCCTGGACATGGTGCTCATATATACAGTATACATACGATATACACACAGTACTGTATATACATTGTATATATCTTATTTCTACATCTATCTAGTTCCTGCTCTCTCTATCCATCACATGTCAGTGGTCCAATAACATGCAGCATAGAGCGATTGGTTTTCCCAGGTGTACATTTGTGCTGGCTCAAACGGTAAAAGCTGTAGCTTACTGGGTTTCTGATCAGGGAGATCGGGGAAGGTCTGGGGTTCGAGCCCCAGCACCACCAAGCTGCCAATGTTGAGCCCTTGCACAAGCCCCTAAACCCTATCTGCTCCAAGATGCTGTATCCCAGCTCACCATGTGCTCTGATCCCAGCTTCCTAACTGGGATAGGTGAAAAAATCATTTCACTATGCTGTAAGGTGCATTTGACAAATAATTAAATCTTAATCTTATGTCTGTGTATGTACCTGTGGCACCTCGTCCATTCCCCTGGATTGTAATCCAGGTCCCAATTACCCTACAGTATGGGAAATGAATAAGTGTATAAATGTAATATTAATATCATCAATTAAGACATAGAAACTGCCTTTTAAGGATTCTATGGCAGACTTCAACTTTTTTATTACTTATATGTATGGTGTTATATAAAACAATAGTGGATTATTCCACAAGCTACAAAAAACAAGGCATATCCCAACTCTACAGTCATTGCAGTTAGTGCTATTGGATAAGAGATCTAAAATTGAATATAAGTAGCATAAGAATGAAATGATAAGGATTGAGCAATGAATTATTATCATTAGGTCAAGGACTTATAATAATAATGGCACAGTAAAAATCATGTGGGGCAAGCTATCATACACACACCTACAGACAGGTGGGCAGCTGAGCTGGAGCCATTGTTTAAAAGATTTTAAAAGAGTTTTAAATCTGTTATGTACTACTGATTAAAGAAACCATAGAGCTGAGAGAAAAGCATTATAACCACTGGGAGGCAAGTAACTGTCAGGTAGCAACCTATCTTGAAAATTCTGAATAATAGTTCTAAAATAATATTATGTAATCGAAACTACAGTAGTATTTAATTAGAGTTGGTCTTCTCTGTAAAAGCAAACACTGTTCTAACAAGTTTATACCTGTACTAGATCTCACAATCCTATTTATCTCAGGCCTATTTAATCATTCAGGTTTGATATTGCTTTTTGATTTTAGCATTTATAATACGTATTCATTACATATTAAATGCAAGTGAATCAATAAACAGCGATTTCGCAATTTTAAATGATCAATGTGTTGCTGTCTTCGAGTAGAATCGGAGCAGAATATTTCCATCTTTTTAAACTTTATTTTAGTTGATTCGTGAAGTTTTCCGAATTTTGTATAGTAGGAATATTTCACCATGCGAAGGACTTTCCCGGGCTGCTTCATGTGTCATTAGGTTTTCCCATGGTTAATGTAGCAATGAGAACCAATACAAGGAGAGCCAACATATATAATATATATTTGTATTTTAGTTAATTATTTACCATTATAAAACATAATTTTGTAAATTGTAATTTTAATAAAAAAGAAATAACAACAGGAGAAAAAAACTCTTGGATAAAGTGTCCATCATTTGGTAGACCTCATCCCTGTTTATTAGGACCCTTTAAAGCACTGGTTCTCAAACCCGGTCCTGGAGGACCACCTGCCCTATTTTTTAGCCTATAGGACTCCTAATTTAACCAATCAGCTCATATTAACAGCCTTTTTTTTAGAGCAAGGAAAACGTTAAAGTAAATGTTCGGGTTCCTGGGATACTGGGTGTCATGGGAGTTTCTTCTCTTCCAAACCTCTTGTGTAAAATGTGTCTCTTATGAATGCATGTGTCAGGAAACGGAATCGCTTCTGTAGGTGTTACATCAGCACAGAGTATAAGAAAAAGTCAGCTTTGATCTACTGTGTACGCTAAATCGTCTATCCTGTGAAGATGTTTCTACAATGGTTAGTGACCACCAGTTCAACCTCAGATCTTGGGGCTGTCCTTAAAAATGTCCAAGCTGATGTCTTTATCCTTCTCTGTCCAATTTCTTCTTTTGTGCCTGGATCTCTTCTAAACTGAATAGCAACTGGAATAAATTAAGTTAATTATTTAATATCTAAACCACGTGACATGTCTGATATGAAGTATATGATTGTCTTATTTTGGTCATGAGTGTCCTGTGTCCATATCTGTGTCCTTATCTAAATCATTGGTGTGCTTCCAGGATCTGGCAACCGCAATAAATGCGCTGTCAAAGAAAGACTTGTTTTCTCTCCAGCAGATTTTACTTCGCTGTTTCCGAGAACGGCTGAATACACCGTTTATCACATAGCGGAATAACTTTTGAATGGGGACATTGTGTCCTCCACATTTAAGATGTAAACATCATGGTAAGTCTGTGCTTAGGATGATAGTCTAGCCTGTAGATTTGTTGCTAAGAGCTATGCTTTACTGTGATTTTCAGTAACGCGACACCCACTTGCAAGGGGTGGACACCATCAAAACATTCCTCTGGTCATGAAAACATGAAAGGTCTCGATTTCCTTCATGAGCGACAAAAGCAAACATGGCAAAGAGGAAAATATGGGCAAGGCCAGAGGAGAGCTGAACATACCGAAACACTCATGAACTATGTTGGCGTGCAGGTGGAAGAAAAACACCAGAGCGCTTTTTTCATGACCCCCTCTGTCCCGGCCGTGAGGCGAGGCTGACTTTCAGGGAAATAGAAGTTTGATGTATGAACAGCTCTCTCTGAGCGATCTTATTTCTCCAGCAGTTGAGAAAACAGTACTAGATCACGTCCTTCCTCTATATACGTGATGTCATGCAGCTCTCTTGTTCGTATCGAATGTGCCCCTTTCACCTTCACCCAGCACTCAATGCATTACAATGCCACATTATGTGATATGTTCGCATAAGAGTTTAGACTAGACCAGACCAGACCAGACCAGTTCTGGAGTTATCAGCCTCAAGAGAATGTCAACCATAAAAACGTGGACATCTTCATGCACAGCTTTGACTCGGTACAGCAGAATGCAAAGTTAGCCAGTTTCCATCTGTGGCACATGACTTCATAAATCAGTTCCAGGCCACATGATTCAAAAAACGAATGTGTTACATTGCCCGCTCTCGGATACCCGCATCGTTCTCACTGAACTCAGAGATATGGTGTAATGACAATATTTAGATCATCACCCCTGTTCATGTTTAAAGGGCTCGTGTATCTAATTAGGGCCTTTTTATCAGAAGTACAGTACTGTGCAAAAATCTTAAGACATCCCTATTTCCTTTGTATTTTGCTTCCTTTAAACAGCCAGACTTTCATGTATTTTTAACGCAGTATTGTGAAATTATTTTCCGAACTTATTATTATTTTCAATCCATTGCTTGTACTTGAGCAGCTTTAGAGGAATGGTTTTTGTTTGTTAATCCTCACTGGAGCGGGGTTTTTTAGCTTTAAGCTTTTAAACTTTAAGCTTTAAACTTAAGGCATGAACCAGTGAGAAACAGATGCAGATGATGACAGATGATCGAGTACACTGGTGATGCTGAACACTGAGTGGTTGGGACAGATGAGAGGGGAAATGAGGTTGCCTCTTGGAAAAGGGGTGGCTCAAGACTCTTGTAAAGTTCAATGTGTCCAGGTAGAGCATTGATCACAAATCTGACACGTCTAGAGAACACTTCTTTTTTTTTTTTGTCAGCTTGCCTTTTAACTAGAGCTAACCAAACATAGTTACTATATGCTAAGCTCTGTTATGTCTTTTTAAAGGCCATGCTTTTCATGATATTGTTTACCATCACTTCCATTGCTACCTAATGTATAAATCTACACTCCGTACAGTATATGACTTCATTACTGTAGCTCTCATATGAGTACCACTAATATCTTTAAGACGATGAGGGCTTTAGAAGAGGCCTGTATTTTTGCCCAGACAGACGACGTGACTTGATCCTTTCTAAGACTACAAATTTTACATTAACATCATGTTCCTGTGTTTTAATTAGACATAACAGCTGTAATTATTAAGCAAGCCAGAGTTCAATTCATGTAAAAGCGTTTTTTTTTTTTTTAGAAATGCTTGTTTTTCTCGTGCATTTATCACACGATTACAACAACGTGTTGTTTGTAACTGAATCACGGCACTGTTGAATGATTCATCCTAAGTCGTTAGAAGGTGTCATCTTGTTCCTCACTTAAACGATACCAGGTGAACCACAGTAGCATTTGCAGAGGAGTTGCGCAATATGTTATTCGGAATGTGACACTGTGCTCTCATTAATCCAAGTGTCGGGTGTAGATCTCAAAATCAGATACTGTATATAATAATATCCTCAGGTATTCTTATGCAACTTTTGGATGGGTGTCATCTGTGTTGTGTCTAAATCCTGTGTTATGCAATTTGATGGCAAGTAAATATCATGAACTTGGCATGATCTACACAGGACAGACTGACCCAGATACACACATCTTTCCTTAAGGAGCAGGGTGCCCATACTTTTGCCACAGCAAGTACTGTCCGGGCCAACAGGCCAACTTTGTAGAAAGAAATCAAGACTCGTGTTCACTTTTATAATAATATAATGCACTGATATGTATATGTGCAAACACAGAATTATGAATTCATCCTTTTTCCCAACATGCCCTAATAAAACAAAAATAATCAGATATAATCTCTGTTATGGGAAAGTACCATTGCCGGGTCTTCTAATCCTCAGACTTGTCTTGTTGAGATCTTCGAGCTCTTCTGCACTCTTGTCAACCTTTTTCATCTTATTGACAGTCACTACAAGATTGTTTACATCTACTGCATCCCCTTGTGTGCCGCTGTTTACTTGTACATACAGTTTGACGTCAGAAGACTAAAGGGCGTTATAATCCCTCGAGGGTATCATAAAATACTTTGTAAAAATAAAAGTTTATAAAGGAAATATTCCCACTGTCTGATGCATACTTTTATGTTACCATTTTTGTTTTTGTGTATTTATATATGGTCTGGGTAGAAATAAATAATAATATAAGAAGCGTTCAAGTCAAACCAGGACTTTTGATTGGGGAGAACAACAGAATACAGTTATGAGAGAAAAAAAACTCCCTTTATATCTTTAAATAATCCCCTGCAACACTAATGCACTTATACCAGTATTTCACTAGTCTTGGATACCATCAAAGCAGAAAGGTTTTTCAGTATGCCAGAGTTTAATTGCCCAAAAGTGTGTAATTCACTTCGAGTAAGGTCATTACTATACAAGGGATGTGGCAATAACTCCCAGCTGAGTTCCTGTAATGTGCAACTCTTACAGTGGGAAGTATGAGACTATACCTTTGGCCATTTTTTTCTGAGAGCGTGCCACTTGCTGAATGTTTACAGAGATCGCTTAGAAAATAAAAATTAAAGCAAGAATCCATCAACAGAAGTTCAGATGTATCACTTCAATTGGGGTAGAAGGAAGGGGCAGACTGGGATTAGAACCTGAAAATACCCTCAGCATACAAGGTTGCCAGGTTTTCATTTCTATATTCGAGTAAATGTGCAACAAAAGTGAAAAAATTACATAATTTAGTCATTTTCATTTGACTAGATTGATCTGTGTATGGAGTTTGCATGTTCCCCCAGTGCATGGTGGGTTTCCCCAGGGTACTCTGGTTTCCTTCCACAGTCCAAAGACATGCAGATTAAGCTAAGTGTGTTTCCAAATTGCCTACAGTGTGTGAATGTCTGTGTGTGTGTGTGTGTGTGTGTGTGTGTGTGTGTGTATGTGTGTGTGTCCTGCAATGGATCGGCACCCTGTGCAGAGTATACCCCGCTTCGTGCCTTTAAGGATTGGTTCAAGGACCCCGGCCCTCTGTACAGGATAAGTGGTATAGAAGATAAATGAATGGATGAGATGAATCTCCAAGCTTGGGGTCCATCTCCACCTGTCTGTGTATGTTGAGTTTGCATGTTTTGTTGTAAGATGATTGGTGTTTTCTACCCCGTTGTGTATGATTGGCTGTGTATGCACCAGTGAGGTGCGAAAAAAAAGTCGTGAATCTCAGCAACATAATTTTTTTACCGCAATGACTGATGGCGTACATCATAAAGTGTATGGTCTTCATAGGGCATCGTCTGCAACGATGGCTTGAATGGATGAGAGTGGATGGATGTAATCTGATGTGAAGCATCCTGGATATATGTTTTTTTTATTATCATTTTTTATGCATGGAGGTATAAAGGTTTTAAATCCCAAATTATTGGAACTCTCATTTTATTTGCTGAAAAATCGAACTAAAAAAGATTACAGGTGAAATATACAAATCTGGCAACATTTATGGGTGCATTTTGTGCATGCGTACCAGTCATTGGCGTGGTGGTGCGAGACCTGCTTGTGTCACATCCGTAGTGAAAATCTGACTTAATCCATTTGGAAATGAGTGAAAGCTTGAATCAGAATAATTTCACCAGACACACAAAGAGGATCTGTTTGTGGAAACAAAGCATGCATGCACTTACACATCACACCACCCAAAAAAACCAACCTCTGACCTCTTCAGTTTAGCAATCAGCCCTGATTAAAGAAAACAACAACAGCAAAATAGGTTTAACATAAATGATTGTAGACATTGCATCTGGTTTTTTTTTTTTTTTTCTTTCTACTTGGGAATATTTCAAGTAACTCTTGGAACTGTTACAGGAGCTTCCTGATGTGCTCTGGAAGTTCTAGAGGTTTCCATGAATCCGTTACCAAATCCCCCCTCTGCCCAGTAAACAGCACAGCTACAGTCACACTCCTCTAAACGTCACCGTCCTATGTAGGGAAACCTAGCCTGTATGAGAAAAGGTTAAAAAAGCACCCACCACTCATTTGGTCGCGTGTCAGGTTGCGGGTTTCCTTTCCACAATTTCCAGCAGTTCTGTGTGTATTTTTGGATCAAGGCATGGAAGTCTGATAAGGGATAATGTACTCGGTGCTGAGTCGACGTAGTACAAGTACTGTACATCTTGTGTCCTGGAGCTTTGCTGGGAAGCATTATTATTAAAATGTGTGTCCGAGGTCCCTGGTGTTCCAGCGGCTCATAACTAATATGAGTCTGTATACCAGAGTGCTAACCTCACTGGTAGACATTTGACCTGTGCACTCTCTAACATGTGCCAAGACATGCCAAGGACTTGTATCTTTATCAAAGCTTTAATATGAGTAATTGATATCTAATCTGACCTTGATGTTTTATCGCCTCGTTTTTTCCACTCGAGAATAATAAATACTGACTAATTAGCGTGACAATGATGAAGAAGGCAGCACCAGTCATGAAACCGTCGTCTGTACATGATTTTCAGGAAGCAATCAAGCAGGTGTGGACTGAAGCGAGACGTCTTTTTGACTCTATGCCCAGCCGGGTCCAGCAGGTTTTGAAGAATCCATGATGTCATACCAAATGCTGATTGTTATATGGCAATTTAATTGCATAAAATAACAAATTATTCGAATTATCTTGATTATGTTTCATTAAAACTGTTAGATAGGAGACGTTAAACAAATGACAACCGAAGTAAAGACACTATAAAATCCATTTTTTATGAAACGAGACCAAAATGAAATTCCTGCCTTTTTTTTGTTACATCTCCTTAACATTAGCATCCTTACAGCGAAGCATGGTGGTGGTGGCGTCATGTTCAGAGTTATCCTTTACTTCTTAATCAAAAGTTGCTGACTATATTTCTTTTCTTCTAAAATTCATGTTTAAACTTTAGGGACTGTCCCAAATCGACATGTCTGGTACTAACAACGATTGAACCAACATAGCTCTTGAGGTGTATTGTACTGTATTTACAGGATATTATGCATTGCACTGCTATCATGTTGCATATTTGTATTTAAGTACATGTGACATTGTACAGTATAAAGTTATGTTTGCATGGCTGACAAGTGGAAAATCTACCAGAGAAATTATTTACCTGGTCTTAAAGAAAGCAACCTTCAATATTTTGTGCACACAAAAGTATTAATTTTCAGTGTTTCTATTCTTTCGTGGTTCCTATCGCACCTGAGTCAGTGTGTATGAGACAACTATGCTGGTGGACTGCATGACTGGGAAAAAACAACAACAACAACAGTGTGTATCTGTTTACACATGTATGCATATGTATGGTATAAGCGCATGTGATGACATGACTATAAAACTTATGGCATTGTGTGTAAAAAACAAAAAAAAAAAAATGCTCATGCCAGCTATTCAAACACAGCTAAATGATGCCTAACTCAGAAAGCACACAAAGTTCTGTTTCTTTTTTTTTTACAAATTGTTGTTGTTCCTCTTTTTAGTGCAGTTGTGCAACTGAAGTCACGTGGGCTGAGGTAATCCGGAGGGGAAGAAAAAGAAAAAGCATAAACGTGATTACCGATAACATGATTCAATTCACTTTCTGTTCTCTTCAAAGCAACTAAACTTTCAGCAAGCAGGCCGTTTGTGTTTTACAGGAACTGAGTGCTAAAAACCTGCAGTGTTTGGGTTCAAGCCAAATACAGTAGGAATATTGGTTATTCTGGTCACAGTTTGAAAAATATACTGGATTGTGTGTGTGTGTGTCCTTGCTTCTTGATTAAGTTAATCCAATTTCATTTATCTCATAGAAGCAGCACATGACTAAATAACGTATCTAAAGCATCAGTTTCATAATAAAGCTTACATTTTGCCAAAATAATTTAAAGGCCACAAATACTGTATATCTTACTCTACTCTATTATACAGTATACCACCATGCCTTGCTGTAAGGATGCTAATCTATAAATATATGCATAGACATGGGGTGTAACTGATTATAACCAATTTAGTAACAAAAAAATAGTCTCACACAAAAGAAAATCAGATTTGTTTCACTTTTATTAGAAAACAGTTATGAAAATATATTTTGAACATGAAAAACCTATAAAATACATTCATTTTCCATGAGTGCCATAGACAGTACATTCAACGTTATTACCTGATTTTGTTGTTTAGTTTTTTTTCACAATTTGGAATTTAACTAGCTGTCTTTGGAATGTTAGGTACACTTCAGAGTGGTAGAACAAGTTTAAAGCTGGACGCATCGTCGCGTATAATCCCTGTACTAAACTGCGCTGCTGTTGTAACAACACAAAAAGGCACCGTGAACAAACATGGCTTGTTATCCGGCAAATAACTTTAAGACTGCGTCTGCTACAGTGTCATAATAGTCATATAAGGCCATGGCAAGAAAACACAGAAAAGCACCTTGTTAAGAATCACGTTAAAGCCGTAAAAACGTTCGTGTTCATGCCATGAGCACCTTTCAGCCTTAAACATAATTATCATCATTATCATCATCATCACCACCGTCACATGGACAGTTTTCTTGTTCAGAAACAAACATCCTGCCTCCAGGAAATGTGGCTCTCCTTAACTCAAAGCTTCATCTTTTCTTTTTGCCCAGTACTACACGTGCATATCCAGGCAGGTATAAACATGCACAATTCTTTCGTTCTTTACCCGCATACAACGAACACCAAAAGAGCTTAGATTAACATTATGTATCTTGATGGTCGACTACCATCAATAGTTTGCATTATTGCTCCTGCTAGCAGATGGTGATACGGTTACAGGATATGGAGTGGCACCAAATGTTGACTTTTAAGTACAGAAAAGGTCACCTAACGGTTAGGCTTTGCTTTTAAAAAAAAAAAAAAAAAAAAAAAAGCTCCTGCACAAGAAAAACATCTCAGTGGAGCTCACTCCATAACAAAAAATATGCTTCAGAGGTTGTTAGTCATTAGCGGGCGCTGACCAAACTCTACTTAGAGAAAAATTAAGGATAGATATATGCAGGGAAATATTCATCCGTCTTGCATTTTTTTCCTCAGGAATCCATCCGTCCATCAACTCAGACAGTTCCTCTTTCTCATCCTTAATTGGTGTCAGCGTACATATCCTAAGGCGGGGTGAACGCAAGCTCCCCGTTGCCGAGTGCCAGTCTGAGATCCAGAGCCTCTGGCAGAAAGCAAATCTCTGCTTCGTTTCAATCATGACATCACCGCGTGATGCTCAGCGTGACGTTCAACATGTCATGCAGCGTGGTCTGATGTTGACAGCCTGAGGATTCGGGTCCACCTAGAAGCAAAAAAACAAGATTGTTCATTCCGTACAGACTTTGTTATGCTTTTCTTTGCTTGAAAAACACCCACATGCTGTGCATACCTCGCTGTACACTGGAGGTGGCCTGAAGCGGAATTCTTGCACGTACGCCATGAAGGGGCGCTCGAGCACCGCGCTGAGGTCCTCCTCGACACGGCTGGCTGCAGAATTCTGCACTGCCTCCTCCTCAGTGACGACCGAGCTGTAGTCAGGAGGAGCTGTGGAAAAACAACCAGGGAAGTCCAACGTGAGAAAGAAATATTATAAAGAAGAGAGTAACTTCCATACGTTTGGAAAAGGAGCTCACCTTCACGCTGCTCGGGGATGGTCATGCGGAACCAGTCCAGGTTCAGGCTGTACTGGCTGCTCACGCTGGAGGTGCGGCTGCCGAAAGGATGCAGAGGGATGGTCCCCATGACCAGCGGAAGCTCCAGAGACAGCTTCGAGGTGCCAGGAATGTCCACACACACCTGATGAATGGGAAGCGGTAAAAGATTAGGCATCTGAAGGAACGTAAGCAGGGAATATTTACATCAAAATGAGAAAGAATTACAGGTAAAGAAACCTCCAACTCACCTTGAGCATGTACTCCACTTTGATGATACGGCACTGAAGGATAGATGGACCGACTGGAGGAATCTTGATGGCGCGGCCATGCCAGGTCTCTCTGCGGCGCGCTCCCACCACATCTCCACAAAGAGTCGCCACGACCGCTTGCTTCTGCTTTGTGGTCCCTCTTGCGATGAACGTCTGAGTCTGAGTGATGTATGCCTTGGGCACCACAGATCGTGAAGTGGAGTTATCGAATTCAGCGAAGACTGGAATCACTTCACCTGTTGAGGCGATAGCGACGCGTTAACCACTGTGGACTTTTTTAGTTGCCTTTGTCAGAATCACGAATCTAAACGTGCATAAGGTCGTTGCTCTTACCTGGGGTGTATCCTTTGCGGTCGATCTTTGCAGTCACAGACACCTGGCCAAAGTTGTGATACCACATACGAGCCATCTTCTCTTTGGTTCCAGCTTGAGGTGCCTGAAACACAAACAATATTCAGGACACGTTCCGTCTATAGTAAGCGCATCAAAAAAAAAGGGAGATCTGGAGAAGATTCTCAAGCTTACAAGTAGAGACGGTGTGTTGATATCGATGGGCTCGATTACTGTAAACTCTTTCTTGATCTTCTTGACCTGGGCCCACGGCCGGTGCAGCTTGACCTTGACCCAGTAGCGAATGCTGCCGTGCTTGCCTTCGAAGGAGGTCACAAGGGTCCTGGAAGCACAACAGAAACGTCAGGTCAATTCTTATATCCGCTGGTCGAAGATATTTAAAGCTTTGATAAAGGAAAAATAAGGAAAAATTAAGTGAACTCACTCTTCAGGGAGCTGGAAGCTGAAGGGGTATTCGTGTCGTCCTGGGGGAAGAGTCATCACCTCACCATTATCTACAAAAACAAGATTTGCATGATGTGATTCGAAAGCTTATCCTATGGCCGTGAAGGTGATTGTTATCAGATGGTTTCGAAAGCATGACAAAAACAAAACAAGTCCTGACAAAAAGTCTAACATGCAATGAATGAGATAGTCGATCTCTTTGATCATTTAAGATGTAAGAGTTTTTATTGAATACTGTTTATCATATCTGCCATTTTTTTTCTCATGTCTGATACTCTTCATCATATCTGATACTGTTTGTCATGTTTTATACTTTATCATATCTAATACTCTATCACATTTGATACTTTTAATAATATCTGATACTTTTATACAATCCCTCTCATCATGTCCGATGCCTTTTATCATATCTGATACTATGTATCATATCCGATTTTTTAAATCATATCTGATACTTTGTATCAGATCTGCTACCTTTTAATCATATCCAATACTTTGTATCATACCTGAAACTTTTGTCATATCTAATACTGTGTATCATGTCTGATACCTTTTATCCTATCTGATACTTCATATCAGATCCAATATTTTTTTTATCATATCCGATATGCTTTGTATCAAATCTCATATTTTTTAAATATCATATAAAACTTTTTAATCATATCTAATATTTTTCAATCATATCTGATACTTTGTATCAAATCTGCTACCTTTTAATCATATCTAATACTTTGTATCATGTCTGATATCTTTTATTCCATCTGATACTTTGTACCATATCCGATATTTTTTTTATCTTATCTGATATACTTTGTATCAAATCTGCTACTTTATGATATCTGAAACTCTTTAATCATATCTGATACTTTGTATCCTATCCGATATTCTTTTTAATCATGTCTGATACTCTGTATCAAATCTGCTACTTTTTAATCCTACGTGATGCTTTGTATTATATCTGAAACTTTTTAATGCTATATAAAATCTCCCAGAGACTTGATTAGATTTTGAAGTGCTAGAGTGTGTGTGTGTGTGTGTGTGTGTGTGTGAGTAAAGGCTGTGCACACAAACAAAGCCCCTGTCTACAGGCTCGCGCATCAGTGCTGAGGGACAGACCTGCCTGCAGCAGCACATCTCTCCGGTTCAGATATTCCACCTCGTCGCTGTAGTTCTGCGTGTAAGCCGTGCTCGATCCTGCGCTGCGAGATTCGGTCCAGTGCACTTTCGCATAACCTTCGGCGTGGAGTTTTACCGAGTGCACTTTCGTTTCTGCCCCGAGCTCGAGCACGACGCGACCGGACACCACGTCCCCGCTGCTGAACACGGGCGGAGAGTTCACATCCGGAGAGTCGAAAAGCACCTGGAACTTCTTCACCTTGTCGAAAATCATCTTTCAGAGAGCGAACTTTCCCGAGACTAAAGTACTGCGTGTCGCCTGCGATCTGCGTCGCTTCTCGCGTGCTGCAAAACAAAACTAAAACGCTTCTTCATAGCTCTATAGGTCCTTTAACTAGGAAGAAAAGGGGGCGGGGAAACGCTCGTGATTGTGCCAGGATTGGCTGCTCGCGGTAAACATGACTGGGTGCGCAGAGCTCGCGTGGGCAGAAGCTGCACGATGATTGATGCTTGCAGGTTGCTCTCGGAGAAAAACAAGCTGACTGAGCATGCGTTCAAAACAAAACACATCGAGACACCAAGTGTACACGCTGTTCCATGCAAATAAGAACCGACGTCGAAATGAATCGAAATGTAAATGAATCAACTCCAATACACGCCGCAAACTTTTACAGTCACACACGATAACTTGTAGATATATATGTATTTATACGTGTATATAACTCTTGTCTTATCTTTTAAGTTTCAGAATGAGGATTTAGTACTCAAAACACAGAGCTACCTTAAAAAAAAAAAAAAAAAAAAAAAACTTTCTCCAGCCTCTCTTTGTGCAAAACAACAAAACTGCCTTCCTTCCTTGTCAACTGTGAACAGCGCCTGGACTATGGGCTCACAGTGTATCTCGGGCTCCCTCTGGTGGTTACAAACGGAATAATATACACAATAAATATACACACAGAATTAGCCAAAAAATATTAATAATAATTTTAGAAGAAAATCGTATGATGTACATTATACTGGTATAATATCAATATCATATACATCAATATATAATGTATAGCAATAAATTTAGTATTAAAATATTTATAAAAGTTTTTCTCTTCCTGAAATGTGTATATATAGTTTTATCGCTCTCGCATATAATTGCTAATAATAATAATAATATAATTGTCATTTATTTATAATTGTCACACTATGGGCAATGTGGGAACGCCGATTGCCTACCTGCATATCTATGGACTGTGGGAGAAAACCAGAGTACCTGGAGGAAACCCAGCATACAGGGTGAGAACATGCAATCTCTATGATCACAAACCCAGAGGAGGAAATTGGGCCTCACGCCTGGAAGTGCAGGGCTATAGTGCTACTAAGCCACTAACCACTAAGCCATAATCCGCCTGTTTTACATAGACATTCAAAATATGCAATAAACTTTGAAAATGTGATATTGAGATGATATTGAAAACATTTGATTGTTAAGGCTGGCAACTCTAAATGAACTTCTCCTCTGCAGAAAAGAAAAGTTTTGGTCTTACTTTCCTGGTAAGGTCTTCATGAAAGCCAGTTTCATCATGGCGTTTGCAAATACTGTACTGTTTTTGCATGAACTATTTCAGAACAGCTGACCTTCATGTCTTAGAATAATAACTGAATAACCTAAAGCCATATGGGTTATTGCATAGTTTTATATATATTAGGGGTGCTCCGACTGATCGGTCGCCGCTCATAATCGGCCGATAATTGCTTTGGAAAGTTTGATCGGCAGTCTCTATAATGGCCGATATAGAAAAGCCGATCAAGAGACGCAAAACTCGCGAGACAATCTTTTTGCGCAATGCTAAAATGGTTTCACCGGCCTGCCAATTCTACGTGTTGTGTGAAAAAGACAATGCATTAGCCATCTGCAACCTGTGTAACAAGCCAATTCCATGAGGGGGGAAGCACCCAAAGCATTTTAACACCAAAAACCTCAGTAGACATTTGAAGGTTAGTCACGTAAAGGAACATGAGCAGTTTTCAAAGTTGGCTAGCGCTAAGAGAGAGCTGGAGAGTAACAGACGTTTCAAAGACAGCAACCCTACTGCATGGACAGTAAGAAGCATAAAAAATATCAGATAACAGAATAGAATTCATATGCCACTAACTCCTTTAGAATTTATCATTGATTCATGATAGTGCAGTTGTGGTTCTATCAGTTAACTGCCTTTCTTCTTGACATCACAAGAGATGTGACCTTGCAATGGCTTGTTAGGTCTGCCCTGAGAAGTGAATTAAAGTTGCAGACGGATAGAAACAGATATAGAAATGTCTATGAAATATAAGTTTTTTGTAATTTGTAGGTTTTTTTTAATTATTTATTTTTGTTGCGCAATTTATTACCTGTGGTCCTTAAAGTAAATTAGAAAAACTGAGTGCTTACTTTGGAAAACTGACTTGAAACTAAATTTTGACTACAGCCTTTTTTGTTGCAGTTTTTAGCCTATTGTTAAAGTACTCTAAAGCCAAAGTCAAAAAGACTCTGTCTGTTCTGCATGTTATTTAATTTTATACAATCTACAGGAAAGCAGTATTTGTCAAGCTCTAAGCTGTTCCCAATTACTAACCAAGCACACGCTGCTATGTTTTAAGTCGATGTGTTTCACATGTTGCTTGCCAATAAATACTGTACAGTTGTCAATTCATGATATTCCTCTTCTTGCAATTTTAATACTTAGTTTACATTGTTGTTAAATATAGTTTATAATAAATAATGCTAAATGATAAGGCTTCAAGTAGACCCTGTAATCAGTGATCAGTATCGGACGATACAGCCTCTAGTGATCGGGGATCAATGATCGGCCCCAAACATCCGGATCGGAGCACCCCCCATTTTGGAACATGGCCAAGGGGATTTGTGTTCATTCAGTGACATTCATGCTATTTGTTTTTCCTGCAAAAACTTGATAAAAATATCAGATAATGTCCATTAAGGTTCAGTTCCTCAGTGGTTTAGTAATGGCTATGGTACGGGGATATCAGTGATTAAATAAAAACAGAATGACTGTACAGAGGTAGTGACTCAAATTTGGAGACAAATTTTCTGCTCAAACAGTAATTTGTCATTCGCGAGTGCTCTGTGATGCAAGGTGAATATCGAGAGCTGACTCACTTCTGTTTTTTTGTGTCAATGCTGAAACCCTGCAATGTCATGTAATCAAAATACTTCACTTTAATTTAGAGCTTTTACAAAAGCACTGGCCAGGTTCGACGCAAAACCAATACTATCCATGTTTGCCATACACTGGACATAAGAACTGCACACATATATAATCATATGTTGTTTATTGTTAATGCAGGGATGCTTACTGTATTTACAGTACCTCATTGCATTTTAAGAGAAGCTTACAGACAAAGAAAATATTTCTTGTTTTTAAAGCCTAGTCTGGTGTTCCGGAGTAAATCATTAACTTGAAATACTTGTGGATTTTTCCATGAAAAGTTTCTTCAGTTTGATTTGCTTTATTGATTGGGCTTTATTTAGCACAGTCAGTCCCTGTAAGTTGAAATCCCTTTGACCTGGCAAGAACCAAGAACTCTGGCAACGCAAAAACCGATAGTAATAAAAATCACGCGTTCCTCATCTACTCATCTCTATTCATCATAATATGAGAAGTGGAAAAAGGTGTTATCTTCCAGGTGATTACAGCCATCACGACATCTACTTTTCCATTAACAGTGCGTGCCATACTCAAGGTTAAAGTGTGCTTCCTTATCAGATATAAGTGTTATCATTATTACAACCACTATAACAAATGAGTATTATAGAAATCACAAATCTCTAATATCTCCAACTACTGTAGTGTGCAATCCAACAGGGATGGATCATGTAAAATACAGTGTTATTTTGAGGTTTAAATGACATAATAGTGGTGGAAATCACTAATAGGAGTTATACACACACACTAGTATAACTATTAGTAATTATAGTTACAGCATTAGTAGCTTTGGTCAGCTTGCACATTTGTGTCTACCGACTATGTGTCTGTGACTTACTGTCTTCATGGATGTCTGGAATTTAATTCGGGATCAATAAAGCATCTATCTATCCTTCTATCCATCTATCTGTTATTTGTGTAACTGATTGACAACATAATATCTTAAATAATATCTTCTTAAATGGTACTGTAATTTTAATTTTCATGTGAATTACATGTGAAAATGTTTTTTGTTCCTTTTAAAGAAAAACATTTGTCGTTTATTTAGTGGGTATCTTTCACCTTGAAAATAAGCGTTGCACCTTTAAAGTTATTTACAGTTAGTGAAGCCTTTTTAAGGCACGCTATATTCACATATCTGATTGACAAATTAATATTGAGGGGGGTAGAAAGAAAGTGGTCTGGCACTGCAGAGGCACTGTAGCTGGGATTTGGGCATTTGTGTGAACCCATGCCTTCCGTATGACCGGAGTGAAACCTACCAATGAGCCACCAATGCCCATACTCCAGCATCAAGTACCTTTATGAATTAATATAATGGTGGAATAGATTTTTGCACACTATTTGGATTTCTTACTCACTTATCGTCTATACTGCTTTATCCTGTATACAGGGGTGCACCATGCCAAGCCATCTCAGCGCACACACACTATGGACAATTGGGGGACGCCAATCTCCATGTCTCTGGACTGGACTGGACTGTGGGAGGAAACCCACCAAGCAATGGGAGATGCACACAGACCAGAGGCAGGAATCGAACCTGGACCCTGAAGGTGCAAAGTGGCGGTGCTAACCACTAAGCCACGGTACATATTAATTCATAAAGGTACCATTATGTACAGATCATCTCGAAATATTAAGATGATCTGTATATTCTTATTATGTTGCAAAATATTCTTGGCTGCAAAAATAAGATCTAAAACCATGTAACCTTCTAGGCAACTCGATGGAGGACGTGGTGTTTTTGTCACCATCTGGAGCTGATGTTAAACTGGTAGGTGAAGATTAAAGCTACTGGAGCTTTGGACTGGACTTAAAAAAAATGCAGTATTACAGTAACACACCTTGTACCAGATGCTGTATCTTCCTGAAGTAAGAGATCCTGGAGGTGTAGTCGTTGTAGACGGTGTTCGTCCCGACTCCTCTGTGCTCCAGCCAGTGAGCAGAAGCGACTCCCCTGCCCTGCACCTTCAGAGCCCGGATGTCCATCTGTCTGTGCAGCTCCAGCACCACCTTCCCGCTCACGGTGTCCCCGCTGCTGTACACCGCCTCCCCGGGAGCGTCCAGCTCCACAGCAAGCCGCCGCAGACCTGTAGCGTTCATAGCTGGTGAAGACTAAAAAAAAAACAAAAACGAAAAGACACATCTGTAACAAAAACACAGTTCCATAAAATAGTATAATATTGTGCAAAATGCAAAATCCTACCGAGTCTCTGCCTGAGCGCTTCACACACGCACGTGCAGCGAACTTTATCCTCGCCATGTGTTTGTCTCGTCACGCCCCCTTGTTCGAGACAACGCCCACTCCAAGTCAACATGCACCCGCCGACCACGCCTCCTTACCCGCCCACCAACAAAGACGAGAACCACCTCCGCTTGCTTTTAAGAATGACCACGCCCCTTTCCACGCCCCCTACCAGGTCGAAGAACTTTTCCATGAAAATTTACTCCGTTCTAATCACACAAGGTAAGTAATCAATAAATAAGTTTTTGAAATAAGATTTTGGAAAATGTAAACAACTAAAAACAAAAAAGAACCCTATTTTTACTATTAAATAATTCCTATTAATTAAATTGTCCTACTTACTGTACACACCACATCTTTTCCCCTCTTATTGCATATCCATAGGCCTTTAATTCATACATTTTATTTTATAGATTTATAAATTTTGCATTATCTATTTTATAATATATTTCATTTTATTGTAACTGTCTTCTTCTTTGTCTTTCGGCTGTTCCCTTTCTGCCTCCACCTAACCCTATCCTTTGCTTCCTCTTCTCTTATACCAACTAACATGTCCTTCTCACTGCATCCATTAATTTTTCTCCTTGGTCTTCCTTTAGAAGACAGTTCCAACCTCAGCATCCTTCTACCAATACGCTCACAATCTCTCCTCTGAACACGTCCACCTCAATCTAGCCTCTCTGACGTTATCTCCAAAACATCTAACATGGGTTGTCCCTCTGATGAACTCATTCTTGATCCTATCCATCCTTGTCACTCCCAAAGAGAACCTCAACATTTTTTAGCTCAGCTACCTCTAGCTCTGCCTCCTGTCTTTTCATCATTGCCACTGTCTCTAAGCCGTAGAGCATCGCTGGTCTCACCACTGTCTTGAACACTTTTCTTTTCATTCTCGCTGATAAACCTTTTTCCACCCGTTCCAACCTGCCTGTACCCGCCTCTATCTT
This sequence comes from Clarias gariepinus, assembly GCF_024256425.1. NCBI lineage: Eukaryota > Metazoa > Chordata > Actinopteri > Siluriformes > Clariidae > Clarias > Clarias gariepinus. The sequence goes on along the minus strand of NC_071114.1, from coordinate 8,706,218 downwards.
CGTATTCCATCACATCTTTCCTTTTTTAAGATTTTATTTTGTTTAAGCATTCAATTTAACAGAATTTTTTAAAAATGCATTTAATGAAATTATGACATATTTAATCTATTTGGGTGATATAAAGCACGGGTAACATAAATTAATGTGCAAACTTATGTTTGATATTTAAGAAAAAAATGTTCAGCTTCAGATAAATTGCTGATGAATGAGCAGTCAAACACGAGTAGGGACTAATTTAAAGGTGCACTAGTGTTTTTTTTTTTTTTTTTGTCATACAACCAACCTGGAAAATAGGTTAAACATGCTAAAAAACATAATGTATAAGAGAAGGTAGGTGAGAAAACAAATAAATCCAATTGTACACTTCCATTGGGTGGTATGGTGGCTTAGTGGATAGCACTGTCGCCTTGGACCTCAGGGTCAAGGTTTGATTCCCGCCTCAGGTTTGTGTGAATGGCGTTTGCATGTTCTCCCCGAGCTAGTTGGCTTTCCTCCAGGTACTCCGGTTTCCTTCCACAGTTCAAACACATGTAGATTAGGCTAATTGGCTAAAGTCTCCCAGTATAGACTCTGTATACAGGATGAAGCAGTATAGAGTGCATGAGCATACACTTCCAAATGAGTAAAAACAGTCTGGGGAAGAATGACATTTGTTTGTGTCAGGTGTTCAAATATTTTCGCCCATCAGTACAATACAGAGGGATAGCAATGGGTATCATCTTACTGAAGCAATGTGCCTACTCCTCCTTTGGATCAGGTACAGTGTGCTTTTCATTACAGAAACTGCCAGCATCTTTATCCTGCTCCAGTTTTCTTACTCTTACATTAGGTAACAGTATGTATGCAAATTCACTTAAAATATTTTCTTAATTTCATTTTTTTCCCCCCATTTCCTACTACTGTTCTCATGACCTGGTCTTAGTTACTCTCTGGTTAGGTTTTTTTACTCTGGAACCTTATGACAGATACATGATAAAATATATCATATGATTGGCTCAGCATGTGCAGTAATATACCCTAACTGGCAGGCAAGGTCTCTGGGGCTAAGGGTAATGCAAACATATGTCAACATTTTTTTTTCTTCGTGTGTAAGAGTGTGCATGGTGCCCTGTGATCCCATTCAGACTTTATTGCTACCTTAGTGGAAGCTGTGCATCCACATTTTCCTTCAATTTCCTTAAAGAACTTCAAATAAAACTCTACTGGTGATTTGCCATTTTTAAAAAACAATTTAACAAAAGCAGGAAAATAAAAAGATCAAAACTGTCCAACAATATATTTATTTGTTCATTCATTAATTTGAGCAACAGCTTTGTTTTGGTTAGGGGATGGTGGATCCTGGGGTCTGTTCTGAGAATATAATCAAAATGCATCCAGATGAGTCTCTTCTGAAGTCCTTCACAGTAAGCCATACACTTTTACAAACTCTGTCTAAAGACAAATGCATTTACACTTTGATGCGAAAGAGATCAAACGTCACTGCTGACTTGTTTTCTGCATTTGCGTTTTGAAATCACATTGCATTTCACTGGAGAATACCAGAAAATCCATACAGGGTCCAAAAATCAAAGGCTTGACTGTGTGTGTATGTGTGTGTGTGTGTGTGTGTGTGTGTATCTTTTAATAAAGTAAGTCCTTTGGTCACTTTGATGCTGATGGTGACGAAGATGATGAGGATGATTATAATGACTAAACATCCATGACCGTCACTTGTCTCATGCAACAATTTGAAACACATGATGTGACCGCATTTCCAAACATATTCCTAGACTTGATGTTATCACTTTGTTAAACAAAACATTGGTGAATACATAGCCTACTTTTGAAACTGTTGCTTAACAGAGGAGCTTGTTGGCAAGCAGGCTATTTGTTGAATAGAGACCTTTGCTCTACATGCAGGTGAACAGCAGAGTTTGTTTTAGTGATTGTGAATGTGATAGTGTGATGTAAATTAGGCAATGTATTCACTTAACACAAAACAAAGTTAAAAAAGGATCTCATGTCCTCTTAGAGGGGACGGTAGGTTGAAGTCAACTGATAAAGTTTTAAAGCAAAATCTATCCAAGTTTAAGGTTAAATGGCTGTCCCAGGAGCGAAGGCTTCTCTGTTGTTTGAAAGAAAATCAACGGAAATGTCCCAGGAGGGCAGTGGGTGACAGGCCCCAACAAATATTTTGGCTCCACGCATATCAGTTGACAGAACCGTCTGTATTGAACATATAAACCGCATGTTTAACCATGTGCAGTTCAGGCATACCATCTTTGCATGTCTGCTTGTACAAGATTTATGGAGTACTGTATATTAGATCAAAACCCATACAAACCCCAATGTTTACTGCCACTATCAGCTGCTATCAACAAACCCAGATCTCTACCACATAAACACTGGACAATACAGGACGATTTCACATCAAGCCTTACCAGAGCCCTAACAGCACGCAGTTTTATGTACATATAGTATAGGTAACATTAAAAAGTCAACCGTTCCTGATTGAGTTGCAAGCTGTTCTGATGTAAAATATGAAACCAAAATATTATTGTTTTTAAACATTTAATATATGGGATATAACAGCAACAGAATTTAACTAAAATAATACATTCTTTAAAATAATTAAATTTACCTGGCTGCATAAGAGTGAACATATTTTAGGATTGCCAGCCAGTGTACAGCAGCCCTGGAGCAGATAGGGTTAAGGGCCATGCTCAAGGGATCAACAGTGGCAGCTTGGCAATGCTGGGGTTTTAACCTCTGACCTTCCGGCCAGTAACCCAGAGCCTTGGTGGGTTGAACAAATAGTTGTAATACAACACACAGTCTTTTTGTTTAAGCATCTGCCAGCTTGGCTCATCTTGATTTCACTTTCTCTTGCAAAAATGCCCCATTTGCAAAGGAGCTCTTTTGTGCACATCTTTCTTCCGGTCATTCCACAGATTTCCAGTAGGATTTAGGGTTTTTTTCGACACTGACTGGGCCTTTCCGAAAGTTTGGATTTGTGTGTTGGGTCTTTATCATGCTGAAAGATAAACTTCTTTTCTTCATTTCAGCTGTCGAACAAAGGACTGCAGGTTTTAAGTCAAAGATTGATATTTAAAACTATCTACAGTACAGTATGATTCCCTCTATCATGACCAGGGTCCCATTTCCAGCTTTAAAAAAACCAGCCGCATAACAATGCTGCCACCACCATGTTTCACTTTCGCTGATCACTTTGTTCTTCGGGTGATCAGCAGTCTTTGCAGCAAAACCTCTTTTTACTTATGTAGACCTAAAAATAACTTCCCTGACCTTTGAGATTCTCAATGTTGCTGTGTCATATCCAGAATCACACATACTTAAAAAAATACAAAAATCAGAGCTGCTGTTACAGAAAAAGAACATCTTCCTACCAATCGTGAAGCTAGGAAGCCTGGACAGGGTGCCAATCCATTGCAGTGCACACCCACTAACAACAACAGGCAATTTGGGAACGGCAATTAACCTAACCTGCACGTCTTTGACCTGCTGGAGGAAACCAGAATACTTTGAGAACACCAACCAAGAACAGGGAAAACACATACAGTACACAAACCATCCACAGACTCAAGGTGGGAATTAAACCAACAGATCTGGTGCTGCGAGTCTACAGTGCTAACCACTACGCCACCATGTCAAAACCTGAGATTCATCATTAAGTAAAATAAGTATATTGTTTTGATTGTTATGAAGTAAAATTAACAGTTAGCAGGTATGATATGGTTACACTTTCAAAAATAAATTTCTCAGGTAATAAATTTCCCTCCACAAGAGAGAGGCCTCATTCACTTAAAATGAGACGGGTTCAGACATGAACAACTGCATGTTGGTTCAGAAAGGTTGAAGAACCCGTACAGAACAAATAAGGCAAGACATTTTCAAGGTGAGAATTTCTCTTACAGAGAATTTCGACTATTACAATGTGCTAGTCATTTTAACAAAATGTAATCCATTCAACAAAAATAAACTTGGATTAACTTAACTAGCATTCTGTAGCAGTGAATAACTTATACATGTTTTTATTTGTGCCATGGGGAGGCGTATCATGCTTCAGTTTTGCTTTTAAAAGTTAACTACAATTACACCATCAATTAAAAGCTTTTGTTATTCATATAAAGTTAAATTGCCACGTAGGTTTTTGTGACTGACTAAATTTGGTAGCCTTTGGAGCTTGGATGCTTATGTGTGAGACAGGAAAGTCTCTAGTTTCTTGCTACAGTGTTGCTTTTGTGGCAAAAAATCCTGCCAAGATCAAGCACATGCTTCCTAAGGTATGATGATCTCCGGAAAGAAGGATGTTGCTCGTCACCCATTCAAATGATATTAACTAATGGACTTTTTTCAGATCCTTTCCCCATCATTAGCACAATACTGTTAAAATATACAGAGAAGTAGCCATCCGCCGCCTAATTATTACCTTGGGGAGAAGGAGGAGAAACTTTTCAAGGAATTTGATCTAAGTAAAAACAAAATCTTGCAAAAATTAAATCCTTACTGAAAAACACAGGGCAGAAGAACTGTTCTCTGTTGGTTTGAATTTTATAGCATGTTCTACTTGCGTCCATCTCATAACTAACTTATTGTATTAATTTCTTTAATTAGCCACAAGTTGAGCCATTAAATATATAGTTATCTTTTTTCTGGCGAAAATCTAAAAAAAAACACAGTCCTGCGTTATCTTTTCATTATGTTTTGTGAATTTACTGTAAATCATTTCATTCCTTTTCTCTAACAGTAGACATGCAACCTGTTTATTTAGCAAATTTAATTGAATTTACTTACAGCCTACAATGCCACATTACTCATTATCTTTAATACGCTAACCGTCCTTTTTTTCCCCTGGGACTTGGAAGTCAAAAATCCAAATTGACTTCCACAAGTTGAAAGACAATCTCGAAAATCCAATCACATCACTTCTTCCTGTCATGTGATCAGAAAAGTGAAAAAACTACCTACTACAGCTGCTGTGAGTGAACTAAATGCATTTAATGGATTTTTAGAGAATCTTAATGGCAACAAAGCATGTTTACAATCAATTACTACCACTACAGTTACATTAGTATTCAGGGACTGGGACTACAGGTACGAGTCGTTTAATGTCCGCAATACATTCTGTGAATTAGCACTACCTCCACTATGTTTAGTAGCTATGATGTAGTTCATAGTAATATTTTTTGGAAGAAAATTGGGCACAGCAATAAATACAACAGTCAAAATATGTGTAAAAAATTGTGTACAAGAGACAAGAATACACAAGTGGTGTCCAAGATGCCCTGAGTTGCTTTGTCTGCTTTTGTTCATGCCATCTTCTTCTCTATTAAGATTTATGAACTCTATTACACTGTCTAACCTTTTGAAAAAATGTAGCAAAAATTGCATAGTTAAAATATCAAAACATGACTGCAGTCTGGTTTATATTTATAGCACCAGTGTTGCTTTTGTGCCAACAAACCAGTCAAAAGTTTGGACACACTTTCTAATTCAGTGGTCTTTCCTGATTTTTATTCCTTTCTTGCTGAAATCTCACTGATCAGTTTATATTGAGATGTGTCTGCTACTTATGCTTTGTAAATCCTTCATAACGGCTCTAAGGCCTTGTGCCCCAAGTATCCTGGGATAGACGCCAGGCCCTCGACCTCGAACCTGTACAGGATAAGTGGTATAGGGGACGAATTAATTAATGAATATATGTGAAGTTTCTTTTGTCTATAAGAATATTTTAATTTTAATTCCATGTGTTAATAAACAACTGCTGTTACTTTATCATGTGCCATCATAATATCATTAGCTTACTGGCCTTATTTGGACTACTTTTCCGACAACTTCCATAGCTGTACGTATCACAAGATAATTGTGATGCGCTGATTCAAGCTTATTGATGTTACATTCAAATTCATTTCTAAACTGAAACCCTTGACTATTCATAGACAGAACATTATGAGTCAATGGTTTCAGTTCCTGACAGAATGTTCTGCAGCCTGCACATCTAATACCAGAAGTGTTCTATTTGAGTTCATCTGATCTGACGTTCACCTCGATCTGCCAGCACTCCACCAGATGGATAAATCCAAGAGCTTGACTCAGCTTTCCTGAAATGTTGGCGCTGTAAAACACTCAGACTATTCATTACTCTAATAGTCTTGAAGCTATGGTTGTGTGAACCGGGAGATATTTGTGGTTTTACTGAGTAAACATAAAAATGTTTAGCATACTGTACACTGAAATGGCATGGATGAAGAGACATGCTAATGTTATTCAATTTAATTCAATTTTATTTATATAGTGCTTTTAACAATGGTCATTGTCTCAAAGCAGCTTCACAAAAAATTAAAGAATTTTTCAACAGGGAACCCATCCTCATCTGGGTGATAACAGATAGAAATAACATCATGTGTGTTGTGCAGGTGAAAGTTCAATATAACAGAAGTTGTGTAGATTCAGTTCAGCAGTAGGTGCAGAGGGCAGATGGGGTCTGGATCACTGGGAGCACAGGAGCAGGATGTGTAGCTCCAGCCATCATAAAGCAGAATCCAGCTGGAGCTGGTCCTTCTCTGGATGCCTTAGAAACCGCGCAGGGTTGGCCTTTGTCTACTAAAGCTGGCAAATCTCCAGATGCCTCGAGATGGGTAGAAAAATACAGAAAAGATGGAGAGAATTAGCGTAGTTGCCAGGATAGATGTACTGGAGTATGAGGTTATGGGATGAGTTACGCGTATGTCAGATTAAAGAGATGCGTCTTGAGTCTACTTTTAAACTGGGAAACTGTGTCTGAACCCCGAACACTGTCTGGAAGGCTATTCCAAAGCTTTGGAGCTAAATATGAAAATGCCCTGCCCCCTTTTGTAGATTTTAAAATTCTGGGAACTACCAGAAGTCCGGAGTTTTGTGATCTTAAGGAACGTGGTGGATTATAGCGTATCAGAAGACTGGTTAGGTATGAGGGAGCTAAACCATTTAAAGCCTTGTATGTAAGTAGTACTATTTTGTAATTAATTCTAAACTGAACAGGTAGCCAGTGCAGGGATGATAGTATAGGTGTTATATGATCATATTTTCTGGATCTAGTAAGAACCCTAGCGGCTGCATTTTGGACTAACTGAAGCTGGTTTTTTGAGGATGCAGGACAACCGCCTAGTAATGCATTACAATAGTCCAGTCTGGAGGTCATGAATGTATGAACTAGTTTTTCTGCATCAGATACGGATAGGATACCCCTAAGTTTGGCAATATTTCTAAGATGGGAAAAGGCTGTTTTTGTCTCATAGATACTGAATTATTAGAAAGTTAGACCTGCTGACAGAGAAATTTAACTTGAGCTGCACTGAATTCTGATCCAAGGTGGTACTGTATAAGACTTTACAGGATCTGAATCAGCTGGCATAGCACCATCTGCTGGTCTAAAGCCCATTTCTAGTTTGGTCAGGAAGAAAAAAGATCTGGTATGCACCTGTAAGTTAAACCTCAACACCTTTTTAACAGCTTCTCAAGGACCTGCTTTTCAACAAACTGCTTTGAAAAGCACTGCAGCTGTAACTCTATCACTTACTCACTAATTCTCTATACAGCATATCTTGCACAGGGTCGTGGGAGCCCTGGAGCATATTCCAGGGGACTTGGGGCACGAGATGAGGCACATCCTGGACAGGGTGATAATGCATCGCGGGGCACACGAGCACTCACATAATGTGGGTAATTTGGAGACGCTTTGGCACTGCTTGTCTTTGGACTCTGGTAGGAAACCGGAGAACCTGGTGGAAATCAACCAAGAACAGGGAGAACATGCACACAGACCCATTGTGGGAATCGCACCCTCCGTCAAAAAAGTCATTCAGAAACTTTTCTCAGGGTGAGGTGTAGCTCACTGGTTAAGGCATTGACCTATGGTTCAGAAGATCCCAGGTTCAAATCCCACCAAGTTGTCCCTAGTAGGCCTTGAGCAAGGCCCTCAACTGCTTATATGTATAATGAGATAAAAATGTAAGTTAAATGCTCTGTAATCAGCATTGACATATAATGCTTTAACCTGTACATTACAAACACGTGATTAAAATGTATGAGTATTCAAGTAAAACCAGGAATTACAGTACACAGTTATGATAGTAAAACTATTTTTACAGTATTTCTCTATATAATCCCCTGCTACACTAATGCACTTACCTCAGTGTTTCACCAGCACTTGGGTACCATCAAGGTAGAAAGTTTTCCCAGTATGCCGGAACCATTATCGTACTGTCTGCTTCACGTCTTAAATTGATGGTCCCTCACTGTGTGGAACGTCTTCGATGCTGGTTTCCCCTCTGTTAAACTTCATCCATCTGTGCACTTTGTTTGTCAATGGTGTCATCTTTGTAAACATGCTGTATCACAGTGGGAGACCATCGACTGCAACAAAGTTTTTCAAATTGGATTTGAGAGGTTGGTTCAACGATGGTGCAAATGCTTGCAAAGGCTTATCATAAAAACTATGTTAAGTGGTACCTTTATATAGAGGAGGAGTTACTGTAGTGAAGGCTGATGCACAACTTTAGACTAAACTATTTTCTGCTGCGCCATTTAAGATGTCTTCTTATGTTTGTATGACTTTCAGATAACATAATGAAATGTAGGCAGATGTTAAAAAAGCTGTCTAAATATAATACAATCATCCTACTATGAGGGGTTATCAAAAAGTTTAGAGATTTGCAAGCTCTGTTTCTGCCGTCGGGATCATACACCCAAGTTTTGACAATGGTAATGATCCTTGACATGAAGGTCAGGTCATCCGCGGCTCGTTGATGGAGTTCTTGACAGACACAATGTTTGTTCTGCTTCTGGGGACGAACCTGGCCGCAATGATGTGGACTGTTCTCCTACAATCCTCATGCACAAGTTGCTGAATGGTTTCGTCATTTTCGGAGGTCGAATGCATTGAAGGTCTTCCTTACATCTCATCATCTTCCAGTGCTGTTTTCCCACTCCTGAAGCGCACCTCAAACTTATTGCAGCGTCGCCGATTCATGTCAAACATCTTTGGCATATTTGCCCAATTTCACGCATAATATTAGAATAATAATTTCACGTTTGCTGCTTGTACTAACTTGCTGTACATGATGAAATCGCAGACGTGGTAACGCATGCGGTCAGAATATCACCAGCTCCCGACGTACACAGGACGATGTCTTTTGGCACTGACACTGACTTATGAAGATCAGTGTCCCCTGTGACTGTGCGTGCAGCCTTGTGCTGCCATCTGTTGGCGTGTTACAAGACTAACATACCACCTTGTACAGTATGTTTCTATATTATTTTTCTAAGTTCACAAGGCCAAGGGAAACATAATAGTGAACTGTAACTCACCTTAGCTTCGGACGTGTTAACAGTATAAACAATTTTTCACAGAAGGCAAATCAGTACCTTTTATTGTTAATATAAAGATTTCTCATATTCCAACATTACAAAATTGTATTTATGCAAATCATAGCCGTTATTGTGAACGGAAGGGCAAAGAGCTGCTCAGGGAGGAATAGTTATACCAAAAATGATCAACATTTCTAGTTCAATCGGGAAGAGAAGAGATCTGGTATACAGCCTTAAGTTTAACCCTCAACTCTGTTTACAAGCTCTGTTTCTGTCGTCGTACCCATACACCCAAGTTTTGACAATGGTAATGATCATTGACATGAAGGTCAGGTCATCCGCCTTTTTAACCTTTGTATCTGTTTAACTGGTGTTAGTAGAAATACCATGTTTTATCCAAATATGCAAAATTCACATCTAACAATCAATCTTATGAATTCATAGCGTTAGTATAAAGTCTTTGAGAAGGAAGTTACAGCATACTGTGTGAAGAATTTTAAAGGGCAAGCAGTAATATTTGAAAGTTATTTATCTGGAAATTAAAGGAGGCGTCAAATCAGATGCAGTAATAAGTACGATAAATGCAAAAAGCACTGAAGAGAAATTCTGTTCACAGGAACGTCCTTTATGGAAATAGGTTTTTTTAAGATGTCCAAGCTGTCTCATACCCTGTACGTAAATGACCAAAAGTATGTGGACACTCAATCATTTATATTAAACGTGCTCGTTAAACACCCTATTCCTGATAACCTCCCAATGTTCTGGGACGGATGTCTACTACACATTGGATGATGGCTGTCGGGGCTAATGTGTTCAGTAAGGCTATGATTAGTGCTCTGTATTCGGGTCATTTGGGTTCTTTCACACCAACCTTAGCAAATCATGTCTTTATGTACTGTGCCTTGTAGAGAAGGACTTTCATGCTGAAACATGTCTGAGCTCTCTGCATGATGGTACAGCATTTTAAGACTTTCTGTACAATCGTGTGCTTCCGAATTTGAGGTAGACCCACATACGGGTGTAGCGGGTGTCCGTGTACTTTGGGCAATGGTAGATAATAATATAAAGATTTCCAAACCCATTAGAAGTGAAAAGGAAAGCAGCATTTATAATGATAAGAGTGGAAACTAATACTGAGTGTACTTGTAAACTAATGGCCTAGTGTTTCATCATTATAGTTGCTAAAGCTCCATCTGTCTGAACCTCTGGCAGAGGTAATGAAGACCGTCAAAAAATTTACATAGATCTTTGCTACAAGCTCGACTTCAACAAATAAACACTATTATATGGAGTAGTAGCGTTTCTGTAACTATACATCCTTTGAATCATTCATTAGTTTATAATACACATATATCTGCAATGTACATCTTATTACATATTACTGTATTACAAAGTTTAAAGGAGATCTAGTTTGGACCTTTAGTTTAATCCCAGTTTACTTCTTAATGCAAATCTCCCAACATGTACTCCACTATTATTGTCATTGTGCTCTTAAATAGAAAAAGAACAGTTCTGTGCAAAAGTCTTGAGCCCCATTTATTCCTTTATATTTTACTTCCAAAGAGTCGGCCATTCTTGTATTTTCTTGAGAAACAGTTCTCCAGGCTTCCTGAACGACTTTTTTTGCCCCATATTTTCAGTCCAGTCCCTGTACCTGACCAATTAATTTGGTTTGTTAAGCCACACAGTGACCCATTAACTATTCAAGAATAAGAAATATCCAATTAAGACATGAACCAGTGAGAAACGGGTGCAGATGATGACAGGGAAAAATATGCTCCATGCACAGATGCACAGACCTGAGACGGGAATTGAACCCTCAACCCTAGATCTTCAAGTTGCAGTAAAACATGTTCCTATTTGTTTATAATTTCATTCGCTTAATATGAAGAAAAGAGGGGTGGCTCGAGACAGGTGCACAGTACTGTACTGTACTGCATTCGAGAAATATCATCAAATCAACAAAACAAACCCTGGAATCTTTTTTGTGTACCTTTTAGCAGGATTGTTGTACTGTATATAGAGCTAATATTTCACTTCACATCACTTTTCAGTCCAGTTTTGTACAACAAGGTGCTGTTTTGCTTCCTCACAGGAGCTGATGATCTATCAGGTCGTGAAGAGAGTGAAGAAAGGGATGAGAACTAAATGCGTAACAAAGAGCATGCTTGTTTTTTTTCACAAGAGCTAATGGAAATGATGAAGAATAAAACCCCAATCTTGGTATCTGCCTCTAAGGTTTAGTGACGAAGTGCGGTGCAGTGTTACCAAGCCTCCTCTGAGATTTGAAGAAAGTAGTGTAGCTGATGCATGTTTAATAGGAATTAAGTGGCATGCTTCATCTCTACACGCCTGTATGATTCATCAGTCTGGTGCCCGATATCAAGGCTGCTATTTCTCTAGAAAGGTGGCCAGGCTCTTTCTCAGGCTGTTCAGGTCACAAATCTTGACGTCCAGCACTTCGATGACTTTCCGCACTTCGTTCTCCGCCTGCTGCCGTGCGTCCAGCGAAGACGCCAGTTTCTGCTCCGCTTTCTGCACTTGCTGTTCCAGCTCGAGGTTCCTCTGCTCCAGCTCCTAACGACGCAAAGCAGAGACGCTTCCAGTTACAGTACACTAAAATCTACTTTACTGCTGCACTAAGAGGGATTATTAACAAAGGACCTCAAGCTTACCTGCATTCTTTTAGTAATCTCTTCCCTCTCCTTCTCCAGATCTTGGAAATCAGATTTACTGCTTTGTAGCTTTGTAATTTCCTGCAAGCGTAAATATATTTATTCCTCGGTTTTATGACAGAAATGGGCCGCGTTGAGAAATGTACAAATCCCAAACAGCTTCCAGAACCAGGAAAGGAATCAGTAAATATGAAGCATGAATTACATAATGAAGTAGCAATTCCTTATACCAACCATCGAACTGAACTGAAAAGCTTTGTGTAAAAGTAAATGCAATTAAAAATCAAAAAAAAAATTTTTATTATTATATATTCCTTTAATCTCGCATGAATTATGCACACATTTTTGAGCAGGATTAAATTGGATTAGTATCTCACACACACCTACAGTATGTGCATGCTGATCTTTTAAACTGTAAAAAAAAAAAAAAAAAGTTTCTCATTAAATAGACGTACTTCATCTTTAGCCTTTAGAATGGCCTCCATGTCTTCTACAGACTGAAAGAGGTCCATGGTTCTGTTCTCACACGATGCAGCTTTTCCACTTGAGCTCGATTCCAGCTCGGCCACCTGAAATCCACAACGAGACGACAGTGAATAATTTCTCCTTACAAATCAAATCAGACCACTTTGTCTTGTGCGATCTGGAGGAGAAAAAAAAGAAAAAAAGTTCTTCACGACGTATCGTCATCATCGTAAATCCCTTTACGAGCGGCGTGTGTGAACTCCAGGAAACCTTGGAGTTCGTTGCAGCTGTTTTGCCTCCTTACAGTTCACATTGTAAATTTGCCATGACCTAGATACAGTTCTTTCAAAGCACGAGTTAAATGTCTGGCTTATACAGAAGTAATAAATCTTCGCTCGGTCACTGAAAAACCCTTGAAGCATGTCCAAACAGGGTCAGGACACCTCTTGATTTTGAGCACACCCGGGCTGTAGTGCGCTGATCATATTTCGGCTTCTATTATATTACGACAAACTAACAGCAGAACGTTCGCCAGAGTCCCTTTTTTTTTTCTTTTTTTTCCACATTAGAGTCAGGGTGATGCATTGTACTCATGCAACTCTTCCCATGAGACCTGAACTACATTGCACCACCTACTTGTTCTTTCCTTTATGCACCATAAGCCTTATTCAAAGCAGGTGAATTAAATTCAGTGTTGGGAAAGTTACGTATATTCTGAATTAGAATTAGATCTTACTTAAGTGGATAAGTCTGCGTGTACCGTTCAGACTATGCAGTATTTAGTTTACACGTCCGAGGTTGCCAAATATTTCCCGAATAAGAGCAGAGGGTTTTAAATAGCGTCTAGACAAGCACCGGCGCAAAGCCTTGAGCCCAACAAAAAATACAGGACGCAAAATGTGGATGTAGTGGATGTAAAAACGATAGACAAAATATTGAAATAAACACGTATTAGGAGTCTTTTCTATTGCCAATATATTGCTGCATGAATGGTCATGATTGCAATTTCAACATTATTTACTGCTAATTTGGATTAATTTAACAACATGGGTATAAAAAAAGCACTTGATGCAGCACTTCGCATACAGTGCTGTGAAAAAGTATTCGCTCCCTTCTGAATAAATCCAAAATGCTTTAGAAAAAAAAAAAAAAGCTGTCCAAACCTGCCTGGCCCTATGTGAAAAAGAAAAACCTAATTACTGGTTGTTGGAAGCAACAACTGCAATCAAGCATTTTCGATAACCGGCAATAAGTCTTTCACATCGCTGTAGAGGAATTTTGGTCCACTTTACTTTGCAGAATTGTTTTAATTCAGCCACCTTGGGAAGGTTTCGAGCTTGAACGGCCTGTTTAAGGTCATGCCAAAGCATCTCAATGGGATCCGGACTTTGACGAGGCTACTAAAATCTTTTTTTTTTCCTTTTCAGCCATTCAGAGGTGGACTTGCTGGTGTGTTTTATTATCTCACTCATTCAGGGTCGCAGAAAGCCTGGAGCCTATCCCAGGGAACTCGAGGCAAGAAATTAAGTGAGTGCCAATGGGGTGCCAATCCATCGCATGGCACAAGCACAACACACACATACTACGTGTGCAGTTTGGGCTTTTTTTTTTTTTTTTATGTAATTCTAAATGTGCAGTTCATTAACAGAATTTAAAGCAGTCTTTAAACTTAGGCTCAATAACAGACAAGTCTGGGGTAGTGAAACCAAAAGATCCATGTAGAGTCTGCCCTGAACAAAAAAAAAAAAAAGAAAAAAAATCGAAGAAAAACAACTGGCCTGGTCTCTGAGTCTGTGCGTCTCCTGCTGATACTCAGTGAGCTGACTTTTCCACTGTTCGATGCTGCTGTTGGCTTCCCGGAGAGCCGTGACAAGCTTGGAGTTGCTCTCCCTCAGAGTGAATAGCTCGGTCTCCATGCTTGTCTCACATATGGATCTATAAAAAACAGATTATGTATGATAAGAGTATGATATGATCTCAGAGTCAAACTTAAACACAGATCAAATTCATATCTAAAGCTGCAATGAGTATAACATAGATTAGTGTATGGAATGTATTTAGAATAAAATAACAACAGTTTGATTGTATAGAGTGAATATATATAGAACTGGTGTACTATATAAAATGGTATTATTGGATAAACAGTATTATTGGATGCATTACCCTTCAGAATGTATCTTTTTTACATACTCCTTCTTCATGGTCGGTTCCAGGTCTGCGCTCTTGCTCCGAAATAGCTTGTCCTCCCCAGAGCCATTTACACACAGAAATGCGGCTGTAGCGTGGCGATCTTCAGACAGGCCCTGAACAACAGACAGTCGAGAGGCAGAGAAGGATTCTGACTTGATAAGAGCCTCTTATTAGACTCCAAGAATAACAGACCACACTTTGTCTTACAATTATTTAATATTATTACCAACTGCTGCAAAGTAGTCTGCGGCCATGTATGCGATAAATATTACACTTTTACTGGGAGATGCAGTTATGAAATAAAACATATCCATGTTTTTTCCCCCGAGACAGGGAATAAAAAATAAACCACAAGAAACTAATGAATGAGATTTTGTTTTTTTTATCTTCAAACACACAAACACACACACACACGTATATACACTACTGTATATATGAAATGTATATATAAAATAACACATATGGCATTATATCTATCGTATATATCTATATCTTTTTATATATACGGTTGACCATTACCAGGAATTGCCCTATTATTGAATATACAGTATATTATAAAATAAATAAGCCAGGATGTATGAAATATATCTTTGTTACTTGTTAATGTTTCTTGTTAATGTACATAAATACAAACATACAGATACAGTAGTTAGTGGAGCAACTCATAAATAAATGTAACTTCATAGATGCCTCAGACTCTATATAAATCTAATCCATTAACAGTGCGTGAAGTGATAAAGCCATACTTAAGGGATCCTTATTTATTCATTTATTTATTTATTTATGTTTTCTAAATTACTTTCCTTTCATGTACCAGAGCTTTCATGCAGCACTTCAAAATGGCTTTTATTAATTGAAAAGAAGTCCATTTAAACCAGCCAAAGGCACACACTCTGTTAACTTGAATCATTTATAATACTCGAGTGGGATTAAAGGATGAAGAATTCTCCCTTAGTGACCAATTCATACCGACCTTCCACACGGCTTTAGAGAGGCATAGAGTGCTTCTTAGCTGTCCATAGTAAAACTACATTACACAAAAGGGTTCGATACAACTGGGTCGACACAAGTCCTGATCCAAAGTTTTGGACATTTGGAATTAGGCTTAGCATTTTCAACCTTTAAACCTTTATAATGTATTCATTCTTTACCATGTATTCAAGGTAATCTAACGAACACTGTATATTGTCAAGGCACAACTTTAAGTAAACTTAACTATTTATTTAGGCACAGGGTGTCATAAAGGAATCAACTCACTACATTATACAAGTATGACTGTATTGTGTTTTAATGTAATGTAGGATAAAAAAACCTGTAGAGATGAGATGTTTAAACCAGGACTGATCAGCTCAAACTTCTCTTGCGATTTCTCCCTCACAAGTCGTGCAGCCTCTTTGACTTCTTTGAACTGTTCTGAGAACTGTACAGAGTACACAAAATAAAAATCATAAAAAAACCTAAATTCAACAGATTTTTAGCAAATATTTCCAAAATTGCATTGGATGGAATTGGATGGGACAAGAGTCGATAAATGAATGTTATTCTGAACGGTGGAGTTGGAATGATGGATGGATTGATGGATGGATGGATGGATGGATGGATTGATGGATGGATGGATACATGAGAATGAAACAGATGAATGGCTGGACAACTAAATAAGTATGGGTGGCTGAATGGATGGATATATAAATTAAAAAATGGGCATTAGATGGATGGCAACATAAGTATGTGGTGGATAGAAAGATGAATGGATAGATGGAAAATGGGTATTAGATGGATGGATGGCTAAATAAGTATGGGGTGGATGGATGGATGGATTAATGAGTAAGGGATGATGGATTGCTACATCAGTATAGGATGGATGAATGGAGGGCTGTCCAAGATGAAGTTGGAATGATGGATGGATTGATGGATGGATAGATAAATGAGAACAGGACAGATGAATGGATGGACGGTAAATAAGTATGGGTGGCTAAATGGATGGATATATAAATGGAAAATGTGCGTTAGACGGATAGCAACATAAGTATGTGGTGGATGGGTGGATGGATTGATTGCTAAACCAGCATGTGATGGATGGATAGATGGCTGAAAAGTATGTATGTATGGATGGATGGATAAATGTGTATGAATCGCTGTTTTATTGATCTTGTAAGTAAAAATACACAACAGTAATTACACATTACAATCCAAATGAATTTTTAACAAGGCTAATTGTGTAATTAGGCTTTTTACTTATTTAACAGTTAAACCAATTTTGTTTGCATCATTATAATTCAGGAAGAACTGTAATTGAAGACTGCTGACCTGTTGAAGATGCTGCTCTGTAGAAAAGCCTAATCCATACACAGTGTTTGCCCTGCTGTCTGCCCACTGCCCAAACTTCTGTGATGTCTTGGTGAAGGTCATGTTGGGTGTCACAGTGCTGTTTATAATCGCCTGAGTCAAAGCAAATGGTGACAAGAACGTAACTTAAAATAAAGCCCATACAACTTGTAGTGCTCTGTATCTAGTGGTTTTACCTTTGTGCCTCCTACACTTATAATGCGATACACAGTCCTGCTGGCATCATAGAAGAAAGAGACAGTGACTGCATGCTTGCTGGCTGGAATCCAGTTTCTCTTAGTGGCCGGGTCAATCTGAAACACGTGCGCCTTCGTGCTAAACAGAGGCTGTTCCCTGTTGGACACCAGAGAACTCACGTTAAATCTGAAGACAATTTTTTAAAAATTTTTAGAGATGAAAAGATTTGGCATGAAAAAGCAGAAGCAGAAAGTAAAAAAAAAAAAAAAAAAAATCTACCACATCATAAGCAAAGCTCCAGTTCTGAAAAATGAAGTGAACATGCAAGTGCCATAATGTGCAGTTCCCCAAATGTCCACTAGGGGCTCCAAAAGTGAGCCAACCCCCATAGAGCTGAATGTTAAAATGTCCAGTTTTACAACAGAAGTAAACTTTGCAGTCTGCTACAAAAAAAAACAAAAAAAAAAAAACAATTTTGGTCTCAATAGTAAAAGTAGATAAATAGAATATAAATAGACTACTAAATTAGTAGAGTTCTTTTCCGGTCTTTTTTTTTAATACAGTCTGTTATCATAGGCCACAAACTCACCATTTCAGACTTGAAATAATGTCAATATGTTTAATATGTAGTGGGCAAAACTTCAGGCTTGAATCTAAATTAGTTTCTGCAATGCAGAAGCTTTAGAAAGGAAGTGGGGCTCTAACTTGTTACAGTGTTACAGGAAAAGGTTTTCCAAGCCATTCTTTTTGTATTATTCATGCTTTTTTATTTGTCTAATTTCTAACATTGATTCAATAAACCAAATTCATATTTTGTCTAATTGCTAATTAAAATACAGAATGCACTTTCAATTGGTATAATAATTTTATGGCAGATTGTGATAGAAAGCACAAAGTTTTATGTGCAAATAAAGAATAAAAATGCATAAAAATATTATTATTATTATTTTACGATATTCAGTACACCATACACTGGAAAATATGCAACTGTGGACTGAAAAACATTCTTATACTAGATAACAATCTCTGAAAAATTCATGCATCTAAAATAAATAATTCAACCATAACATTTTAAGCTGTGGATCCACTACAGGACCTTCACAATCCTACAAGATTCTGAAGAAACTGCGAGTATACTGTACGCTAACCGACAACGAAGTTTCCCCCTGTTCCTTGTACTGTATTAAACATTTGATGTACAGAGACTCATGACGGGAGGAGTCGGCTCTCAGCCTGTATCCCTCATACACTTACAGACTTCTGTGCCTTACCACGGCAACTAGACGCGACTTGGGACGATTTGGAATCCAATTAAAAAAATCTTGTATATTCGTATAGTTTATCCCCAACTTTATAGAACTTTATATATTTTTTTATATTATATTATATTATTTTTTGTAATAGCAACATTCCCTGAAGGTAGTATTAATCAAATCCAGGTTGTTCAGCCATTAGGCCTCCAGTGATATCACATGGATTGAATTACTAATATCCAAAGCTTGGATACTCAGACTTTATTAACTTTGCATTGCAAGTCACTTGTTTGATGTTTTGAAAGTTGTCATGATGGAGTAATGTAATGACACGTAATGAGTAATGAGCCGTCAAACCCAGACCTGCTGCAGTTTCCTCAGGTTTCAAACTTAATTTCTACCAGTGTATATCATTCTGTACATATTTTATTCGATAGAAATCAAGCATTAACACTTTTGCAATAACAAAACTATGCTAAGCAATTTAGTTGTCAGCTCCAGATTTATTGGCACCCTTTCGTTTATCTTCTATACCACTTATCCTGTACGGGGTCAAGGAGACTTTGGGCATGAGGCGGGGTACACACAGGACAGGGTGCCAATCCACCGCAGGGTGTACACACACACACACGCACACACACACACACACACATATGGGCAATTTGGGAACACCAATTAGGCTAATTTGCCTGTTTTTGTGCTTTAGGAGAAAACCCACCAAGCATGGGAGAACTGTGCTTCCCAAATTAATAATACCAATTATAATAATAATATTAATAACTATGCTACTATATAAAATAAACTTTACACACAATGATTTAGATTTTTTTTTCATTCAGACAGCAGGAAAGAAAGAAAAACAAACTTTAACACAGACTTGATTTTAAGACCAACATTATCTACAAAATATTTTTATGACCTGCAAGTTTTAGCACATTTCCTTCAGAGATACGATGGCAATAACACTTTCTGTTATTATTATTTCATATATGTTTTATTATTGTTATATATATGTAACGTTTCATATTTATTCCTTCCTGTGATCTAACTCTTCTAGTTGGAGAAAATCCCAAACGGTTTCCTGTCCGCATCGTTCAAGCCCTACTATTCACAGAGCAATACCCCTGAACGGCCAACGTGAATAGTGTAGGAAAACATTTACATTTCTCCCCCACAAGACTACTTCAATCCTCAGCTTCTGCCAGTCCTCACTTTTCCTTCCGATTTGAAAAAGGCACTGGAGCGAATCCGAAGCATGTGTTTGAGCCGGGTGGGGTCACTTCTTTAGTTTCATCCATATGGCTGCTGTAATATTAATCATCCACTTTTTCAAAATTATTTTAGTTGCTGCAACCTATTTATAGCAGTGATTCGCACATAAAACTGAGAAATCTATTACAGGATGTCTTCTCTAACAGGATTAATAACATTTCTATCGATCTAAACACTCAGAGAGAAGCTCTAACCACTCAGCCCAAGTGCTCAAGTGCGTCTTCCTCACACACTCCAGTGAGCCTCTGCCGGCGAAGCGGAGAAAGGTGGCAAGGTCACCAAGTGGCCCCTCCCTGATCAGGTAGATTTAATTTTTATATATATATATATATATATATATATATATATATATATATATATATATTTTTTTTTTTTTTTTTTTTTTTCCCCCAAAGCCAATATGTGCCATGGTAAAGTTTTTTAAAAATCTTTTTCCATGTTATCTCACTCTTGCTTTGTGTCTAACACTGGAAAATGTAAAGCGTATGATCAAATTACCCATGCCTGGTTTCCAAATCACTTATCTG
This sequence comes from Clarias gariepinus, assembly GCF_024256425.1. Classification (NCBI taxonomy): domain Eukaryota; kingdom Metazoa; phylum Chordata; class Actinopteri; order Siluriformes; family Clariidae; genus Clarias; species Clarias gariepinus. The sequence goes on along the minus strand of NC_071114.1, from coordinate 8,685,965 downwards.
TATTTCAAGTAGAATTTTACTACCTGCGCCCATCAAGTCAATAGCCAATAAAAAACTTTCAGGGCTAGGGTTACATGATGGGAAAGAGAAACACGCTCGGCTGAAAAACAGTACAAGGTTCGGATTTAATACTGGGCCATTCCGTTGGCTGGTTAATCACTACTGTATTTCATAAAAAATATAACTTTTTGGCTCTCTAAAAAATGAGAAATGCATGCAATGAAAAACGTATAATACCCGCGGTAAATATGGTGGTAGCACTGATGGTAATACATACCAATTCTTTTTTCTTTTCTTTTTTTAACCCTGAAGGCTGGTTGGCTTGGCCCAGAGACTATTTTTTTGCATTAACTTTCATATTCATTTTTTGCTCATTTTCTTTGAAGGGTGCCAATAATTCTGGAGTTGATCATATACTGTAGCCTGTCACCCAGTCAGTCTGGATTGTGCACTAATCACTATTTTGAGATCTGGCACATGACAACCACGATACAAAAGTGCGACAGCCTTCATAATTTTTTTTTCCCCAAACGCTTTAATTTTTTATCTTTTCCTTTATCGAGAAAAATCACACATTCTCTTCCTCTTCTTCTATTCTGCTTACATTTAATCGCACCACATGATGGACTATTCTCCAGAGCTAAGCGTCATTCTTACTCCTATGGCATCCAGAGTGGGTTAGAGAACAGTTTGGCTATTCTCAAGCAAAATCCCAGTTTGGCCCGAACCCCTCTAAAATCTACTGTAATTCTGATTATGTGAATCTCTGGCATCTTTCACAGAAAAAGGACAAAAGTTGACTGAGCTTTCTGGAGGCAATCTGAAGATCTGAAATAAACACTAGTAATGTCTCAATCGCATTTTTCCCCCCATACATTATAAACCATCATTGTCATACAGGTGTCACACACATCAGTAATAATATGAGCCTCTGTTGCCAAGTTTCGCAAAACATCAAAGGAGTGATGATGGTAATCTTGTTCAGACTTGATATTAAGTATTTTCCAGTCACAACTGGACAGCTGAGACAAACCGTCATTCACACTTGGCATTTTCATACATTTTCAGTCAATACTTATGATTACACTGTATGACATGACGGGTTGCCAGGTGTCCCAAAAGAAAACCTGTATCACTTCAAACCTGATCCCCCAAGACATTGGCAAAAATTGGACATGAAGTGTTTTATTAAAGTGTCTGTTCACCTTCAGTGCAAGTTTCTGGCTTTGGCTAGATGACAAACACAATTTTCCCCAAAGATATTCCCATGGTTAATGAGGTAATGATGGTGACAGAGGCCACTGTCAAACAGGACGACCCTAAATCTCCCGCAGGCGTTCAGTCTGATTGCTGTGAATGCCATGGCCTATGATTTTACATCACTTTCATACTCTTGAAAACATTTAATAAAACCTCGTTCCCCCGTGAATGGGGACCCTGCCATTCTGAATGTGTCCGTATACCCATTAGGACTCTTGCAAAAGCATGTCGTATAACAAGCAGAACAATGCAGATAGAAAATTAGTTTAAACTGTTAAAAACATTGATGGCAGTAATGAATTGAGAGATTAGGAGTTGAGAGTGAAGCACAAAACCCAATTTTAAATTCCTGGCTTAATTAACTTCCAAAAGACTTTTGGGATTTCAATAAAAAAAATCATTAAGTACAAAAGTTAATAATTGTTCACTATAACTACCTGATATGCGATGTCTCAAACGGCAGGCTGCTTTAGACTCTTAAAATAGCTTTAATATGAAGGTGTTGCATTTACATCCTCACCACTGCGGCTGTACTGCAGACTGAGGCTTCGTCCACAACAGCACGCTGTCCCACAAACAGCATCCTACAATCCCCAAAAGCACACTGTCCCTCTAAATGACATGCTGCCCCCTTTAAAGGGCACGCTGTCCCCATGTACAGAATGCTGCCCCCCTAAACAGCACGATGTCCCCCTAAAGGGCATGCTGTCCCCTAAAGGCACACTGGCCATCCTCAAATGCCACATTGTCCCCCCAAACAACATGCTGTCCCGCTTAAACAGTACACTATAAACTTAAACTGTATATTATAACCCCAAAGATTGCATTGTCCTTCTAAACAGCACACTGTCCATCTAAACCACAGGTTCTCAGCTCCGGTAATGGAGGACGACTGTCCTGCACATTTCAGGGTTTTCTCAGCTCCCAGCACACGTTATTTAACTCAAACTCACACACACCTGATTTAATCAACTAATTAACAACCACAAAGTTCTTAACTGACTTGTGTGTAGTAGAGCAGGGAATACACTTAAATCTGCAGGGCAGATATAAGGATGAGAACCACTGGCGTACATGCTGTCCCCATAAACTCTACACTATAACCCTCTAAAGGGTACGCTGTTCCCCTAAACTGTACACTATAACCCCTAAAGGGCACGCTGTCCCCCTAAACTGTACACTATAACCCTCTAAAGGGTACGCTGTTCCCCTAAACTGTACACTATAACCCTCTAAAGGGTACGCTGTCCCCCTAAACTGTACACTATAACCCCTAAAGGGCACGCTGTCCCCCTAAACTGTACACTATAACCCCTAAACGGCACGCTGTCCTCCTAAACTGTTACACTATAACCACTAAATGGCACGCTGTCTCCCCCTAAATGGTACACTATAACCCCTAAACTTTACATTATAACCCCTAAAGATCACACTGTCGCCCAAAAGGTTACACTATAACCCCTACAGCAAACACGGTCCATGTAAACCTAACACTAAAACCCTGAACTTCACACTGTAACCCCTAAACTGTACATTAACCCCTAAAGAGCACACTGTTCCCAAATGGCACGCTATTACCCGTTACCAGCAGACTGCCCCCCCATGTGATCCCCACTGTCCCGCACGCTGCAATGCAGACAAACTGTCCCAGCCACTGTCCCCCACACACTGTCCCCCATGCGGTCCCAGCCACTGTCCCGCACGCTGCAATGCACACAAACTGTCCCAGCCACTGTCCCCCACGCTGTCCCAGCCACTGTCCCGCACGCTGTCCCAGCCACTGTCCTGCACGCTGTCCCAGCCACTGTCCCCCACGCTGCAATGCACACAAACTGTCCAAGCCACTGTCCCCCACGCTGTCCCAGCCACTGTCCTGCACGCTGCAATGCACACAAACTGTCCCAGCCACTGTCCCCCACAAACTGTCCCAGCCACTGTCCCCCACACACTGTCCCCATGCTGTCCCAGCCACTGTCCCGCTTGCTGCAATGCACACAAACTGTCCCAGCCACTGTCCCCCACACACTGTCCCAGCCACTGTCCCCCACACACTGTCCCAGCCACTGTCCCCCACACACTGTCCCAGCCACTGTCCCCCACACACTGTCCCAGCCACTGTCCCGCACACTGCAATGCACACAAACTGTCCCAGCCACTGTCCCCCATACTGCTTCAGACACTGTCCCAGCCACCCCCCATTACTGTCCTACACTCTGACCCCCCTCCACACACACACACACAGCTCCACTAAACAGCACGCTTGCAGGCGCTATATACACTATGTTGCACGGAGTTTCGGATCCTCGTGTTGCCACGTTTAAAGAAACATGTCGCCTTCATAAGTTCGTTCTTGTTCTTGTTCTCAGCGCGTTGTCCCCGGAGGTCTCTACACCCAGCCCGACTAAACAGAGAGACAAACAAACTCACCCCATTTTCCTCAAAAGTGTTTCTGGTTCAGTTCCCGCCGGCAAATAAACAAGTTCTTCAACTTTCAACTTTTTCTTCTTTTTCTTCCCCAAAACAAAGAGGACTAAAGAGAGACTCCTGGAGAGACAGATAAAACCTTATCGCCTTCTAGTTCTACTGTGTTTTTGTTTCTCGTCTCTTGATTTGTCCTTTAGCATTTTAGGACGACTTTCTGCCCGTGTTCTGTGTGTCCCCCCCGCCTGTTTATCTCCATGTCCCCGCTGTGTCCTGCAGTCAGAGTGATGTTTAGTGTTGCAGTGTAGAGAACGCAGGAGAGATCCAGGAGACTCGGTCTGGACTGGAAATGCTCTGAAACCAGCCGCTACACAAGCACTGCATTAACGGGCTCAGTCAGCACCTGAGAGGCTTCTGCTGCCACCTGCTGCTCACTTTATAAACTACACCCAACACACACACACAGCACACACTTCCTCTGTCTTTATGTTTCTTTTTTTCTGGTTCAAGGTTGCTTTCTTGGACTGACTAACATTAACATCACTAACACACACTAACACCATAAAGTTCCAGGGACAGAAGAACTTAAAACCCTTGGAACCCAAGTGGCACAGACACGTGCCGTATAGGTCTTTCTGGTGTGTTTTGATAGGGAGGAAATGTTATCATTACTTTTATAAAGGGTAAATTTTACCACTACTGGAGTATGTGAATACATTTGCAAAAATGTAGAACTCACAAAATGAGCATATTATTATTATTATTATTATTATTATTTAGTCATAGAAACAACCAAAAACAACCACAGAAATACATGATTGTGTGTATTTGTGCTATGTCTTTGCCATTTTGACCAAGTTTCTTTTTTTTTTTTTTCTTGTTTGGGAAAGTCAACTAAAACTCTGCTCATTATATTGTCTATTTTGTGCTGAAAAAAATAATATGCCATTCTATATTGCCCAATCCTGAGCCCTTTATATGCTTATTTAAAAAAAAAAAAAAAAAAAAAAACAGCTAAACAAATAATTGCTAAAATGCCATTTTTTTTTTTGCTACCAAACACCATTAGAAGTAACAAAATTAGCAAACACTGAAAGTTATTCATTATACCTATGTGGAAAAGCAACCTTAAATTCCAAAGTAAAACTCATTGTTGTCTGGCTCTAAACAGACAATACATACAGATATACAGACAGTACCTGTATATCTGACCTCGGTGACTTTCCCAAACTACATAAAAAGGAAATTGGAATCAGCAAGCATGACTTGGCCATTGAGACTGGGCACACAGACAGCCCTGCTACCCCAAAAGAAGACGCTATGCCAGATATGACTTTGTTCACACTCACTGAATATAACTACAGTCCAACTGAGTTCTTCAACAAAATGAGCAAAATCATTCCCAATTTTAACAGTGACACCTACTAGGGGAGCACAAAGACAGCTTCACACTAACAGGTGAGACACAGTGCTTGCTCTGTCTGTGAGACACAGTTCCTTGCTCTGTCTGTCTCTGTTTGTCACACATTCTTCATTGCTCTTTCTATCTCAGACTGTCTTTATTTTCTCTGTCACTCTGTCTGTCTCTCCCTCTGACTATTGCTCTTTGTTTGTCTGTATGTTGGTCTCTCCTCCACACACACACACCTCACATGGGCATGTGCTTTGAAACAAACAAACAAACAAATGAATAATTCATTCATTTATTCATCTTCTTCTGCGTTCAGGGTCATGAGGGGCCTAGAACCTATCCCAGGGGACTTGAGTACCAATCCATTGCAGAACACAGACTATGGGCAATTTGGGAAGACTAATTAACCTAATCTGCATGTGGGAGGAAACTGGAGTACACAGAGGGAACCCACCAAGCATGGGGAGGACATGCAAACTCCACCCACACAGATCCGAGGCGGGAATCGAACCCTTTGTGTGTGAGGCCACAGAGCTAACCACTATACCACCAAAATTATTATTATTATTATTATTATTAATATTATTATTATAACAATAATGTCAGTGATAAACAGTGATAATTCACTGTTTATCACTGAAAAAGCAGTCTAATTAAAATAACTTTCAGAAAACGAATTAAAATGTAAATGATTAAAGTATCCATCAGTATTTAACCATTTAAAATGTCAACATGAACACAGAAGACTGCATAAAAACTTTAAACCATGTTGTTGTTTTTTGTTATTACTTTTTACTATAAGTGCCGCCATGTTGAAATGACGTCATGAAGCAGCAACTCGGAGGAGGCAAGCGCTCCAGAAAAACTCCGAGTAGGAATTTCGAGTTGAAAAGCAGTTCTGTCATTATTTTTTAGTATAGTGACCATGTAGCCTTGTATATCATGCACTTAGCAAATATATATGAACTGCTATACCATGTATTGTACAAATTATGAGGAGAGATTGTGATAAAGCAACATTAAACTGTCATCTATACATATGAATTTTCTCCCAAAAATGGTGATGGCACATTATAAATATGAAATCTGAAGTGCATTGATAATTCCTTTGTTTAACTTATAAGATCAACTACTGACCCCTAACAGAACGGTTGGGCGACTTCTTTTGAAATTTAATGAAAAACAAAATGTGTTGTATTCTATGAAGTGACCAGCAGATGGCAGAAGAACACACCCATGTTTTCACATTTCAATAAGGTGCTAAAGTTTACAGCATTGGCCAAAAGTTTTGAGAATAGCACAGATATTCATTTTTACAACCTCTGCTGCTTCAGTGATTTTAGATATTTTCTAGCCATGAATAAAGAATGCTATAAATCATCCTCCGAGAGCAACGTCTCTTGTGGTCAATCCTCAAGAGCTGGGTGGACAAACAAAAACCCAAAATCCAAGCATTGATTATGCAAAAATGGGCTGCCATCAGTCAGGCAAGTTGTTGGCATGCCAGGGCAAATTTGCAGAGGTCTTGAAAAAGAAGGGTCATCCCTGCAAATATTGTGTCTTTGCATAAACCTAATGTAATTGTCAATAAAATCATTTGACCCTTATGAAATGCTTGTAATTATACTTCAATATGCCATAGTAACATCTAAAAAACACATCTAAAAAAAAAAACAAAAAAAAAAAAAAAAACACAGAGGTGGCAGACTTTTTTAACTAATTCAACCAAATTAATATTTGTGTCATTCTCAAAACCTTTGGCCACAGCTGTACAGACAACTCTGGTGATCAGCACCCTACATAAAATGAATGATGAATAGCCTAAGGACATGACTGTTTTACAAAACTGTTTTGACCATTTAATGCAAACTCTATTCTTTCAACACACCACAATTAATGTTTTGTAAAGCCTTTCAGCAGGGAGAGAGAGAGAGAGAGAGAGAGAGAGAAAGAAAGTACAGCTTTCCAGTCTTCCAGCAGAGAGCGAGAATAACAGCACCCTGCTGTCTTCATGTTTTTTTCCTGAAATGTCTTGCACTTTTAACCATCTGGTAGAGGCAACCAGGTTTTGGGCCAAATGTCACTGGTATTTAACAGAATTCATTACCAATTTTAAACACAACCCAAATATCAATGATCTATTATGTTGTTTAACAGTAGGTATGAGGGCTTTCCTTTGTGCACAGACATTTTATGTTCATATTTTGTATGTCGTTTGTTAAGATATGCAAACAATTTCCAAAATGGTGCAGCTGTTCCAAACAGCAGGTTGTTATAGAGATGGCATTTACCAATTGATTTTGAAACTTTCCATGCCAATGAATTGTTTGCAGCACTGCATCCCTCACCATCTTTATTAATCAGTGCTTATGCAATAGCTTCTGAACAAATTTTCAGCTAACACTATTTGTTATGGACTCAGTTTAAGGTATTTCATGTGCATTATATGCTGTATTTTTACATAGTTTACCAAATGTGGCAATAATCATCTCTGCTTTTTTGATTAAAAGCTTTTTTTTTTGTGACAAAGCACAGGTTTATATTAACGTGCTCGTTGGTATGTCATAATTCTATAATCAATAAATTCTATAGTATAGCTCTTTAATATAAGCCTTGCAACTGATACTACATTGTAGTTATAAAAAAAATCAGTCATTTAAAAAAAAAAGTTATGTAAAGTAAGTAAACAGTGAACACTTGACTTACAAGTTTTTAATTGGCTCCTGAAAGACATAACATTGAAACTATGGTTAAACCACTACATCCAACGTCAAATCAGATGCAATTTAATAATTTCCTCTTGCTTCTTATCTGATCTGTGGGGAGATCTGTGCTGCCAAGCTGCCAAATCTTCAGAACTATATTTAGTTTCAGCTGACGTTCATTTTACAGCGTTACATATTTTCGGTGCAATGTTAAAAGTCTTTTTCCCCGTTCAAATGTAATCTCATGCACAGTCTTTGAAGCTGTGCTTTTTTACTCACAGCCTGAACAGTAAACCCATACCTATGACCACAACCGGGTGTTAGAGTGAGTAATCACCACCAACTGAACATTTTGCTGAGAAGTTGTCAGAACATTTCTCAGAACCTGGTTATTTCCAATGTCACATGTTAGACAACAAAGTATAAAAAAGAATAATTTGGAGATGTCTAAAACCTTTTTGTGTGTGTTTGATTTGTGTTGTTTATTTTCATTACTTCGTATATTAGTACTTGAATGGCATCATGTCTTATATATTCTCAGACATATACTGCACATTTGTGTTTTGTTGTCCAAGTTCAAGACATGAGCGTTTCTGTAACATGAACACAGCTGGGCCATTCATTCAGCAGTCACACTGCTACAATAATGCTTCCAGTAAACAATGGGCTATAACTGCACTGATATTTCTTCACCGTCCAAACCTTTAGTTTCAAAAAACAGGCCGTTTTTGTATAAGGGTGTGCCGACCTCACAGCTTTCCACCTGGCCTTTGTCTGAGATCTCCAGGAGCTCAGGAAACCGAAGCAACTGTCCTTTATAATTAGGGTTTGGATAAGAACTTGGTTTGTCAACAGAGGTAAAGCAAGTGAAAGGAATTTCTTCATCATCTTCTTCATCTTCTTCTTCCTTATCCTCATGCAGCCTGAGCTCACAATCTTGTAGTGAAGTGCTCTGTTTCTGTTTGGACGAAGGACCGTGTTTATCCTGAACATCTCGGCACAAGAGAATGACGTCGTCCACCTCTTCTGTCACTGTCTTCATATTCTACAACAGTAAATCAGTTAGCTTAGACATTCACCGACATGCATATATGCGAACACACGCTATTTTTTTGAAACCGTAACCCTGCAAAATGATGCACTGTGCAACCTCGCTGACATTTTATGACTTGTTTTTTAGGGTTTTTTCTGCTGACTTTTTGACCACAGCTGGAAAATTCTTATGTAGGTCAAGCACTGATACGACTGTTGAATTGAACACTGTTGCTTTTGAAGTTATGGGTTTAAATATCGACTTCAAGCAATACGCCAAAACTCTTTCAAATAACCAGGGCTTCTAACCTGGTTGTCCATATGAGGCATGGCTGATGCAGAGATCACAGGACTTGGGATTGTTGGTAACAGCTTACTCCTTAGCCTGGAATGTACAAATGGTTAAACACACCAACAAAAAAACTAAGAATTTTTTAACATAGTGGAAGTCATATACCATGCACACTCATAAGAACATAAAAATCATATGCTAATAAACTAGATTTACACTTACCTTCTGATAGCAATAGATAGTGCGATTGAAAACAGAAGCACAACTGCACACACGATTAAAATGATCTTGGCCGTCTTCCGCCCTAAGAGAGAATAATTACTGGTGATATCTTTTTATTTTAAATTGGACAATGGGTATGACGATGTAAGGTGATAAGGATGTAAGATACCTTACATGTTATCTGACACCAAAACAGTCCTTATAATATTTATTTTAAGAAAGAATGCATACCAGTGTCAGGTAAAGCGGTGCTGAGAGTGTAGAAGGTCCTGGTGGAATTGGGCCCTGCTCCGATTTTAGTTCCTCCAGCGATACTAATTGTGTAAAAGGAGCCTGTGGCAAGGTTCCTGAGAAGGAAGCTGGTTTTGTTTGCTGGCACTTGATGGTAGCCTAAGAGAAATGATGGAGATACAAGTGGGAAAAAATGTCTAAAGGCTAAAAATAATCCTATAATTATGATGATGATGATGATGATGATTATTATTATTATTATTATTATTATTATTAACAGCAGCTATTGCACTTTAAAGCAGAGACACTAACACAAAACTTGTGCAAGATACAGTAAATAAATCCAGTCTATTTTGCTCAGTTATATTGAGACCCTGTTAGTAAGTGAGCCTCAATGTGTTTTTACGTGTTTTGGTTTATCCGAGCTACTTAACCAGGTGCTGTTTAGCAGTTATTGTGATCTCCGATTGAGGTTTTTGGGGCTCATATAAATAAAGGTGTCATATCAGTGGCAGAACGGCCTCACCTGTATCGTTATAGCCCTCTCTTGAAATCCATATATTGTAATACATCAGGAACCCTTGCTGTTCCTGCACTGGAATCGGGTTCCACCAGAGCACGGCTGAATCATGTGTGATATTTAAAACTGTGATGTTTTTTGGCTCCGATCTAGGTGCTGAGGAAGTAAAGAATCTATGTTAAAAGGTGATTTCCTAAAACCTCTTTTCAGTCAACCACTCAAGAGTCAGCCAACTTAGTTCTACAGCTAAACTTACCACCTTCTGTAGAATAAATAGGACAGTGATGTTTATGTTTTCCTCCAGCGTGAATAAAGTAGTAGTAACGCACAAACTTCTCCATACCTGAAATTAATTATCGTGTGTTATTGCGGACATATGGTATGACAGACGTATTGCAATGTTTATTAATGTATTTCTCATCTGTACCATTTTTAATCTCCTCAAGTGTTTTGGAACGTGTGATGTTTACCGTTCCTGGCCGGGTCTCACCATCTAGGAGTTTATACCACTCCAAGCAGTACCTTTTATGTTTTGGTAACGAATCCCTGTTGCAGTCTTTTATAAAAAAAAAAAAACAAGCAGATATGCACTGTAACTGAAAGATGAAACATAATTCCTGTATCCCAGTGTGTGTGTGTGTGTGTGTAAAGATGCCTACATTTGAGATGCTCAACAGGTGGAATGATGATATCCAGAGGTGGCGATTTTCCGACTTTGTTTATAGCCACGATAGACACCCTGGCTTCAGAGTCAGTAGCCACAAATGTAAAAGTGTTACTCTTAATCGATTTATTTGTTGTCTTTTTACATGGTAAATTGACAGTCACTTCGTATGAGACGCCTCCAAAAGAGGCTTCATGGGGTGGTTTCTGGAAGGAACAAAACATTTTAACATGCAATAAATTATATAAATATTAATTCAAAATATTATGTAAAAAAAACTTTCAAAGGAAATGATGTCACAACACATCCCAGGATCACGCAGTATTTGCAGAGCTTTAATAATTTAAATCAAACAAAATGCTAATAATATGTAAAAAAAAAAAAAAAATATTTGCTAATGCTTCAGCTAAATAAAATTTGAATTAAGAAATCAATATTTGGTGGAATAGCCCCACAGCTTTGCATGCTCTCCACTAGTTTTTCACATTGCTGTTGTGTAACTTTATACCACTCTTTTTTTTTTTGCAAAAAAAGCAAACAGCTCAGCATCGCTTGATGGTTTTTGATCATCCATCTTCCTCTTGATGACATTCCAGGAGTTTTCTCAAGCAAATTGCAGTGGTTTCTATTTATTTTCCCCAGACTGTACATATTCCCTTTTACTTTAAAACCATCGATCATTGACAATCCATTTATTTTTCAATCCTTGGCTTGACTTCACTTATTTGCCTTATTTTATTTTAATCTGGAACTTACATCCCATTTGAGCTCAATTTTCCATTTTTCTGTGTTTTCCTTCTTTGTCTTATTCCAGCACACAGCAGGTTGTTGAATTTCTGTAAAACAGCCAGTGACATGTTTAAGTGTAAAACACAGGCTACAGCCTGTGACCACTGAACTACCTGAGGTTTAAACATTCTACTTCACAAAAGTTCTTTTGACAGTAGAGCACACTGATTTGTTTCCTTAAGTGGTTTAGCGTTAGTATCAAGATTCGAAGAAGTTGACTTACGCTTTTGTATGTTCTTACTGCAGTGCTTTTACTTACAATGTACTTGACAATTAAGTTTTTTAGGGGCATTACAGTCAAAGTTTCAGCACATAAAAGAAACATGAAAAAATATTACATCGTCTGAGTCTCACTGTTAAAAGTCAACAGGAAGTACGTTATATACAGGTGGGGCAAATACCAACTATCTCATGCATATACAAAGAGTGTTCTAGTTTTTGGATTGTACAGACTAACAGAACACAGTTATGAGAGTAAAAACTCCCTTTATTTCTCAATATAATCCCCTACTACAATAATATAATTTTACCAGTAATTCTAGAATACCATCATGGTAGAAAGATTTTTCAGTACGCCAGAGCCACGATCGGACTGCCTGCTTCACGTCTGAAACGTTGACCCAAACATGTGGAAATGCCTTTTAGTAAGGTCAGGACTGTACGGTGGATGTGACAATAACTTCCAGCCAAGGTCATGTGGTGCGACGGGACATATGAGGTCATGCATTGTCCTGCAACAAGCACTAGTGAAATACTTTGTTCTGCACAATCAAAAGTACCAGTTTGACTTGAGCACCTCTTGTACAAACAATGAAAAATTCTTTGCCAAATGCAGATTTTCTGTCTTTCCACTGAGTTGGTCGTCTATTAGGTGCACAACGTTCTAGATCTTACTTGCACAATCAATGTGCATCATGAGCCCACTGGCGCAATTAGCTTCTACAGCATTATTGTTGCTCTTTTTCTGAATTGAAAGGATGTAAATATACACTATATACACTTGTTAATTTGTCTTAGAAATGCAATTATCCATAACCAGAGCCCTTGAAAATTGTATCAGTTGTTAAAATGACACAGTCTGCTAAAAGCCATAATACAAAACATGCACATTCATAAGACTGACGGCATAAATCTTTACAAAAATCTTTTGTTACATTGTTCCATTCTTCCAACAAAAATTGGTTGTTGGTCTTTCGGCTGCTCGCGACAAGGGGTCGCCACAGCGGAATACCAGTCCGCACTACAACTTGGCACAGGTTTTACGCCAGATGCCCTTCCTGGCGCAACCCCTTCCCACTGGCTGGGAATCGAACCCGGGCCTTCCGCATGGCAGGCAAAACACCTACCACTGGTATATAGTATAATTTTAAGTTTCTAAAAGTTTAGCTAATTGGTTTAAGTTACTAGCTATAGTTTTTTGACATCGAACCTGACATGACCTATTATGAGGTTGCACAAAAAACAATTACCAGATAGTTTCCAATGGAAGCCGATTTTGACAACATCTCAACTTAATCATGTTCAATAAACACTGATCACGAGCCACTAATTTTGTATAATAATGTAATATAATTTTACTAAAAGATATTATTATTATTAACAGGCATATCACCAGTAGGAATGTCAGCGGTCTGGCTCCAGTCACTCCAGAGGAGGCTCTGCATGGCCTTCCGTCGTATCTGAACTTGGTACACTGTCAGCTTTTGTAGCTGCAACGTGTAGGAGTCCCAAATACCTGTAGTGTGTGAAAACAACAATTTCATAGTTTATCCTCAAATATGAATATCAGTCTTGTCAAATACGTTTTAGCATTGCTCAATATAGTACTTTAGTATGCATTTATTTTTTTATTTATAGGATTTCATTTCTGCTTTCAGTATCCATGCCGCTGATGTTTCAGTGGTATATTATATGCAATACCAATGTTAAAAAAGAAAAAAAAAAATAGCGTCACTGTGTTTTTCCGTTGCACTAGGAAACTGTTTATGCTTTACACCTCCATATACCGGACTTTATGTATACAGTTGTGTTGACATTCGTATGCAGTGCTGACTGAAGTAAGGAACATTTAGTATGTGCAGTTTTCACCTTCAACACATATTCAGAATGAGTCATCATTATGACAATATTAGCAGAATTCTAAGAAAATATTCCAACAGACGAATGACTGAAAGAAAATTAGAGTACAGTAGTCACTATAGTGTAAGCGTCCATGGTTGATGTTTTTTTCCTTTTTTATGATTTTTACATCCCGACCCCAGCGTTCAATCAAATGTATTCGTTCTCTCTTAACAGGACGACATGGAGGACAAGCTTTGCTCTAAATAAAAAGTGAAACAAACCGTTATTTTTGTCATCCTCTGTCTTAAAGGTTGTCTGAAATTGAAGAATATAAATGAGTAAATAAATACACCGTGACACTGCTTAAAGGAACAACAACAGCAACAAAAAAGAAATGTCTTACGTTCTTCCACGTATTATTAATCTTCCTCCATCGGATCTCATGAATAGCACCTTTGTTGTCATTCACTCTTGGCCAGCTTAATTTGATATTTTCAGCTGACCTTGTTCTTTGTGTTATATTGGGTGAACTATATTTAACTGTTGGCAAAATAAAAAAAGAATGTTTTGCAGTGTTTTTGACGTATTAAGGAGTAATTGTAGCAAAGTATGATGACGTAACATAAACACAAATTTATTTGCCAAAAATGATGACATGATGATATAAGTACTTCAAAAATAAGAGTACTCTACTTCATTAGAAACAAGTGCAAAACAGATGCATAAAAAAGTCCTGAATGAATCACTGGATGGCCAGGAAGTGCTAATACTCAGGACGGGTCTGAGCAATCATATTTCTGTACAACCTTACAAGCAAATGTAGACTAGATTGTTAAAGCATTGAGTTTTATTAAATTAATTCCTCAATCCTACCTGAATTGCTCAGGAACACAGAGATGGTTGGTGAGCTGCAGGTCACATTGGATACTTGCCTGAGCACCCATATGTCCAAAGGACGTTCTGTGACCAGATCTTCTACAGGGAGCACTTTGAACAACTGTTTGCCAGAACTGAACTGTTTAGCATATGAGGTATCATTAACAGATGAACTCCTGGAGATAAACAGAATTGGGTTGTTATTTAGTCATTTTAATAAAATCATAAAACATTCCCACATAACCTCAATGTTGGAATCCATACCAGATACCATCATACCAGATACCATCATACCAGAAATAATTATTTTGTATGATATATATACATATACTATATATATATATATATATAAAAGGGGTACAAATTAGTGAACTCATGTGCTGGAATAAGTTATAGATTATGGCAAGAAAAATAATAAAATTGAATAACATCATAAAACAAAGAAAAAAAACATACCGCATAAAAATAGTATAAATAGCATCTGGAGAACGGTCTAGGTCCTCCCATTTACACAAGAAATCATCATCGGGCCGAGTTGTATTTTTGTAACATTGTGGACTCGAGACATTACATGTTGCACCTGTAAGGACATCAGGACCAAAAAACATGTTGTCAGTATCAGGATGGGGAGTTTTTTTTTTTTTTTCAAGATCAGGAATAAGTACTTCAATATTTTATGAGCTTCTAGTCTACAATATTTGCAAATACTTACACTTAAATACATAACATTATTTTATTATTTTAGCAGCGATTTTAAATAGAATTTACATTTTGCAAAATCTGTAGGCTGAGACATTTGTCTTAAATTATGAGTAGGGTCATTATGTAATTATATATTTACAGCACATATTTAAGTCATCTTAAGCGTTCTACTGAGCATCACAGGAGATCATTTCGTCCTGTGACCATTAAACTTTACAAGCCGTCTCTGTAAAAACTGAAACCGTAACTGAAAGTGGTCACAATCATGTCTTTTCGCCCCCTGTTACCACCTGCAAAATACCTACATCTATTTAAATCTATTTATCACTCATATGCATGTGCAATGCTCATTGAGTTGTATAATTGCCGCACTTTATTGCTGTTAGTACACTGTGAACTTAAAATTTGTCTTGTTTTTCACACTTAACCCCTGGCTATCATACGCAATTTCATTTCACGTTAACTCTGCTGTATAACACAGTTGTAATTGTGTTCCTAACTTTTACTTCGCTGTTATTGGAATTGTGTTGATGTATGTCTTTTCTTCTTTCAAACAGTGTAACAAGGCAAAACTATTTCAAATTTAATAAAAAACTAAGTAGAAAACTTTAATAATTTTTATTTTTTTTATTTTAAATCTTCCAGTACAAGGAAATTTGCTATACAAAGTAGCTCAAAAGTTTAAATTCACTGCCATTTTTTTCTTATATGATTTTTTTGTTTTTATTTTATATAATTATTTTATTTAGATATTTTAGACCAAAGACATCCTCAAGTCTAACACCAGAAAATATTTTTATATTTTTATAAATCTTTGATCTTATTTGAGGTCAGACGTCTATCAGAATCAATCCAGAAAAATTGTTATACTAAACAAGGAAATCATCTGTTCGTATTTCATCATCAAATGTTCACCAAAATCAAACGAGATGTATTCACATACTGTACACACACAAGCTGCAAGGTCGCAGACTGTCAGTTTAGGCATTTGCCATAATTTATGTCTCTGAGTTTGTTTGTTTGTTGCACATGGATCCAGACTTTTGTTTCATCCTGTACAGTATGTTCTCCAAGCTTATATCTGTAACTGGGTTATATCTAGGAATTTTACATCTAGGAAAAAACGGCTTCTATTTCACTGATAAGCCCATTCAAGTCTTTGGTTAACCTCTGTACTGGATGTGCAGCGTAACACCGGTAACATCTACACTTTGTGGTTGTTGATCGTCTATGATAAGTATTGCTTAGCGTAACTATATGTGAAAAGACATACCTTTATCAAGCGACACTGCAACAACAAGCAACAAAAGTCCTAGAGTCTTCATGGTGTTCGGAATACAGACAGGTTCTGATGTAGAACAGCTCAGGCGTCCGGAATAGTCCAATTCATGACCCTACCTGCTAGAGTAAGTAGAGTCCAGAACTTTAGCGCCTTCTAAATTAAGTGTCATCTCTTCTTTTGTTTCAAACTGAAACCTTGAGCAACTCATGTCAGCATATTATCACTTTTTGTCAAGTACAGGCGGCTAAGCTGCATGACCACAAACCACACATCATGTATGGGAGGGGACTTTTGTGATAGCTCAGATGAGATGAGTTTCTTTCAGGTGCCTCATTTGTAAATGTCTCGCGTCTTTCCTGCTGTATTCAAAACCGAGCTAAAGCTTAGACTTATTGGACAGAGAAGTTTGTATTGTTTAATCGCTGTCTTAAGACTTTGAAGTGCATTTCAAAACTTTTTGTATTAAAAAACGTTTATGTTAAAAAGAATGAGCTAATTCTGCTAAATCAGAAATGTCAACGTAATTCAGGATTCGACTCCTGAAACCTGTTTTTACATCCTCATTACAATCTAAATAAATCCTCTTCCATTTCCCTAAAAGATAAAAAGCCGTATTGACGTGAATATACATGGCCATGCAATGTGGGGTGTTCATCTTTATAACAACGGAATAATTTTATCCCAAAACAATACAATAAATTTTTTTTTTATTATTATTATTACACTTATTCTTAAATTAAGATTTCAGAATTTACTTTAGAAAAACACACGAGAGGCTAGAGTTCATTTCAGGATTCCAGGATTTCTTACAAACCTTGCTCAAATCATTTTACATGGGCTGGCTATCAGTGTTTTAATGTAAATAAGAATGAATTTATCTGATTCTCCAAAATTTTTTTAAATTCTCCAAAAGTATTGTTGTTCCTCAAAAAAAATTTAGAAAATTTATTTAGAAGAAGGTGTGGGACCCTTGACCTATAATGCTTCGCTATAAGAAAGCCATTATAATATAGTTCATAATCAAAATTCTGCTCACTTCTTTCTTTTACTTATATCAGGAAATTATTTTGTAACTTAAAGTACAATAAATATCAGATATTTTTTTATGACTTTTACTGAACTAATATTCTAAAAGGTGACATTAACTTTTTCCAAAGTAATTTTTATTTATTTATTTTTTTAACTCAAGTATCACTTTCAAGTACTTGCTGGCTATAAATAGTACAGAAATCATTTGTTCCTTTTCCCTTCAGTAACTGTCTGTCCTAGTAACACGCGAGATGGGAATAAACCTTGGTTGAGATGCCAACGCACCAGGGTGAGCTCGGATCTGCAGTGACACCAGCATAGACAGGAGTGAGTGTGTTAATGAGTGATCCAGCAATCAATATGTTTATGGGAATTGGGAGAAATCTGAAAAAACACAAAGAAAACCCATGTGGACATGAATACCAAAGTAAAAAAAAAAAAAAAAACATACCAAAAGGAAAGATTAGCCCTACCATACCAAAAGCTACATTTAGTCTCATGATACAGTATATGAGCATATGATTCACTGTAACGGTGCTAATTAAGGACAGAACATTTTTGCATGAGATTTTTTTAAATTAATAAAACGCAATAAAAACTAAATATGTTTTTTACTTAATCAAAACGTTTTATTTCTGTATTAATTTCATTGTTTTAGAGAAGTTCTGCACAGAGGACAGAGCCAACATTACACATTCTGTACACACCTATGATTCATTGAGAAACTTTCTGCCCATTCAGAATATAACTTATCTAACATTCTATCTAAACACTTATCACAATTTAGATCATGCTCAATGTGAACACTGATAAAAAAAACTTGTGTTTTACTCGGTTCTGGTAAGTAATGAAACCCAATGTTATTACTTTCACCTTGTGTGACAACTTTCTGTTTCTCTGAAATCACTCACATATTGTAAAGACCACACCTCTTGGTTAGGTCACGTCACATCTGAGTCTCGGCTGTCTTTAGGGGGTTTTTTTTTCCCCCACTTTAGCTGGTTTATTTCTTCTGCATTCTACGGTGAGACGTCATTATGCAAAGTAGAGGAATCTTTGTACAAATCTCTAAACATATAGATCATTTATTAGCAATATACAGCAGTGTTTTGCACTGAGATGGGGAGGGTTTGCTGTATTGTGTGGAATTACACAAACATTAATCAAGACACCATCTTTTCTTGTAATTAATGGACAAGAGTCAGGGTCTCTTTTTTCAATTTCTGTGGTTGTGGGTGACATAAGACAGATATTCTAACCACGTGTTTGTGGTTGATTCTGCTAATTTTCTACAGGCAAAAAGACGTCTTTTTTTAATCCCCTCCCCAATTTAACTGCGTCACCAGCGCTCTTACTCAGATTCAGTAGACTGCCTTAAATACAGCTCTAAAAATGGATTTTTTAAACCGTTTTAAACATTCAGAAGTTTTTTATAAATATAAATTATTTTTAATAATAATAAGGTTATTAATAAGGTTATTTTAATAATAATAAGGTTTAATATGTAGCCCCCTAACCAGAGATATACACCAAAAAATATCACAATTAATAATAAATAAAAAAAAATCAGCAGAATTGTCACTTAGGCAAAAAACATTAAACAAAAACTAAAAATTTTTAATGTTTAGGTTCAACTAATTAAATAGAATTAAGTGCATTACCAACATAAAATATATATTATATAAAAATATATATATACTACACAAAAAGGAGTGCGGTTGCAATGAATCCTAATCAGCACGTACTGAAAATATCACAACCTTTCTGATATTTAACACAACAGCACGACCTCGAGCGTGATACTGATTTTATACAACATTTCCACAAATTCCACTTAATATCACTCACTCACTCATCATCTAGACCACTTTATCCTGTATTTAGGGTCGCGGGGGTCCTGGTGCCTATCCGATTACAGGCCAATCACACACATACACTCACTTACACACTTTGGGCAATATGGGAACACCAATTAGCCTAGTCCGTAGGTCTTTGGATTGTGGGTCGGAACCAGAGTACCTGGAGGAAACCCACCAAACATGAGGAGATCATGCAAACTCCATGCACACAGAGCCGGGAATCGAACCTGGATGCTGGAGGTGCAAGGCGACAGTGCTAACTACTACACCACCAACACATATCCTTCCATGGCTGGTGGAACTGACTAACCCATGACTCACAGTTAATTACCAGGTAAAAGTAGTTTTAAATTCTTACGTAGCAAAATGTCAAGGAGAACAAACCATGGAGGAGGTGAATAGTCCTGTAACTCTCATATATTGCTATTTATATTTCCACATACTCTGGTTTAGAATATCAGCTCCGCTAATTTCTGGATTCCGGAGTTAAATCCCCAATAGCGTAAAAAAAAAAAGAAGAAAAAAAAAAAAGCGCTCCAGGGTGTAAAATCACTTGTTCTACACATCATGCAATACTCTTAATTAAGGGTTAAAGAGCGATTTAGGATTCAGCCTTGTGTTAAGCCTTGTGTTATGTGTTACTCACCTTAGGCATAAATAAAACAATTTAGAGTAACGTAAAAGTAATTACCAAGAAGACAAATTGTTGTTTAAGATGACATAACAGCATCAGATGTGGTTTCTTGCTGAAAGTGCCTCTGTGATGGGTTTTGGCAGGCACCTGCTCTCCCCGCTTTCCAGTACTTCAGACCGTATTGACTGACTTTCACAGATGCTGCGATTGATGTCTAGTGTAATTCAAAAGTGTTAGTACACCTGATGCAGAGTGATACATATACTATTACCACCTTTACCACTGATTACCTCTGACAAACCACTTCCCTATTTTCATTTATCGTTTTTGGTCAGACAAGTCATGACATGACTAGTTTTATTTAAAAAAAAAAAAGAAAGCTGATGGTGAAAATAGAAAGTTATTGGGAAATTATTGGACAAATTCCAATTATTGGAAGTATTCATTTACTCGTATTGCAACTTGTTTCAACCTCAAAGCAGATGTATCTTATATTAAATGTGTAGTAAAAAATGTGTTGGGACAAAATACACCATGTGAGTGAATGTAATGAAGAGACAGAGTCAAAGGTCCAAATGCAGGCTATTTGCATATAGGCATAACATTATTGGTTTAACATTAACATACCGTGAACAATGGGTTCGATCACTACGATTTGGATTCCTTTTTACCATGGCTGAACACTCTGTGCTGTTTACTTTGCAATGAGTGAAACTGTTCAGTTCAAAGGGAACTATGAATGGTGTCGGTAACAAGTGAACAGCGGTTCATCACTTTGCCGGAATCGTACATACATTATTTCCCATCAGTCTTAACTATAGGTTAAGATTGTGGCAATATAGTTTCGCATTTACCAAACTCGAAAGGGGATTTATATTATTTATTATTATTAAGGATGACACAATATTAATACGACACAATAAAAATGTGTAATTGATACCACATTTTAATTACATTAAAAAATCTATTTAAACAATAAATCCTTACTGCAAGGGGTATTGAAAAGTTAAATAAATTCTGGCCACAAATTTTCAATGCACAATGCGATGAATGACGATAAGCATGCACTTGATCAACCTGCGGACATGCCACGCCTTTTTTGGTCGTGGAGATGATGTGGTCTTCCACTGTAAAGACTGTTGCTTTGTCTCAGTGTTGTACCCTCTTACCCTGTTGTACACTCAAGTTTTGTCACCCGTAATGATCCTCGACATGAAGGATGGGTCATCCATGCCATGCTGATGAAGCTCTTGGCAGACTTTGATGCAATGTTCCTTCTGCTTCTGGGTCAGCAGCCTGGGGACAAACTCGGCAGTAAGGATCGTCTGGTCTGTTCTGTATGACACACTGACAATGGCAGCAACGTTTTGGACTGTTCTTCAACGATCACCATGCACAAGTTGCTGAATTGTTTCGACACTTTCGGGGGGTTGAGCTGGTTGAAGGTCTTCCTGATCTCTCGTCGTCTTCTGGAGATGTTCTTCTCCTCTCGCCACTTTTGCACTCATGTTACTTTAAACATCTCGAACAGCATCTTTGTAAACTTGCCAAATCATTTCAAATGTGTTTGTGGCAGATTTGCGCAGTTTCACACAGAATTCCATGCTAGCTCTTTGTACTAACTTGCTATTCATGATGAAATAGCTGACATGGCTATCAGAATAGCACCAGTTGCACCGCTCTCGATGTACACAGGTTGATGTCTTTTGGCACACTGACTTATGAAGAAGGTTGGAGCTCCTGTTGACTGTGCGTGCAGCCTTGTGCTGCCATCTGTTGGTGTGCCACAAAACTAGTCTTGAAACTTTTTGATACCACCTCAGATAACATAGTTTTGTAAATTGCAAAATAATAATCATTACGCCGTATATTTTGTGAATTTATCAAGTAATTTATTCATGATGTAATACACATTTCAATAGTGTATGAATTATAATGGTATTATTTTCAGTACTGTGTAATTTCCACAGTAGTAGCAGAAGGTGTCTAAGCTTCTTACATTACCAGTAAAGCACTGAGGAAGTGATGTCTGTGTTGGTGACGTCCCAGGGTTCAGTGGACTGCACAGGGTGTTCAGGCATGTTAAGTGCGATTCCAAACCACAGGGAGCGAAACTGCTCGGTTTAAAAGGAACAGTGAACGGTGTCGGGAACAAGTGAACACTGCTTCGTCACCTGGAAATAAACATGCAATATTTCCCATCAGTCGTTGTGCTTCACTGGAACGCGGTTAAAGAAAATGGTGATCGATCGATTTATCATCATTATTAAGGATGACACAATAACAAATAAAAACAAAATTAACATGACACAATAACAATTAGTAATTCATTTATTATTTTAATTTAGTTAATAAAAACCTAAATCTAAAGATTTAATCAATAAACCCTTACTTTTTTGGAGGATAGTAATCTGTTAGAAAATGCAAATTAATAATTTTTCTCTGCATCTTGTAAATAAATCATTTCAGTGGCATACAGTTTGTAATGGGATCAGTTTTTGTTTTAACAAAAATTCAATTTTCATAGTGTGAATTTCCACAGCAGCTGCAACAGGTATCCAAGGTGTGTACGTTACCAAGGTAACACACAGAAGAAGTGATGTCTGTGTTGGTGACATCGCCGAATGATAAAGCTCCTTGAACTAATCTCCCTAAAAGAGTAGGGAGCACCCTATAAAGCACACTGCGGATCGCAACGCAGCCAAAGACTCATTAAATCTAATGACTACAACTGAGAAACACTTGAACCGAATAAACAGAACAGAGGAAAACAGGAAATGGCAAAGCAGGAAGTGAACAGCAACACACTGCAAGACAAGTAAAAAAAAAAAAAAACAGGAAAGCATTGAGAAATTCATGACAGTGTTTTTACTTTTTTTTTACTTTTAAATCAGCAGAATCGAGCCATTTCGCAAGGTCCTATTTATAGACATTATCACAATTTATTAAGCATCCATTAATTGGTTATAGGAATGGGTTGGTCATGATTTGTTTATAGCCATGGTTAAATAATCATTAATAATTAACTAGTCATTAATGGATTATAGAAATGAATCAATCACTGATGCATATTTGTAACTAAGCAATGTCACGTAACTTTTTAGTTGTACACAAATTGTATTTCAACACCCCTGGCATGAGTTATAGCACAGAATATACTGTACATGGCAGTTATTTATGTATTTATATTTGTAAACACCAAAATAAACAGCACCGGAACATCAAGGCTCTGTTTTCATTCACACAATGACGAGCCCTCATCGATAAGAATCTTTTAATAAAATTATGAATCATGTGAGGAGAGGAAGACAAAAATCATTTGGAGGAAAACTTGAAAGGCGAACAGGCATGTGAAACCAACCTGCACCTTGTTTTATGTGTGCAGAAGTGCAGAAATGGGTCACTACATGTTCCGGGAACTGGTGTTTTCTGACCTTGTTATGAATAAATTCTGACTTTGGTTTTCCAAAAGAAGAAGATTTTAGTCAAACACAAAGTGCGCCGTCAACAATGTGCTCAGAATAAAGGCCTTACTGTACGGAAAAGCCATACAGTATCACATCACATATCGGTTATCCATTTGATTCAATTAATTACAAGTGATAGTTTTGAAATTATTTAATAGAGCTCGAAAATCATAATATTTTACCTATTAATTAATATTTAACTGATGGAGAAGATAAATGCATTTAACTACTGTATGTCAGGTAATTTCCCTATGAGCAGTGTATCACAATTTAAACCCACCACAGGCCTAAGTGTACACACCCACATACTCTCTCTCACACACACACACACACAAATTATTGCTTGTTAACGCACACAGGGGACCATATATTAACAGAACTTACATCCAGCTAACTCAGGCACAGCCACCCTGTTGGATAAATTGAGAATAAATGCATTTTATCTCTCACAGGCACATTAGAATTTCAACCTAAGCACATAACCATTACTTACATTTAATTAATCTTTCTCACAAAGGCTACCATCAAATCTTATTAAAAGAGTATCTCGGAAAGATGTCATATTATCCTATCTTTTTTTTTTGTTGTTGATGCTGTTATAACTTTGCGTTTTAGAAATGCACTTGCAAAGCCTGAAGATGACGATATGATTCTACCCAGGTTGCAACAACACATATTTCTGGTGCAATATATTTTCCTTCTCATGAGGAGTATGCTCCTTATTCAAAGGTACTGTATGCCCCAGCAGGAGCCAGGAATCCAGTGCATCTATGAGCAACGGTGATGACACACATTCCACTATAGTCAATGAACAACCGCAAAGTCAATCATCTGAATTATCAAGCTGGATGAATTTGGGCAGAAATCCCAGATACAACTACAAGAAACATCTGATCTAACTATATGGAAAGCATAACCTTCAGCACAACATGTTTACTATGTGGACACCTTAACATCACACCCATATGGTCTTGCAGGATGTATATCACTTTCCGAACCCGTAGCTATTAATATAGAATTGGGCCTTGAGGCCAGGTATTGATACCAGACAAGAAGCACACAGTTCACTATTAAGGCACTTAATGGAAGTCAGGGCTTCGCACTCTCGTGTATGATATCACCCCATTATACAACCCTGGGAAAATTAGTTACTGAAATTAGTCACGATTGGGATCCCAAACTGGTACAGAGAACTGTTTGATGAACTGCTAATATAATGGTTAATATAGCCGACCACCATGACACTGTCTAAGCAGACCAATCTACACTATGATGACATCTTAGAATCAGTAAGAAGAAGAGCCGGATGGACAGTTCCCTGTGGTCGATACAGTATGCTCTGACCTTACATCTCTGTGATATCACACCACTGCCCAGGCTGTAACTGGTATGATAAATATCTTTCAGTTAGGGCACTTCTTGCAACAAGACTCTTTTTGTTGAAAAGGTCATGCATCTCCAGCTAGCCAGTGGTGTGGGCTCCGTTTGCTGACACAGGGACATTTTTTGTCCAAGGTATTCAGGGCAGTGCTTGTTGAGATTTAACCCACTTTCAAAAAGCCTCGCTTCAGTATGCATGGGCAGATCGCCACTGTGGCTTCCATCATACTTTGTCCTTGCAGGCAAGAAAAAAAAGTCAAGTTGTGGAAGGCCTGCTACTTGTTGGCAGCACATGGGAGGCAATTAAACTGCACGTCAATATGAGTTCATTCTTGCAATATGCTATATGCAATAACCTATCTGATGTTATCCAAATGGGGATGGGTTCTCTGTTGAGTCTGGTTTTTTTCAAGGTTTCTTTCTATTCCCACCTTATGGAGTTTTTCCTTGCTACAACTGCTCTGGCTTGCTTATCAAGAACAAACTGATACAAACTATAATATATAATTTTTAATTTTGTAAAGCTCCTTTGCAACAATGACCGCTAATAAAAAATGCTATGCAAATAAAATTTAAAAGAACCTGCATGTCTTTGGGAGGAAATCGGCATAGGGAGAACATACAAACTCCATGCACACAGACCCTGAGGTGGGATTTGAACCTGGACCCTGGAGGTGCAAGGAGAAAGTGCTAACCACTAAGCCACCGCGCTGCCACTTTGCTAGCTTTTACGGCAATTTATTTTGCCATCTTTGCATTGATGTGAAAGCAAAACAGCTTTGCCATTAAATAGTCATGCTACAGCAAACACATTACCTAATGGTTCTGTACTGGAGTAGAGCATGTTTTCCATCAATAGTCCAGGTTTGTTTTCTACAAAATAATGAGATCTTTGTTGTTCTCAATGCAACAATATGCCAGCAAGCACACAACGCTCCAAAAGACTGCAGGAATTTAGAGGCATTTCTGGATGCCTGTGTGGTATTTTTTACAAATAATTTTCGTTGCTGTCAAAGGGCACAGGAGTGTGTTTCTTATGAGTCATTAAACAGCCATGTGTGTGAGCATGCATGTGTGTGTGTGTGTGTGTGTGTGTGTGTGTGTGTGTGTGTGTGTGTGTGTGTGTGTGCATGTGCGTGGGCTTGTTTTTATATCTTTAACTAAATCTCTCCACAGGGATATGAATATCTGACAGTTTTGATCTTTCGGGAACATTGGTCAGGTCCTCATGAGAAAACAGCAGCTTTGATTTAAACAAAAGGTTTCTTATTGGTTACTGAGGGAGGTGTTAAGGTTGGTTTTGTTAAGGTAAAACATGCTATAGGTAGTGTATACGCACAAGTCAGCTGCATTAGGAACTTACATAAGTCCTTGCAATGATAGAAAGTCAGAATATGTGTGTGTGTGTGTGTGTGTGTGTGTGTGTGTGTGTGTGTGTGTGTGTGTGTGTGTGTCTGTGTCTGTGTGTGTCTTTGATTGTGTGAGGGGGGTAATTTTTTTTGAGGGGGGTGTTTTTTTTTTTGGAAGGGGGGACGGGTTAATGGTGTGCAAAGATTTACTTTATCCTGATGCTGGAAATGTGTCTTGTATTCTCCGTGTAAAGGGAACAGACAACGATGATAACCATGGTATGGGTAATCCTCATCATTACCGTCACCATGGTAACTAAGAAACCCCATCTCTCTCTCTCTCTCGCTCTCTCTCTCTTGTTTTTGCAGTCCTAAAAGCTTTCAGCACATGAAATAATGCAGAAAAGAATGACTTGGTAAAAAAAAAAAGGGAATAAAAAAAATTATATATATATTAATAATAATAATAATAATAATAATAATAATAATTATTATTATTATTATTATTATTATTATTATGCATACTTTTTCTTGTGCATGTTTGACCTCTTGGATACAGCACTTATAGGACATGAACACATGCAAAGAATTTCCTATTGTGTTAAACAACTGGTACTGAAAGTTGTGACAGCATTAGATGATGATGGTGATGGCGAGATGAAAGCGCGCGCGGCGCACACGCGCTCACCTCTGCTGACCTCTACAGGTCGAACTGAGACTCACATCCTTGTTTTTCTTTCGCTTTTACGCCGTTTGATCTCCGCAACAATGTAACCGAGTTTCTACGAGGCTCTATTTCGTTCCCTATCATCACCACCATCATCACCCTCCTCCTCCTCCTCCTCCTCCTCTTCCTCCTCCTCCCTTCCCTTTAAACCCGATCAGTAGACATGAGCGCATCTTCGCCTCGCGTGCTCGTGGAGGAGATCCAGTCGGTCGTGTTCTGATCAGATCGACACCATGGCGATGTGTGCGCTGAGGTTCCAGCTGAGAATCTGATCCAGCCTTCAGCACTTTCAGCATGAAGAGACGAGACAAGCTGAAAATCCCCTCCCTCACTTTGGAGTAAGTTTTTTTTCTTCTTCTTCTTTTCTTTTTCTAAAGAATGCATGATGATGATGAATAATTTAGGAGCAGATACTGGAAGACGAGGGGAAATCCCTCACTACTGATGATGAGTAGTCTGTAAGAAGAGGAGAAAAAAAATGAACAGAGCTGGAACCTGGTAGCACACACTCATATTTATTATTATTATTATTATTATTATTATTATTGTGCATTTTCATGTATTATCATGTAAAAACCTAGTCTACTATGTATAATAGTGCATCAATTAAAACACACCACTACTGTATTCACTAGGCGATATGGCTATCCTATTGGTTTTAATGGTTTATTCAGAACAGATCGGAGATGCCCAGGTTCTCGGCATGTCCTCAGCCTTATCTTGCACCTCATTCGTCTAATTTGTGACTGTGAGGGAACTGTAAGGGTGCTCGCCCCGCTCTGAAGCATCATGTACAGGGAAAACCCTGCTCAAACCTCCGTAATTTACTCCATAACATCCAGCCTTATCAGGTATCATCAGCTTGGCGTCTGTCATTAAGCTACACTGTGTACTGTATATGATTGATATTTATTATATGAACAAACAAGAAGGCAGGGGACAGACATGGTCTTACTGTGTGATGTGGACGTAATGAAGCGTTGTTGATCTTTCAGCTGCTCTCATTAGGGGAATCCAGATGTTTTTGATTTTGGCACAGGTTTCACACCAAACCCAAAACCCCTTCCTGATGCAGTCCTTTCATCTTGACTAGAACCGGCTGGGATGTCAACCAGTCCTTCCTCATGGCACTCGAAAACCTGTACCACTGTACCCACCACTACGAATGCCGGCCAAACAGGTGGAATAAGTTGGGAATTAAAAATGATAAGTGATTACTAGCTCATAGGGAAAGTTCACATCCGTCAGCCCTTGTTGCAGGTTGTGTGACCTATTCAAGTGTTAAAAGTTATCAGTGTTTGAATTTGGTGATATAAAATACACACAACACACTCTCGCTGAACAAATATTTGGAGTAATATAAAACTGAGTTGATAAAACTCA
Organism: Clarias gariepinus; assembly: GCF_024256425.1. Classification (NCBI taxonomy): domain Eukaryota; kingdom Metazoa; phylum Chordata; class Actinopteri; order Siluriformes; family Clariidae; genus Clarias; species Clarias gariepinus. Next base: position 8,657,669 of record NC_071114.1, on the reverse strand, counting down.
AGGGATCGTCTACGGTGTCGCTTTCATAATTTTTATGTTATGATCCCTTACACTGCGTCTAAAACAGCGTACCAGAACGTGCATTCTTAATCACAGCCTGGATCATATATCAGTTAGATAACAAAGCTTAAGTACTCAGGAGTACAACCCGAGATACGCCCTACATCCTACACACTATGTGTAACCTTCTGCTTCAGTGCCTTAATGAACCCAAAGTAGAGCCTGAGTCACGGCTTCTGGTTATTAGAAGAGATGTTGGGAGCTGTCGAATAACTAACACAACCTAACTATTTATGCATCTTGCATGACTGTACTGCTTGACTGTGCTACTGTATATGATCATAAATACTGCTCATGGCATATACGCACCATATGCTCAATGTGGAAAGGCATAGATTTCCATCCCATAAAGATATCTGAAGACGGTAATGACTGTGATACCAGAACGGAAATGTTCTCGTGAGAAAACGTAATTAGCAAGGCAGATGTTCTGACTCTCGCTAGAAATGTTTGCTTGTTTTTCCCGACCTCTCTTCCAGCCTGCTTTAAGAGACGAACGCTGCGGTACGCATGTTCTTTCCTCCCACTCCAAGCACTATGTAAATATAGCTGCCCTCCTCTGCCCGCTGGATGCTGATCCATATTACAGGTTTATATCCGCAGCTCATCAGTCCCCTCTGTCATTAAGCTCAACGGTATGATGTACACAATGACAACTTCACTTAACAGAAAAGTAGCGCATATATGACTATACGGCCGTTTATAAGCAAGCTGAGCACAGGGAATGGTTAAACAAACGAACTGATGGCACTGCAGAGCACCGAGGGTTTTTCTGCACAGTTGGTTCTCCTCCAGTTCTCTCGCATCACTATGACAACACCCTCCTGTTTTTGCAGCACATGTTGCTATCCATTGCACTGTTAGGTGCTTCTCGCTGCCAGGCTGAGGACCATTTGTGCAGGTCTGATGTTTTTTTTCTCCCTCTCTCTTTTTTTTTTTCATCAAGTGAAAGTCCAGTCACAAAATCCTAAATCACAAACTATGAACCATGAAGCAAGAAGAAGCTTTAATTATGTAATTATATAGTGCAGACACTTCAGGAAGTTCTCAATGAAAAAAAAAAAATCTGTTGTTTTCAAGAACAATGTTTTGATTCAGCTGTGCTTGGTTGGACTTTGGACATTTACGAGCGTAATACAATATCTGACGGGTGTGTGTTGAACAATCGATTGCTGCATGAATACCTCTCATTGCATTACGATGTTTGCAAAGAGACATGCATAGCTGCACACAATCTCAAAGGTAAGTAAAGGGTAGAAAATGGTAGTCATGTTGTATCACCGAATAGCCCTCTGTTTATGATTTAGTCAGCTGTTGTTCATAAAACAACAAATCACTAAATGTTTTGGTTAAATAAACTGTCCTACTTGGTCACTAATGAATAATAATAATAATAATAATAATAATAATAATAAAGTAGATTAATGTGATAGGCATATGGATTGTTTATACTGTATTCTGACATTTTTTTTTCCGGAATAAGACGTTTAAAAAGTTATTAGATAACAGGAGCTATGATGACGTTGATTGACAGTGAAAATTCAAGGGACAACAAATATTGATGGTACAATCTTTTAAATTCTAAATGGAAAAGTTTAAAAATTCTCCACATACTCAAGTATCTACAAATAAGTATAAATTACTTACGATACAGTTCTTATGAAATATTAACGTTATTAAGGTTAAATTAGGATGAGTTAGGGTTAAAGTTTACACTGTATGTCTGTATGTGTTTTCTTTATTCCTTTGTATAAATTCAAACTAAATCATTTGAATTCATACAGGTTTACCTTCATGCCATATTTTCAATGTTACCTTGCTATCTAAAAAAATAAATAAGACTAATAGGGCAGGTGTTGTGAGAGAATAATTGGTTGTGGTATCCATATTTTACCTGTCGGCGGGATGGTGGTGTAGTGGTTAAGGGGTTTGATTCCCGCCCCCGTCTGTGTGGAGTTTGTATGTTGGGTGCTTGGTGGGTTTCCGCCAGGTAGTCCGATTTCCCCCCACAGATCAAAGATATGCAGAATAGGCTAATTGGCATTTTGAAATTCCCCATGGTGTGTGAATGAGTGTGTGTGTGAGTGTGTGTGTGTGTGTGTGTGTGCTCATGTCCTGGCACTAGGCCAGGGTGTACCGCCAAGAATGAGTGAGTGCTTCAGTTGTCATTGTTAATTCTTGTTTGCACGTCCTTTGCTGTCAGTGGCTACCTGTAGTCTTATACCCACAGACGTCACCAAATGTTGTGTTTCTTCCCTGGTGGTCCTCCTCTAAGCCCTTCACTAGAGCTATCTTTTCTTCCGGTCTGTTCTTTTAGTTTTGCTTCAGGAAAGTGAACTCAAAAGGGGGAAATTCAGGTCAGATGATTGACTTTGGTGATGCAGAACATTTCACTTATTTGCCTAAAAAGGTTTTGAGTTGCTTTCATGGTATGATTTGTGTCATTTTCCATCTGCCATGTGAAGCATCATCCAAAGTGCTTTGAAGCATTTGGCTGAATCTGTGCAGATAGCATAATTCTATACACACGTCATAATTCATTCTGCTGATCACACTGTCAATAAATACTAGGAAACCACCTCCATTGATAGTCATACACACCCACACCATAAGACCGGTCTTCAGGCTTGTCCACAAATGACCAATTTGGCTGCAGACTTTCATTCCAACCAGGCAGTAGTCATAACCGTATTAATTTTATCTAGAGCCCCAATGGACTATTAAGGATGCCTAGCAGAAATGTTAGTTCCAGCCACACCAACCCTTGATGACACCCCCAATAAGATAAGGTGGTATATTTGAGATCATGACCAGCACATTCTTTTCTTCATACGCGTATTTGCCCGTCATTCTGCTAGAGGTTGATCTTTGCCTCGTCTGTACATAAGATGTTGTTGCAGACCTTTACAAGCTTTTGAAGATGTTTTTCTCTTCCTGTTTTTGAGGTTTACGCCTTGTGGTAAACCCTTTGTTCTACTCTAGTGAAGCCCTCACTTGATTGTTGACTTTGACACAGATACAGTACCACACACTTACCTTCCGGGGTCAAAGAGTGGACACTCATCCGGACAAGGATTTATTTATTTTTTTTTTCATTTTGGCGACCAGTCCTTCTGTCGCGCTCTTCCTTTTTAGCTCTTTGGTGTTTTATGAGCTCACCGGTGTGTTGTTTTGGTTTTTCAGGAATGTACTGAACGCTTGCACAGTTAATGGTTTTGCTACATTCTAAATGGTTTGCTCATATTACTGATCATACAGTAATGAAAATCAACAGCAATGCATTATGAATACAAATGATATACTTAAACGCGCCTCTTTTTTGCTTTTTTACCTGTAACTGAAATAATGAGGAAACTGCTGGAACAGCTGCAACTGTCCAATTACATTTGGTCCCTTAAAAGGAGGTCACCCCATATAAAAATTGTTTTAATACCTTCACTGTTCTTAAATTTAAAAAAAAGCAAAAACTATGCATTTTGACTCTATATTTATTATCTAATTTCTATAACTTAATAAAATAAGCTAAAATAACAAACAAAAAAATTTAAACACAGTTCCAGAGAACTGCAGTCGGGCAAAGAGGTCAACTAGTGTAACTTATGTGCCTTATTAGGAGAGATCCTTCCTCCTACACTTTACCATCCCTTTTTTTATTTCTGAAAATCCTTATATTTGGTGCCACAGAAGAAGGCACTTCAGCCGGAGCCAAACTCCTCAACCCGTACTAGCCATATTTAGACTGGTCTACAGTATTTGTTTGGATGTCAGATAAAATATTTACTGATGCCATCCATTTTTTCCTCCCCATTCCATATGAGCCATGACTTCTTCCTCCTGTCTGACAGCTACGGTACCTCTTGTTCCATCATCAACACTTTGCACTGCGAATTTTAGCATTGTGGCAGTTTTATGTATTAATGGGTTGTAATTGACAGCAAGCGTACTGTATGCTTTCAGTTTTAAGAATCTCACTGGGCAAGCAACTATGTGTCTGTCTACAGAATACATTTATGGCTAACATTATTACATTCTGTACATCTGTGCAATAACTATTCTGTTTATTCTTTTATAAAAATGTGTAATATTTGTATTCTGCATAGCAATTTAAATAGCTTTTAAATCTGTTGCAAGTAAGTTTCCATCACATTACGATATACATTACAGGCGGCACTATAGGTGACCTTATAGGTGGCATAGTGGTTAGCACTTTGGTCTCACACCATCTGAAGTCAGTGTGTGTGAAGTTTGCATGCTGAGTTGGTTTCCTCCGTGTACTCCAGTTTCCTCCCACAGTTTAAAGACATGCAGGGTAGGCTAGATGACATTTTCAAATTCTTTGTAGAATGTGAACCAGTGGGTGCCTTGGTGATTTAGGCACACTTTTGATTTAGGTGATTTAGTTGATTTAGGTGATTTAGTGTGTCCCGAGTCGCCTGGAACTAGTCTCCAGGCCGCCCTTGACCCTAAAGGATTAGAATGTGTGTGTCTGTGAGAGAGAGTTTACATTATAATCAGACTTCATGCCTGTCATTTCAGGGTGACATGACATGGCCGGTAACATGCAAAATATCTTTCAAACATCAAAATTTAAGTGTTTTAAACCAAGTTGCATGGATAATGTCATGAAAATAATGTATCCAATGAGTGAATTGTGAAGGCAAAAAACTCGTTTTAACTTATTTACACTTAAGTCTCATGTTAAGCTAAGATATAAGCTAAGACAAATCTTTATTAATCCCTGTCTGGATAATTTAAAATGTTTAGACAGAAAAAGTGTTACTTAGAAATCATTAAACTGAAGCTACAAAAAAAAAAAATCATGAAGGAAACTAAAAGCAGCACAGATACCCTTAGTCAGAGCACTAACACCTGTAAACGTGTCTTGAATTTCAGTTTGTCACCCAACCAGAGCTCAATCACCCTGAGCCCCTGCAGCCCCTGCAGCCCATGCAGCCCTTTACAAACCCTTCATCCGTGGAGGTAAGCCAGTCGCCTTACATGCTGAAAGATTTCCACATGAATTACAATCAGAATTAATATTAAGGCAAGGTTGTTCTTTTTGACCGACATTTTTATACAGTAGATATAAAAGCTAAATAGGAGGTTCTTTTTTAATATGCGAGGGTGAGTCAAAAATGATCCACACTCTGACACTTCATTTAACTTTCAGAAAAGCCCAATACATCATTTGTCGAAATAATCTCCTTGCCTTTCAATACACTTTGTCCATCTGTCAACATCTGTCAACATCTGTCATAAGTTTTCGTAGTCCCTCATTAAAAAAATTTTAGGCTGAGCTGCGAGCCACGAATGCACTGCTGTCTTCACTACTTCATCAGAAGTGAACTTTCGTCCTCGCACTAATGAGACCAAACAGGTGAAAGTCCAGCAGAGCAAGATCAAGACTATAGGGAGGATGCTTTAACACATCGAAACAAAGTTTCTACAGAGTGTCAACAGATGTGTGCAGATGTGCATTGTCATGGAAGATCCCAACGCCCTTGGATCGCAGTCCTCTGTGTTTAATCCAAAGTTTAGGCTTCAGCTCTCCAATAAGCATCTCACTGTAACAAGCACTGTTGATTGTTTAACGTTATTCCTGATAATGTTCCAAAACTGGCCCACGAGAATCCCCGAAATCTGTAAGAATACATTTTCCGGCAGATGGTTGACATTTTAACTTTTTCTTGGTTGGTTATTGTAGATGTTTCCATTCCATAATCTGCCATTTACTTTCGGTCACCAGTTAATCATTCTTTTTAAGAAACTTTCTTATTCCATAGAGTATTATTCCAAATTTGCAGATATCCAAACACTTTTTCCATACTGCGCATAAAGTCATTTATTAAAGATGGCAGCAGATACACCATACATCCTGGAACCTCTGTAATCCAACCATGGAGGCCAATGGTGACCACTGTATTTATTTCCATTTTGTGGTAGGTCCTCCAGTCAGCATTCACACGCACATTCACACACTATGGGTAATTAAAAAATGCAAATTAGCCTAATCTGCACGTTTTTGGACTGTGGGAGGAAATCGGAATACCTGGTTAAAACCTACCAAGCAAGTGGATAACATGCAAACTCTGGACACGGAGTTGGGAATCGAACCCAGGACCTGTAAGTGCAGGATGAATGTGACCACTAAGCCACCAGATACACCCTCAGACCAAAATAAAAAAAATAAATAAAAAAAAAAAAATCACTGCATGCTGCTGTTCTTTTATGCAAATCACAAGTGAGGCATCCATTTTTGGATGGAAAATGATCTGATGTAACACGTTCACACCTGCATAGCAGTGACTGGAGAGACAGCAGCCTTGAATGGAATTGCTGATAAGACTGGAAGGCCAACAAAAGTTTTAATATAACCGGAGTGGCGATCATTTTTTACTCACCCTTATATATACTTACATATTTTATATAGCGACATAAGCCTGTAATTAGCTCCAGATTGTAGTCTTTAAACGAATAATACATTCTATATCATTATATTTCTATAAATAAATAAATAACTACATAAGCTTGTACTGGCTCGTTAGTGTCATTATAATTGTAATATGATGTCAATATCAATCTTTACAAATAACTTGATATCTTTAATGGCTTTCAACATTTAATTTATAATAAATTCTAAATGGATTTTTTTTTCTTTTATCTAAGTCTATCATGTAAGTCTAATGTCTTACATTACCCATGACTTTGTTCGACAATGCCAAAATGTAGCACCAGTAGGAATTATTCTGCATTCATGGTGCCTTGTAAGCAATAATTTGCTAGAGTTAATGATCTCACGTCACACTTTGGGACGTCTGATGTGTAAAACAGAAGAAAAAAAAAACATGGCCGCTGCCAAGAAAGCATATCTACTTTTCTCTGTTAGAGCATCTAAAGCTTATAAAAATCTACTTTAGCAGTACTTTTAGAGTAACAGTCCTGAATGGCTTCTACTTCTTGTCCTGTACTGTATGTTGAACACTGAAATTGAAGCGAAGCAACAAGGGTAGACAATAGTAAGTAGACGATAGTAAGTAGACGGCTAATGTTAATGATTATCCTTCTCAAAAGAAATAAATAATATGGCCAGATTTATAGATTTAACCAAGTATGGTGTCTGTATATGAGGGGGAATCAAAAAGATCACAGATCATAAATCCTTATGTTCTCTCTCCGATGCCTTAAAACCTGGCAATAGAATTCACTATTGACGGTCTGGCCTCTATCGACAAATTCTCAATGCACAATGCTGCAAATGTCGAAAAAGATGATGCACTTGGTTGAGCTGCCTCACCTTTTTTGGTCATGGAGATGATGGGCTCTTCCACTGTGAAGACTGTTGCTTTCTCTCAAGATCCTACCATTGCCAGGGGTAGCTCAGTGGTTAAGGCATTGGACTACGGTTCGGAAGATCCCAGGTTCAAACCCCACAACCACTAAGTTGCCACTGTTGGGCCCTTGAGCAAGGCCCTTAACCCTCAACTGCTCAGATGTATAATGAGATAAAAATGTAAATCGCTCTGGATAAGAGCGTCTGCCAAATGCCTAAATGTACCATATACCAAAGTTTCACCAGTAATGATTCTCGACATGAGGGACGGGTCATCCACGGCATGCTGACGGGGTTCATGGCAGACTTCAACACAACATTCCTTCTGTTCCAATCACATGGGAGGATTGCTCTGGCCTTTTCTGTATGACACTAACAATGGCAGCAATGCTGTGGAAGGTCTCATTGAAGGCTCGTCAAAGGTCTTACGGATCGCTCGTTGTCTTGGAGTGATGTGCTTCCACTTTTAAAACTTTTGAACAACTCATTGTAAACTTGCTGCTTGCAACTCTTGCTGAATCTTGTCAAAGGACTTTGTGGCAGATTTGCCCAGTATCACACGGAGTTTTACATTCGCTCTTTGTTCTAACTTGTTGCTGCACACAGGACGATGTCTTTTGGCATACTGACTTACTGTATGAAGGTGGTCTCTGTGACTGTGCGTGCAGCCTTGTGCTGCCATCTGTTGGCGTGTTACAAAACCAGTCTGGAAACTTCTTGATACCAACTCATATTAATGGATTTAAAGCTAGTAATACTGTAAACTAATTTAAAAGTAAAGAATTCTTCACGCTGTTCACAGAATGTGCGGCTAGGTTGATGTGACATCATTGTGTAAGCAGGGAAAGAACCGGTGGTTGAGAAGACTATGTCCTTTTGACCTATTGAAATTTCATGTTAAGGGGTGTTTTTGGTGAGTTATTTGGCTAAAGGCGGGAAATTACAGATGGCAAGTTTCCCCCTCAATTAAAGCTCATAAGTTTGTATGTCTGATCCCTAGCTAGGAAAAAAATACTTGAACTTATTAATCAGAAAATCTGGAAGGTCGCCTTACCCCATGTTTAGCATATGCTGTCTTTTTTTTCTCTTCTTTCTTTCTCCCCTTTTTCGTTTTTTTTTTTTATGGTGGTTGTAATCCAGTGGGTTGGTTACTTTACCGCCAACTCTATCTCATTCTCCCTCATCTTCCCAGCCTCTTAAGGCTAATTTTCCAGAATAGCCTTCCTTAAACTTTTGTCTTAAACTCTTCGCCTGCTTTATCCGGCACTTCTCGACACATTTCTTTTTCTCATCGACACATATAGATCTCTATCTCCTCAAATTCCCTGCCCTTTAAAGTTGTCACTATAGAGTAAATAAACTGTGACATTACTACACTGCGTGACATCACAGCATCCCACAACCAAGAATAACAACAACAACAACAACAAAAACGCTCCAAAAGACACTGCCATTGCTAAATCTGACAAAAGCCTAAATGTAAATGTAAACCTATCACAAGTATTTCAGTATAAAATATGTGAATTTGTATTAAGGTGGGATTTCCCCCTCTTTAATACTGGCTGTAGTGTGTGTGTGTGTGTGTGTGTGTTACAACTCATGACATAAACTGTGTGTGTGTGTCATGCTGTAATCAGTTTAACATTTCCTGCTGAACGTCATTACTAATGTGGTGCTTGCGTTATACTGAAAAAGGACTCTATTTTGACTAGCTGAGGTAGCACGTGAGGAAGTGACGTCAGTGCGCTCTGCAGGTCGCTGCTGGCAGTGGACGGAACCATGTCGTGAGCAAGGGGGTTGAAAATTTTTATTTGAAGAAAAAATAAAAGTAAAAAAATTATAATATAATAATATTAACAATAGTAATATAGAAATATATAAATAAAAATGGGCTGTTTTCAATACTGACAGTTTATTAAGAAATATATACTATTGTATTGGAGGGGGATTGTATTGGAGGTCACCCCTGCTGGAGCAGAAATAGTACGTTCCAACGTCATCCCCCGGTAATCACCACAACAGGGCGCAGAGACACACAGCACAAAGCTGCAGGGAAGTCTCAGAGACTTCAGGCATGGCGTGAATGATGTGAGGAACACGGAAAGAAAGTTTAAAAACAACAACTACAACAAAAAAAGAAAGGTTAAAAGTACGGGTGGATGCTTGACTTGGTACCAGGATGGAGCTCGACTCGGTCCAGATGGGAAAAGTGGAAAGTTCTGCGTATCAGTTACCAAAGTACCAACCTAGCTAGCTGAGCTAAGCTAACCAACCAACTTTTACTAACGACCTAGCTCGTTAGCTAACTAAAACAAAGCACATGGATGAATTCCTCTTACTTCTCTTGAGAGTTATGTGTGCCTCGTCTGAGCCTAAAACAAGGAGACTTCTGGTGCAGACTTTTGCCTGGAAAGTTTAGCGTCGCAAATGCACACGAACAACGAGCTAGCTAGCTAGCTTAATAAATAAACAAACAAATAAACCTGTACAGTGTAAAGCATGTCTGATCCAAGTTGCTGGAGTGCAGGGACGAGCAGCAAGGCTCATTTCGTCAGTGGGGTGATGCTTAAGAGATCCAAAAGGTAAGTAAGAGGGCTGAAGTCCATCACAAACTCCCCTCTGTCCATGTGACATTGTTTTCAGAGTGTTTAGTGTGGATGCATTGCTCACAGACTTCATGTGATAAATTCTCAGATTAATTTAGTGATGCATGCTGTGATTGGATTCTCAGTTGTTTAAAAAAAAAAACATGTGCACTGAATTCAGGTCTGAGTGAATGATCTTGAAAACAGAATGAAAGTGTAAACTTGAGTTCGAGCATTTCGTTTATTTTTTTTACAGATCCACCTTCGAGAAACGTTTCCTCAAAAGTTCTCTAATGTTTTCCCCCCTCTACTTCTGCTAATAGTGTAAAGCGTTGAGTTGTGTTCCATGTACTGATAATGAGCCTTTCTTCTTTTTCTTCTCCTCCTCCCCCCGTCCTTTCGTGTGTTTTTTGTCACAGTTGCCGCAGCAGCAGGAAGAACCTCGGGGTTGGGACGCCTTCACCGACGCGCCCTCTCTCACCCCTGTCAGTCCACACAGGTGAGAGTCATCCTAAAGCTCGGCTTACTCTAACAGGCTTTGTTCAACACAAGCAGGCGTTGATATCATCTTTTACGTTAATGGGCTTTGCCAAACAAGATAAGTAGTCCTGACCTGTATCTGTAATGGAGTGTTATGTGAACAGACACCTTTGATGTTATGAAATCCTGCACTGTTTAAGCCAATTTTCTTCAACCTTTTTTTGCACCACGCACCAGTTTTATGCAAGAAAATCTCCCATGTGCCAGCCATCGCACGCTGAAACAAATCATATAATAGCGTGCATAATAAATACAATATATCAGACCGCCCTGAGCTGAATTCCCTCTCAACAAGGCGGTCCCATCTAGGACTGATGGGAGATGATGACAACTGAAGTATATTCCTTATATCCAGTCTGTTCTATATTTTTGTTTTTTCTGCTGTCAATGCAAACAACCACGATTGAACAAACTTAGATTGCTGAAAGTGTGGGAAGGCAATATCGGTGGGAGCGGACGGGAGATGATTTGACTCAGCAGTCTTGGATAGTTAGTAAATTGGAAGTAAAATAAACAATGGTTTAAGTGAGTGATGAGCTGGCAAGTAATGTCACTATGATCGCATGTGCACCATTTCTAATAAACTATTTGCCAGTAAAGTTAATTGCCGTTCCTGGTAGCACACATTATATCATGCTGATATTATGATATTAAAGAAGTACACACGGTAATTTTCAGACACGTTCTGGTTTCTTGTTAACATTGCAAGCATACTTTTAGGAGAGAGACTGGAGAGGGATTAATTTTGCCTTGATTATAAATAAAGCACGATAAGTTTTATTTTTTTAATACTACTGATGCAGTATGTGTTGCTCTATTGAAGTTGAGATATTTGTTTGTAATTAAAGAGTTCTCCTCAATGTTTATTCCTTGTTGCAGACTAGATGGGCGGGAGTCGAGTGACTACACGCGTATGTTTTTAAGGCGGCATGACATGAACATGTACAGTGGGGAGCGTAACACAAAATAAATAACATGGCCAAGATTACTTTGGTTTGAAGTTCTGAATGTTCGTTTTTTCAGTCATTGTCGGTTCTGTGTAATGTATTATCTTAGACTCCTCACAGAACTCGGTGTGCATTTTATTTGTTTGTTTGTGTAAAACAGAATTGTCTGATGTGTGTTAATCCTTCATTTTGGTACGAATGATTCTCTATAGGACTTGCAGCATTGTTACAACAAAAAAAAATCTGGTTATTAAGTGAAAGAATTTTCTTTTTTCCTTTCCCGACCCAGAGCTTTTCCCTTATTGAATTACCTCAGCGCACGTAAACATGATGTTACTGCTAAAATCAGCTTTATTTGCCGTTATCAGATTATTTTGTTCATGTAATCAGTGCTTGTTATCTAGCCATCTAAAAGAAAACAAGGGACATTATCTGGTTGTCCCACCTAAGACTGCTGTACAGCGTCTGCATGTTAATGTGCAATGGCCAATTTGAAAGTTTATTATTAAGAAACTGTGGAGCTCTTTAAATAAATGTTTTTTTTTTTTTTAAAGGATTTTGGTTTTTACCTAAAGCTTTAGGGCATGTTTATTTATTCATGTTTTTTTATCTTTTATTTTATTTTTTTAATAAATGAAAGAGAAAAAAATCTTATAAAAGTCAGGGAATCAAAATTACAAAGCAGTCCAGTGACAGGAGCGGCGGTAGGTCAGGAGTTAAGCCTGTGTCAGGGTGTACACAATGCAAATGGGGGCGAGAGAGTGAAGGCGCCTAAGACTGCGCTCCGATAGGAAAAAGGTTTCCAGCCTGTCTGAGTTTTATCTTTTTTTCCGTAATGAACGGATAAGGGATTTATTTATTCTGTAATTAGTTGGGAAGCTGGTAATTTACGTCTCTTCTCATCCTGATATGAGTGACAGATGATATTCAGCTGATTTATCTGTGCATGGATGAGAAGTTGTTGAGCTAGAAAACTCATGACTGCCAGCTAATGACTAGCAAAGGTTGTAGGTAAGTTTCCTCTGTTCTTGTATTTCAGTTCATTTTACGCTTTTAATCTCCTCAGGTGTGACTGTGCTATAACCCTGTAGTTGTTCCCAGGCTCGATCAGTCAGTGTGTCACAGCACAACCGGTGTTACTGTTTGTTGAGTGGCAGGGGCGGGACACACCCTTGAATTATATCTAAATCTTGGCACTCGCAATTAAGATAATTAATATGCACAACGCACGTACGACAGATAGTTTGCAATAGCATTTTCTTACCAGAGTGTGTGTTTTACAGAGCAGCCGCCTTAGTGAGTCACAGCGGACAAAAACAAAGATACATAGGCATGAATGAGAACTGTTGTTGTTTAATTATAATTTTAGTGTTGTTGCAGGAAGTAAGAATGCTGTCCCTGTTAAAGAATGCTTTAGGTTATATCAGAAGCAGGAACAACAAAATGTTTTTGGTTCCGTCTTGTGATTCGGTCATGAATTTAGACCTACAGAATGACTCACAGATACTGTGTTTTTATATTAATGATTTACAGATAGAAAGATTGTCCCAAAATCACTAGAAAAAACACTTTTCTAACTTTAAAGCTTATTATTCATTTTGCCTCGATTATAAATGAAGTACGATTAGTTTTATTTTAGTTGATTTGTTTTTTTTTTCTTACCTTGTAGTTTACTGATGCAGTATGTGCTGTACATATGATCAGCTATTAAAGCTGAGATATTTGTGTCTAATTAAAGAATTTTAACTGTTCTGTTATTGCCACCAGATAACACTGCAAGGCTATTGAAGTAAGGACTTGGGTGTTTTATAAGGAAAAATTATTTCCACTTTTCCCAGATTAATGTTACTACATGACTTGGTCATATGGAATATTTAATACTCATTCATAGTGTCTCTTTCTTTATTCTATTCGTTTTTTCATTCATTCAACTTTGTGGATAAAATGTGGTCTGAAAACGAAAATAATGAATGGAGATCACTTAAAACACTTAAAGCGGCATGGAAAAAATAAAAATCAAGAATAAGAACCATAGCTATGCTTAATAGTGAAAGTAAAAGCATTTCCACACACAATGTGATGAGAACTTGCAGGATTTGGAATAAACAGCAGTGTAGAAACAAAGTAAAAACAATTGATAGGGTGCAAAAAGATTGGAGTTTCGAGAAATGGAAAAACGTCATGTGGTGTGAGGAGTCCAGAATGACCCTATTTCGTAGTGATGGGCGTGTCAGGGTAAGAAGGGAAGCACATGAAGCGATGCAGCAATCAAGCATTGTGCCCAATGTACCATCCTCTGGAGGCCATGTTATAATCTGGTGCTGTTTCAGTTAATCAGGAACACTCTTGTACTGAATGACCAGGGTAACACACCTCTGCAGGTTTTTTTTTTCTCTGATGGCATGGGCTCATTCTCAGGACTCGGATTGTGAGAGTGTGGTTCTGGGAGCATGAGGATTCATTTTAACACATGAACTGGTCATCACATTGTGTGCTCCAATCGAAGTTAAAAGTGGCTGAATGAAATCTTGAAGTGTAACTTTTTTTGGCCAATACTTTAATCGAACAACACAGCAGTTCAGTGGATCAGTTCTCGTTAAAGAAGTTTCCCATATTACCAAACCTTTTGCTAGAGCCCTGCTGACTAGTCCCAAATTTAAATTTCCTTAAAACAGTTCTTAGTCGCTTGTCTCGGTCATATTTCATGGCTTAAATAAATTATAGATTATAAATTGACTATTTGCTATCTAAGAAATGGTACGATAAAATTTGGTGAACCTATGCAAACTAAGCCACTTATTAGATTTGCTCTTCCCTCTGTGTGATATAAGGTTTTTATGATTACTCCAGTAGCCACATCTCAAATCTCAACATTTACATTTATTTATTTATTTATTTATTTTTCATTCACTGCAAGACATTATGAAGAGGCTTGAGCCATATACAAAGGCACCATAATCCACCTTTGAATATCTTAGGACAGGGATCCTTAACTCCTGTCTTAAAGACTCATTGTCCTGCAGTTTTTAATTCAACACCCAAACTGAACCAAGTAGTTAACCGATAAGTTGAATCTTCGAAATTGAAAATGATTGAAAATCTCCTGTTTGAGGAGGAGAATCACCAAACTGTTGGACGCTGGCTCGCCGCGACTGCTACTATGTTTTTTTTTTTTTTTTTTTTTTTCCTCCTGTTCTCATTTAGTACGTTTAATAATTTTGGGATTGCACTGGTTCGGGAAACAAATATGGAAAATACTTATTCTTTTATAAGCAACATTGCATGTCCTCTTTAAGTACAGTCAGTGATTGGTCATCGTCATGTGCTTTGCATTGTGTGAAAAGCAGCAGTACGAACACAAGCTCTGTGCATCTGCAAAGTGTGCTTACACACAGTGACTATTAGCGCGGCACAGTTTGTGGACATTTGGATGATGTAAGCTAGTAAGCAAAGCACCTAGTGTAATTAAAATAGCTAAGATGTGTGTTTTTCCAGCTCTGTCCTGTGCTGTATTTTCCTATTCACAACTTTATTCTTTGTTCAGGTCATATCCGACGAAAAGAAAGAACTTAGATTTCTTACCATAAATAAAATCTTCATGTATTTAGTTGTTTAATGGGTCAAGTATACGAGAGCTGTTCCGAGTCAAACTGGGAGTTTTAAATAACAGAAGACGGTTATGAAAGTAAAAACTCCCTTTATTTCTCTATATAATCCACGGCTACACTGATGCATTTATTCCGGTGTTTTTCACTAGTGCTCGGATGGCATCAAGGTAGAAGATTTTCTTAGTATGCCAGAGCCAGGGTTGGACTGCCTGCTTCACCTCTGAATCGCTGGCCTCACGGGAACTCCTTTAAGGGCCCAAACATAATGTTGCAATGGCTTGGAGCCCACTCAGGACTGTTCAAAGAATGGTTCAATGACTCCCAGCCCAGTTCCTGTAATGTGGTGTTGGTGACTGATTGTGTGTACAGTTCCCAAAGACAGATGTGTCTCTTCAGCATGTTGTCAACAAGTTTTAAGGATCAGGCGTTCCACTTGTTGACGGAAGGGACTGCAGTGGGCTCCGAGCTACATCGGTCAGGATCGCCATTCATTCAAATATTTAATTTTAGCTAAGAGTCTTATCACTGTACTGTAATAAGTCTTCTGTAAATGTCAATTGGTTTTATGGCTTCATTTACCTGTCGCCCGCGGCTTGCTTACCAGAGACAGTGCTCATCTTGATCCATGCACACTTACATTCCATACAGACTTAAATGATTTTGATTGTGTAAAGCTGCTTTGCGACAATGACAATTGTTAAAAGCGCTATACAAATAAAATTGAATTGAATTAAATTCACCAGAAATTCATCAAAAGTCCTAGTTTGATTGGTACATGGGTGCGGCTTAGTATTTATGGGTGCAGCACAAAAGCATGTCTTCAAAAAACACTTCTTTTTGTGTTTTCCTTATGTGGGAATGGTCTCTCTCCAGCTGCCAGCAGTCCTTTAGACAGCCCGAGAAATGTGTCAGCCATCGCCTCCCTCAACTTTCCTTTTGCCCGCAGGTGAGTAATAGCTCTAATGTTTTATTTATGGAGCTTGTAGACAAACCATGTGTTCTTTTTCCCCCATTACAGCAAACAGTAATCTGTGCATCTGTTCTGTGCATGATGTGTAATGCTGATGGTTCTCTTTCTTCACCTCTTTCTATGTCTTTTTAGCCACCTGGCTCGAACTGACAGGTAGCAGATCTCACTTTTCTCAAACCTTTACCTCCCTTGCTTTACTTAAAGAACATCCTCCATGCTCCTCATTTCCTTGACTCCCTTAAAACCATGTTAGCACAGGCTAAGTTTTTAATTGGAGTGAATGTCATTCATATTCTGCAGACTTCCTGAAATCACAAGCACAAGTTTGCATGATTTTTGCCTGTCTGTCGGTCTGTGATTGTTAAATGGTACGTAAGAGAGAAATATAATTGTGAAGATGGGCTGATTTATGATAACTTTTGTTGTTGTTCTTTTAGGGCGGAAGGTAGAAGATGGTCACTGGCATCTCTTCCATCATCTGGCTATGGGACCAATCCACCAAGCTCCACCGTCTCTGTAAGTGTCGTCAGCCTTAACATAAAATCTGGGGCACATCACAACACATATCAGTTAAAGCATAGTCTATTTTTATGGTTGTTTATGTTTCCACAAGCACCAACACCTATTTTACTTTCGAATCTGTTAGGAGGTGACTGCAAGGTGGTTAAAATGTTGCTGGTTGTTCATCTGTCGAATGCTTTCAAAAGCAATATAGATACAAACACTGGGTTGCTGCAAGCAGCCAAGTGAGAAATTAATTGCCTTAATTTTTTTTTATATAACAAGCATTTTTATATGGTCTTCTTCCTTCAAAATTAAAATGAGCAGTGCTCTCATCTCTGTAGTTCATTCAGATGTTGAGTAATTAAACTAATCCTTGATAATAAAGCTAGTTTTTACAGTTGGTTATTCAGTACAATGTGATATGAGTAGGAACTTGGTGGTAAATGCTGTTTGTTTGTGGTGACTGTGTGTGTGTGTGAGCTGTGCTCTTCCTGCATTGAAACTGCTACGGGTAGTGTTTTCTTCTAAAACACAACAAAACAAAAACACTCCTGTCTCGCTGCATTCTGTTACAGTCGTCCTCCTCTTCCCAAGAACGCTTGCACCAGCTTCCATACCAACCCACGCAAGACGAGCTCCACTTCCTGTTCCGACACTTCCGTAGCTCGGAGAGCATGACCGATGAGGATGGGCGAAGCTCTTCTTTTATACGCCCCCGCTCCCGTAGTCTTAGGTAATGCCACCAACCAGTGTGTCCCTCCTCATTATGTATGACTTTAATCTGGATTGGTTTGTTGTGTTTTTAATAAGAGGCATTAAATCACGCACGTTAACCTGTTTGCGCAAATAAGACTGCCAAATTGCCTTATTTTTTGTTTGTCGTGTTACTGTTGCACTCTTGGCTTTCCTAGCCTAGCTTATATGCTTAAGGATTCAGTAGATCAGCTTCTCTCCCACACACAGCGTACTGCTCGTAATGTACACCTTCCTTACACAGCCTACTCATGGGTAATGATAGCAAAGACTGCACTCAGGTCATTAAGAAATTAAATTGTAATGTTTTTCCTCATGGTTTAGCTATTATTCTTTGGTAACCGTAATGCAAAACTAATTAACTAAATTATTAATCAGGAAATTCTTTCATTTTTTTCTTTTTTTTTTTTCTTTCTGTTCCAGTCCTGGACGAACCAGTGGCTCCTTTGACAGCGAAACTGTGATGATGAATCATGTTTACAAGGAGAGGTTTCCTAAGGTATACTTCCTGAGCAGAGTTACGGATTATGTAACATGTTAAGTTTTCCCTTTATGGGGCAAAATGCCTTCCTTAGACATGTATTCATAATCCAAACGTACTCTTTATATAAGCACTTGTTTTATTTATTTATTTAGTTTTTTCACTTCACACTGATTATCAGTATGCGTCAGGTAGGCTAACGCTGAGCTCTTGTGTCCAGGCGACGGCGCAGATGGAGGAGCGCTTGCTGGACATCATCACACACTGTTCTGCCGACAGCACTTTACCTCTGGGAGATGGAGTGCTGGGTTTCATCCAGCACCAGCTGGTGGAGCTCGCTAGGGACTGTCTGGACAAGTCACAGAAAGGCCTGATCACCTCCCTCTACTTCCTAGAGCTGCAGGAGAATCTTGACAAGCTGCTACATGAGGTGCGACATGAAACCAACTGCATGTTCCTCTTCTTAAATACAGACTTCAGTATGGGGTGTTTTGATGAATGACAGTCACTGAATTCTATCAAGAATATATAGATTTAAAAAAAAAAGCTTTAATATAAAGATTAAGGTTCAGTTCTTTATCACATGTACCTTACAGCATAGTGACATTATTATTATTATTATTATTATTATTATTTTTTATTTTTATTTTTTCATAATTCCTGGTTAGAAAGGTGGGATCAATGGGCAGGGGCAGCCAGGATACAGCGCCCCCTGGAGCAAATAGGGTTTAGTGCCTTCAACAGTGGAAGTTTGGCGGTGCTGGGACTTGAACCGCCGACCACCTGATCCGTTTGAGCCACCTAATGTTCTAACCATAGATGAGGAAAAAAATCAATTTAGTCATTTATCGTGGTTCTTTGATGTGCTAGTTTATTTATCGCTTAAAAGAATACAAAATCGTTTTTTTTCTTCTTTCTTTATTTGCATTTGAGCTAGGAAAATAGTGCTGTTCCTCTATAATCCTGCAGGCCGCATGCTGTAAACTATTCACGGTTCGTCTCAGTTTGTTTAAAACGGTAACGAAATATGACAAAATATTAATATCGAATCAGGATATGTACAACATCACAAATCGAATCAGCACTTGGGTATCATGATGTGATATATCAGGTCGTCCCCAGGGATCCCCATTCCTTGTTCATTGAAACACTAAAGAAATAAATAAATAAACAAAAAACAAAAAAAACAGTTCGTCTACATACACATGCCTGTGGTATTTTCCTTATAGGTGGTCATGCGCCACTTAAGTCCAAACTGAGAGCCCGGATAATGCTCACTACGCTGATCTTTGAAAAGATTTTGAGTTATTTAATGAATATCAATAAATAACATAAATATGAAAAATGTTTTTGCATCCATTTTCTTTTACATATAATCGGTCGGTACATATGATGCATAATACCTACTGGACTTAATAGCGATTCTTAAACCAGTTTTTAGACCTCCATCCTTACAGCACATGTTGTCAGAGTGACAGTTAATGACCCATGTAAAAATTTAACACTTAAATAATTTGTGCTAAAAAGTTCTTAAAGATATTTGATGAGCTACAGATAAACACTGAAATGAAAGCCTTTTTTTTTTTTTTTTTTAACAAAAATAATAAAGATGGATTTGTCATACTGCTTGTTTAATCGGGTCTTTGACGACAACAGCAAACTGTTCGTTGCTCATCTGTAGCACAAGCTGCTAGCTGATTTGATGGTGATCTTTGAGGCTTGCTGCTGCGCAGTTTCTCTCAGTACCAGGCACAAGCTTGCAGAACAAACCCTGTTCTGTCTCAGAGAGAGCTAACATCACGCTGAGCCACGCTGTGCCTGTCACCAGCGTGACAAAAGTGCATGTGGCGTCTTATCTCATCTCCATCTCATTTTACTCTTTCTGCCCTGCACCACTTCCTGCAATTTTTATTGTCTCTTAAAGAGAACAACAGGGTTCAGTAAAATAAAAGCAACTTCTTAAATGACACCTCCAACAATCATTATCTCACACAACGACGTCATTCGTTTGAAGGGCCCAGGGATCACTGATATCCGGGAGGGAATTTCCCTCTTTGTGTGTGTGTCATCCTAACTTCATGGCTTAGGGTTAAAAATGCGGATCCCCCCCTCTCAAGGCTAGAGAATCTTCCATGCTCTTAGAGAGCCTTAGTTTCCATAGCAACCCCCACCTTCTTTGTAGTGTGTAGACAGCCCCAGGCAGGACTCATCGCTCGCTGTCAGATTGCAGGGCTGCTGTGGACATTCTGCACAGAGCTAAGCTTATTAAAGTGTTTCCCACATCCTGCAGTCTCTGCCTCAAGTATATAGGCTCTGTATTTTTTTTCTTCTTCTAAAAACTAATTTCTTTGTATCGCCTTCTGCCTGTTTGTTTGTGTTGCATTCTTTAAAGTCATACGACACATCTTGCGAAGTGTAATAAATGCCAATGTGGAGTCGATTTGGGTCATTACACTCGGCAAATAAGAGATGACGGTGAATTTATTTTTTTTGCGCTTTATGCTATGACACATTATGTTGATTCAGCTCATTTGTGTTGTCTGAAATAGCATTGCAAGTGTGGGAGTAAGAAAATGGCGATATAAATTAAAGATCATTATTATTAAGCCTGTGATCTCACTGTATGTATTTCTGTATAGACAGGACAGGAGCGGATTGTTCATTGAACAGCAATAATTACAGGATCTGATGTCATTAATGAGTGAAAATATGACGACGTACAAAATCTATAGCTTCCGTCCGTGTATGAAAGATGAAAAGAAGAAATATGAATCACCGGCTGAAATGTGTTTGGAGGAAATTGCTTGTTGTTTTGATGGAATACTCCGTGTTAAAGAGGTTCTGTGTGCAGCCTGTTACCAAAGTCTGTGCTCTGTTACAACTTTCTAGCTGTTGACTCATACTTATCATCTTGTTGTAAATTATTCGTGGTTATGTCATCTTCTAAACCTTCATGACTAACTTTCTGTGTTATAATTAACTTGCAGAACAAACATATAGGGGGTTAAATAATTCCAAAGCATGCAAAATGGCGCATGTTAAATATACCTCTTATACAATAGATGCTTGTTTTGTGTTAAATCTTTTGTCCGGTGTTGTGTATTAACAAATAATTTTTGTGCTCTTAGGCGCTGGAGCGTTCCGAGAGTGAGGAGGTCACAGTCATCACCCAGCTGGTAAAGAAGATTCTCATCATCATATCGCGCCCTGCACGGCTGCTGGAATGTCTGGTAAAAGCACAAAACCTCAATGAAGTTTAGAGAGAACGGAGATGTTTTCTTGTTATGCTTATCATAATGTCTGGAATTAACAGGAGTTCGACCCTGAAGGGTTTTATCACTTGCTAGAGGCAGCAGAGGGTCACGCTAAAGTCGGCCGAGGCATCAAAACCGACATTCCACGTTACATCATCAGTCAGCTGGGCCTCAATCGAGATCCCTTAGATGGTATTAAATCTACTTACATACATACATACATGCATGCATGCATGCATGCATACACACACACACACACACACACACACACACACACACACACACACACATATATATATATATATATATATATATATATATATATATATATATATATATATATATATATATATATAAAATGTGTGTAAGTACATGTGTGCTGTTCCTAATTATGTTTGGTTTTTCCTTTTGGTGGAAGTGAGTCAGCTAGAGGAAAACTATGATACTGGGCCCTCCCTTAACGCGGACACAGAGGAGCATGATGTAAGTTAATCCAGTGAGAATTGC
The DNA here is from genome assembly GCF_024256425.1 of Clarias gariepinus. Lineage (NCBI taxonomy): Eukaryota > Metazoa > Chordata > Actinopteri > Siluriformes > Clariidae > Clarias > Clarias gariepinus. Next base: position 8,636,130 of record NC_071114.1, on the reverse strand, counting down.
GTTTCATTGCACAGATTAAATATAATCTGGTCTAGCTGGGCTGTTGGACCATTTAAAAAAAAAAAAAGTTTCCATGTTGCTGTTTTAACTTTCAGCTGCACAAGTCTGTGCTCACCCCGCCTCGAAGGAAACCACTGGAGAGTGACTTTGAAACCATAAAGCTGATCAGTAACGGAGCCTACGGGTAAGCAGATTAAAGCACTAGCATTAATGTTCATCAGGTTTAATTTAGCACTTAAACAAACCTCCTGTCAAATATTTAATTAGATTAATATTTACTTTGCTGAATTATTTGGGTTGTTTGGGGGAAAGTATTTTTGTCACATTTTTCGTTAAAAATCCACATAGTGCAGCCTTTTTATCATTATCGCAAACTTTAGCCATATTATGTTTAGATAAAAGAATAAATGCATAGCAATTAAACTTGAATGAAAATTATTGCAACCAAAAATTTGGTCTAAACAAGTCACAGACAAGTGGAGATTGGGGGTGGGGGATTAATTCAATTGTGAGTCGCTGTTCTTTTATTTACAAATTTAAGTAACTGGTCGATTAGCCAGTAATCAGAATTGGCCATTTGTCAGCCTGATCAGCCATGACTGAACGACCGAACATGACCAATTTCGTGCCCGAGCTTCTAAGTGGCAACAGAAACCCTTTTTTTTTTTTTGCAGTTGTTGCATGTGTTAAATATAGATGCATTCTGCTCAGTAAAATGTCGCTCTGTGTGTAACTAAATGTTAAACTCTTGTATTCATTTATTTTTTGTTTAAATGCTACCCTCAGTTTTTAAGTAAGAAAACGAATGTTAAGTAATAAATCCATTAATACGGAATAGGCTACATTTAATAACATATGTTACTTAGTTCGATTGTGAAGCTGTTAAATAAATTTAAGTATAAAGGTTTTGAGCTATGGCTTACCTTTTTTTTAAATTTTTTTTTATACACGTTCAAGCTTTTAAAATTCGAACAAAATTCGAACAAATATAATAAGTCAGGAATTTATAAAATCGGGGCACTGACAGAATAATTAAATCGGCACCTAATAAGCACGTTAATATCGTATCGGGTTATAATCGGTTATTCTCATATTTACCGACTGGACTGTAGTGACATGAGCTTTCAAGTTATGAAATTCTGCACATGCTAACGGACCGCCGATTTACGAACATTCAAAGATGCGAACAAATCGCAGAAGTGGCTCTCATGTGTTGTGCAAGAATAGACACTGCAGTGCCCCAAATACTAATGTTTACAATTATATACAATATTTTCAGTGTGTGAGTGAATGTACAAAAAAGTCCGGTATATTGTTAGTGTGGGGGTGCGGGAGAAAGAAGTCGTCCTCACTGGTTACAATGAATCAGTCCAGAAGCAAGATGATAAAAAAAAAAAAATCTTTTCTATAAAGCTGTCCTGATGGTGAAAAATCCTAATTTCGGAAAATCCTTACAAAGACAGAGTTTACAGTTCTCCACAGCTCTGAGACGAAATGGCATCCTTTCAAGCGCGCAGTAAACACCATGAAGCGTTGTCCTTTCCCAATGTCTTCCGGAGTTACGAACAAATCCAACTTATGAGCGAATCCGATTTACGAACATTCTCCTGGAATGGAATTCAGGTCAATTCAGATATGTCATTTAACATCGTGCTCCATCGTCAAGGATATGAAAGAAGTCCAAAAACATAATGACAAGAATAAAACAGCAGACCATCCTGAGAGAAATAGTAAATATCTTAGATGCATTACTTGTGCAGTGTAATGTTTGTTAACCAGTCATAATTAAAATGATAAATAACTGTACACCGATGAGGATTCTTCCTAAACTGGGGATATCGTAGCTGTAGATGCTGCCTCATCACAGGATATCATACATTAATTTCTTTTTACAGAGCCGTATATCTGGTGAGGCACAAAGAAACCCGGCAACGGTTTGCAATGAAAAAGATCAACCGGCAGAACCTGATAATGAGGAACCAGATCCAGCAGGTGTTTGTAGAGAGGGACATCCTAACGTTTGCAGAGAACCCTTTTGTCGTCAGTATGTTCTGCTCTTTTGAGACCCGTAGACACCTCTGCATGGTCATGGAGTACGTGGAAGGTAAAGTTAATGCATGATCATTTGCATAACGTTCCAGACATTTTAGTTTGAAACTGTTATAATTCTTTTTTTTTTATTGTGTTGAACAGGCGGTGACTGTGCAAATCTGCTCAAAAACATGGGCCCCCTGCCTGTTGACATGACCAGACTGTACTTTGCGGAGACGGTTCTAGCACTGGAATACCTTCACAGCTATGGCATAGTGCACAGAGATCTCAAACCTGACAAGTATGAACTAAGGATTTGAATTTATTTATAATATAATATTGTATGCAAGTGTAATAACTTGTTCAAATGGTTTAAATCCGGTGTCTTACCCATCCATGCAGCCTGTTGATAACCTCAATGGGGCACATTAAGCTGACGGATTTTGGCCTGTCTAAGGTCGGGCTAATGAACATGACGACGAATCTCTATGAAGGCCATATTGAGAAAGACACCAGGGAGTTCATCGACAAGCAGGTAATAGGGGATGCATTTTATTTCTGCAGTATTGTATTGATGCCACTTTTATCAATCTCTTTGGGAAAAAAAAAAATAATTCCCTCCATTTTGGAAAACACCCCACCCCATGTTTTTCAGTTCAGAATTTAAATTCTCATTTTTTAACACTTTCAACCTGAATACTGAATTATGTACTTGAGACGGCGTTTAAAACTTAATTCCACCAGGGTCATCAGCAGAGGTGATTGAGTACATTTACCACGTTACTGTACTTAAAAATTTCATTTACAATACTGGTCAAAAGTTTAGACACACCTTCTAATTTTATGATCGTTCCTGATTATTTCTTTCTACATTGTAAATCAATCCTGAAGGCGTTTGTCCGAAATATGCAATAATCTCCTTTGAACAGTTGGTATTGAGATGTATGTGCTACTTATCCCCTGTAAAGCCTTTATAACGTCTCTAATCCAAGGTGCTGGTTGTTCATTGGTGATTTCTGAGGCTGGTACACAGCACTTGACAATGTGGTTCTTTTAGAAACTGTTCAGAACAGCTGATCTTCATGTATTAAAAAAAAAAAAACTGTACCTGATGCGATGTTATGTCGTAGTTTTAGAAAAAAATCTAAACTTGTGTCCAAACTACTTGAGTAGTTACATTAGAGAAAACTTTTACTCCACTTAAATGCACAGCAAATATCCTTCTACTAAAGTGCATTTCTGCACAGCATTTACGCATTACCTAAACACATTGGTGTGTAGTATTTAAAGCAAGAATTTTGCCACCTGCTGACTACTATGCGTAATTGTGTGATTGCCTTTCCTTTGAGACATGCCTAATAACAATAAAAGTGAGAGAGATTTATTTGTTACTATAAAAAGGCTACTAAAAGATAAACAGGCCTTGTACTTTTGATACTTGAAGATCTTTTTACGTGTAATAATACTTGAAGACTTTTACTTAAATGTACAAGTACATGAAAGACTTCTAATTATACTTGAGTGATATTTGCCCTGGGGAATTTCTGCTTTTACTAAAGTACAGGATTTGTCTACTTTGCCCATCTCTGGTCGTCATTATAACAATATTTTGCTGTTGATGGATTCACTTTCTAGGTTTGTGGCACGCCTGAATACATTGCTCCAGAGGTTATCCTCCGGCAGGGTTATGGCAAGCCTGTAGACTGGTGGGCGATGGGAATCATACTGTATGAGTTTTTGGTGGGGTGTGTGCCCTTTTTTGGAGATACACCAGAGGAACTCTTTGGTCAGGTTGTCAGTGGTAAGTTCGGATGCTCAGTATGAGAACTTTGTATTTTGTAGTAAGAAGATGGGACATTATTGAAATAGATTTTAAATGTTGTTTATTTGGACTTGCCAACTAGCTGACCTGAATATATGTTTTTAGATGACATCATTTGGCCCGATGGGGATGATGCGTTGCCAGTGGATGCCCAGGATTTGATAACACGCTTACTGAGACAAAGTCCTATTGAACGACTCGGGACAGGTAATAAAGCAGTGGACTGATGGATTTTCCCTTGTGGAGTTGAGAAATTCAGAGCATATTCCATAAAGAAACAATACCTCTTTCCTAAGTGTCTCCTTTCTAATTTTAGCCTGCTCAGACAATAATCTCCAAGTTGTTAGAAGAGGGGAAAAAGTCTTATTCTATAAATGTAATAAGTCTATTCTCATAGTACTTTATTACTCAATAGTTGACGCCAGTTTCTTTATGTCGTGAAATATGCGCAGGAGGAGCAACAGAGGTCAAACAGCACACGTTCTTTACTGGCCTGGATTGGAACGGGCTGCTTCGCCAAAAAGCTGAATTTATCCCACAGTTAGAAGGGGATGATGACACTAGTTATTTTGATAGTGAGTATTTTGGGTTATATCTTTTGTTTTTGCATCCAAAAAATGGCTTTTCTTAGAAAATATTAACCAACAGGACAAAAAAAAAGGGTTTGCATAATTTCTTTTAATTGCTTCTTTGACATGTCATTGCTTACACTGTAGAATTACTATTACATTTTTGTTGAGTTTTGTATTTTTGCTTGCTCATTTTTCATTATTAAATCATCCAAAAAAAAGCTAATTTATTCATTTCTTCATGTATTTATGCACATTTTTATATTTATCTAGTTTGTTAGTTAGTACTTATAATCTTGTTTAACAAAAGCATTTTATGGCTTTATTGGAAAATTGCCTAAAATTGTTGTTTCATTCTTGTCTGAAGTAAGACTAAACATTTGTTCCCTAGCTCGATCTGATCGCTATCATCATTTGGTTTCTGACGAAGACGATGAAACAAACGATGATGAGTCTTCCCTTGAAATCCGAAGGTTTTCCTCCTGGTCGAATCGTTTCAGCAAGGTTGGAATTTTTGGCTTCAAATATTCTATTCAGATAAGACAGATCTTCAAAACACCTTCATTTTAAAACGTTTATGCATCTGTTTAGTTACTCATACACTTCCTGCTCCCTGCTTTGTAGGTATATAGCAGCACGGAATATCTGGCCACGCCGTCCAATCTGAGTTTCTCGTCTGACCGAAGTCACAGCGAAGAGCACGAGGACCGGTCAGACGGCCGAGAGAGCCACTCACCTGGAGAGATGCACAGACAGAGCAGCACAGGCGCCCCGGATACCAGGAGACTCTCAGGACAGCGACCATGGTCCGTTGGAAATCTTGTTCCTACAGTGTTCCTAAAGACAGGGTGATTTGGCATCCTTGTTAAAGATGGTTAATTATTATTAATAATGAGGTTAATCAGTATTAATATTAATTATAATAATAATATAATAATGGAAACTTATTTTAAATCCTTACCAAAAATATATTTCACCAAATCATGTGTCAGTGATCGGAACATCCTAATATTCTAAGAAACATGTTGAAAAATGTTGACGTTTAGGGAAACTGATAGTTTCAGTAAATCTTTTGAAATTATCCATAACTTCCTGTTTTCTTGGACGTTTAATATGAGGTGATTTCCCCTTAGTCATTTATCAGCATGGGGGAGGTGGAAAAAGCTCCTAACTAACTAAAAATTAAACAAAAATTGTAATGATCATAAATCAAGCATAGTTACACCCCTGAAAATCCTTATAATCCAATATTAGGGCAGTAATTAAGAAATATTAATGTATAGTTTGGCCTTACAGATTGTTTGCAAACGATGGCAGAATGTTTTGATATTAAATTAGTTCCTGGGAGGCCAGTGTTTTAGACATGTAGCAGGCAGTCAGATTATTGGCACTGAGAAAACGTTCTACCTTGATGGTATTCAAGCACAAGGATAAGTTTTTTAGTGTAGCAGGGGATTATCAAGAGAAATAAAGGTTGTTGATATTTTCTTGTCTGTATCCTGTAATTCTACACAATCATAAGTCGTGGTTTGTTCCCTCGTAATTAACTTAATACTCATGGTGGGTTTGGTTTCTCACTGCTTTTATACTTTGATCTCAGATAAATACCCATTGTGATTAAACTAATTAAGTACAAAAACACTATTGTACCAAGGATGCCAATAACTTTGTTAACTACAGTATATTTGTCCTCTTAAGCTGACTGTCCGTGTGTCTGTTGTATAACTGTATTACATTTTTCTTTGTAGCCTGCGACCAAGAGCCTCATCCAGCTCCTCTCAGCCGGATAGGTGTGTAAGCCCTCTGGTGGCGAGCAGTACACACAGCCTGGAAGCCATGCCACGTGTTGCGCTCTCCACTGATGATGAAGGTCAGGACATTGGCCACAAATAGATAAACTGTAATTAGGATTTACGAAAAACAAAACAAAAAGTTCTTTGGGCTGCAGTACAGGGCAGCGTGTTACATCATGTTACATTCTGTTTTAAAAGAATTTAAAAATTATTGATTGATTTTAGATCAACCTAATACAATGTCGTGACAAGACCAGTGAGAAGGTGTTGCAACTGAGTTAATGCTTTATTCATATATAAATATATTAGAATTTATTTAAATGGTAAATTTTAGCAATCTTGAATCTGTAATTAATATGATTATTGATTATGATGATGATGCGGATTCCATTATTATGGTCCTTCATAGTATATCGCTCTTTATCCTGCCTGGACATATGAATAAATGTTTATTCCTGCTCACTTTGCAGCTGAGGTGGTTGTATCCAACCTGCGACGAATCAGGCTGCGTAGCAACAGTACAGGAACAAAGCACTCGTCTCCAAGGGAACACGGCAGTCCGAGATGTTTTGGCAACCAGTTAGAAACGCCTGACAGACAGCATCTCTCTCCAGCAGGCAAGGTGCCAAAATCTGCGTCTGTCTCGACACTGTCCCTCATCATTACTCCAGGTGAGAAACTCTGCATGCGATCTAATAATATTATTCCAACCAATTAAAGGAAAGCAAATATTAATAAAAAAAAAACGGCATGGTACTGCATGAGTAAAGGTGTAACCCTTCCGTTCATTTCCCATCTATTCAGATGACACGAGTGGAGGTCTTCAAGCCAGCCCCATTTCCCCACACTCCATTTCTTCCAATCCCTCATCTCGAGATTCCTCCCCGAATCGAGACCTGTCTCTCAGCTTCAGCTGCCTGCGTCCTCCCATCTTCATCCATAGTTCAGGCAAGAAGTTCGGCTTTACCCTGCAGACTATCCGTGTCTACATCGGTAACAGCGACGTATACACCATCCATCACATGGTCTCGGTGAGCAGCTCACAGGAACTGGCGCAGGATTGATGTGGTTGAGTTCGATACGTATGTAGTTGTCTTATATGTTAAGAAAAAACTAAAAGGAATTTCTCTCTTTCTCTCTCTCCTGTTTGTATAGAGTGTGGAAGAAGGCAGTCCTGCTCATGAGGCTGGCCTGAAAGCCGGAGATCTGATCACTCACGTAAACGGAGAGTCAGTGCAAGGACTGGTGCACACAGAGATGATGGAGCTACTACTAAAGGTGTTGTGAAATAATGTGTGGAAGTTCTGTGATTAATATAATTAATTATAGTGGGTTTTATTATTGTACTGTATTTTAAATCATTACTATTTCTCCTGGGGTTTGTTTTTTGTTTCCAGTCTCACAGCTACCCTAGTTATCTTGCCATCAGGCATCCCAGCTGACTCGTGACAATTAACATTCGAACCCAGCAGTAAACAGCTAACAATAGCTCGATTGATACTCGTACAAAGCCTGATTCTCCTGCATCTGCTTCCTCCGTCACGTTGTTTATTTAAACTATGCTCAACAATCGAATTTGTTTTACAGAGCGGTAACAAGGTGGCCTTGCAGACCATTGCTCTGGAGGACACAACAATTAAAGTCGGGCCGGCACGGAAGACGAGCCACAAGGGCAAGATGGCCCGTCGCAGCAAGAGGAGCAGGAGAAAGGACAACCAGGACCGGTCTGAAGCTTTTATTAATAAGTCTCATCACTCTTAGAGTCAAAGTTGAATTGCCTGATTTTTAAATGTGGAACTGTGAAATGTTTAGTCACCTTGAAATAATTTGAAGAGGTCAGCCACGTCACTGATCTGTCTAGAAACATGTAAAAACACTGTTTAAGTCAAATGGCAGACTTGCTGTACATCAGAGCTGATTATTAGTGGGTGAATAAGGTACTGGGAATAATCTATTTAGTATTATTAATATGCCTCACACAGGGTTGTGCAAAATAAGTAATTTTACTGTAAATTTTTCAATATACTCTGATCGTTTGTGAAGCATGTTTATTTACTACTGTATATGATATGTTTGCAAACCTTCACACTGAAATACATCTTAAATTTGTTAAGAGACATTTGTTTTTGGATTGCAAACTATTTAAGATGTAGAAAATAAATCTGTGGTGTTTTTCTTGCTCTTAGACGGCGGAGCGTCCTGAAGAAGCTGTCCAAGCAGGGCACCGTAATGCACAGCAGCCGCAGCTTCTCCTCTGGCCTCCATCACTCCGTGTCCTCAAGCGAGAGTTTGCCTGGCTCCCCCACACACAGCCTGTCCCCTGGACCCTCCACACCGTGCCGTAGCCCGGTTCCAGACCTCGCTGCTGGTACAAATCTATGCTTTGAATTACATTTCCCTGTACAGTTTTACCTGACTGCAGTAGCTTTTAATTGAATGGATATAAATAGGATGAATAAATTATAAATTCATTAAATAGCTCATCAGACTCCTATAATAAAACACAATACTATTTAAAAAGTAATGCAAGCTTAGGGAACATAATGAGCATATAATCATAGAGCATATCAAGTTTGGGCTTTGCTTTGTTTTTAGCAAGTGAGCTTTCTAACAGCTTTTGTATTTTTAGCCTATATTCTGTTGTTGAATGTTTTGTTTTTAGAGATGGCCTTAAGCCGTTTTTACTTAGAAACAAAGCTTGCAGATTGTTTTGAGCACAGAACTAAGTCCTCAGATTTTTTTTTTTAAATAAAGCCTTTCACATCGGCACACGCTTTCACCAGCGAAGTATATATTTGTGCTTTGTTGTTTTTCCTGTGATACTATTATCGATTTTGCATTGCATATGCTTTTTAAAAGTTGCAAAGCCATTTCATCTGCCATTCATTCGAAACACTACTCTTTGCAAAGTGAAAGTGTGCACTGATAGGAAAAGAGTGGCATTTTTTGCAAAGCACACGATCCAAAATCAATAATGGTACCCTAGAAAAACAACAGCGCAAATATATACTTGCAAAATAAATGCTACCTTTTGCAAAGTGAAATTGTGCAAGCTTTATTTTAATCACGAATTCACAATCACATTCCAGCCATTCATTTTTCAATACTAAACACACACAGCAAAAAAAGAAAGAAAAAAAATGGCATTATTATTACGATTGTTGACAGTTGTACACACTTTGGACACAGGCGCATCCCTATCCCCAAAACAACAGCAGCAATTAGCTTTTAGTTACATCTGAATAGAGTCATTTACATAAAATTTGCCTGTGAATGGAACACTAAGCACAGAGGCATTTATTTGGCAGTAATATTTTTGGAAAGAAAACCGCCTATCATTTGTGTATATATTTTTTCTAAGTTGCTACGATATCATTTCACTTACAAAAGGACTTTTAAAAAAGGGATTGATGTCGACAATCACCACCCCTAAACCTTAACCTAAAGGTTAAAAGACGCCTGGCTTTAGATGTCTAATTGTTATGCGTTTGTTTGTTTGACCATTTTTAGATATAGTCACCCAAAGTGGCTCTCCATGCTCCAGCTCACCAAGTTCTCCAGCTGTCCAAATGCGCCCGAGCTCACTACATGGTCTGGGATCCAAACTGGGCGCTCAGCGCTACGCTAAAGTCGGTCGGCGCAAGTCAACCAGCAGCATCCCACCGTCACCGCTGGCCTGCACTTCCACCCCCCAGGCCCTGTCTCCTCAGCACTCTTCCTCTCCTTTACCCAGCATCACCAAGACCCTTCATTCCTACCATGTTAAAACACTGTCTCCTCCCACTATCGTTCGCCATGGGGTTCGACCACGCAGCACCGAGATTCCCGTCTCCCCCCTGTTGAAGCGGGTCCAGTCTGCTGAAAAGCTCTCTGGTGTCTTCCACGGAGACAAAAAGGGCCACGGTCCACGACGGCACACTTTAGAGGTGCCTTACTGCGAGATGGACATGAGTGGCGATGCGGAGGCAGAGTCCCAGTATGGCTCTGATCACGGCAGACTCGGGGGATTCGCCGCCGGACAGATTGTGGTGATGCGAAAGCTCAACCTGTCCGAACGCCGCGACTCCTTCAAAAAGCAGGAAGCTGTACAGGAAGTGAGTTTCGACGAGCCTGATGAAAGAGCCGGACAGACTCCGGTCACACCGAGCATGCCAGATGATGCTCGGTCCAAACACAAGGCTGAGTGGATGGTTCCAGATTCGCAGTCCATGGAGGACTGTGTGGTCAGGAGAGTCCCTCTGGTTCCTCAGATTGCCGTTCAGGGCTCGGAAAGTGAGGAAATGGAGGACTGGCAACCATGCTCTGACGAGGAAGCCGATGGGAAAAACACAAGCGGCAGTCTGGACTCGCACCCAGAAGACAAGGGGGGACAAGAGAGTGCAAGTTCTTCCAGCATTTCCACATCAGACGGCTCATCGTTAGCGTCCAAAAGCAAAGATCACATTACTGACTCGGAAGAAACCTCAAGCATGAGTCCAAGGAAGGGGAAACTCCGAGGAAAATGACTCGGCCCACGTTGATGTCACTTGAATATTCCATACTCAAGAGTTGATGAGGAGGGTTACCCATAGTCCTTTCCTCATGAGTATAATTAAGAGCGATTGGGTTGGAATGCCACTTAGTGTCTTGTAAATTCAATTTTTAAAAAAATGAAGTAAGCTAGATTTTTACAGGGGAATATTTATAATTTTTTTAACATGTCAGAATTCTAACGATGGTGAAAAAAGCAACCTGATGGTAACCAGCTGGTATTTTGAACCATCAAACAGGGAATGACTTTACGTTTTTATGAAATTGTATTTTCAGGCAGAATATCGAGTTTGTATCTCAAGCGTAGCTAACATGGTGAACTATCACACAAAAAGTCTAGGTGCGAGAAGGAGAATCATGTAGTGACTTAAGCGAGGGCTAACAAACAAATGCGTTTAGTCGGTCATGGTTTTCAACTCGTCAGTATTTCTGGCTTGTGCAACTCTCCCTTCAGTCTAATCCAGTTCTCACAGCTGCATGCATAAATCTTACTGTTGTATTCGGTTCAGTGTAGGGTTTTTGTTTTATTTTTGTTCTGTTTTTTTTTTTTTTTTTTTTTTTGTGTGTGATCCACTGCATTTCGCACCATCTAACCCCACTTTGGTTGCGTAGGGTAAGGATATCTCGGCTCAGGGCTTTCGGCTGTAGACATTTCACAGTTCCCTCGGTGTTTGCAAAACGTTTGATTTATTAGCAGCAGGTGTAGTGTGTTTTTTTTTTTTTTTTTTTTTTTTTTTATATATATATATATTTTTTTTAAATAAATATTCTGTTTGTACAGATTTAATTGCTAGATATCGTGGTGCCTCAAAGTTAACCTATAGAGATGGTAGTGACCGTTTTTAACCATGGTATTATGTGAGTTTTATGTTGATTAGGTCTGATTTTTCTACTGTATATTCTAGCTATGCTAACTGGAAACCTGCAGAGCATTTCCACAGGCAGACTTGAACGAGTTCCCTGCTTCAACCGCACTTCCAGTAGGGTTCCCAAATCTCTCTCTCTCTCTCTCTCTCTTTCAGTTTCCTCAAACAATGTTGTATTTCTGCAGACGTCTCATCACTTTTTAAAAAAAGAAGAACGTTCAATGAGTATAAATTTCTCATTTGTACTTGCAACTCATATTTATTAAACCTTATTTAATAAGTCCTGTCAAATTCCCTTAAAATCATAACTTTTACCGGACATCCTTTTTTTTTTTTTCCCTTTTTCATGCTTATGCCTGTAATTATAAGATTGTTTCTCAACCATATTGTTTTCATTATGTATTTTTTGACAACTTTATCTAACTACCTATTGTATAGAAGAAATGTTTACATTTTTCATTCACTTTTTTTGTTCATATCAGCATGCAGTACTGTGCAAAAGTCTTAAGCCACACCTCATTTCATCATCTTTTGCTTTCAAAGAGCAAAATAGTTCTCCAGGCTTCCTCAAAGATGTTTCTTCTTAATTTTTTTTGTTTGTTAAGCCACACAGCGACCTACAAATCATTCAAACATAGAAATCCATCAAACTTAAGGCATGAACTAGTGAGAACCATGTGCAGATGATCAGGTCTGTGATTATTATACTGCTGATGCTAAATGGGGAAATGAGGTTGCTGCTGAGATTGTTGCATAACCAGTTCTCAAATTGTATTTTTAGGCACGTTGCAGTCTGTCACAATAAAACATCAGTTCCCTTTTCTTTAATGAATCTCCATTTAATTTAATGTGAAGAAATGAGGGGTGTCTCAATTTTGCACAGTACTGTAGGTCTTTGCGTAAGCTTAGCAACTGAATTTTCTAAATATGGAATGCCTTTAATAGAAGTATAAGGTTTTTTTTTTTTTTTTTTTTTTTTAAATGTATAATAGTACAGTTTGATGAACGTTAATGATTCCAGCTGCTTATCAGAAGAGGCTTTCAGTTGAATTCGCAGAAAGCTTTTTTTGTGTAAAGACAAAAAAAAATATTTTGTTTAACTCTATTGGTACTTTGAAGTCTCTAATAAGACATAACTGCATCTTGCTACTATCTTTTGGTGCTACTTGAGTCTGTAATGCTATCCATGTTTGATGGTAGTTGATGTCTTATCCAGGCGAATATTGAGACCCTTAAATAACTGCATGCTGCATGTACTTTATAGTGAGCACACAACTAATGCTCGCATGGCATTCAGTGCAATACGTGTCTCCTGGTGCAGTACAACCCAGCCTGTGACTCTTTGCGTAAAGTTCGCAGTCGTTCCGATCAGATAGAAACTCCTACGTTCGTATTAATATTACTGCTCACTATATATTGTGACTATAATTGATTCGTTCCTTTCTAACTAGTTGTGTAGCACCAGAACCTCCTTAATTAAACAGTGGTGAGATCGGTTGTTCCTGCTTATCCAGTCTAGATCTGGTCAAAAAAAAAGAACTGGAAATTATGCCGATGACCAGCAAAAAAAAAATTATATCGGTTTTGTACATTTATATGCAACAGTGATGTTCTTCCTCCATTTCTTCACATCTGCATTTTTTTTTTTTTTTGGGTCTTTGCTGGTTTGTAAAAATACTTTTATATCTATTTTTTGTAATGTTGTTATACCTGTTGGCCAGCCCAGTCAATGCTTTGTAATAAATCATCATGTGTTGGCTCAGAATCTTTCTTTAATCGTGTTTCTCACATTCAGTAAAATTCATATAGATGTTATGGATTTAGAAAGATTTATTATCTAAGGTTGTTTAAGTTTGTACACAAGTTTGCAGATAAAACAAAATAAAATAAAAAAAAACAGTTCCATGAAAAGCACAAAGTCCAGCCGTGGCTCTCTGGCAGCCAGAGGTCTAAGATCACAAGCCTTTGCTCAAAGCAGTGTAATTTACAAACTAATAGTACAATTCACAATGTGTCTCTCTTCACATAAAGTATGTTTAGAGCAGCTCTTTAGCTGTTCTTATTGTTTATTCCCTGTCCACTTCATTAGGAACACTCATGAAGCCAATTTTGTCGCGGGAGTGCAATGCATAGTTTTCCTGAAGAGCGGTTTGGAAGCTCAACAGTCAGGTTCTGGTCATGTTGCCATCTCCTCAAGAACTGACTGCCTGAACCTGCCTACCTAACTTGGTTACCACCGACAAGATATAGAGTTTAGCTTTAGCTTAGCTAAAATACTCTGGTGGGTAACATTAATTTATATAATAATGCCTTCCGTATTTTACACGATTTAGACGTTCTACACATCTAAAGTCATGGCCAAAAGTTTTGAGAATTACATAAATATTGGAAATTGGAAAAGTTGCTGCTTAAGTTTATATAATAGCAATTTGCATATACTTCAGAATGGTATGAAAAGTGATCAGATGAATTGCATAGTCCTTCTTTGCCATGAAAATTAACTTAATCCCAAAAAACCCTTTCCACTGCATTTTATTGCTGTCATTAAAGGACCTGCTGAGATCATTTCAGTAATCGTCTTGTTAACTCAGGTGAGAATGTTGATGAGCACAAGACTGGAGATCATTATGTCAGGCTGATTGGGTTAGAATGGCAGACTTGACATGTTAAAAGGAGGGTGATGCTTGAAATCATTGTTCTTCCATTGTTAACCATGGTAACCCGCAAAGAAACGCGTGCAGCCATCATTGCATAAAAATGGCTTCACAGGTAAGGATATTGTGGCTACTAAGATGGCACCTAAATGGACAATTTATAGGATCATCAAGAACTTCAAGGAAAGGGGTTCAATTCTTGTTAAGAAGGCTTCAGGGCGTCCAAGGAAGTCAAGCAAGCGCCATGATCGTCTCCTAAAGAGGATTCAGCTGCGGGATCGGAGTGCCACCAGTGCAGAGCTTGCTCAGGAATGGCAGCAGGCAGGTGTGAGCGCATCTGCACGCACAGTGAGGCGAAGACTTTTGGAAGATGGCCTGGTGTCAAGAAGGGCAGCAAAGAAGCCACTTCTCTCCAAAAAAAAACATCAGGGACAGATTGATCTTCTGCAGAAAGTATGGTGAATGGACTGGTGAGGACTGGGGCAAAGTCATATTCTCCAATGAAGCCTCTTTCTGATTGTTTGGGGCATCTGGAAAAAGGCTTGTCCGGAGAAGAAAAGGTGAGTGCTACCATCAGTCCTGTGTCATGCCAACAGTAAAGCATCCTGAGACCATTCATGTGTGGGGTTGCTTCTCATCACTCACAATTTTGCCCAAAAACACAGCCATGAATAAAGAATGGTACCAAAACACCCTCCAACAGCAACGTCTTCCAACGATCCAACAATGGTTTGGTGAAGAACAATGCATTTTCCAGCACGATGGAGCACCGTGCCATAAGGCAAAAGTGATAACTAAGTGGCTCGGGGACTAAATCATTGAAATTTTGGGTCCATGGCCTGGAAACTCCCCAGATCTTAATTCCATTGAGAACTTGGTCGATCCTTAAGAGGCGAGTGCACAAACAAAAACCCACTAATTCTGACAAACTCCAAGAAGTGATTATGAAAGAATGGGTTGCTATCAGTCAGGATTTGGCCCAGAAGTTGATTGAGAGCATGACCAGTCGAATTGCAGAGGATCTGAAAAAGAAGGGCCAATACTGCAAATACTGACGCATAAATGTCATGTAATTGTCGATAAAAGCCTTTGAAACGTATGAAGTGCTTGTAATTATATTTCAGTACATCACAGAAACAACTGAAACAAAGATCTAAAAGCAGTTTCGCAGCAAACTTTGTGAAAACTAATATTTGTGTCATGACTTTTGGCCACGACTGTAATTCCAGTTAGCTGGTTAACTAAATCGATGCATAGCAGACAGCTATCGGTTTGAACCCTGCAATGCAGCTTTCATCTATTTATCCTTGTAATTTTATTTCTTAATCTAACTTGAATTCAAAAATTATTCAACTATTCATTATTATCCCCCCCCCCCCCTTTTTTTGGAGCCAGCCCCCAGTGGACATTTGAGGAACTGCATAGCTTGGCACTTGGCAGTTGCCTCTTGATCAAGAGCTTTACTTGATGTCCACATCAGTTATTAAAATGAGCATTATATCCGTCATGGTTTTTGGGGTGGATGAGCTACCACAGCAGATGACCAGACTACAGCGGGTTCTACGCGTGTCGGCCAAGAACAGGAATCTGAGGTTACAGTGGATGCAGACTGGTCATGTGGTCTAAATGAGTGCACACAGACCGACTTATTGCTGGCAATCACTACCTTATAAACATGATTAGTTTGTGTATCTGTGTGGCAGTGTGAATCCAGACATCACACTGTAACAATCTTGAATAGAAGCTGGTGAGAAATGCACACGTAAATGTATGTATAATGAATCATCCATGACCCTGTTGAGACGTTGGTGATCTTGGCCAAGATGATCAGACAGGCCAGGATGATCAAGCTGGTAGGTCATCTTTGCCAGCTGGTAAGTTATTTTTTCAGCTTCTAGAATGCTTCTTCAAACTAACAAGTTAATGTTTAATTCTGTAACACTTTCCAATACTGTACATCAACAAACCGTCACAGGGAACACTAAACAGGAATGAACAAACAGGATTTTATAAACACCTCCTGATAACTGCAATGTTGTGGTATTTGTCATATTATTTACTGTACATTTGCAAGTAAAACCGGGACTTGTGATGAAATTTCTGATGTTCATATTAGAATGGTGCGCTCTCAGTCCGGTTTGATCACCAAAGGTGTTTTGTTTTTGCAGGACAATGCACAGCGCAATGTTGCCCATCGCACCACTTGCACATAACAGGACCTCTGCTGGAAGTTATAGCCACATTCACAAATTCCTAACCTCACTTCAATAATTTCCCCATGTTTGAGAGAGGCCAGTATTTCAGACCTGAAGCATGCACTCGGATTATTTTTCCACCTTGATCGTATCCAAGCACTAGAGAAATGCTGGGATAAGTGTTCCAGGGAATTATATAGAAAAAATAAGTGGTTTACTCTCACAGCTGTATTCTGTTATTCTGCACACTCAAAAGTCCTGGTTTTACCTACCCCCCCCCCCCCCCCCCCCCCCATAAAAAAAATTGATTTCCCAACTTTTTAAAGCAGTGGCGCTTTAATAAGGGCTAATATTTAACATGAACTTTGGGCTGTTATTTGTTTTCAGATAGGTTGAGGTCGTACTTTGACACAACTCACATAATCCAGAGTTGTCCCCATTTTAGAGTTTTAAAACCTCAAACTGAAGCACGTCCCAGCTAAAATTAAATGCGCCTGAAGTAGAAGAATCCTCAACATGGGGAACAATCCCTGCAGTCCATCTCCGGAAACCATTGATGGCATTTTCATGGTTGGCCAGGCTGGCGGGATCATTCCTGACATCACCCTCGATAAAACAGTGTCTAATTACCTCTCTTTAAACTCCAGCTTTGCTCTCAATGTTCACTTTGATGCCATTCAGGAGCGCCTTTCGAAGGACCAGCTTGCTGCGCTGGAGAAGAACCTGACCTCCATGTTTAACAACAGGACTAAGGTGACTTATGGAGGTGTTGGGGTTGTGGCCCTGGCTATGTCCTTCCTCTTGGATACTCTGGCTGCTAGTGTCGATGGACAAACTGATGGGGAGCTGACGAAGCCGTACCAGAGGATTTTTGGACCTGATAACTCTTCGGAGATCTCTAGCATCACCAGTGAGTATCTGAGACTAGTTCCTGGGATGATAAATGATGAGGACATGATGGCAGAAATAACTGATGTCTACGACCAGAAGCTGAAACATGCACTTATAAAACTCTACGAGAGCATGACTGTTGCGCACCAAATGAGCACGGCTGCGGTTAAACAGTGGATCAACGGAGCCGCCATTCACCTGCACATGAGAATCCATGGGATCCGTATGTTATCAGTTCCCAGAGGATCTGCCGAATCTCTCCGGCTCTCCTATAGAACTGGACTGGGGCGAATTTTCCAGCTTTACACTTCATACTTACGGCGTAATGTGAAGGAGAGGGGCCCTACGCAGGAGCCTCCGATAAAAGCTGGGTTTTTAATCACAGAACCGAACAGAAAAGTCAGGCACCGGGTGGCTCACAGCCCCTGCCAGTCACAAAGCATCATCGGCGCAATTGCAGCACGGATCCTAGCGATCCAAAATATTAGAGCTACTGAAAAGTTTTTTGAGGAAGCAGCTCGAAACAAAGACAAGCTGATCCAGCAGAAGGAGCATTTTGAGCTGCCCGCTGGAAACATGAGCTACAGTAGTGTGTAAAAGTCATGCAAATTATTGCTGCAAAGCAAGGATGTCTTCAAAAACGTTTATACATTACTGCTTATGATAGTATGTTTTTAAACAGTAATTAATGAAACACAATCAATAATTGGTGTGATGATCCTTTGCTTATAATATGAACATCCTGCAGAACCAGACACAGTGCTTCTTAAGGAAAAGAAAAACTTGCATAAATATTTTTATACTAAATTGATTGCTATATGTTATATATTCATATGTATGATAATATGATAATATTATATTTATAGAATAACATCATACTATTTTTATTTTAAAGATAAAGATGTATACAACTCTGTGTGTATGTATGTATATATACTGTATGTGCTATATATATATACATACATACATACATACATACATACACACAGAGGTGTATACATCTTTATCTTTAAAATAAAAATAGTTTTTTATTATATGTATACATGTATGTATGTATGTGTGTGTATATATATATATATATATATATAGTGTATAGTGTGTATATGTATATATGTGTGTGTGTATGTATATGTAAAGAAGCAAAAAATGCTTAATGGACTATTGTTATAAACAGAAGGCATTTTTATATGGAAGGTATATTATATTACACATTAGTCGTAGTTCCTTCTTAACTATAGATAATAGCGTGCGCACGTTTTAGGGCTCTTTAGCATGGTGTTCTCGCTAACTGCATTGTTAGTTCAGATTTGAGATAAATGATTGATGAAAATGTACACTTTTATCTTGTTCTCCTATTAACAATTACATGCATTTTTTTATTCCTTAGGATATAAAATATAACCTTAAGCTAATAAATTATATCGCCAGCCTCCACTGAGCCGTGTCATCATTGTTTCTGAATTGATATGGTTAATCAATTCATATTGTAATTGTAATAAATTAAAATTTACAAATATTTAAACATTTCAGTGCACAATTGTTTTCTGTTTTTATTAATATATACAAATACTTGTTTAAATAAGGTTAATCCAAAAAAATAAAAAACAAAATTTTGTGAACAAAAGCAGCTAAACATTTTGCTCTTTTTAAATGAAATACATTTAAAAATACAGCCCAATTTTTTTTTTTTTACAAATTGTTTAAATTATTGTTAGGCCTTCTATGGATCATATACACTATATATACAGCATGTACACTCACTGTCCACTTCATTAGGCACACTGTGCTACTGTAGTACTGGATTGGACCCCTTTTGCCTTCAGAACTGCATTAATTCTGCATGACGCAGATCCAACAAAGTGCTGGAAGTTTCCTTAAAGATTTTGAGCCGTTTTGATACGACAGCATCATGCAGTTGCTGCAGATTTGTTGACTGCATATCACGATCGTATCTCTATTCTGAAGGTGTTCTATAGGATTGAGATCTGGTGACCGTGGAGGCCGTGTGAGTACAGTGAACTCATTGTCGAGTTCAAGTAACTAGTTGGAGCTGATTTTAGCTTTGTCATATGGTGCATATTCTGTGATCATAAATGAATGGACATAAACATCAACAAATACTCAGGTAGGCTGTGGTTTTAATCAATGCTCAATTAGTACTAAAGGGGCTAAAGTGGGCCAAGAAAACAACCTGAACTGTTGGTACGAGTCAGGATAGATCCATGCTTTCATGTTGTTTAAGCCAAATTCCGAACTTATCAAAATCTTGTAGCAGAAATTGAGACTCATCAGACCAGGCAAAATTTTTCTAAATTTTGAGGTAATGCATTTCTTTTTTTTTTTTCTTTCAGATTTTCTCCCTAATTTAGTCGTGTCCAATTCCTCCCCATCACTAGGGGGCTCCCACATTAAGGCTACTACTACCACTCAGTCGGGAGGGCCGAAGACTATCACTCGTTTCCTCTGAACCGCGTGATGCCAGCCGACTGCATCTTTTCAAACTGCTCGCTCACGCACTGTTACGGGCGGCGTAACACACTCGGAGGACAACGCTATTCGCTCCTTCCGCATGTGTGAGCTCACAAACGCCCCTGATTGTCTGTAGAGCCGTAATTGATGTGGGAGCACAAAGTACCTCTCATCCCTCCCCTCTGAGAGAGCTCGGCTCTATCAATCAGCTCTCTCTAGACCTCTGGCTGCGAGAGGTTACAGCATCACCCGGGAATCGAACCAGCGATCTCCGGATGACAGGGTGAGCACTTTACCACTGCGCCACTCGGAGGCGAGGTACTGCATTTCTATCAGCTCAGACCAGTCTGGCCATTCTTCTCTGCCCCTGACAATAATGACATTATTTTTGATAGTGAACATCAGAGAACTGCCACTCACTCACTTATTTGTCTATCCCACTTTATCCTGTATTCAGGGTCACAAGGGGCCTGGAGCCTATCCCAGGAGGCTTAGGGCACGAGGCTGGGTACACACTGGACAGGGTGCCAATCCATCGCAGGGCACACAGACACACATGCACTCACTATGGGCAACTTTGGGAATGCCAATTACCCTAATCTGCATGTCTTTGGACTGTGCGGGGAAACCGGAGTACCCAGAGGAAACCCACCAAGCACGAGAAGAACATGCAAACTCGGAGAACTGCCATTTACTGGATATTGTCTCTTTTTAATTCTCATTCTCTGTAAACCATTCTCTGTGGCGTGTAAAAATCCCAGTAGATCAGCAGTTCCGGAAATCCTCAGACCAATCCGTCTGACACCAACAACCATGCCATGCTCAGAGTCACGTTAATCACTTTTCTTCCCTATTCTGCTGCTCAGATCGAACTTTAGCAGCTCGTCCTGGCCATGTCTGCATGCCTAAGTGCTTTGCGTTGCTTCCATATGATTGGCTGATTAGATATTTGCTTTAAATAGCAGTTGAACACCTAATAAAGTGGCCAATGAGAGTATAAGTGAAATAAAACTATTGTAATAATGAATTAGTTATTAGTTTATACCCATGCGGTATTAATTATTGATTGTGATCAAACAAATGTTACAATCCTTTACCTCTGTACAAACTGAGTAAATAAGATACATTCATTATTCATTATTTGTGGTTTCTTAAATTAGACATATTTTTTTCAAATCTTAGGCTTTGCCTTTGGATCAGTATTAGATTTCTACCTCAGTATCAATACTACATTTTCATTATACATTAGCGGGACATTAATCATTAATAATCCTGGCTCCATATAACAGACAACTAGCTGATCGGTGCTCCAGTCGTAACCAGCTTGTAATAAGCTCCGTTTAAGGCCATGAGCTGATCGTGCGTGCCCTTCTCAATCACAAGCCCTCGTGACATCACTGCTATGATGTCCGAATTCTGGATGGTGGAGAGACGGTGAGCGATGACGATGCATGTGCGTCCTTCCCTCGCTTTATCCAAAGCTTCTTGTACTGTCTGCTCAATAAAAGAAAGAGAAAACCTTCATGAAGCGTGTGACTTTAGTTGTACCATACTGTCTAACTCTTCCTCCATCTGTCTGGCTCATTTTTTTTTCACCTTCTCACTCTCTGTGTCCAGAGCTGATGTCGCCTCGTCCAGGAGGAGGATTTTCGGGTCTCGTATGATTGCCCTGGCGATGGCGATGCGCTGCTTTTGACCACGTGAGAGTTGTGACCCTTGGGAGCCCACATTAGTGTCATATTTCTACAGGGACCATGACAAGAGAAGAGACTGGTTACTATCATGAATAAATATCATAATAAATATCAAAATTGGTCATGTACAGTATCTGTAAAGCATAACCTCTACCTATAAGCTGAGGAGGAAAGGTCGGGAAGGGAAGATGAGGACATGGTACACGGAACAAAGTGTATAAGGACAGACATTGCTTTTTTGAAGATTGCTAGCTATTTTTAAGAAAATGCAATGCATTGATAGAAACGAGATGCAGAAACAACTAGTGTGTGTTTAGGATTTAATCTGCAGCTCCTGACTTCCTTAGGTTCCTCCCAAAAAACAAAAATGTTATCAGATGTGTTCACTTGCTGAAATTGCTTTCATGGCTGGTTTTGAATGTGGGTTTTGGCAGGAAGCTGTTCTCGCCTCCACCACTAAATCATTAGTGTTACGCAGAACTGGACCGTACCAGACAATTTTCACCCAGAGTGGAATTCCTCGCAGCAAGAAAGAATTTTTCTCCCTTGGAATCTCTGGTCTATAGAGCAATAGTTTTTTAGTTGTCCCACCCAGCAGTCCCATTAGCTTCTTTTTTAGCCTAACTTCATAGAAAAATAGCAAAGTAGAATATTGCTGGCGCCGTGGCTTAGAGCTGAAGATCTTTGCCTGAACCTAACGGGACCCGACGGGTTTGGTCGGGTTCGGGCTTAATTAATATAATTTTGCGCGGACTCGGGCCGGGCTTGGGCTTGCGCGGTAAATGAGCGGTTATGTGATGCATTTTGATAAGCGCGAGAGAAATGCAAAAATGGATGCTGAGGAGGTTAAACAGCGGCTTGCCACTGGCGATGACGTTTTGGTTACACCCACGGAAACTTTATATTAATTTTGTTATTGCCAAATACATCTTAATTTTGAATTTACCTTAATTTAATTTGTAAAGGAATACTTATTTTTACAGTATGGGACTATTGTTGGCCTATTTATAGGGTAAGTGGATGCCTAGACTTATTTAAAGTGCTGAGATGTTACAGAGGGCTTGTTTATTTTTGTTACAACTTCCAAGTTGCCTGTAGCTTATACGTTAGTCATAAAAAAATTATGTTAAAACATGTATAAATGACTCATTCTTCACCAAAGGCAAAAGAGCTGTGTGCTTGCGCACATTTGAATAATGTTGGGCTGTAAACGGGTTCGGCCTTTTAAAAGGCTGTCAATCAAAATGTCCTTGCCAGGCTCGGGCCGAAGTCTGTCGGGCTTGGGCCCTAACTTTTAAGGCCCGATTATAGCTCTACCGTGGCTCAGTGATTAGCACTGTCGCCTTGCACCTTCAGGTCCTGGGTTCATTACCCGTGTCAGGTCTGTGTACTGTACATGGAGTTTATATGTTCTCTCCATGCTTGGTGGGTTTCAAATTGGTGGTGACAATAGTCACCATTGGCCCCCACGGTCCCTGGTTGGACTACAGAGGTTCCTGGATGGATGGACGAAGAATATTATCCACGGACAGAGCTTAGCAGTTAAGGGTTTAAAGAGCTTATTAAGAGGCCTAAGTGTGACTTTCCTAGTAGTCCAGGAAACTCCCAACCTTGCAGTTATTAGGACAGAACATTAGGTATTGTTTAACCTAAAGAAAGTGTTAAATATTTTCACTTCTCTTCTATACAGTATGTACTTATTAATCTAGCAGATTAATAAGTGCATAAAGAAGTCATTTAATAAATGACTTATAGAAAATGATTTCTTTTTTACCTCGGGAAGAGACATGACAAAGTCATGGAGTTGGGCCTTCTTGGCTGCAGAGATGACATCATCCATACTGAGCTCCCTGCGGTTATCCCCATAACGGATGTTTTCCGCAATGCTGCAGTCAAACAGAATCGGCTCTTGGGAAACGATCCCGATTTTAGAGCGCAGGAATGGAACGTTGATAGAAGTAGAATCATGTCCATCGATTAACTGGATAACAAAAGAAAATCCAGTTCGTTCTCAGGTCTTTAATAAAAATAGGAATGTGATAACCAAGTACATAAATGTTCTTTCATCATATACAGTACTGTGAAAAAGTACTGGACTACCCCTCTTTCTTCATTTCCTTTTACAGGGCCAGACTTTCTGTATTTTTAATGTAATATAGAGTAGTAGTTCTCCAGACTTCCTAAAGGAGCTTAATTATACTGTATACTGGTGATGCTGAATGCTAAATGGTTGGAACAGACAAGAGGGGAAATGAGGTCGCTGCTGAAATTGTTACATAAACAACCGATTTTTTGATATTTGATATTTTTGCAGCCTGTAGCTAAAAATCTACATCATTTAATTTAATATGAAGAAATGAGATGGGGCTCAAAACTTTTGCACAGTACTGTACTTCAAGAAGTAATGAGAGTATATTTATTATATGGTATTGTATTCTCACCACTCGTCCTAAGTCGGGGTCGTAAAATCTCTCAAGCAGCTGGACACTAGTGCTCTTGCCACAGCCGCTGCTACCCACAAAAGCGAGAGTCTGACCAGGTTTCACACTTACAGTAAGTCCATTCAAAACCTGGATATCTGGCCGGCTCGGGTAAGTGAACTTACAGTCTGTGAAATCAATTTCCCCTTTGAAATCGGCCTAAATTAAGAGAAATAGAAATTTAAATATAAAGACCATTTGTATGTCACTGTTCATTGTTTTATATTTCTGATATAACTTTCAAACGTTTAGTTGAATCACCCATTTTTCGCCTTTGTCACTATAGACACTGATTTTAGGGACACGGTCGAGCAGCTGGAAGAAGCGAGCCGCAGAGATCTTTGCTTTGGCATAGTCAGGTGTGTATGAGGAGGCTCTTCCGAGCGCTGTTCCACTGGTTACAATGGCTGAGATGACCCTGCCATGAGAGAAACAAGCCCCTACTGTTACCCCTAAATTTATCGTATTATTACTATATGTAGATATTATCTTTGCCTTGTTATTGATAAATAATCATATTCAGCTCATCCAAA
Source organism: Clarias gariepinus (assembly GCF_024256425.1). Lineage (NCBI taxonomy): Eukaryota > Metazoa > Chordata > Actinopteri > Siluriformes > Clariidae > Clarias > Clarias gariepinus. The sequence goes on along the minus strand of NC_071114.1, from coordinate 8,611,603 downwards.
TGTGCTCAAACTCTTACGCTTACTGCATTTTTTCACATGAACCTAAGAGCTCTCACCTAAACACCATACTGAAATGAAGGTTCTCGTGCCGCACCAAGTATCCGCCAAACCGATAAGATGCTGAGTTTGCCAGGAAGACTATACACTGGGCAAATCCATAGCAGGCACCGTAGACATTAGCCTTCTTTAGTGCAGCTTGGTACGGTGCTTCAAGCTGTGCTTCATACATATGAACAAAACTGCGCTCTTTACCCAGACCAGCAATGGTGCGGATGTTGTTCAGCGCCTCGCCAGATATCTAGAGAGAGATGGAGGCCGAGTGATTCGGTCACAGAACTGTAACGCCTTCAGTTTACAGTTAATGTATTAATTATTTTCATAATAGGGTGGGGTAAACCAAATTAGGCTGTTTTGCGTGATTTAGATGTTTTGATGCATTTAGATTAGAGCTGTGTTGTTGGAAAACAAGATTTAAAGGGTCGTATGAGTTTATGATTACATTATCTTAATCTAGACATGAACAGTATTAGTATAGATTATAAATACAAGGGTTGTACCAAAAGTAATACAAGAGTGGGCATAACTTTTTTTAATGAACTGGCATAGGTCGATCAAGTTTCACATGTTAGTAGAGTAACTTTTTTCTATACTCCTCAGCATAGTCTAATCACATGATCACAAGCGATGCATTCGTGCCATCACAGAACCCAACGTTCAAATCCTCTTTAAAAACCCCTATGTCACAGTTAATAGTCTTCCACTGTGTGATTGGTCTTTAGTGCTGGTTTCCCCATTCCCCAACTTCTTCATCCATTTCTGCACATTTCTATTGTCAATGGTGTCATATCTGTAAGCATTCTGTAGCACAGTGGCTCTTTTTCAAAGACGATTTTCAAGAGTTGGCTTTAACGATTGCGCAAATGCATCACTATCATTGTCGTTGTTTTGACCAGATTGACAAATTTTCCCATAAGAAATAATGAAAACTTAAATTATTCGTTCCACAGCCCAAAAAAATAAATACATAAATACATACATATACATATTACGAACATAATTTATACAAAATATTAAGTAAAAAAAAAAATAATAACCTGCACTTTACCTTTAAAAAAAAAGTATTAATGTTTCTGTTTATACGCGCAGGCGCTGTGTGTGTGTGTGTGTGTGTGTGTGTGTGTGTGAAGTAAGAGGAGGAATCAGCCCTACCCTTCTCTTCTTACACAGTAAATAAACCTTTCCCCTCTCTTATTTGAATTTTACATACACACACACACACACACATTAACAAAAAGACTGTTTTGTTTGGGAAAAATAGCAAGGAACATCGCTAATGACACTCACGTGAGCGCATACTAACAGAATTACTGCTGTAAAGTAAAACAAACAAACAAATGAACCTGCAATTTACCTTTGAAAAGAATCGCGACAGAGCAGTGTTTTTGTTTAGAGCAAAGAGAATGTGTGTCTAAAGCCGAGAGGGGGTGGGGGGTTAAGGGGCAGGGGGGTGTAACGGCGACAGTCTGTGTGAAGGGGCACGGTGTCAAATTACACGTGATCACACATAATGACGGAGAGAGAGAAAATGGATTTTTAACCTCTCTAATGAGACTTTCTTTTGCTTTACACGCATGCACACACATGTGTCTTAAGAAACAGTACATGCGTGCTGTACACACACACACTTACAAACACAAAATAAGATATGGTTTACGCGCACACACGTGGTCACAGTGTTATAGTAAACAGTACACGCGCGCACGAATGTTAATTATACCAGTGAAAGACGTGCACTAAGACCCATATGATACTGGGTACTTGTAAACCAAGACTTGCTCATTTTTCAAGTCAAAATTTATTAAAGATCTTTGCTCATCTTGCAGGACACTCGCAAACCGCGTTACTCACAATCCGAGGTTCCACTGTATTTGTATTCCTAATAATGAGATGAAATTTTTTTGATGCATTGGATATTTGAAATATATATTTATTTTTTACAGTAAAATGCCCTAGCATTGTGACAGCTATTTCCTCATAGACTTTTAAAGGATTTTTAACTTGATCACTTTTGATTATTGTTTTATGCAAAACTAAACAACAAAATCTTTCAGTTTCAGAAACGATTCCAAGTAGGGCCCTTTTTTCAAAGCTAAAACCATTAACCATTAAGGAACTGAGTATTAAAGATAAATAGCGTGTTTAGAGTACCTGTCCAGCTGCTTCCATGGCTTGCTTGTCCTGCTTTGCAAAGCCAGTAAGCATCTTGGCCTGGAAGCCTCCAGAAAGTGCAAGGAAAGGCAAAAAGCAGATAATGACCAAGCTGAGCTTCCAGCTGAAGTAGAAGGAGATAATGAGGGCCACGCCGATGTTGGTCAGAGAGTTCAAAATCATTCCAATTTGTGAGCCTGTGGCCTGCAAGAAATATTAACTACAATTAACCTTGATAAGAGATGGAGATAAATTCCCTTTGAAAGGGTTGTGGGAGGTTCAGGTTTTAATGAATGGTGTATAGGTTATGTTCTTTACACTTACTCCCTGAACTTGTGAAGCATCTGTGGCCAGTCTAGTGGTCAAAGCACCCGGGCTGTTCCTGTGGTCATCAAACCAGCCAACCTCCTGGCCTAACATGGCTTGGAAACCCAGGCGCCTCAATCTACGTGTCAGCAACTCCCCTGATTTAGAAAATGCATAGCCCTGAGAGATAAGGGGGCATAAAATAATGATTAAAAACAGATCAAACCCAAACTACAAAGCAAAGGAAAAATTATTAGAAACTGTCTAACTTTATCTACTGAAAATGTACACTAAGTGATTGTTGAGTTTGACACATTGATTGTTGGGTCAGTGTGCTTCTTAATAGTCTAAAGTCTGAACACACAAACACGCACAAAATTATAATAAAGTTTGGGAGGAGAGCTCCGTAATATTGATGTCACAATCTTAATAGGGAATACTAAACACTGTTTGCCATCATGTCAGAAAAAAAACACGTAAAAAACAAGCATCAGGTATTCATTCACTGTGAAAAGTGAAAGTACAAGGGGTGTTCAAGTCAAACTGGGACTTTTGATTGTGCAGAATAATAGAATACTGGTATGATCAGAAAAGCTAACTTTTTTCCCTATAAAATCTACACTAATAATGCAATAGCCATAATGCAACTGCATGCTTAAAGTCTGAAACACTGGCCTCCCAGGATCTCCTTTAATAGCCCAAACATGTGAAAATGGCCTGGAGTGAGGTCAGGACTGTATGGGGGATGTGGCAATAACTCCCAGATGAGTGCAAGTGGTGTTGGTGAATAATTGCCTGTCCAGTTCCCACAGACAGATGTGTCTCTTCCACAAGTTGGCGACAAGTTATCAGTCGTTTTTCAAGAATCAGGTGTTCCACTCATTGAATGTAAACAGGAACGACTGCAGTGGGCTCTGGATCATCATTCACAGATGTACAGACATTTGCACTATTCAAATGCTTCAAAAGAGTCTCATCACAATACAAGTCCTCATTTGACTTGAACACCCCTTGTACAGTAGAAATCTAGGCAAAGTGGGAAATATCTACCTAGCTTACTCCCGCAATTTAAACAGAGCTAGTACGTTAAAGTAGCACATTTGTTGAGTTGGTAAATGTTGGTAACTTTTAAATTACAGTTCAAGTGTTAGAACTTACCTGAAGCATTTGTGTGAAAAATGAAACCACACCAACTAACACAAAGAACAAACAAATTCCATTAATTTCCCTCCTCTGGGCACCAGGGTCAGGCATAGAGAATGTCTGTGTGAAAGAAGACACAAGAGACATTTGTCTAAATCCCAGACTTACAAATGAATCCAAATCTCTTTTCCCCGCCTGACAGGAGCCACTGGTTTAACGAACACTTACTGCCAAGATCTGGCTGAAAAGCAAAGAGTACACAGGATTGACTCCCCCATTCACAGCTGCCCCGAAAGACCCAAAAACCATGTAAGGCCATTCAGGGGCATTGTACTTCAGAATGCGAGCTACCGGGGCTGGTTCTACTTCTTCATCATCATCATCTTCAGGACTCGCACCCTATACAAACACCAACATACATTGGCATACAGGAAAGGAAAACATCTTATATTTAACCCAATTTATCCTCAGAACCTTTGGACTTTTTATTCTTTTTCATACTTTTTTACTCAGCTCCTGGGAAACGTAGGTTTCAGAGTAGGACTGAGGTCCAAGTTCCCCAGCAATGGGTACTGAGGATTCTGGAATGATGTTGGATAGACGTGATTTAGCCCCACGACGAATAGAGGCCCTGCAGAGACACAAACAACAATCTATAACCAAATAAGGAGAACAAATATGCATAATCGTTCTAATGTCATAAATTCATATCACGTAATTAATGAAAAAAAGGTCTGGCTTTGTCAGTGTTGTGGCTCAGGGTCAAACTTTTAGACTCTCAGGTCATGTTCAAAGTGTTTTATAAATTTAAATACCGCATATACATTTTGTGACTCTTCCTGAAAGAAACCTAATAAAACCTTTCATATACTGTAAGAAAAACTTCTAATTATCATGATTTGGCAGTGAGACGATTAGACACACGAGCACCTTAGGCTTGCCCGGTAGCTTCCTGCCCGAGAAAGATTTTTCTTCTCTGCTTCAGGATCTCCTGCAGCTTCCTCTTCCACTAAAAAGAATAAAAAACAGGATGAATATGTTTTTTTTTCTCGTATTAACAGGCACACTGGAAAGTGTTTGTATATTCGTACACATGTGAGTGTGACCTACTTTGTTGGGCTTTCTGATTGAGAGCTTTGTCTCCCTGACTCTGTAAAGTGACCAGAGTGAAGTATACACCCTTTCTGTCCATCAGCTCGTCATGTTTGCCTCTCTCTACAGCTCGCCCATGCTCGAACCCAACAATCACATCTGCATTCTTTATCGTCGACAAACGGTGGGCAATGGAAATGGTGGTACGACCCATTTGGACCTTAAACAGACATATATTTTTGTGACGTTTAAGAACCTAAAGTATATTATGGATATCATGGACATGTCCACAGCTTGGGACAAATTATTCTTATTGTTATATGGTATACAAAATGTATGTAAAGGTGTTGCTGACCTTGTCAAGGGCTTCCTGTACAATAGCTTCACTCTCATTGTCGAGTGCAGAAGTGGCCATATCCAGCAGAAGGATTCTGGGATTCCGCACCAGAGCTCGAGCGATTGCAATTCGCTGCTTCTGGCCACCACTCATTTGTCCACCACCCTCACCAACCAGCGTGTCAAATTTCTGAACCCAAGTCAAGAGAAAAATATCATTACTAATGGACATTTTTTTTTACATTTGGGATTGTGTGATTAGAAATAATTTGTCTTTTATATTATAACTGTATACTATAAACTCTAACAGGTCTATGTGTGTTAAAGGAAACTTGACTACGTTATGAGCATCATCAGAGTTTAAACTTTACGTTTCTTGTATCAAACCAAAATTTTAAACTCTTCTCCGTTGGACACTTGAGTGTCAATGGTTTCTTAAAAGCTGCTAAAAAAAAAATCTTAAGACTGTCACACTCCAAGACCTACAGTATCTTTTATGAGCTATGCTAAAAGTTAATCATTTACAGTATGATTGTGAAAACCTTCTGTCGTAATCCTTGTGTGTTTATCAACATTATTAATGTTTCTCAACTTTGTGAAGTTTTGAAATCGACATTTTTTCTCTGAACAAGAAACGTATTGTCATGTCTTGTTAGCGTAAAATTATTAAGAATCTAAAAGTTTCTGCAGGTGACCGACAGTGCTGAGAGGTTATGATTTACAGGTGAATAACAGGACAGTCTACCTGTGGTAAGTCCATTATAAAGTTGTAGGCGTTCGCATCTTTGGCGGCTTTGATGATGTCACTGTCAGATACACCAGGACGTCCGTAGCGAATATTCCCCGCAATGGTAGTGGCGAATAAAACCGGCTCCTGCTCCACGATGCCGATGAGCGAGCGGAGCCACTGGATATTCAGACCCCGAATATCGTGACCATCCAGGGTGACCTTGGAAGAAAAGCATGGAGAGATATAAGTTCGAATAGAGAATAACAAAAGTTTTTTGTGACAAAAGGTTTGGAAATAGTGCATGTGGCTTTTCCCTCAACCCTGATCTATGTTACGGTTCTTACCATGCCCTCTTTGGGATCGTAGAAGCGCTGCATGAGCTGTACGGCTGTGCTTTTTCCTGCCCCACTTGGTCCCACAAAAGCTGTGGTCTCCCCAGACTTCACCTGCAGATTCATCTGATCCAGGATCTGTCACAGGAAAGATTCAGTTAGAGTAATCTGTGTGTCTTTGGACTTGGGAGGAAACCGCAACACAACAGTGGAAACCCAACAAGCACGTGGAGAACGTGCAAACTCCACACATACTGGTTTGGTGGTATGAATAGTAGTTGGAAAGCAAAACCAACCAATTATGGAATATAATCTACAATCTGTTGCTGCATTTCCCAGCTCTAAGTAGGTCTGAGAAACCTATTGGAAAACTAGCAGAAGTTGGCATAAAATGCCACCATTGTACAATTTCATCAGTCCAAAGACCAGAATAATGTCCTTTTTTAGATTTTTTTTACCTTCACTTCTGGTCTAGATGGATAGTGGAAGGTCACATTGTGAAATTCCAGATCTCCTTTCACTTTATCCAGCTTGTAGCCGGCCTCAGACAGGCAGTCGATCTCTGGCTCCTGGAAATACCACACAGAAAAATGTGTAAAACTTCAGATAGTTAGAAACTAAGCACTTAAACACCCTTTTGTGAAAGAGGTTCTTACACGGTCAATAGTCTCAAAGATGATGGTAGCAGCGCCTCGGCCTGCAGCAAACGCTTCCAGACAGGGAGAAGCTTGTCCCAGGTTCAACGCAGCAATAAGTACACCAAAAAATACCTGCAATTATGACACACACAAGAGGGTTTTTAGTGTGGACATTTGTAAAGAAGCTGGTGCATGGCTGTGTATGTGTGGAGGTGGGGATCAAAACCTGAAGCAGGGTTCCAGGGCTGTACTCCTCTGTATCGACCACTAAACTGGAGCCATACCAAAATGCCAGTGCGTAACAGAGGAATATAATAAACCACATGTAGCCAGTGAAGAATCCCATGATCAGGCCTTTTCTAATGCCCCAGCGCTGAGCTGAGATCAGATTACGATCATATCTTAAAAAGGATGAGAGGAAGAAAGAAGAAAAGAGAGGAGAAATGAGAGTATGAATGAATTCAACCTATTTATTTCTAGTAGATGAACATAATTCCTTATTAGAGCAATTTTACAAACAAACATTAACATATTGTTTCGGTTTTCTCTCTCGTGTTATTTCTTTTCCATATTTTTCACTTATTTGCAAAGGGCGTTCAAGTCAATCCCGGACAATCTGATGATTAAATTTCAGAAAACACAGTCCAGTTTTAAAGAAGGCTGTACGACTATAAATGACGATCCGGCTGAGGTGGCTCAGAGGCCATTAAAGGAGTTCCTGGGAGGCCCGTGTTTCAGATGTCAAGCGGGCAGTCTGGTCATACCTCCAGAGTACTGAGAAGACTTTTTACCTTGATGGTGTCCAAGCACTAATGAAACGCTGGGCTAAATGCATTAGTGTAAATAAAGAAATTTCTCTTATAAGAAACAATCAAAAATTTGACTTGAACACCCCTTACAGTTTTTAATGTAATTTCATTTAATTATTATTTACTATTAATTAAATAATATTTTAAAAGCACATGATTGTGTCAAAATTATTAAATAATTGGGTGTGCTTCAATTTGTTTAAATAATTTAGTAAATTTAATTAGCAAAAGATTTTTTATGTATATGTACCCATATTTGAATCTACCTATAAGTTAAATGTATTTAGTAAAAAATAAATATAAAAAATAAATAAATGTGGTATATGTAAGGTAAAAGGTATATTTGATTAAGTCTAAATAATTCTAAACAGTAAATCTAAATAGTTTAATTTCAATGTCATTGTTTATATGATACCAAAAAAAAGGTCAAACACAACCAGTTTTTAAACTTGCATATTTAGAAATGGAAAGTTAAAGATTTCAGTAACTTTTAAACAAACATTGTACAAATTGTGTATTCTGCTGTATATTATTAGTGTAATTTAATATTATTGTTAAAATGTACAAAAACTCAACTGGTTATTTTTGTAGTCAGACAAGAACTATTTAAATCATAAAATTTGGAACCTTTGAAATATGGCTAAAATTACATTTGTTTATTTGTTTCTTGCCTTAAAATGCAGTTGAGGAAGAGTTTAAATATCAAATATACTAATATGATAAAGTACTAATACTTTAAAAATATACTTTTGGAGACTATAAGAGTTCCATCTCCGTCTGCTGCTATAAATAGCATAAATATCTGAGATGATGCCAAATACAAGCCATGAGGACATTCTGAGAATTATAAAATGGGGTTCTGAGAATTTATAGTACTAGAGTATGCGTACTTGAAGTACAGTATGTTCTACATTTAAATGTCATTAGAATGACATTATAATGGTTGGATGAGAATGGACATTTGTAGAAAACAACTCTAAAGAGGATTTAGAGCTAACCTATCAACTTCTTTCTTCTCTCCACCGAAGGCTGCCACGGTACGGATGGAGGACAGGACCTCGTCTGCTACAGAGCCTGCTTTAGCATAGGCCTGCAGCTCCCAACCAGTTAGCTTAGCCACAAACTGAAAAACAAGCACAATCAACAGACAGTTTTAAAATAAAAAAAACATGAAACAATTTTTTAATTACTGCACACCCCACAAACAAAAATATATTAATACTAATACTAATACTAAAATAATGGAATAATGATGAATTAATACTAATTCTAATCCTTAGCACAGCATGAATTATTTAAATCAATTACTTAGTGTTGTGCCAATGAATTGGTGCAGTCTCAAAACCAAAGATTAATTAATTAATTACACTTTAAACTGTGCAGTGCATCAAGGATACGTTTTCCAACAAACAATCAGCACCAATCTTCACTTTTTAACCAGTTAAACATCCAACAAACATGGACTAGACAGCGACAAAATCTACCGGGCGCTCATTCACAGAAGGCACTCTGTCATAGCCATGTGCTCAAAGAAACTTGCAACTTTCACCTACAAAGAATGGGTTGTTTTGCAATAACAGGGCTTAACCCTCTCAAACCTGTGGTTTAGGACTATCACATGGAAAAAAAGCAACAACTTTATGTTCTGTTTGCATTTAAAACGGCGCAAAGCAAATTCCAGTGCAGGGTCAAGCTGAAGTGATATAGGGTACGAATGAAGATAACCTAAATCTCAACTCATGTGGAACTGAACTGTAACATTCAGCTTTAATTCTCCTTTAAATCTTTTATTTAATTCTTCTTATAAGTTGTGTGAAAGTAGTATACTTTATTAAAATTTGTCAAAAGGAAATTATGAATTTAAAGTGATAGTCTGCGTTTTTCAAGCGTGCCTTAAATCAAAATCAAGGTTCATATCAGTACATTGCTATGTAGTGTAGATACTTCTTGGTTGTTATCAATTTTCCTGCTCTGTACACTGGCTGTGATGTTTGTCACCTGGAGTACAGCCAATTTCCACAACCATCATTTTGTGCAAAAATGCATTCCAAAGTTCAGGTGAGATCAGATGAAGCTCCTACAGTCCCACTGAGCTAACCTGAGCTGGTATCTTTCACTTTAGATTTAATAGAGACTTGGGGAAAAAGAGAAAATCCTTGAATTAAAAGATAAGAACTTGTAACTTGCTTTGGATGTCTTGACTTGGGACCTGACTTGTGGTTTGAATGCCAATATTTAAGGCTATTTTTTAAATTAGACAATAATGACTTAATTATAACCCTATTAATTAAGTATAAATAAAGTACCAATATGTACTATATGCTTATTTGTGGAGCTTGTGGTATAATGTGAACATAATGTTTAACAGCATGCCCATGCTCTCTCATTGATCACTCAGGTTTGGTGATTGGTTGCTTTACATCTCAGGAAGCCCTCATGTCTGTGTTTCTTTCTGGCTCTTCCTTTTTGGTTATGCTGTTAAAGTTAGTCCTGCCGGAGTCCCTGCTTGCACTCTACACTAAATATACATTTACATTATGTGACTGCAACCATACCTAACTGTTGTCTCTCCTCTTCTGTTCTCCCCTCTCCTGTTCTCCCTCTCTCTCCTTTCCTCTCTCTGTTGAGCTACACATGTCGTTCCTGAGCTGCCAGTGATCCAGACTCTCTCTGCCCTCTGGACCTGTCTGACCCATCCTGGCGCCCCACTTCTGGTTGGAGATCTCGTCACATGGATGCCCCGTGTGTCTCTCTGGGATGCGTCTGGTGTCTGGGGATGGTTTCACTCTACCATGAAGACGGTTCTGGCCTAGACTGATGTTGACAGCTGTTTCTCTGACGACTTGACTTATAGTTCAGGACTGGAATTTCCTACAAGTCTACCTGAGCCTCCAATAACTACCTGGACTCCATAGTAACATCAACTACCATCAACTGTAATGCTGAACTGCCTGCCACCTAACACATAGTATAAATGCAGATCAATTTCTGCGCTCTGTTTCATCCAAATGAGGATGGGTTCCCTGTTGAGTCCAGTTCCTCTCAAGGTTTCTTCCTATTGCCTTCTCAGGGAGTTTTTCCTTGCCACTGTCGCCCCCTTGGCTTGCTCACCAGGGACAAACTGACCATTTTGATTTATGCACATTCACATTCCATACAAACTTAAATAATTCTTTTGATTGTGTAAAGCTGCTTTGCGACAATGACAATTGTTAAAAGCGCTATACAAAAAATATAAATATATGATTTTTACCAAAGCCATCAGCCCAGCTCCCACTCCAATGAGTGGAGACACAGAGATGATGACCAGTGTCAACTTCCAGCCCTTTACAAAGCCCATGAGGAAGCCACAGACGAAGGTGGTGAAGCGCTGAATAAAGATTCCCACCTGATCCGCTATGGCGTCGTTTATTTTATTGATATCGCTGTCAAACAGAACAGATCGTACATACTGTAAATACAACAGAACCCTAACACACTAATGCATATGTAATTGGGGGCACAAATGTTTATCTTACTCAGACATGCGTGTGTTAAGTTCACCCGCGGAGTTGCAGTCGAACCAGCCGATCTCCATCCTCATGACTTTGCTGAAGTACAGCTTCCGGATGATCTGGATCTGTCGAGCAGCACTGGACACCCACAGAGAGATCTGACCAGGATGTTCAAAAGTTCAACTCTTTTAAAAGCTTTTTATTACTTAACTTTTTTTTTCACATTATGCCCATTTTGGTACAGTATGGACAAGTATTCATAATCAATGGTCTGACCATTAAAATCTAGGGCTACTGTAATCAAATCTTTTACATCCAATCCTGGAAATTACATACAACCCAAGTGTAGCAATAGCTAGATTTTTCAAACCTTTTTAAAAATACACTCACCAGGCACCTCACCTGTTCAACTACACCGTAACGCAAGTTTTTAATCAGCCAATCACATGGCAGTGACTTAATACATTGAGGCAACTGAGCATCAGAATGGTGAAGAACCATTCAGAAACTGCTGAACTACTGGGAACTACCATCAGAAAAGAGTGGCAGTTCTCTGGGTGAATATGCCAGAGGTTTTAGCTGATAGAATGGCAATGATGACCTTAATTACATCTTGTTACAACTGAGGTATGGCAAAGAGCCTCTGAATGCATTGACTCTTGAAGCAGATAGGCTACAGCAGCAGAAGACCACACCGGGTGCCAATCCTCTCAGCTAAGAACAGGATACGGAAGCCACAAGTCACATGGCCTCACCAGAATAGCACAATGTAAGACTGTAAAAACATTGCCTGGTCTTATAAGTTTTGATTTCTTCCACAGCGTATGGATAGTAAGGACAGATTTTGGTGTAAATAATATAAAAGCATGCATCCATCCTGCTTGTATCAGCAGTTCAGGCTGTTTGTGGTGTAATGATGTGGAAGGAATTGGCATGCTTTAGGCCCCTTTAGTACCAAATGAAGATTTAAATGCCACAGCATGCCTAAGTATTGTTGCTGAACATGTCCATTCTGCTAGGACCACAAGTTATTGCACAATGTAACAAATCTAAAATCTCAAAAGTTCACTCTACTCAAATGGCCTCCACAGTCATTAAATCTCAATCCAATAGAGGACGTTTGGAATCCAGTGGATGGGAGAAGTACATCATGGATGTACACCTGAGAAGTCTGCAACAACTGAGTGAGGCTATCATGTCAACATAGACCAAAATCTCTAAGGAAATTCATTGCTAAAGACTTAAGGCCGTTCTAAATGAATACCCAATACTAACAAGGTGTATGTAATGAAGTGGCTGGTGAGTGTATATACAAGGTCAATATGGCACCAAAAATGTATAGGCGCTACATCCAGGAAGATAAAAACCAAGCGGTTTAACTCAAGACAGACTGCTCACAGGGATTGTTCTACATTACTGTAGACACGACTTACTTGTATGTATCCAAGCAAGAAGACAGCACACCCAATACCAACGTAGTAGTAAGCAAAGTTAGTCATCTCATACTCTATATCTAACAACCTAATGGAGACAGAAAAGTCATTATTAATGAAGATGGTATGTACCAGTGATTGCACTTTGAGTATTCATTTTCATGGTTTTCAGAAACAGTTTCTCACCCACAGGATCTGGTCATATTGAGCTCCAAGTTCTCCTCGGCTGAGAGGTTCCGCCACTGAATGGTGTTATTTAGGCAGTGTTTGGCTGGATCTTGCAGCTCATTCAGCTCGATATCATAGTCAATGAATGTGTCAGTCAGCAACCCAAACACGAGCAGCATGAGTGGCTGGGCAGAGCCGTGTAATATAGCACACAAACTCCCAAAGATCATCATCAAGATTTCTCGGCATGTGGCAAAGCGGAACTGGAGTGAAGAAAATACGATGGATCTTGAGCCATTAATTAAATAATGAAGTCTTTCTCATGTGATGTGATTACAGTATACCAGATATTCAATTCAATTCAGTTCAATTTTATTTGTATAGCGCTTCTAACAATTGTCATTGTCGCAAAGCAGCTTTACACAATCAAAAGAATTATTTAAGTTTGTATGGAATTTGAATGTGTATGAATTAAAATGATCAGATAGTCCCTGATGAGCAAGCCGAGGGTGACAGTGGCAAGTAAAACCCCCTGAGATGGTAATAGGAAGAAACCTTGAGAGGAACCGGACTCAACAGGGAACCCATCCTCATCTGGGTGAAACAGAGAGCAGGAATTGATCTGCATTCATACTGTGTGTTAGGTGGCAGTCAGTTGAGTATAACAGTTAATGTTAATTGATGTTAAAATAGAGTCCAGGTAGTTATTAGAGGCTAAGGTAGACTTGCAGGAATTCCAGTCCTGAACTATTGAATACCTTAACCCTGAGCTGGGCATCTTAGTTTCAGTAAAGAGAAATCTTATTGCTATACCACAGAGTAACATTCTAGATAATGAGAACTATAATATATACTTTAGGTTATATAGTAGATGTGGACACCTGCCTTCCCAGAAGAGTAAAGAATATCATAACAGCAAGGGGGTGATAAAGCGTACTTTGGATTCCACTACAGTTTATGCAGCATTCAATATGCATTATTGAAATATGCTATACAGTTTTTAAACTGTGAAAAACGTACTTATTAAATTTAGGGAGATTTGTATTTATTAATTAAGGCTTTTTTGTTCCTCGTGTGCTGTTGAACACATCGGGTGACGGGTTTCTGTGCTTTCGGACCATTTTATATAGGAGTACGGTTAAGGGGCTTCCCTAAGGACCCAACAGTGGCTACCAGACAGTAGTGAGGTTCCAAATCCCGACCAGAACCCCCTGATCGATTAATGCTCCCTAATAAAGTCTAAGAATGTTTCATACTAAACTCATTAATAACAAGGAACTGTTAAATATTATGTTTAATAGCATTTAGTCCTCTAATCCAGTGGTAATTCTACTGAATTATCCAGTAGTTTTACACAGACTGCGCAGATCGAACCTGTGCTAAATTTAAAACCAGCCATCTTGAAACGGTTCACATTACCAGCTGAAAGAACCCAACACGGATGGCTGCTTCTTCCTTCTTCTGGCCGGGCTTGGACCTGCGAAGAGGAAACATTTTAATGTCCGAATCATACTAACCAACAATTTTATAGAATGTTTTGTTTGTTTGTTTGTTTGTTTGTTTGTTTGTTTGTTTGTTTGTTTGTTTGTTTGGGTAAAACTTACGTTTTCTGCTTTTTAGAAGATGCTATTGTCCTGAAATGCGATCCAAAGTCAGAAAAAAAAAACAGAGATGATATTTAAACAAGATTTAGATATTTAGATTTAATTTCATTATTTAAAGTTATTGTCCATCATTATGGGTTTTTTTTTTATTTATTTTGGTTTGGCATTGTGTGATACCAGACAAAACAAATGTATAAAATATGGTGCAGAAAGGGTCTTTTGACTTAAAATTCAGGACCTGATGAATAATTGATCATTAACTAATTAACTTCAGGTCTAATACAGTAGATCACCATTATCCCCCCCCCCCCCCAAAAAAAAAAGGTCAGTTAAAAACTCGCGTACTCACATGTATTCTGCATTTTGCTCTAAAATCAGAATAAAAATATTAATATTATTATAAACTGACCATGCACACTAATTAAAATGTTTAATTCCTTATAAATAAATAAAATGCCATGTTCCTTACCTTCATTGGAAAAATCGTATGCATTGTTTTCGTGTCCAAACCTCTTAATGCTGCGCAGCTTCACAGAGCCTGGCATCGTGTTTCCTATTCTAGATCCGTTTACAAAAACTGCATAAAACTTTAAGCTGTGATGATATGTTTACAGTTTAATCATCTGTTGAGTGTTCCATTAAATCTGTGTTCTGAAGTCAGAGTGACACAAAGCAGATTAGTATATTTGTGGTGCTGGAGCATGTGGTTGGTTGTACTACAGGAGGTAAATGTCCAGCAGGTTGTGCTTTAAAGAGGTGAATGACCATCGTAGGCAAATAGTGCAGAGGAATGCATCCTGAAATCAGTTTCACAATCGGTATTTTCAGGCGCATACTCACATGATTGAATCAGTCACTAGAATAAAGAGAAGGAACACCATATTATATCAAATAACATTTATTATAACATCATTTTATAAAATGTTAAAAAATATATAATAATTACTAATTATATTATATTATATTATATTATATTACTATTATATTACTATTATATTACTATTATATTACATATTATTACTATTATATTATATATTGGAAAAGGGCTTACCATACATATAAAAACACATTGCATGCATTGATTTTGGAGTGTTTCTGTGGGAATTCATGCCATTCATTCCATAGAGCATAAATTCATGAGGTCAGGCACTGATAGATGTAAGATGAGAAGGCCTGGCTTACAATCTTCATTCTAGTTCATCCTAAAAGTTACTTGATGGGATTGAGGTCAAGTTCTTCCACACGGAACTTATTAAACCATGTCTTTAGTCAGGCCTGTGCACACATAGACATCAAAGGGAGCTTATTTGCAAATAAATTAATATAATATGCATGCATGTGTGTGTGTTTCTGTTTGTGCAAAGCTTTCATTGTCAAAAGAAAGAAAGAAAGAAAGAAAGAAAGAAAGAGAAAATATCAGGTTGGTTCAATAAATTTTAAGACTCTGTCGAGTTCAGATGCCTTTCTCCCCTTTGCGTCTCCTTGCATGCCCCCACGGCGTGCAGCACAGAAGTGTAGCACACATTCGTTTTTGCGGACAGACAGAGAAACGCAGAAATAAAGTTCTCCCTCCCTTTTCAGTTGTGTTTGTCTTGGTGTGGAGGTGCCCTAAAAGACAAATATGTTTAATCTTGTCTTGCTAATGTGGATAATTCATGATCTACCATGTGATAAGTTAGCTAAAGCTTAACTATATATCAGGGTTATACGAGCTAACTCAAAAGATATAGGTTATCTCAAGAGACTGAAACGGGGTACACCCTGGACAAACACATACACTCACTCACACACTTCAGGCAGTTTGGTAACGCCAATTAGCCTAATCTGCATGTCTTTGGACTGTGGGAGGATACTGGAGTACCTGGAGGAAACCCACCAAGGACAGGGAGAACATGCTAACTAGCTAACTACTAAGCCACTGTACTGCTAAAACCATCACACTGATATGCAAATCAAGTAACAAAAATAATTAAAGCATATCACCATTAATAAGGGTTGGGGCACGGTCATGTTGGAGTAGGAAAGGGCCTTCCCCAAACTGTTGCCACAAAGTCTAAGCGGAAGCCTAACATTGTCCAAGATGTCTCGGTATGCTAAAGCATTAAGGTTGCTCTTCACTGGGGATAAGGGGCCTGATTGATTGAAACACCAGAATTCAATAATTAACAGGTTTGGCCAAATAATTTTGTCCATATAGTGTATGTTGATATCCTGATTAAGTTCAAAGAACTGTTTCTCTAAAAGATTGTACTTTAAAGTGAGGTGAATGCTCTTTGGGTCATTGCACCACCCCTGTATTTCTAGGCTCTCAAACACACACACACACGCACGCACACACACACACACACACACACACAGTTGGCTGACGAGGTCTAAGATTTTAAAATTTGCACCTTCTATAAACGTTCCAACATAGAGTAAAAAACTTCTACCAAGGCACTTTTGCCAGTTTTATAGTCAAAGTTTTTCTCTACATACAGTAATAGTGTGAAGCTGTTTAACAAAGATATTATCAGCATTGTGCCATGTTATGATTTATCTTACTGTATAGCGCTACCCAAATTGTAATACTATATTAATGCTATATTGTAATACACCCGTCTCTCCAACATAACTGGAGAGTACTGTAAATGCAGTTGTGGACAGCTGTGTTCATTTATTCATTACCACACACAGCTTCCTGATACCACTTGAGGAATGATGGTTTTTGGTTTGTTGAGTTAAAACCCAGTGAGTGATGACCGGGTCTGTTATATGCACCATCAATATTTTTTTTAATTATAGTTACAATACACACGTTTCAAAGTGGGATTACTGTTAAGGGTAAGTGGGTTTGAGCATAGACAGTCTGTAGGGACAGAGTTTAAGCCCCTGATGTTCATTGACCCATGCACCACCCCTATAGTAAATATTCCTAATCAGATTTTTTTACTCTCTGTCCATGCAAGATCCAGTTTATATACTTAATCACTGAATCTGGCATGGACAGAGAGTAAAAATCAAGTTTCTTTAGTCTAGACAGTTTGCATAAATTACATATTACCTACTGAGTGACCTATAGTACCTTTATCTCAACTCATATCAGAACAAACTTCTTTTCAGATAACAAAGGAAAGGCTAGAAGTATAATAAAGGCTTGCGGCACATGGACAGACCGTCACAGACCTTACTATATGAATGTTGATTTAGTGTGAAACCTTTTATTGATAAATAGATTGTGGATTAACTCAATTTTTATTTCCGTTATAAAGAATAAATGACACATACCCATCAAGGTTTCTTAATGTTTTTTTTTAAATGTAGCAACCCTTATTGTTTCCACAACTCCAGAGCTCAAGGGTTCAAGGTGTCTGTTTGCGCTCGACTAATAACATACAATATTTAGGCTGCTATAATGCATTTGATTAATGAATTTTCTATAACAGAACACATTGGGTCCAATTTAACATTATTTACAGACCTACATGTTCTGTGTTATTTGGATGTGTTCGGGCAAACCATATAGCTCTAAATGTAATAACTGCAGAATATTTGCAGGACCTTGGACCTACAGTGTGATGAACTGGTGTCCCATTCAAGGTGTTTCTATAAAGTCAGAATTCCATTATGAATTAACCACAAATAATTTCACAATTGTGAAAGCGGCAACCAATCATGTGTCTCCTACAATTTTAGGCAATCATATGAATTTAACTTTGAGCGCATTATTCAATGTAACTACATTACTTTATACACCCACTCATAAAAGTAAGTACACCCCACTAATTTAAGCCAACATTTCAGTATATCTTCTCAAAGGACAATACTAAAGACATGAACCTTGGATCTATTTTAAATAACACCCCAAGTGATAACAGCTGTACGTTTTTAACCATGCTAAGTCACATGTCCTATTTATCGTGTTAATGTGTTTGTCAGTGACCGAGTACGTCTCCAGACCTGCACCTTATTGAGCCCCTGTGGGACGTCCTCGAGCAGAAGGTGGCGAAGTGCCATATGTCTCACATCCAGCAGCTCCGTGATACCATAATGGCGGAGTGGAAGAGAATCCCAGCAACAACATGTGCAGCTCTGGTGAATTCCAGGCCCAGGAGGATTAAATAACAGTGATGCTCACACAAAATATTGACACTCATTTTTCTTGCCATCTACTGTATTCACACTGACTCCTCTAAAGTATTTTATTTCTATATTATTGTCTCTTGAGAACATGTGATGAAGTGAAATGTGAGGGGTGTACTCACTTTTCTGAGATACTGTATGAATGATGATGCTGACCTGATTCTATATATTTCTACCACATGCCCAGAGTATAAGATCCACTGAGACCCTGACCAGGATCCTGAAGAAAATCAGAAGAAGCCTGCTTCAAAGCCAAACGTTGTGCATGCTGGTTATCAGGCCACATTAATAACGACCCTCATGTGGTGTTTACTTGTTTGTTTAAGTATGAATATTGTATTATGCACTAGATGACCACTTTATTAAATAAAACATAATTCCTGCAAAAATAACGAATATAATATAACAAATTATAAGTATTAAAAGTATTTACATTTTTAGTACAAATTAGGCTTCCTTGTCTTTTTAGATGTTGTGTTTATGTAGGGTGTGTATATACAATTTAACTTTTTTATTTTTATGACACAAATATTGGTATCAGATTTAGATTTAGACAATGACTTTAAAAACACACTATAAATGAAGATCAATCCCTGCAATCACCCAAATGAGGAGGGGTTTCCTGTCGAGCCTGGTTTCTCTCAAGGTTTCTTCCTATTGCCATCTCAGGGAGTTTGTCCTTATCACCGTCACCCTCCAACAGTCAATCTGATTGTTTATTATTTATACATATTTTCGTACGTATTTCATATTCATTTCTTTTGATTCCATAAAGCTGCTTCGAGACAATGATTATTGTTAAAAGTGTTTTTAATGTAAAAAAAATTACATTGAATTGAAATACATTCACCACATTCCAGTTACAATAAATTTTTTATGACCAAAATGATCTTAAACGAATCTGAAAGAAACAATATAGCAATCTATTTCGCAACCAGATACTTAAAACTGGTTTATAGACAACTTGAAGTGAGAACTGAATGTTCTGGCAAAAGCAGTGTTACAGGAAACTAAAACTGGAAACATTGACTTGTGAGAGT
Organism: Clarias gariepinus; assembly: GCF_024256425.1. NCBI lineage: Eukaryota > Metazoa > Chordata > Actinopteri > Siluriformes > Clariidae > Clarias > Clarias gariepinus. Next base: position 8,592,148 of record NC_071114.1, on the reverse strand, counting down.
ATCACAACAAGTATATTTATGAGAATATCAGTGTGTTTAGTAGAGATCACAGTTAAACTTTCTAATTCGTAAAAAGTAAAAAAAAAAAAACTGGAACTGTTTTGTTTTTCTGTTCCTGATTTGAAAATAAAAATAAAAATAAAAATAAAAATTAGACTCCACATGCACAATAGCCATTTAAAAAAAGCAAAATTAGACTTTTTTTGACCGGCATGGCTTTTGACCGACACACATAGTACTTAGGGAAGTTAACAACCTGAGTCCAGCAGGTCTTTTAGGGAAAAGGTATTGCCTACTCAGAGTTGTGATACACACATATTTAAATCAATTTCCTCACCCCTTGTAGATCATGCAGATTACCTGTGTGGTGTTTGCTCCTACTAATTTTGCAGATTTTTCATGAACTATTTTACTTATTTTCATAAAAATTAAGAAAATGTAAACTGATGAAGGTATGCACTTCATGCATATGTTCAGTCCGTATCTTGTGACCGCTAATCTCTTGTGATGCTTCATCTTCAAAAGTTTAAAATGAGTGAGATGTAAGATGTGATTTATTATTTATATTTGCTTGGAATTTAATACATAATTAATACATAATGACTCAAAATGATTCAAACTGTTTATATAGTGTTGCAGGTCTAGACTGTCCAATTTGGCATTATAAGACATTTTATTCAATATTGTTTATATAACTATTAATTATAAAATAAACATATTCTATCTGTATTCACTCACCATTCTGCATATTTCTTTGTAATTAATTCACTCTTTCCATTAGTTTGATATCTGTATACACAGACTGGCCAAAAAGTATCTGCAAGCTTAAATTTTTCATTTGACCAGTTCGTTTTTTGATTTGATTATGGCGTGAAATGATTTAATATTTAACATAATGGCCAATGTTAAATGTTAAATTACAGTTATGATTTTTTTATTGTGACCACATTTGTAACGCGTCACATCAAATCAGGTGGTCAGGTATTAAGATTTGAGTTATCCATATTTTCTTTATTCCTGGTTCAATGAACTTTATTTTGATACCAAGTTTATTACTGTATTATTACTAAGATTTTAGTTTGTTTACAAGGAGTGCCTCGAGGATTCTGTATTTCTATGACAGCTGGGCTAACCATTTTAACACTTTTTTAATTGTGTTGAAGGATTAGAAATATAATGTATTTATCAACCGTTTTTTGCCAAAACCAACAGGTCCGACTTAATACCTGACTCGATACAATGGGTCACATTCATTACAGTATGTGGTGTTAATGGTTCATAATGCATTGACTTTTTACTTTGCTTGATGCAGGTTAAATATACTAATATTTAAATTACAATAAGGGTAAATAATATTTACCCTTCTGTAATGGTGACTGCTTTAGCCAGGCAGCCCTGTATGTACTATAACTCCAGTTTGGATGTTATATAATTGTGGATTTTGGACTGTTGCAATAGACGTGTATTCAGGCTTGCATCTTTATCACACTATGTCCAGACTATTGACCAAAATAAAATGTGGTGAAAAAGAAAACAGAAAACAGATGTGATGTAAATTCTGTGCACTTCTTTCTAAAATGTAATAAAAATTCTGTTCCACTTCTGATCGCTAACATGTTAGCACTGGTATAAAAAAAATGACTCATATAAAAAAAGGGTTTATAAAAAATGACTCATGTGATAAGAAATTTTCATTATAAATATTTTTTACATATATAACACTTCCTAATATTTCCATCCAAATAACCATGGGGTTGCATCACAAATGTATTTTTTAAAGTGTGAGGTCCAATAATTTCTCAGATAAGTACCACTACCTGTGTATAATGTATAAAAGCACTAATGTATCCATATTCATATTTCCCAGATTTTTTATTTTATTTTGCATTTTGAAGAGATTTTTGAATGTAAAGATTCAATGATAGTGAAAAATTAAATACTTGTTTAATATAGTGAGATGTTGTATTTTAACTTCTTTTTTTCATATTAAGGAAACACAGGAGTACAGTGGGACTCCACCAAGTGAAGAACCCATCACTGGGAGGTGACAGTCTGAAAGACGTCCTGTCTGTGGTTGGTCACGTCTCGGATGAGCACTATAACAGAAAAGAAAAGATTAGGATTTGACATCACATATCTGGAAAACATGTTTAACCATGTTTGCTTGAATAAATAAGAATCAATAGTTTATAGGATATACTAAATTAACATTTGGATTGGAACTTTGAATGAGACTTACTGTACCCAAACTACAAATATGACAGTCACAATGGTATATTTATACTCACTGTCAAGCACTATGCGTGCAACCTGGTGTTTTTCCAAAGTATTGTTGACTTCCGCCATCAGCCAAGGAAGGAATCCAGTCTCTATATCTGTTGTATATAAAATTAATATATATTACATTAAAGAATATGCACTGTCAAGATGGAAAATAAGCGTTTGTATTTTTGTTACAACTATAAACGTGTGAAAGTGAACACACTGTTAAGTGTAGTTTGGCCAATAAAATGAACATGTGTCCAGTCCATTTATATATTTTAGCAAAAATAACTGTCTGGCTAACATAACTCGCAGCAAATGTGTTTTTAATGCACTCTGACACGTACATTTTATGTTGTGGATGTTCAGGGTCAAATGTCAAAACAACCTAGGATAAAGTGTTTTTTTTTCTGTATTGGCCAATTCCTCATGACATAACAGCATTATATTTAGCCAAATTAACAATCTGATTCACATTTAGTGGACACATTTAGTCACCTTGCACCTCCAGGGTCTGGGTTCGATTCCCCCCTCTGGGTCAGATTGGGCTAGTTGGTGTTCCCAAATTGCACATAGTGTAGCTACAAAATCACCATCTCATTGTTTATACTGCTAATATACATGTGAGTGTGTGTATGTGTGCCCTGGAATGGAATGGCACCCCGTCTCGTGCATAAGTCTCCTGGGGGGGTGGGGGGTTGGGCAGTTGGGTGTTGATTCATTTCTAAGTTTTAAAAAATGTACTTTTTTTTCTTTATATACAGTATTTGTATTTCAAAAAACTAAAACCACACCTCTTAGCACTGGATCATAAAAGTATCCATGATCTCTCAGTTTTGCATAGACTGAGGGAAGCAGGTCAGCTAGATAGTGCTGAGTGAACGTCCTAGCCGCGATTTTCTCCGCTGTTTCTCTTTCCATCTTCAAGACCGACCTTTGCTGCTTAATTCTCCGAGCCTGCGTTTGAAACACAGGGCAAATTTGCCTTTAGTTTACACAGAGATATCACATCAGCCTTCTTCTGAACAACATACAGTATATCTATCCTTTCGAAAACACAGACAATTGTCAAATATACTAGAAGAATGAAATGATGTATATTCAAATTCTTATTTGTTATCTATCCTGATCTACTAAGGAATATCCATATCGTTTCTAAAAAATGGGAAATGTACAACATGAGAACTTTAGCTGGAGAGCATGCTATTGATTATACCTTCTCCTCATTGTGGCGTCTCTCCTGCTCCTCCAGTCGTTGAATTTCAACCAACTCGGCATTACGCAACTCCTGGAAAGCTCGCTGTTGAGCCCTCAACCTAGCCAGCTCTTCCTCCTCCAGTACTTCCAGTAAAGCCTGCTCTATGGTCTTTCCCACCAATACCTCCAACACTGGCTGCACCTCCAGATCAAAGTCGAACAGCTGTCCCCAATAAAGGAGCAACAATCTTAGACTATTTCTTATAACTTATGAGTCAAATTCCTTGTTCATCTATAAAAACTGTATACATAATAATCTTAATTGTCTCTATATGTATAGTTTATATGTAACTGCTGTATAATATTTTCAAACTTTTCATAATTTAGGTCAGCGAGACTACCAAGTCAATAGAGTAATAGGACAAAAGTTATCTCTACCTCTCCTTCTTCTATCTGTGTCGCTGCATCTTTGCCAGATTTGGCAGGAATAAACAGGGGCGTGGCTGGCTTGTCCAGAAATGCATCTGTCTGGCATTCCACACTCGTCTCCTCAATATGATCACTCAGATCCTCCAAGTATAATTCTAGGATACAAATTCATTCGTGGATTAGTTTATTGCTTCTAAAACAGTTTCACAAGACAGTCTTGATTTGCATCTGTTGTATTGTTATACACCGATCAGCCAAAACATTAACACCACCGCCACTGGCAAACTGGTGACAGGATAATGAACAACCAAGAATCAACCATGCCTGCAGGGAGCCCAGCGGGTCTGGTCCAATTTCACAGAAATGCCATTGCAGCACAAACTGCTGAACAAAGTCAATGATAAACCAATAGAAAGGCACCAGAACACCCAGTGCACCACAGCACACTGCACACAGAGCCCAGCAGTCATTGAGTTTTCAAGCCACCTGACTTGGCCTCCAAACTCCCCAGATCTGCACCTGATCAGCACCCATCGGATGCACTAGACTAAAAAGTCTGACCCATGGGGGCCCCACCCACAACCCACAGCACCCAAATAATCCGCTGCCAATGTTCTGGTGCCAGACCCCACAGCACATCCCTAGAGACCCTTCGGAGCCACACCCTGAGGGACCATAGCCACAGTGTTGGCACAAGGGGAACCCAAAACCTAGGTGGTTATGAGGTAAGGGTTTAAATGGTTTGGCTGATCTGTGTTTTTAACAGCTTCTGATTTTCTTTATCATTTTATAAAAACATAGCAGAAAGATCACAGTAATAAAGAAAGCATCCACAATTGAATGAGAATGCATTAGAAGGCAAGAGACAGCGGTGCTCAAGAGATCAAATGATCTAAAAGTAATATTCTATCACTTTGTCCAATCGACATTCTTTGCTTAAAAATACTATTTACAATCTAAAAACTGTTGGTTACTTTGATAAATTGATTCATGAATAGCTACCAGTTTGAACATCTATGTGCTTTCTCCCCTCCAGTGGGACTGGACTTCTTGTCTGGAACTTGTCTTTTGCTCTCTTTTTTGCTGTGACTCGTCGCAGTGCTTCTTGTTGCCGTTGGATCTCAACTGGGTCAGGCTGAGACGTCTGTTAAACACATACAACACAATACATTAAAGTCAGTATCATGTGAACTGCTGTCGTCTCAATGGAAACTACAAATGCATGTTGCAAGCAAAGAAAACAAAATCCCCATCAGCCTAAAAAAAACATACCATTGTTACTGAATAGATACAGTGTGATATAAAAATTATACACAATATACAAGTTACAATTAAGTCAAACAGGGAATTGTGATGAAAGTTCTGGTGAGTCAAGGTGTAGACCCGATTGAGATTTACAGGAGACTTAAGCACAGTAAGATGATGAGACTCTTAGTCGAGTAAAACACCTAAATGGTGCAAACTTTTTTTTAAAAAAGGCTGTACATCCATGAATAATGATCCTGGCCAAGGGGGCTTGGAGCTTACTGCAGTCGTTACCGTGAACATTCAGTGAGTGGAACGCCTGATCCTTGAAAATTCAACTGCTAATGCATTTATTCAGTATGTGTTTTAATCCTATGCATACATGTGATTTGTGTGTTAATGTTCTTCTGTGTAACTTTGTACAGGTTTTATAAGCTACGTTGATCTAGATATGCACTAGTAATGCACTACAGTTCACCTGCAGGCCAAAGGTTGGTTTTGATGATGCCATCCTCTACCAGCTAGATCAGTCTCTCTCCCACCTTGACAAGGGGAACGGCATTGTGAGGATCATGTCCTCTGACTTCTCTGTGTGCTTTCAACACAATCCAGCTCCTTTTAGAGATACAAGCTGACTGACATGCAGGTGGATTCAAATCTGGTGAAGTGTACTATAAGTAATCTTATAGATACTAGTTGTGAATGACTAGCCCACTTTTTAGTCCTAGTTTATAAAAGTATATTTTGTAGTATACTCTCAGGAAACTACTAGTTTAGTAGTTTTACACTGCAAGTATACTTGTAAGTCTTCTTTTTAGTAATCTTAATACCATACTAGTAGGTGATTACTTATATGTTATTTTTATTCTTTAAAGTATAGTACCAGATTTCTATTTATATATTACTTCCTATGGATGAAATACACTTAGGGTTAGCACCTTGCATTTTTGAAGTTTACTAATAAACAATATCAGTGGACTAAGCATACAAATATTCATGCGACATATTCAGGGTTTTGTAACTTTAGACACTGCAGTTTGAAACAAAACACAACAAACATACACTCTTAATCTGGGAAGGTTCAGATTAGAATCTGCATCATGGAGCCTCTTCAAAATCAGCCCCTGGCTGTCCACACACACACACACACACACACACACACACACAAAGGTTGTACTTCTTTACTATTTTCTGCCCAGTTAAATGACTATGTAGAGGAAACTTAAATCCAACCAACTGTTCACCTAAATAGAAACAAAAATCTTGATCTGATCTTTTACATGGCCTTCTTTGCAATTGTTTGCTTGGCAGTGAAATGAACGTGATTCAGACCAGGCCTTGTGGCACATGACATGGACTCGATTTGGACTTGGTTTTCAGCAACATGCCATGGACTCGATTTGGACTTAGTCTTGTGGCATAAGGCCAGGTCCAAATCCACATCACGTGGCACAAGACCTAGTCGAGTCCCTGTCTTGTCAAGTCAAGTCCATGTCATGTAACAAAAAAAGGCTTGAAATATTTCACTTTACATTTTGTAAAAAATTTCAGATCTTTTATTGTTAAAATTTTGATGATTAGCAAGTTCAAGTCAAGTCCAAGTCTTGTTACCCATCCCACATTGGGTCAAGGATGAATCAAAGACAAGTGGCACAAGACTAGGTCCAAATCAAGTCCACATCACGTGGCACAAGACCAAAACCAAATCTAGTCTACCCACATCATGTCGCCCAATACCAAGTTGAATCCATGTCATGTCATGTCGCTCAAGATCCAGTCCAACTCGAGTTCATGTCATGTGGCACAAGACCAAATCCACACTGAGTCCAAGTCATGTCGCCCAAGACCAAGTCCAAATCCCTGTCACATGGCACAAGACCAAGTCAAGTCCATGTCACGTCGCCCAAGACCAAGTCCAAATCGAGTCCAGTTAACTCTACCTGACTAAGTATGTGACTTGTGTCCACTCTACTGACAAGATGCGGATGGGGAATTGACAGTAATATGATTGCAGATAAACATTTCTTGCACGTGTGTTAAGCATGCTTCCTGGCTGTATAAATACTCACGACTGGTAGGATGTGCTGTGCATAGGTATTCCCTCTAACGACACGTCGATCATACATGATGTTTCCGTAGATTGCTCGTCCTTCATTTCTGTCTCACGTGAAAAATAACAAATACAGTAGCAATGAGGGTTTTTTTTTCTTCATAACATACATCAGTTAGTTAACATGCCCTAATAAAAGTGCGTTTGGAGTGAAGTCGGCGCTGTACAGATGCACCAGACGCCATAAACACGCACTGAGTTCCATTAATCTCCCCAACTTACTCCATCATGGCGGGATCGGCGTGTCTCAGGCGGCTCGGAGCGACGTGGGGGCGGCTGGAGAATGTGTAGGAGCCGTTCGGAGGTCCTCTTTTAGACTGTAACACCGAAGCCATTCTGAGGATATAATACGATACTGTTTTAGATTGAGGGAAGAAAGACGGAGACGCCGCCGTGCGCTAAGACGCGAGTAACGTCTACTGCTGTTTATGAAGGTTGCCCTAGCAACAGTAACCAAGGCAGGCGTTTCCGGATGCTTAGGGCTCACGGACTAGGGACTTTTGTAACCATGCGAAAGTTAATTCTTCTCTCAATTAATCTTTAGATTAATTATCTAATCTAGTATTCTTATAATGATGTGAATCTGCGCCTGAATATGATGCATTATTATTTTTTTTTATTTTTTTTTTATTTTTAAAGTCACCCTGTATCTAAATTGGAGTCCCAACTTCTCACTTGGGGTATACAGGTGAAGCTCAATTAATTTGAATCAAAAATTTTTTTTTTTTTTTTTTTAGATTTATTTAAAAGTAAATCTCATATATTCTATGGCTTCATTACACACAGACTAATAGTGTTTATTTCTTTACATTTTAATGATTATGGTTAATAAAAACCACAGATTCAGTATCTCAGAAAATTATAATATTGTGAAAAAGTTTAATATTGGAGACTCATGGTGTCACACTCTAATCAGCTAATTAACTGAATTAACTTAAATGTTTCCTAAGTCTTTAAATGGTCTCTCTAGGCTGGCAGTTCACAGAGTGCTGTATCATTAAAGAAAAGTTGAATAGAAGGGGAAAATGTGGTAGAAGGTTAACAAGCAAAAGACATAACTGTAAACCATAATCATCAAAATGAAAAGAAATAAACGCTTAAAATATATCAGTCTCTGTGTGATAAATCTGTATAAAATATGGGGTTTCACTTTTAGAAATTAAATTACTGAAATAAGTCAACTTTTTGATTATATTCTAATTTATTGACCAGATTGACAGGAAAATACTGAAAAATAAAAACTAGGCTAGTTCATTTTTTTAACAAACACTATAAAATGCAAATCCACTGCCTGGCAAAAAAAAAAAAATTAGTCTTTTTGGAAGTCAAACAGTCTAGGATTTAATTAAATTCATTGAGTTTATGTTTGAAAATGATTCCTCGTGCTCCCAGAACCAGGCTTTCACAATTCACGAGTCATGGAATATTCATTTACCACCAGGGAAGAAAAGCTCCGCGCTGATTGGCTGTGGCAGCTTGACTCCGCCCACCTTTCTGTCTGACCGCACGTTGCTCCGCTCGGGTTTAATTCAGATCACTCGGCGTCTGAAGAGGAAACAGGTACGTGGCTGTGTGTTTATGAATTTATATACATAAAAGTTTGGAATAAAAACCAAAGTAATAAAGCTTCAGATTACTTTAAACAGTGTTACATGATTGAGTGATAATACAATTATAAACATGTTTATTTAATAATCAGTTGTTGTTTTTAATAGATAGACTTCACAGTCCAGTCTACATATCCACAGGGTGTCCCCAAAGTCTTCACACACAGCCAGAGTTAATACCTTTTAGAAAATATATTATAGATTCTATATATTTATTTACAAACTTCTCTAAATAAGTGACATCTAGCACACTCATGATTAAGAAATCTAGTGTTGTGCATGTAAATGCTTCATTTCATTCATTTCCCATCTGTATGGAGTCACTTTTTAAGACTTTTTGTCATTTGTATGGGGACACTTTTAGGACGTTTTGTGATTTCTGACACTTTTTGGGACACTATAGATTATATCCTATTCAAATCAAATGCCGCCAGGTCCTGTATTTCACACTAGTTTGGAAATTATTATTCTCAACCACAAAAGTGGTTCATTTTTTAAGTTCTGCTGTTTATGGTGATTGTATTCTAATTTAATTTTTATTTATCACATACACAACCATACACAGTACAGCGTGTGGTGAAATACTTACTCGACCGCCAATCTTCCGAAAAATAAATAAGTAAGTTATGGGTAAGTTAAATGAAATCAAATCACAAGTGAAATTTTAATTGAAGTTTGCAAATGTAAGAACAAAATGTACAGGGAATAGGCATAAGATTAAAATGTTCAAAAAGGGATAAAATATACAGAAGGGCAGTTCAAAACGTGCAAGGGAAATTATAAAACTTAGTATTTTATGCAGACATGTAGTTATATTAGAATGGTGCATTAGAATGGGTGGCATAAAAGGTAAAGTGACCATGTCAATGATTGTTCAAGTGCAAAAAAACATTTCGTTCAGCAGGAAGAGACGAATGGGTAAACAGGTTGAGCATTAATAGCTGAGGTAGAAATCACGATATACGAGTTGTACCTGATTATGGATTATACCTGACAATCTCCATCTGTATAACACAAGAAGTATAAACCAGGGTTTAAGTGTATGTTTAAGGGATTAGGTGTTAAATTCTATGACCTTTCCTCCATTGTGCCCTTCGCAGTTAATGCTATCTTTACCTTAAGCAAGTGGAATTGGACTACGTCCTGTAATAACCAGACCGAGATAATGGGCCTCTTCCTACTGGAGGTCTCTACTCTTTTTCATACATTGTAGTCCTGTGTAGTCTTAACCTTCTGGACACTCCTCTGGACCCAAGCGTAACAATGAGGCACTTAAAACACAGCAAGTTGATTGGATTATAAACCCCAGTTTTACTGCATGAAGAAACAACCTGTCGTTCATCATAAACTTCATAACATTATAAATATCCGGAGTCACTCTAGGAAAAGTCAACAAACGGAAAAAAGAATCTGAAAGATTAGAAAGTTAATAAGGTGACATCTCATCAAGTTATAAGGTTTAAGAGTTAATATCTGTTGAGCTCAGACCTGCAAATAAATGGAACAGATTGTTGCAATTGTTTGCCAGTAACAACCACAATTTCATAAACGTTTAATGATTACACCACGATTGTGATTTGTGCTGATTATGATCAACTGGTACGCTCAAAATACAAACTTCATTCTCAGTATGTCTCAGTTATATACTAAATGTAAATGTCTGAAACGCTGGCAGGAACTCCTTTAAAGGCCCCGACATGTGGAAATGACTAGGAACGAGTTGGTGAATGTGGCAATAACTTCCAGACAAGTTCCTGTAATGTGCAAGTGACAGAGGCGTCTCTTATGCAAGTTATTCAAACGAAATGTTTAAGCATCACATGTTCCACTCACTAAATGTTCACGGCAGTGACTGCAGTGTGCTGCGGGCCATCACAGCCAGGATCATCAGTTACGGACGTACAGCCTTCTTTAAAATGTTTGTACCATTCAAATGTTTTACTGAGGCAAAAAGTATCATCACACATCAGTGCGACATATTATTGATTATGTTGATTTTATTAATATGCAACTTGCACACAGTGTTTCACGATGTTACGCAATGCCTGATGGCATAACCATGTTAACCATGCTCCGTTCTTTGCAGCCATGTGGATGTACGTATTGGGTTTGGTGGTCCTGTATTACGTGGTGCGCTGGTTCCGTGAGCTGGAGAGAGTTCCGGACAGAGGGAGCAAGTACGTTTACATCACTGGCTGTGACACCGGCTTCGGGAACCTCCTTGCACGCCATCTGGACACGTGCGGATTCTGTGTGGTGGCAGCATGCTTTACAGAGAAGGGCGAAGAGGAGCTGAAAAAGCTGTGCTCAAGCAGAATGTCAACTGTCCATCTGGATGTCACGAAGAAGGAATCTATTGACAAGGTCGCGGCATTCATCAAGCAGCTAGTGGGGCAGAAAGGTGGGCAAAGTACAGAAAAAAAATATGGAGCTGTTTGTTAAGTTTCCACATAGAGTTTAATATACTGTAGGAAAATCTGCCAAAATATTAAAACCACTTGGCTATTATTGTGTAGGCTTCAAAACAATCCGTGCTATATTAACTCTACTGAGAGATCAAACCAGACGGGCTAACCTTGTGCACTTACTATATAAAACTTGGTCTTCTTTTGGCTTCCTGAGAACATCCCAAAAGATCGGCTATTTTGGAGATGCTCCAATTCATCTAGTCGTCTAGTCATCACAATTTGGTCCGTACGCTTCCCCATTATCCCCATGGTCAAATGTTTATACTTTGGCACAGTATATACAAATGTGCAACAAACTACAGAAAAAAACATGATGTTTTGAGTGTCAAGGGTATGCGTCCCGCCTCGGGTCCGTGCGCATGGAGTTTCACAGAATAAGCGGAATAGAACTTGAAAAAATGTATGATTTTGGGTCTATTGCTCCCCCTAGAGGGAAGAATGACTGCAATACTGTATCTGTTGTCTTACAGTCTGAATATTATGTCTTGCAACACATTTGTCATCAAGCGACAGACACTCTGTTGCAAACACTAGGGAAAATATGAAGAAAATGATTGTAAGAGTTCAATGTTTCCGTATGTGGCAGGTCTGTGGGCGGTGGTCAATAACGCGGGGATCTCTGTCCCCTCGGCTCCCTGTGACTGGTTGACTCTGGAAGACTATAAAGTCATGCTGGCTGTCAACTTGGAAGGAGTCATCGGTGTGACCCTGAGCGTCCTTCCTCTCATCAAGAAAGCCAGGGGACGTGTGGTTAACGTCGCCAGCGTGTTCGGCAGGGTCAGTCCAATGGGAGGACCCTACTGTGTGTCCAAATATGGTGTGGAATCATTTAACGACAGCCTCAGGTAACGCCAGCGTGACACTAGTATTTTTCTCAGCCTTTCTCAAACATATATAAACCATTTCCTGATTGTTTCTGTGATGCAGGATAGGTATGAAACCATTCGGCGTAAAAGTCCTGTGTATTGAGCCAGGTTTCTTCAAGACCACTGTAACAGACGGTGATCTGATAATCAAGAATACTAAAATTCTTTGGGAAAGATTGCCAAAGGAAACAAAAGATGACTATGGAGACAATTTTATAAGCAAAGGTACTGGATATTTGAATAAGTTCAGGAATGTACAGTAATAGCTCCATGCATGGTTAACATTCACATTTCGCTTTTCTCTGCTGTCTAGTGGAAACATTGTTGAGAGAGAAGATATCGAAGATGGCAGATGGTGACTTGATGAAGGTTGTGAGCTGCATGGAGCATGCCGTGTCAGCCGTGCGTCCTCGCACCCGTTACTCCCCTGGCTGGGATGCGAAATTTTTCTGGCTGCCAATCTCTTATTGCCCCTCCTTCATTTCTGACTACTTTTTTCTTAAAGACTCTGTCAAACCTGCCAAAGCGGTGGTTTAGACTGATGCTGTGAACTAAATCAAAGTCCGTTATTTGAAAAATAAAGTATTTAGATGTTCATTTAGTTTTGCGCTCTAGGAGGGATGGACAAATGAGTAGTCGGGGCCTCGGGGACACAGATTTATACATCCAGGAAAATAAAAAACATAACTATTGGAAACATAACTTTTTAGGAGGAAGAACAAATAATTTGATATGTAGATCTGTTTGCAGTGATGCAACTTAGGATCTGGTGTTAAAAGGTATAACAGGTATGTGGAAAAAAAAAACCCAAGCAGGAAAAAGTTCTTTCAGGCAAAAGATATCCATCATATGTAGATTGATGTTTCCAAAGTATTATTGAGCAATGGTGTATCCCAACCCACATACATTAGCTCATAATGTGTTATGTTATTGTCTAGTGTGGTTACAAAACATTGGGGAAAAAACATGGGAAAAGAAGACATTGCTAATGAGATGATTTGTCCGCCCCTGCCTAGAATGCTTACTAATGAGCCTATAGGAATCAGTTTTACCATTTCATTAAACATACTGTATAAGAGATGTATCATATAGTGATATCACTTTAAATAAAACTGAAAAAATCATAGCTGTGATTGAAGCCTTTCTTTTGTACTACAGACAAACTATCCTGATTTACTCCCTTTATGACAGAAATCATTCGTCTGCTCGTGTGAGCATGTATTACAGACGGTTGACCTAGTGGACCTATTTTGATCTGGTGGAGATACATATTAGCATTGCATACAAGCTTTTTTTTTCACTCAACGGACTAAATTTCAAATAAAGTTTTCCATAATAAACACAGTAAGTAGAAGTGTATGGTGGCTGAAAGGTATTGAGGCAAAAGTGAAATTCAGTGTAGATACTGTACAATGATATTGCTATACTGTACTATAATCAATATTTAGTATTAAGTCATTTATCCTTTAAAACCTTCTGCATCTGGCTGGGCGTTGAGTCCGAAAGACGCCTGCAGGACTGCAGGCCTGCAGGTCATTGTCACTTATTTATTCCATCTATTAACCAAACCAGACGATTCTAATTAGAACAATTCTTCAGCCAGATAGGCCAGCATTAGTGACATGGTATTTTGTGCACAGGGAGAACCATGTACAGTATAATACAATAAGGATATGTTGTCTAAAGACTTTTGTCCACCACTGTACTCCAGCATTCTTTCACACACAATAATACTCTACCACCATAAGCTTTTTTTTGTTTGCAACTTGCAGCTTATTCTTTTTAAAACAGCACAACGTGAATGATGCAGCAAGATCAGGTTTCAGTCAAACACTGACCTGTAAAAATAAAAGTTCCTGAATCTTTACTGCTCAAGTGTGCATTGCTTAAAACATGTGCACAGCTTCTTTTTTTGTTTTTACCCTTATCTAAAAGTTAAAAGTTTATTGGGATCATTTAAAAACCATAAAATACTTTGTCAGCAAAATATTTATAATGTACAAGAGCAAAAAGCTACCTCCACAATACTGGCCTGTTCTCTTCTGCTTACACACTACCAGTATATGATACCACCATAGAACCTCTGACAAGAGTGACAACTAGTGGTTTGCAAACTCATTCACCTTCTTCCACATGTCCACTCTCAGCTCCAGGCTATCATTTGATTTATACCCTAGTAAAAAACATAGTAATTTCTTTATAAGGAGGGGGTGGGGGACATTTGCAAGTATTTACCCCACTTCACTTTGTACAGATCCTCTAGGATGTCTCAGTCAGCAATGCACTTCTCCAATCATGTCTTGCCAACTCACAGAATTGTAAGTAGATTCCTAAATAACTCACCCTTTAAAAGTTTTAAAATGGATCTCTACAGGAATTCAACAGTGTGACCCAAACTCTTCTCACTCATGGACTTGTTCTGTTTCGTGGTGTAGAATTCTTGGGCCCGGTTCACGTCTTTATTTAGGCATGTTCCCTGGCAATCTCAAGGGGGGGGGCCTCTCTGGATACAGGGGAATTTATAATCTGGTTCAGGTAACATTTACTATACAAAGGCTCATTAGGTGCAACAGGAGTGATGACACTACATACACTTTAGAGCAGATTCATTTGGCCACTCTCAATCCCTCAGAGACTTGTATCAAAGACAGCCCAAGAACAAGAAAATTTTAGCTGACCTGCAAGTTGCAAATAGGTGTGAGGGACATTTATGGTGCTTACTGGGTCATAAGCCTCAGGTTTAAGAATCTTGGGCTACGTTTACACTGCAGGTCTCCATGCCCAATTCTGATTTGTTGCCTAGATCTGATTTTTTTGAACTGTTTACACGTTCTTTTAACTATGACTCAAACCCGATTGCCATGCCATCTGAAACATCGTGCATACTTAAAGGTTCTTGCTTAGCCAAGATAGATGAAGTATGCTTGACACTCTGCGATATATGCAAAGTTCACGAAATGTCACTATGGTTTTAAAACGGAGAAAAAAAAATTGCATAATTGCAACCTGCACATATGCTTCATTTACCAAATACTGATTTCTTAATTTTATTTAGCTTTTCCTTTCCCATGTCACCTGAGATGTTATAATTCCAAACGCGCTTCCACCGGAGAATAACATTACGTCATTAAACCGCGAAGAAGTCGCAGTTTTAATGGCATACAAAACACAATGCCTCAGGAAATCCGATCTGTCTGTTTACACGACAATTACATTAGCAAATATCTGATTTAAATTTTTTTTATTTCCACATATAAAGGAGGCCTGAAACCGATCTCAAATGCATGCGTTTTTTTCCTGTTTACACGGACATAGAACATATCGGATATGTCACATATGAGCCAAAAAAAAAAAAAAAGAAAAAAAAAGGAATTGGGTCACATTTACCTGACAGTGTAAACGTAGCCAAAGATTCATGTTCAGTCCCACATAGATCAACCTTAAATACTAAGGGCACAGCAATTTTGTATCAAGTGTTCATTTTGCTCAATCTGAGCTTATCAGAAAAAAATTCAATAGCTCATGAAAAGAAACCATTTCATTTAATAGACTAAATTTTAAACCACCCCAGTTCTGGGTTTATTTATTTATTTTTACATCTAATCCATGCATCCCATTCCTTTAATTTTGTAGCTCCTGCATCACATGACCAACCACTGCTTTTAGTTAGTACTGTGCTATAGTAGTGTTAGTTTTTAACTACTTTTGGTTCAAAGCCCATTTCCAAGTAAAAAAAAAAAAAAAAAAAAAAAAAAAAACCAAACAGTTTATGGTAAGACAGATTTATTTCCATCTTTGTTATTGGAAACATTAAATATAATTTCAAACTGACTGACAATACAGGTACAATTGTTGAATGTGACTTTACAAACCAAGTGCTCTTCTCCTCCCTCTGCAGTTTTATTTTATTTTTTAAATCCTGCCGACACCTTTTATTTATTTTTTTTTTACGAATGCTCCTCGGCCAGTTTCTCTGCCTTCTGGACCACTTCTTCGATGGGACCCACCATGTAGAATGCCTGCTCAGGCAATGCATCATACTCTCCTGTACAAGATAAAGGTGCTTTAGTATAATTGCACTGGAGACACTTTATATTCATTCAACAGGCTTGTGTTAGCTGTTTAAACAAAATGGAACAGAAATAGGAAAGGGGGGAAAAAAATAAAATAAAAAGCACAAACCTCCAAGAATGCTCTTGAATCCTTTGATGGTATCCTTAAGGGGCACCAGCTTGCCCAAGTGTCCAGTGAAGACCTCAGCCACCTGGAAAGGCTGGGACAGGAATCTCTGGATCTTACGGGCACGAGCTACAGTCAGCTTATCCTCCTCAGACAACTCATCCATACCCAGGATAGCAATGATATCCTGCAGAGACTTGTAGTCCTGCAAAGACAAGCAAAATCACTAATGTTAGAAAATGACCCATCAGAATGATGCAAGTTGTACTACACATGCCACATATACCTGAAGGATCTTCTGTACTCCACGGGCCACATCGTAGTGCTCAGCTCCCACAATGTTGGGGTCCATGATACGGGAAGTGGAATCCAGAGGGTCCACGGCAGGGTAGATACCCAGCTCAGCAATGGCACGGGACAACACAGTGGTGGCATCCAAGTGGGCAAAAGTGGTGGCAGGGGCAGGGTCAGTCAAGTCATCAGCAGGCACATAGATGGCCTGAACAACAAAAAAGTTAAGTTAAACTTTAATGAAAATGTATTTAAATCTAACAAGTAATGAACTTGCTTTTAAATCCAAATACAAACCTGTACAGATGTGATGGAGCCTTTCTTTGTGGTGGTGATTCTCTCCTGCATGGTACCCATGTCGGTAGCCAAGGTTGGCTGATAACCCACAGCAGAGGGGATACGACCCAGCAAAGCAGACACCTAAGAAAAAAAAGGGGGGAAAAAAGAAAAAAAAAAATAGACATAAACACATCTGCCAAAATTACACATTAAAGTAGTCAGCCCGTCATCAATCAGGACCGTACCTCTGATCCAGCCTGGGTGAAGCGGAAGATGTTGTCGATGAACAGCAGCACATCCTGTCCCTCCTGATCACGGAAATATTCGGCAACGGTAAGACCAGTCAGGGCCACGCGGGCACGGGCGCCTGGGGGCTCGTTCATCTGTCCGTACACCAGAGCGACCTAGAGGCAGAAAACATTGTTATGCTCATCCATTTCTGCTTTAAAGTTCCAGCTGCCCGGAAATAAATGCAAGGAAAAACAGAATAATCCTGAATTACCTTGGAGGTGGTATCCTTCAGGTTGATGACACCAGACTCAATCATTTCATGGTACAGATCGTTTCCTTCACGGGTCCTCTCCCCCACACCAGCAAACACAGAGTAACCACCATGGGCTTTAGCCACGTTGTTGATCAGCTCCATAATCAATACAGTCTTTCCTACACCAGCACCACCAAACAGACCTACACAAACAATTTGCAGACAGATTTTAGGTCAAAATTTTAAAGCAAATTTGCAATAAACTAAGAAACGAACCTAACAATTTACAGTTTAAACAAACATGAAATAATTAGATATTTAATAAAAAATTAACTAATCAAGCTCTGAAGGAGTCCAAATCATACCGATCTTTCCACCCTTGGCATAGGGAGCCAGAAGGTCGACCACTTTGATTCCTGTGACCAGAATCTCCTGTTCCACACTCATGTCTGTAAACTCTGGGGCCTCAGCATGGATTGCAGCAGTCCTAAAAACACCACACTTTAAACACTTCTGCCCAAAAATAGAACAAAACCCCTCAAAATAAACAAACTCCAGGCTGCAACACATTCTGCTTTACGTTTTTGTGGTGATTGGTCCTCGCTCGTCAATGGGCTCCCCAATGACATTCATGATCCTGCCCAGAGTCTCCGGTCCCACAGGGATTCTGATCGGGGCACCAGTATCCAAAACCTTTTGACCACGCACCAGACCTTCGGTACCGTCCATAGCGATGGTACGCACGGTGTTCTCTCCTGTAGGGGGAAAAAAAATATATTTTTTTATAACTTCACACCACTCAAATCCTTAACTAGCTATTAAAACTTTGCTAAACACCCAACAATCATAAATTTGACCTTGCACCAATTATGACCAATATTGCACATACAACTTTAAATTTTACTTATAAAAGCTGTTAGCAGTCTTCCTCCAGTGCATTCTTGTTTTGTCAAAGTCATTCTATCAGAACTATACTTGGTTTGAAGGACATTAGGTTATATGCAGTGTTGATTTTACCCACATTCGACCCTAGTGGACTTGGTCCATATCTTTAAGGATATATACACACACACAAAGTTCTCTAAATACTCCAAATAACATCAAAATGACCAGCTGTGCAGCAAGTAGACAATCAATTCAGTTTGGGTAATACAGATGCAAAATTTGCTTTAACAAAGCACATGAACTGGAATACAAGCACTGTACGTCTGCTGCTAACTTACAGGAGGGTATTGTTTTGCACAAAACTGAGAAAGCATGAAGAATGTTCACTATGCATGTGCAATCATCTTAAAATTGCTGGGGAAATAAAAAGTAAATAGCAATACATGTGAACATTAATATTAATGGGTCAAAAGAAGCTAATCACAATTGTGACATATGGGGGGGAACAAATGAAGAGAAAACGTCACTAAGCTGATTTAATAAACTCATAGTGGTCCATCTCTACATCTTAGCGGCTGCAGATCAAATTCATCCTGGTTCATTTTTTGCAAACTAAAAGAAAATTTAGAAGTTAAGAGTGGAATCCTGCCAGCTCTGCTGATTATCTAGTCTCTCTGGAGCACTTACCCAGGTGCTGAGCGACCTCCAGGACGAGCCTAGAATCACGACCGGCTACCTCCAGGGCGTTGAGGATCGGAGGCAGACCCTCGTCGAACTGCACGTCCACGACGGCGCCGATGACCGCCACGATGCGACCGCTGGCGGCGGCGGCAGCAGCAGCGGGAGCGACATAATCCCTGCCTGGAGTAAGGAAAAGGGAGAAAAACATTAATCACGCCCATTTTGTTTTTATTAAATATGAATCAGAAGTGAATGTAGACAAAACAAAGGTTAAACAAGGTTTCACATGCAAAGTTTGCTTAATGTAAAACTTTAATGATGTGGCTTCAGTCCTGCGTTTCCGTGACTCGAGGTCAAAACATTAGCTACAGGAGCTAACTAGCTTGTGGTGCCGGTTGGCACATTACGGTAACGCCTAGCTTTTGATTTACTATATTGACGTCAAATAAATAAACAAAACCCCAGATTAATTTATTTACAGACTAATAACACGAGCAACTCGTTCTTGAAATCGTGTCACTCTTCGGTCCACTTTGCTAACCTGCCACATTAGCATCTGGTTAGCTAGCTAAGTTGACTTAGCCTTCCTTCATGACACATAAAGGTCATTACCGTTTCAAGTCGATCACCATTCATGCTACTTCTCAGTTTGTTTCGTGATTACAAAACGCATCATTGCACAAGTTTATTTAACGACACACTCCTCATTTTCTAATAAACGAATCTAAACTAATATAATGACGAGGTGAAAGAGTGCGGCCTGCTCACATGCTGCCGGCCGCGCTGTCATGGCGGCGCCATTGATTTAACAAAAAAGGCAGAGCGACACAAAAATGCTCAAAAGACACCAAAAGAGTGCGTTGCTTACGAGAATACAGCGCCGCTGGAGCTCCGGTAAAAGCCTTCAGGGGGGTAACCCCGGGCTTGAGAGCCTGCAAAGCCCCTGTGCAGCAGCGTCCCACAGCTCCCAACATTGTCAAAATGGCTGAAGGTGGAACGGGACGGCGGCTCCGCTCGGCTTATATACGACTGGAATGTGTCCAAAGTGCGCATGCGCACCGAGCATGGCGGTGGCGTCCCCTACGCAGTGCGCATGCGTCCTTTTCTGAAGGGCAGCTATGGCATACAGGAGTCAATGGGAAACATGCATTATTTGTGTGTGTCTATTTTAATCTTTTGGATTCTTTGTGGCTCCATGTACAGTACAACGAGTCTGCCAGATCACCAGCAAACATTTAGCTAGAGAGATACAATATGACTTTTTTAGCAAATACATGTCTCTTATTCTGCACATGTAAACAAGCATCTACTTCCCTTAATCTGATTCCATTGTTGGTCTTTCAGTCACAGCAGACCATCTGATCTGCACACAACTTGGCACAACCCTCCCATTTCATCCGGGCTTGGGGCCGGCTCTGCATCCAGTTGCCGTGTTTGTGAATATTTCCTCGAATTTCTTACGTTTTCCTCACCTCTTCAAAAAGAACATTTTTACAGAAAGAATGTTGTTGTTGGTCTCTGTTGGCTCCCAGCAAGGGGTCGCCACAGCGGAATACCCAGTCTGCACTACAACTTGGCACAGGTTTTACGCCAGATGCCCTTCCTGATGCAACCCTCCCATTACATCCAGGAATCGGACCCGGGCCTTCCGCATGGCAGGTGAAACACCTACCACTGAGACACCAATGCCCAGTTTGCCTTGCCTCTAGGTGTCAATGGGTGTGTGAAAAGTGTGCTCATGTTGCTTTGCAATTGACTAGCTTCCCATTCAGTCAGTACTTCTGAGTGTTACCAGGAGGTATGGAAGCATCCGGTCCCGAACCAGCAGGCTGAAGCACAGCTTCTATCATTAGGCCATCAGACTGCTGAACACTGACCATTAGGTCTCCATAGACACTACACTGCCACTTTCACACTGTCACTTTATAGTCACTAAGCCCTTTTATGCACTCCATACTGCACATAATTGCCTTTTTGCACAACATTCATTGCGGACATTCCTTATACATTTATACACAAGTAGACACACTCCCACAATCGTGTGTGTATGGGTATATACATGTATGCATATGTGTGTATGTGCATATGTAGATATATGTATATATATGCATGTATATATATATATATATATATATATATAGACGTGTAAATGTGTGTATATTCTGTATGTGTATATATGTATACTTGTACTCACCTTTTTTTATTAATATTATTTTATTTATTTATTTTATTATTATTTTTTTTATAATACTTGCACAATATTTATACTACTGTATTATCCATATGTATATTTATTCTTATAATTGTACACCACTAATGCTTGTGTAGCTTGCACATAAGAATTTCACTCACATGTACGGTACCAGTGTACCAGTAACGTGATGTGACAATAAAATCGACTTGACTTGACTTGATAGGACATGATCTACTGCTACTCTGGTGTACACATCTTAAACTTCTGAAACTAGGCAGGATGCACCTTAAACAGAGTTCTAATCTATCAGGTCACTCATATGCACCACAGGTTATTTGGGAATGTCAGTGAGGAGGAATGCCTGATTCCTCAATCCTGGAGTCAATATAGTCCTATAGCCAATATGTTGTTTATGACCATAATATAACTGTCTATAAGTTGTATGCTTTCACTCTCTCTATACCGGTTATCATGTACAGGGTTACAGCAGGCCGGGAGTGTATCTGATTGAACTCAGGATGCCAATCCATAGAAGGGCAGAAGCATGCACACACTCATTCACTCACACTTTACGGGTAACTTGGAAATGACAATCAGTGGAAGGAAAATTGAAGTAGATGAAAACTCACTAAGCACATGGAGAACATGCAAACTCAATGCAGACACAAGGCAGGAATTAAACCTGGAGGCTGGAGGTGCAAGGTGACTGTTAACCACCAAGCCACGCCCATTTCTAATTACATGCTTAGTATATGTAATGTTATCAATCTCTGTTCTAACATTTTATTGCTTTTTGGGTATTAGAATGTTTGCCTGCTCACTGCTGTATTTTTTTAACCCTATAAGTAAATGATTTGTGATGCTGAGCCAGAAATGGTTGAGAATAGTTAACCGGCTACATTAAATCTTTTGGTAATCTATTTAAACTTAAATATATAAGCTATAAATAAAATAACCAGAATAACACCATCCTCAATATATCAAGTATAACTTATCACAAGTATGCACAGCTGTCAAAGAAGTAGAGGATGAATATTACACACCGGATGCAGCTTATTTTGGATTTCTTATCATAAACAGGAAATTTAACATTCACACTTTACTCCCTTAAGCCGAATAATCAAACATTTCTTTCGTTTTCACTGAAGAATAACCTGACAGAGAATGGCATTTGCCACCCTATTTGTCACCCCTACTTTTGTGGTTATTAATATATGAATCTATGCCCTAAGACACTTACTCACCAGTATGAGATTTATATCACTCTCTCATTGTATATACCGCTGTATAATAATGCATTTAGAGTCACGAGGGGCCTGGAGCCTATCCCAGGAGACTTGGGACACGAGGCAGGGTACACCCTGGACAGGGTGCCAACTCATCACAGGGCACACACAGAGACACACTACAAGCAATTTAAGAACGCGTATTAGCCTAATCTGCATGTCTTTGGACTGTGGAGGAAACCAGAATACCAGTCATTATATATATTTATTATTATATATTATAATGTTATATGTACAGCAGAGTTGAGAAGTAAACCTTGTTAAGTGATAAATGCATTAACTTTTTAACAAATTTAACCAGCAGTATCTAACTTGTTAGTAAGTTTGCATCATCTGTTAAACTTATTCTGAATTACAGCTTCGTTTGTCTCCATGCGTCCCAGTGGGTTTCCTCTGGTCTCCCAAAGCACGGCATTGAACAGTTTATTGTGAATTTCTCCAAGGTGTTAATGGGTGTATGAATGTGTTAAAAGCTTCCTATTGGATCTGGGTTTTCTCCATGTGTCCACCAGTGTTATTAGAAAGGCTCAGTTTCTACTGTGATTTTCACCAACATAAAGCAGTTACTAAAGAATAATAAATAAACTTTAGTTTGGACACTTGTCTAATGTCTGAGCTCTTTGAAGAGTTTAATGATTGATATGCTGGACATTAAAGTCCATCTGATTTGGATGAAATACATGTCTAACGCCTATAGATGCCAGTATTGTACTTCAGTAGCTTTTCATTGCTTAAAACCAGTACAAGCTACAAAACTTTAAATATTTTAGTAATTGCATCACTAAAATAGATTTTGCACATGTGTCTGTGGCTTTGTTTTACCTGTAATGGTGGATGGCCTTAGCGAAACACACCAGACCCTTGGAATATTCTATCTATGCTTTATGTAATTCCAGACAAGCATATTGACTCTAATTTAAACCACAAAAAGTTCATTCCTGTTAAGCTAGAAGTAATAACTATTTAAGTTTTATTTATTTATGTTTTTAAGATGACGTCATTTAGGTTTTATTGTTGTTTCTCTATACTAACATGTATATATTGAAATGAAATGTTTCTACAGGAGGCGGCACAGTGGCTTAGAGGTTAACACTATCACCTTGCACCTCCAGAATCCAGGTTCGATTCCCGTCTCTGTTTGCATGTTCTCCCTGCTCTTGATGGGTTTCCTCCCACAGTCCAAAGACATGCAGATTATTATTACTTTATGTTACAGATTATTTATTATCAATGCAATATGACAATAGTTCAGTCACTTGTAAGTGGGACAGGAGCTCATTTGTTTTCATCTGCATTTGACTGGTTCTGGTCAGTCCACAGGACTTAAGTATCTCTGATCAGCTTGGTGAGCTTCTGGATCTTTGATTTTGTGGGCATATCCATGTATTTATCACTGATACTGACAATCACAGTGTAATTATCAGGATCACATTTGATGGTCTTGAGCTTGATGGTCTCTCACTTTGACAGGAACCCATTGAGTACTATCTTCAACTTGGCAAGGTTAGCCTCATCCAGGGGCTCAGCGGTGGTGAATAAGCAGGTGACGTAATGTAAGTAATGCTAATTAGGCTGATTGGCGTTCCCAAATTATCTGGAGTGTGTGAGTGTATGTATGTTTTCTGCGGTGAATTGGCACCTTGTCCAGGGTGTACCCCTCCTCGTGCCCTAAGTCTCCTGGGATAGGCCCCAGGCCCCCTGCAACCCCGTATACAGGATCAAGCGGTATAGACGATAAGTAAGTGTTTCTTCAGTACCATAGTACAACACGTAATGATACAGTAGCATAGGACATATACAACAATATACCACAACACTAACATCCCCGCAGTTGACCCAAGTAACACTTATTAACAGTTAACTGGCGACAGAATTACAAGCACCCAAAACTCTATGTCTGTAGTGACCAAAGGCTAGCTTGTCCGGTCTGATCCCACAGAAAAGCCAATGTAGCACATCTTCCTGAAAATAAGTAAATGCTGGTCATAGTCAAAAGGTATCAGAACATCCAGTGCATCACAGCCTGCCTCATATTGGGCCCAGCATTCTCCACTCTCCAATCTCCAAACACCAAGGGTCCCTGAGGTCTAGTGGTCACACACCCCGGAGGGACCAGAGCTGCACAACTCAAAACCTAGCTGGTTTAAATGTTAATGATTTTAATGTTATGGCTGATCAGAGTTAACTACACTCCCAGGCAAAAGTTTGGACACACCTTCTAATTCCATGATCTTTCCTGATTTTCTTTTCTTTCTACATTATAAAACAATGCTGAAAATACGCAATCCAAAATACGCAGTAATCTCATCTGAACAGGTGAGATATTGAGATGTAAGTTTTAGAGAGGTAAGTTTTGTTTTTGTTTTCCATAGAGTATTGTACATTAAGTGCAATATTACATTGTTGTTAAAAGTTCACAGAGATAAAAAAATGAATATTAGTTGTCATTCCAGTTTCCCCAATAGTTGATGCAAATGTCTGATAAATATCTGACAGCACGATGAGAGCTTTTAAGAAAAAACAATATTCAATTCCTGGAAATGTGCTCTTTCCAAATAGCCCAATGCACAGCATCATACACCAGTGAAAGATAACACAAAGATTATTTCTTAACCGAGATTGAATGTAACTACAGACATGTTTGTATTTTACTGTACTTACAACTATAAAAAGGCAAGGGTTTTGTATGTAGTACAGTTTTGCAGACAGACATACTCAGTGGATTTGTCTGTGCATAAATATGAATATTTTGTGTACGCATATACAGTAACTTTAGAGAACTGTTGCATGCTTGTACAAGAGAAAGCATATGATCTTGCTAACTGATGCAAGATCATATACACTACATGCGTGATTTGATACCTATGATTAAGATTTTCTAGAGTATTATGGGGAACTGGTATGTTTAGATGCTGTCCTCCCCACTCTCACTGATCACTCAGGTTTGTTGACGGTGAGGTGATTGGTTGCTTTACATCCCAGGGAGCCCTCATGTCTGTGTTTCCTTCTGGCTCTTCTTTTTAGTTATGCTGTACAGTATGAATGCAGATCAATTCCTGCTCTCTGTTTCACCCAGATGAGGATGGGTTCCCTGTTGAGTCTGGTTCCTCTCAAGGTTTCTTCCTATTACCATCTCAGGGAGTTTTTCCTTGCCACTGTTGCCCTCGGCTTGCTCACCAGGGACTATCTGCTCATCTTGATTCATACACATTCAAATTCCATACAAAATTAAATAATTCTTTTAATCGTGTAAAGCTGCTTTGGGACAATGCCAGTTGTTGAAAGCGCTATACAAATAAAATTGAATTAAATTGAATTGAATTTGATATATTACTATTACACACAGGAAATTAGCCCTCTGTAGGTTTTGGATCGAATCTCAAATCCTGCAGTACACATTACTAATTGATCACTAATTATAAAATTACTAATGAATCTATTATTAATAAATAGATTAATGTCCAATAACTCCCTATAACATATTTACACACCCTTCCCTGAAGCAAACTATTCAGAAGGATAAAAGCATTATTCAGAAGCAGTGTTTTTTTTATATAATAATTACAGTATTTAAACACTGTAATAATTGAATTAGCAGAAGGAATGCTGTGTGCAGGTCCTGATGTGTTTTCAGACATTAGAGGATATTTTGCTCTGCTTTGAGACAGCTGTAATTGAGCTGTAATGCACAGATGGTGCTGCTGCTGGGACCCTGTGCAAACATGACTGCAGAGTTAATGACATCAGCTGCACTGTTTGGATGTTTGTCCTGGATGCACTGGAACCTAAATGATAAGACAGGATTTTTCTTTTTTTTCTAATAATGGTTTAGATCTAATGAAAATATGGTGTGTTTACTCTCTTTTAGATGCATTTCCCCACAGCGGGCAGCAGTGATGTTTAATGCACTAGCACACAATCCTTCATCTATTGTGAAGGATTGTGACTTCATTAAGAGTCTCGTCACCGTACTGTGATCAGTTTTATACCTTCATTCGTGATAAATTTCATCACAAGTCCCAGTTTGACTTGAACGCCCCTAGTGTAACAGCCTTAATCAGCTTGCACATGCACAATGTTTAAAGTCTATAGAAATACAACATTATTAAAACAACAAATATCTTTATATAATAGTCAGCAGGATCAGTGTTGCTCAGATACCAAAGCATTATCAAGCAATTTTGGGTTCAAATCCCGGAAACACTGAGATGCCACTGTTGCGTCCGTGAGCAAGACCTTCAACCTTCATTAAATGCTTAATGCTTGCAAATCTGTTTTCTCACTTATGACCTCCCTACACTGCTTTACATTTAGACCTATAAAAGATTATCCAGAAATTATCTCAATCATCCAATAACTCTCTCCTAAAGTTGTTTGCTGTAGAAACTGGTGTGAAGAAGATAAAGTTCAGATTCACAAGGCTTTGTTTCTCCTGGGTGATTCTACATTTGATTAAAGCAGACATACCTGAGACACAACTGCAGTCAATCGTGTCTTGCAGCTCATTTAAATGACACGTGTTTGCGTGTAACTTGAGTTCCTACGTAGTGTCGCATGAGCCTCAGTGCTTAAGATATTAAGACAAAATGTATCATTCATATTTGTTTTTCTCAATAATTCTCCCGACTTACTCACTCATCGTATCATATATACTGCTTTATCCTGTAACCAGGGTCGCGGGGGGGCTGGGGGCTGGAGACTATCCCAGGCTCAAGGCAGGGTACACCATGGACGAAATGCCAAGTCAATTCATTGCAGGGCACACACACACACATACACACACTCATATGCTCATTCACACACTATAGGTGTTTCAGTAACGCCAATTAGTCTAATCTACATGCCTTTGGTTTGTTGGAGGAAACCGGAGGATGCCGAGAAAACCCACCAAGCACAGGGAGAACATGCAAACTCCACGCACACGAACCCCGAGGCGGGAAATCGAACCCCGACCATGGAGATGCAAGGCGACAGTGCTAACCACTACACCACGATGTGCTAACAATGACAATGCTAACCACGCTGGTGTAGTGGTTAGCACTGTCACTGTTAGCACCTCATAACTGACTCTTCCTCTGTTCTCTTCTTTGGGTTTTGTATCATAATTTGCTTTCTTGTCTGTTACAATATGCAGCACGATTGTTTAGATTGAGGAGTACACATTACAGATTACTAGCACATTACTCACTTCATTGCACGTTTGCACACAAAATGAGAACTAACTTGCACTTTGGAACATGGACACACACACATCATTTCATTTCATGCTTCATGCTTCAGTCATACTGCTGCTGTCTTACTTACACGCTATAGTTTTACACTTCTATACTTTTATATTTTGTATATTTTACAGTTTACAATTTAATGTTGTACATCCTGTAAATCCTATGTAATTTACATATTTCTATTTAACTTTTATTTTATTTCATAACTTTTGCAAATGGCGGTGTAGGGGTTAGCACTGTTGCCTTGCACCTCCTGGGTCTGGGTTCGATTCCCGTCTCTATGTGCATGAAGTTTGCATGTTCTCCCGTGCTTGGTGGGTTTCCTCCGCGTACTCAGGTTTCCTCCCACAGTCCAAAGATATATGCAGGTTAGGGTAATTGGTGTATTCTCACATTGCCTGTGTGTGTGCCCTGTGATGGATTGGTGCCCTGTCCAGGGTGTACTCCACCTTGTGCCCTAAGCCTCCTGGGATAGGCTCCAGGCCCCTGCGACCCTGAATAAAGGATTAAGTGATGATGAACATTTGTATATTCCAGACTAAATCTTTAATTTTTATTTAATATCTATTGAAAATTCTCTCAATCTCTCTAGATTGTACTCTTTATGTAACTTTTTTTATTGTAGTGAAATCCTTCTGTATTAGGTGATGGAAAGTCAACAAACCTTTCACTGTACGGTTGTGTATGTGACAAATAAAATTCGAATTTGAATAAAAGAGGTGAAGTAATGACTGAAATAGGCGTAATTTTTAGCACAAAGCAACCTCTATATTTCAGCTTCCTAAAAAATATTTTTGTCTCCATATCACATTTTTAACAACAATCAGTTTAGATAGACACCTTGGAACGAAACGAGGGATAGATAGAAAGATGATCATACGGCAAACCTAAAAAAAAAAAGAACATTTATCTAGATACAAACGTCTGAGAATCAACAGGATGAGGTAGAAGGCTTCTTTTCCTTTTCTTCCACAGTGTCAGAGGAACGAATGAGCTTTCTTTCCCACAGTCCACACTGTGGAAGTGGAAGTGGAAGCAGTTTTATCATGTTAAGCTGTTAAGGAAGGTGTCACGGATTTCCCCAGAAGATTCAATATCGCAGATGAGCCGATGTTATGTATCTGTCTCAGTATAAGAGGTAAACGGTATCATATCATCTTTTTTCGGTGACAAGTGACAGGAGGAATGACTTCCATTTTGCTGGCTAGCAATCTCTGACGGTTGAAGCATGAGAACGGGTAGGTGAGATGGACTAGAGTGATGGGAGGAGCATAGGGAGTTGGTCGGGCTGAGCTGAATGGCTGTGGTGTCCTGTAGCGTTTGCTCGCTGGTCTCCATCTCCAATCCAGTTCCACCCATCCTCATCCTCATTAAGCCCCAGTGATCCGGACTTGTGTTGGAGTGAGAAGACCGGGCAGAAGTCTGCCGACTAAACATGCAACACACTCCAAAAAATGACAGCGCCACCAGCAGGAGGAGGGGGCCGATGATGATGGGGGGGTTGTTTGCGGGCAGCATCTTAGCAAAGCCGAAAGCACCCACGAGAGTGATGTTGATCCCAGCCAGCATGATGCAAAGTCCACAAGCGCAACATAGAGCCGGGGATGGGTGGCTGTGCAGACGCTTTCTCTGCACCACAGCTAGATGTGAGTCGTGATCAGAGCAAATCATCCTCCTTTCACTTTCTCAGTGCTTCCCCTGGTAAGACATGAAAAGGGAGCGATACAGACAGACAGTGATGGTTAATGAATGCAGCTGGTGAGTGGAAGAAGATTTGCTATTGTGCAAATATCCGTCCGGCTGTGTGTGAGTGTGTGTGTGTGTGTGGTTTCAGAGGAAAATCCCGGGAGGGGCAATTCAATTAGTGTAGCCAGGTCCAGATGACTGCAAATGATGAGATGCTTTGTAAATGGCTTAAATTACTATGCCATATAACTTTATTGCTTGGTATGTTGGTGAAAAGGTCTTTTGGACTGGCTTTGTCTGTGTCAGATATTAACCAGTAATCTGACTTGAACTTCTCTATGGACGTGTCTTTATTTCACTGTGCACACACTGCCGAAGATAAGGAAATAGATAAGGAATAGGCAAATCTGTTGGCATTTTATAGTGTTTGTAAAACATACAAGAGGGTGAAACAACTGTATTGGATAATACAATGGATTTGAACATATAGCTCGAGATTAAAAGTTTGACATGGTTATCGATCACTGCATTTTTTTGTGTTCTTGAGATGTTTGTTGCAGTGGTTCCTAACTTCATGCCAATTCCAACACGATCACATGCCCATTGAACGATTACATCCGACATCATATTAATTATGCAACACATTTTTATAACATCTTATACAGTATGTCTTTTGAGTTTGGAAAAGATATCAGACTTACCAAAAGAGCTACAATATACTGAGTTACAGTATATTCCCAGCTTGAGAACGTAGATGATCTGTCTTTATAGCAATAATTTGACGCATAAAAATGCATCAAGTTGCTCAGAAACAGCACAGTGAGTCGTCCAGCTGTGTTCCAGCTAAGTGAGCGCCGAGTTCTCTTCCAGCCAATTTATAGAGTAAGATCCGGCTGAGGACGCCTCGGCCCACGCCCACAACCATCTGTACTCCAGACTAAAGAGGCGCCAAACTTGTTTTCGTTACGTTGTGTGGACTTTAATACTCTCTGTCACATATTGATGTTTTAATTATGTGTCTTTGTCAAAGTGTGTTCAAACACAATTAGAATTAAATGAATAATAAAAAAATAAAAAATAATAAAAAATATAAAATTTTTCCCTTCATTTATTAGGTTTCATGTTTTTGGGGGTGGGGCGGAGTATCATAAGTACAATCATCATCTAATCATCGACCTGATCATCTGTCATCATCTGCACCTGTTTCTCACTGGTTCATACCTGAAGTTAGATGCATTTTTATTTTTTAATGATTCATAGATCACTGTGTGTCTTAACAAATAAAAGCCTTCCTCTGAAAATGATCAGGTACGGAGACTGGAATGAGACCCAAAAAAAAGCCCTTCAGGAAGGCTGGAGAACTATTCCTTAAAACTACATTTGAAAATACAAGAAAGTCTGGCTCCTTGGAAGCAAAGCAAAGGATGAAGACATAAGCGGTGGGTCAAGACAGTATTGTATAATAAGAAAACTGAGCTGTAGTCTGTAGTCGTCTGTCTAGAGACGGCTGACAAACTAATGTCTCTGTTACACAGTAAGGGTGTGGTTTACTGGAATAATTAAAGTCCACTTGTCCCCTTAGATGGAAGACTCACTGTAAATCAATACAAACACATTGAAACTGATTTTCCAGTACTTTTCCAGGATGGAAATGTTCACATTTAAAAAGTTAAATGGGTTGCTGATGTACAGAATATAAATCAAGTTCAAGTTTGTTCAATACTCATATAGCAGCATTTAAACAAGCTATATATGTCTAAGACGAAATATGTGAAGTCTAAATCTATGCAGTTATAAATGGGATGGGGAACATTCTGTATGTCTCTCGATTCTGGATTGGGGCGTCTGCAATTGGGCGTGTTGTTTGGTTAAATGCTTGAGTGCAGAAGGTGCAACCAACTCTTGGTTGTGGACAAAATCTCTTCAAAACATTGGTTTCTTCTCTCCTGTAGGGTTGGCAGTGAAATGGCTTTGTTTGTAACTATTATACGCCCCAGCAATAATGACCCGGCAAAGCTTGTTGTTGGACTCGCGCAAACTTCCATGCCAAGCAGGATTTGCATATTCTAGAGTGGGGCAAATAAAACCAACATTGATGGTCACCAAATCTGCTGTAGGCACACCAACCCTTCTCACACCAAGCTTTCTTGACCATTGCTTCAATGTGATCAACTCACTGTAAAAGTCATAAATCAGATCAAATATCTTTTCAAAAGATCTTGTGACACATTGTTATTCTTCCCCTCCTGTCTATACTCTCAGAATGAACCTTTGGTGATGTGTGTGAACCTGGAAGGAGCATCAGGAATAACTAGTGTTGGTGTGGTGTTAGGCCTATCCTGGCTGGACAAACAAATCATGGTTCAACCAGTTGTTAAACTTCTGGCCATTACTTTTGGCGTTTTCTAAGTTGAATAGATCAGTATGGCACAAATGGCTCCTGCCATCTCAAGGAAGGGCTTGTGGTAAGGGTGACTGCACAGGTGAATTTGAATTCAGGTGACATATCGTAAGTGCCATTCAACACACTATGCCTGCCTCTTGTGTGGTACCAAGAGGTGTGCCATTTTCAGATATACTATTTTGGGAAAAAAGTGGTTCTTCTCCAGGCTCTAAACACAAAGTTGGAGGCACACAATGGTCAAAAATGTTTTTGTATGTATCAGAAAGACCCCAGTGCACAAAGCGAGCTCCATGAAGACTTGGCTTGTCAAGGTAGGAACAGAACAATTGAGTATCCCGTACAGAGCCCTGACCTCAACCCAACTAAACAACTTAAATATGTACTAGAACATAAACTGCACTTCGCGCTTGATGAAAAGGCCTAGCCTCATTAATGTTTTTATGGCTTTAAGGCACAAATTACCAAGCAACAGCCCTAAATCTAGGAGAGAGCAGAAGATTGTTGGCAGTTAAGATGGGATGGTCAATAAGCATATCTGGCATGGACACGTGTCCACGTCTTTTTGGCCATATCTGAGAAAAATGTTCTAGGATTTGAGTCTGAGTCTAGGATTTTCATGGATAGGGGAGGGTTTTTCAAGAAATACCACATTGATTGATATGAGATCCTTAATAAATCAACCTATCAGCAGTATTCATGAGTGCTGATCACCCTCATCTCAAGGGTAAATTACTGTTCCAGGCCTGTTATGAACCTTCACATTCTCCACTAGTTCCCAAGGAACCCATCCCAGGGGTCCAAAACACGAGATGTAGACCAAAAGGTTACTCATGTAGCCATGTCTACGTGCAGGAACAGCAGTTAAACTGACATAAACTGCCTGAGAACAAGTGCATGGGTCACACGGTCACAAGATGGCGCCTTTGTTATTTACAGACAATCATGCAATATACTGTACTATGTTGGTCTGGGTCATAAACAGGTTCAAAGTCAAGCCTAAGAACACTGGGTGCAAAAAGGGAAGTTTATGTTACGTTAACTCATTGACACCTAGTAGAAGAGGACGAGGACATCATAGAGACAAAAGAAAACACACAAACTCCACATAGAGAGTATAACCAGAGCTCAGATTCGAACCCAGGACACTGGAGCTGTACGATGGCAACGCTACCTCACAAATGTCTTTCAAAGTTGTTTGAAGGTGGTTGATTGTCTGGGAAAAGAAACAGTTGTTCCAACTGATTGAATCAAGTCATTATATGAAAAGTTGTACAAAGAATAAAACCTCAAAATATGAAAAACTGATGACCTTTCTTGTGAATGAAGACATAAAACCAGTTGAGGTTTACAGAAGACTTCCAGCACCATATGATGATGAAACAATTGTACCATTTGAATGGTGTTTTAAAGAAGGCCAAAATAAATGCCTTCTGATCCTTGAAAATTGACGGATAATACCACTCACACCCAGAAGAACTCGGCTGGAAGTTATTGCCAAATCCCACATTACAGTCCTGACCTGGCTTTAAGCCATTCCCACATGTTT
Organism: Clarias gariepinus; assembly: GCF_024256425.1. Classification (NCBI taxonomy): domain Eukaryota; kingdom Metazoa; phylum Chordata; class Actinopteri; order Siluriformes; family Clariidae; genus Clarias; species Clarias gariepinus. The sequence continues at coordinate 8,558,824 of NC_071114.1, read as the reverse complement.
GGGCCATTAAAGGAGCTCTTGGGATTCAGCGCTTTAGACGTAGGAAAACTTTCTACCTCGATGGTATCCAAACCCTAGTGAAGCCCTGTGATAAGTGCACTTAAATTGAAAGGAATTATATAGAGAAATAAACTCTCACAAGTGTATTTTATTATTCTGCGCAATCAATTGTCCCAATTTGACTTGAACTCCTCAATATAACTTGTATAAACACCAAGAAGAGAGGTAGCTATAAAGCAAAAACATATCTGCATTAGTTTTGACTGTTAATTTTAAATGTAAAGGACACTTCAACAGTTGTGATGCTGTGGAATCATTTTTAAAATAAAGACACAGAGTTCCTTTCATTAAGAAGTGCATTTTCTATTTCAGAACATTAAAAATAAAATTAATATAAAAAACATGGAAAGAGGCAAATGGGCAGAACAAGACATACAAAGATGAGAAAAACCTATTAGACCTAAGACATTATAGACATCATTGACAATACAAGTGGGGGGAAAAAAAACTACTGGCCTTGCTGTATTGTACAGAGTGTATGGTCTGTAACATGGCTGAGCCCTGTGCAGGACAAAGTGTGCAAATTGGATCTGAGGTACTGTACTGTAAAAACATAATATCAATACAATATCCATATAAATATAAGCCTATCTATCACCTCAACGGTATTTCTAATAAAAACAATAAAATAAAAAATCTTAAATGCCTTAACAATACCATTCTCTGCAAAAATCACAAAAGAAATGACAAATGTTTAAAAATACCAAGTGCGTAAAGTAAAATAATCTCCATGAATATGTAAAAGTGGGAGATTTCAACTCTTAAGTAAATGCTTAACGTAAATGCTCCCCTCCCTTAAATAAAAAAAAAAATCTGTAATAAATATAAAAAAATTGAGAAACATCTCCCGGTTTGCTAAACATTAAGTATGTGGTCCATAATGAACTAGGACACCAATCCTAATTCAAAAGGATGCATTTTTCCAGAATGTGCACCTCTTGTACTGTAGCTCTGATGCAGTGCATAATCTCTTAATGGCCTTATGGAGAACACTACAGTATGTGTGATATGTGTTTACACTAATACGCTGTGTGATGATGAGCGGGACTGAGCGCAGCTCTCGCACAAAACATCCATGTGAGAGGTCACTCTGGAACCTGAGTAGTGTTCAGGTACTGGCTGGTGCTGCGGAGGGCGCTGGCCTGCGCCCTGCGTCTCGCCAGTCTGGAGTTGGAGGGGGGCGAGAGTCTCATGGAGCACAGGATGGCGGCGTTATCCTCCTGCTCATCATCGTGCTGATCCTGCTGTGACAGCTGCCTGTTAAAGGCCATAGCCTCCGCCGCAAACTGAGTCAGGTCCTTAGTGCTGCAGTTCCTAGTGGCGTTACATATAATTGTGTTACACAAGTGAGGCCTTGGTGTGTAAAAAATATACCTTTATTTAATTAGAAATTTCCCAGAAAAAAATAAGAATGAACCTGTATACCTTTGTAAGACATGTGGAGTTGGAAGACCTACTTCCGGAGCGTTCTATTAAGAAAACCATGTAAAGGTTTAACATACAAACAACATGACAATTCATCAAAGTAAAAGTGGAGGAAGAAAAGGAGAAGCAGTTTTACCCCCTGAACCCACGGATGCTGTAAGACCTGCACGGCACTCAGCCTCAGCATGGCGTCTCGAACTAGCAGGCGGGAGATCAAGTCTTTGGCGCCGTCTGAGATGTGAGACCAATCCCGATCCCCAAACTCATATTTTCCTTCCTGGATTCGCTCGAACAGGCTGTTCTGCACACAAAGACACACATACAAACACTCTCAGTCCCACAAGAATAAGCTATTAAGATAGTGTGAAGACTTTTGAAATGTTTGTACAACTTGGAAATTGAAGGAAAAAAATCATACATTCAATAAACATAACACGCTTTCTTACAATTGTGGTGCTCGACATAGAAAAAAAAACATGTTTATGCATACTTAAACATCACATAATTTTTAAATTATCTTTAAATTAGGTAAATCCCAAAGCCACCAAAGAGTAAGTTAAGAAAAGTTTCCACATGGAATAAACTGCCATCATGTTTTTCCAATCATAAAATACTGAAGACGGCACACCGTGATGCTATGCTATACATAGTGAGCGTATATATATATATTTAATAGTAAGCAATCTGAGTGCGTTTCTCTGCTTAATTGTTAAAAATGGTAAATACTTAGTAATGATATAATTGAGCTAAGTATCAAAGCCGAAACAAGCTTAGCGGTGATGTAAAATTAACGGCTTAGTAATATTTAAACGTATTTAAAGGACTAAAGTGCAACATTGTGCATCACCACAATGTTGCACTTTGTATCGTTCGATACGAATCGGGTTAGTTCCATGCATACTAAACCGCGGTGAGCGTTCCATACAAAACATGGATTAAAGATTTAAATAACTTTATTAATCCCAGAGGGAAATTGCTTTGTCTTGGTTACAGTTGCTTACCGTTATTTACTTATTTTTTTAAATAATAAGGTAAACAAGAGGGAAGGGAAAGAGATAAATAACATAATAAAATAAACAAATGACTGAAAACAGTAAATACCATATTGCACTAAAGTAAGACGCAGCACATGAGTTATGACTTAATACACCTCTATTGCACTTGAAATAGAAACAGGAAAAGGCACTGCACTAATAATACTGTTATCAATACTGTACTTGACGAGTGGTAAGGCCCGATCGCACTGGTAAATGACCATGGAAACAAGTGCTGTACTGTATTAATGTAATATTGTATTATTCCAGACAGTTACTACCCACATAGTGTAAACGTTACAGAGAAGACATGTATAATTTTATGGCCACTGGGAGAAAAGATCTCTTGTGGCGCTCTGTAGAAAACTTTAGTAGTAATCAGTCTCTGGTCTGCGAGTACACTGTATAGCGGGTGAGAAAGATTGTTCAAGATTGATTGTGTGTTGGACAGAATCCACCTCTAAGCCACATCCTCAACAGAGTCAAGCTCCATGCCTAGCACAGATCTGTCCCACTTAATAACCTTGTCCAGTTTAATTCTGTCAGACTCTTACATATTGCAGCCCCCAACCAAACCAAAATCCAAACAAAACCAAAAATAGCGGCATTAACTCCATTATCATTACCATTAACAATAAGCTTTAAAATCTGACAAAAAAACACTGCAAGTGTATAAGATCAGAAAGAATTAATCAAGAATTCTCTCAGTATGTCCTGTATGACGTTTATTAGATTGTATACAGTGTTTTACTTATAATAGTACACTCGTGGTGAGCCGCCTGCCCACAAGACCCAACCCCCCCGCTGCCATGCGTACATGGCAAGCTCACTTGTCTTTCTTCCTTTCTTGATCTAATTCCGTCCAATATACCATAACAATAAGAAGTTAAATAATGTGGCTACACAGTAATACCAAATAAGCCCACAAGGTGGCACTTCCTTTTTGTTAGTATAGACAACTGAATGTGTGTTCAGTTTGTTTAAGGTGCTCAGTTTTACATAATACATAAGCCATTTAAAAACTGCTATTTTATTTGTGTAAGTTATTAGAACAAAAATGTCCATCTCTGTCATATAATATTATAAGTGATTTTTTATTAAAAATCTGCACTATTCCAAATCTCCTCTCCAAATCAGCACTATTCTATAGTACACACAGAGCGCAATACATATTCGCCCTTATTCCTGTTGTAAAACCTCCCAATGTCATTGTGAAAATCAACAGCAAAAAGTTTGGTGCATGCATGCAAAACCTCCGTCATCCTCTTGCTAAAAATCTAGGGGAAACAATGATACAGATTGTAATTGAGCCAGAAGTCGTCCAAGCAGAGCTGATAGAGGAAAAAAATTACAGCTTTAAAGCCAAAAGCCTACGTGATCTTTCACATTTGTCCTAATATGTTCTTCTTCTTTGATGGATCACAAATTTCAGGGCATTAAAAAATAAGCTGACATTACATCATTTATATACAAAAATATAACTACACATCAGCTCACAAGAGCCTTTGGTTGTTTTTTCAACCGAAAAGAGTGGCAATGTGCAGAAATAAATTTAAGGGCTACACTTCCTGTTGTACCAGGGTACCTTAGTCAGGGCAAGCCTGTGCATATGTAACTAAAAATTACAACAGAGTGAATGCATGCATGTAGCGACATGTTTGACATAGATTCCCTTATGATTGGATCATACCTGGCATGCACGGCAGGTTTCCCCTTGCTCCCAGCCACAGTTACTTCCACAGTGGCCAGTAAACGGTGGACTGCCGCTGAGCAGAATGTACAGGATCACCCCGAGGCTCCAAAGATCACAGCGCTTATCGTAGAACGACGCCTCGTCTGTAAATACTTCCACCACCTCCGGAGCCATGTACTCAGCCGATCCACACTAAAGAGTGAGAAAAAAATAAGGGCACTATTTTTAAATGAGGTAGAAGGACAAGAGGACAGAACAAATGTGTTTCAAATGTGTGCTTACTGGTGTAGTAAGCTCCGGTGTAGTTATGGGGGTACAGGCACTGTTCAACTTCACACCACTTCCCAAGTCAAAATCACAGATCTTCACAGGAGACACCTACAAACACAAGCCGAGATATAACTACTACAACACGTTATGCGAGTCTTCTGATCTTGAATGCGGTAGAAATAATGAGGCTTTTGAATCGGCCATTGGGTGAATATATAATATTTTATATGGAGCCTTGCATAAGTACTGGCCACAACCACACACTGGAACTGAAAATGATTTCATCGGAATTGAAAGTAACGAATATACAAAAAAAAAGCATTTTCACAACAGCGAGTTGCTGAATTTTTTTTAAAAAGTGATTCTGAGTGACTGTACAAGTATTGACTAATGTGACTAAGACCGTCTTCACACTTGACATGTTTGCTTCGTTTAAAATGTTTTGACTAAAACTCTGGTGCACTTGTTCGGTTTATGGGGTGCACTTGAACAAGTGTGAATGCTAGCATCTGAATCTTGGTGGACACCAAGTGAGCAAAACGATACCTCTTAAAAAAGGTCAGCTTTCAAACAAAGTCTGGTGCGGTTTGATTAAAATGTGAACGCACCACGAGCCAAAGATATCTAAACAACCCAAGTCTGCTTTAGGAGTGTTATATGATAATACAGTACTTGAGGACTTTCACTGGACGACTCCGTATTTGTGACAACAAATAACTGAGCAAACTGACACTAAAAGACCACCAACTCTTTCGTGACACAATTATTTTGGATCAGCCTACAGCTCATGAAAATAAAAAATCCAGTGTCTCAACATATTTGAATGTTTCCTAAGATAAATCGAAACATTTACACCACAGAAATGTCCAACTAAGTGATATCCTGATATTATTTTTTGTCAGAGAGATTGCAAGAATTTCCATTTAAAGTACTTGTTGTTACGGAGTTCTGATACCAGGACCTGTGAACATAGCTTTTTCGGAAAGCCTCACGTCTGAAGCACATCATCAAATACACTACTTTTGATCTGCTGGTGTGAGAATCCCAAAAACGTTGAGCGGACTCTGTAGATCAAACTCCTCATCTGATTCTTTTTCCACACTTTCTTCACTTATTCTGTTTTGTTTTTAAAATGAGGAACATAATATTTTATTACATGCAATTGTGCTTCCTGGGAAAACCATATACTTTTACATATTTGATCATTATAATTAACAGTAAATATATTTTATTTGGCAGAAAATTGCCTCCTTTCCATTTGTATGCTCTTTTAATTGTGGAGATGCACACTGTTTTTACTGTATGAATAATTTGAGTTGGTGGATTTTTTTTTCATGAGCTGCAAGACGTAATCAATATTTAAAACAAAAAAAAAACGTCTTGAAATATTTAATGTTCAATAAATCTAAAATATACGAGTTTCACGTTTTGAATTAAATTATTATTATTATTACTTTTCCATGATATTCTATATTTTTAGACGCACTGTGTGAGCGTATTAACTGAAGAGTGTTCAAGTTATTCAGTGGTAGGTTGCAGGAGTAAATTAGTATCAGAATCGGATTTTGATTTGCCAAGGATCTTGACACATAAACAAGGAATTTGATTCTGGCTGTTTGTGGCTCTCAAAGAACAGACCAACATAAAAGACTGCAAGTTTTACCATTGTTAATACTTTGTTTTTGTTAAAGAGTGTAGAATCATTAAATACCTTGTCAACATATTCGCACAGGATATTTTCCGGTTTCAGATCCCGATGAGCGATTCCTATAAAACAGAATTATGGCAGAAGACGGAATTTTTTTATATAAAAAATTATAAGCAAAAAAGGCTTTACATACCTAATACAACACTAAACCAGTCTTCATTATTTTAATTTTATGAGTCCTGTGTTACTTCTAGAAGAAAGGAGCATTTATGGTATACGTTTTTTTCAAAAGTTTGGGATCACTTTCTAACTCCATCGTCGCTCCTGATTTTTATTTCTTTCTACACTGTAAAGCAATGCTGAAGGCGTCCAAAATATGCACTAATCTTCTCGGAACAGTTGATATTGAGATGTTTTTGCTACTTTTGATCTGTAAATCCTTCATAACGGCTCTAAACTGAGGTGCTGTTTGTTAATTGGTGATTTCTGAGGCTGTTAACTCTAAATTACCTTTTCCTTTGCAGCAGAGGTATGTTTTGGTCGTGCTTTCCTGGGAAGGTCTTCATGAGAATCAGTTTCATCATAATGCTTGATGGGTTTTGCAAATGCACTTGACAATACTGTTCTTGCAAGAACTATACAAACAACTACAGTAGATAAACAGCTGACCTTCATGTCTTAAAATAACAACTGACTGTTCTTGTTGTTTTATAATTACCTAATTCGATGTATTGTTTCATCGTTTTGAAATCCCCGGGATTGTTGTAGAATGCAGAAAATAAATCACTGAACAAAAACCAAAAAAAGTGATCCCAAACCTTTATATAGTACATATCAGATGTGGATCCTAAAAGTAATATTACAGTTACTGTAGTAACTACAGTATTTCTAACAGACGACACTTACTGGAGAAGTACTGAATTCCAAACCTCAAATAGTGCATTAGTTACAAACATTTGTAGCGTAGTGTACTCCTTATTTGAATAACACACTTTCTAAAATGTCATGACTCACTTTCAGCCCTGGTGTACAGTACTGCGTTAAACAAATGATTTTATTAAATGATTAACTACTAAATGAGGAACTACTACCTTTAGTGTGCAAGAAGTGCAGTGCTTGAGAAATATCCTTTACAACCCGACTGGCTTCCCTTTCATCAAAGTGCTTCCTCCTTTGGATGTGTGTTAAAATGGAGCCTAACAGGAAAAGCAGATAAATATCGATAAATATGAAATAAGTAATCATTCTGCAGAATCAGCTCTACGTTTTAAAATAATCTAGTCATAGACGTGTACCTCCACAGAGCTTCTCAAACACCAGATAAAAGCAGCTGTCATCCTCAAAAAACTCAATGAGCTCGAGAATGTTCCTGTTGGGAAAAGCCAAGAGGTTTAACAAGCGTGTCGCTTTCTTTACACAATTAAATGGTTGGCGAATATTAGGTCTGCGGCAATACATAAATGCTTACTTATTTCCTTGGCACTGATATAATGTCTCGACTTCTCGAAACACCCTGCTTCGACTGTGACCGGTAATCTTCTCGATAATCTGCGTCCATACGCGGTGACAGGTTATTAACATTAACATTAACGTGTGTCTGTGACACAACACAATAGTGCATTAAACATGTATATTTTAGAAGGATTATTTATTATTTTAAAGGTCTCACCTTTACAGCGTACTCCTTGCCGCTGTGCAGGTTCACGCAGCCTTGTACTTTGGCGTATGCCCCCTGCCCCAGCACCTCATCCGTGAGCCTGTACAGATCTGCAATACAAAAAGAAATACTGTTAATTTTAGACCATAACCTTCCTGATCTGATATAACAACATGCAAAAACATCATGTTAGTTTTCATTGCTTTCATGTAAATGAGATATATTTCTGATTCCTCTGTGCTCTTCTTTTTGAATGCTTTTTAGGCAACAGGATACTTAAACACAATGCAGCTACCTCATACCACAAAACTCACATGGCACATGGCTAGTCTGGAGGAATTACCTTTAAATGTTCCTATAGAGCTGTCTAATGCCCGAGTCCTGCGCTTCTTCTTCCTTCGCATCCCTGCGTCATTGATGTCCACTGGCTGACTGCTCTCTGTCACTGCTGTCACACACAATGAAGAAGGCAGTTAAAATGCAGTCTGGCTGGTATTTCTGAATAACTAAGTCCTTTTCCCCCCCCCAACTGTACCTGAAGAGTTCTGAGCAGCGCATAAGGAAAGAGGAGGAAGTGCCGCATCACTATCTGATGGTGCAGACGCCAAAGAGTTACTGGCCGCCTAAAGAACAGGGAATCATACATAAATTAGACTGGGAAAAAAAATAATAAAAAAATCGATTCAGTATTAATTCGCGATTTCTTTGTGTGGTGATTCTAGCATCATTACACAGACTCCAAATCTCAACTAATTGTTACGATATGCGCATCAACTCTGTGTCAAATGATTGTGTGAGTTTGGGGGCGTGGCTTCACTATGTTGCCATTTTGAACAGTTTATCTTAAAAACTGTAAGAGTTTGATCTTCGAAAACAGTTTTGTTTTGTTAAAGTTTTGTTTTTACAGGATGTAAAGTCTGTTGTAGTATAATAATAAAAATAATAATAAATTATCTGTAATTTTAGCCTCAACTTATTATATATCAGTATGTTGCAATAAAGCAAATGGCCCACAATTTGTTCCACAATCTAAACTCACTGTATAATTTAATCGTAAACATCACATTGCAATGATTTAAACACATATTGCAATTGCATTTCGAAACTGAAATATGTAACTATAAATGAAGCATTTGTATTCAACCATATTTTTCGAAGCTACAGCAAATATTGGCGCAAATCAACTCATTAAGATGATGTTAAAAAAAAACTAACAAATATTAAAATTATTGACATACCAAGCAAATTCCTGTCTATATACAGTATATATGCCCTGAAAAACCCTTGTGGTTAATTAATTGCACAGGTCCATAGCATGATTAATTGTGCAGCACTATTGTATTGTATATTTCATGGTGAAACAGTGTCTGACTTCAGAGACTCAGAGACTTATGAGAATAGAAGCACTATATGTACATAGCTGTGTAGTGCATTATGTTTTGAGATTACATTAAATTTCTAGGCAACCAAAAAGGGAGGACGCCACACTGCAACATTCACTTGCCTGGTAGGCAAGTTAACACTTTTGTAATTTGTCCTCCCCTGCCTTTCTTTCCTGCTGCTTGTTGTGACCATCTTGACCAATCTTAAATATTTCCGATGAGAATTTGGCATTGATCTTACTTGCGGATAAATATAGACAGAGGGTTGTGTAATTACAGAGTCTACTTTATGAATGCTTCCACTGAGGCAGCTTGCCAGGTAAGTGAAAAGAGGACACAGTGTGAGTGACATTTACAGGAAATCCAAACAGTGACCTAGAATGACTGGAACGTTTTATCTTATTGCAGCCAAAACACATAGCGAAAACATTCACGAGACTTCAACAAGCATCATGGACATAAATAGCGTCAGAAGTACAATCTCTAAAATTAAATCTGACCTCTTATGATAAGTAAAGCAAGGTTTATAACACTATCTAAACAACTGCGTATGAGACCAGCCTCCTGACATTACGCTCAGAAAGGCCCAACTACCCAAATAAAATAACTGTAATAAGGTAAGTTATACAGTAAGAAGTCACCCATGTTGTGAATGGAGAAAATATTCAGACTGTCTATGTATGTTGGTTTCCCCCCCTTTTTGGTTATATTACAGCATTACTAAAAAAGAATGGATTCAATTATATTATATTTACATATATATATTTTTAGAAACATCTAAAAAAGGTATACAAAAAACATCCACAAAGCTTTGTAATTGCCCTAGAAATTTAACCTGAAACATTTCAAGGACAATCAGTGTGAATGTGAAAAGCCTGAGCTCAACTTCAAGTGTAAGAGCAAATGGTCTAAATACTAACACAGACGTGGTATTTCACTTTCTCAGCTGTGTAATAACGTAATGCTTTACAACTACGGAGCATTTTGTACACCCAATGAGATTAATAAATGAGAATAATTAATAAGTCAATTTTAGCAGCACTAATTGGACAAGTGAAGTATTCTTAATAATTTCCAAATGCTGTATGTCCTTTCAGAGTTGTATTGTGTTTCACTAATTTCTACAGCCCATGACTGCCATAGGAGAATATTATTTAACTTTGAGACTTAAGTATAGCAACACTAAAGATAAAAAAAATGAAATAAAATGTGTTCTTGCTGTCAGATTAAAATTACCTGACACGTGCTATGAAGCGTCTGCAGATCTGAGTGCTCACTCTTCCTCACCATATCTGCAAGCTGCAAACAAAAAAAACCCCAGTAACTTCCTCATATCAATGTATTAAATAAACAATGAACAGGTCTGTACAGTTTTAATATTAGTACATATTATATAAAAGAGCATTTAGGTGCCAGAGAATAAGCTGGCATTTATGAGTTTTAGTCAAGATTTTAATGCACACACGCACTACTGATTGTACCAAAGCAGCTTTAAAACGAGCAAGTCGCTTGTGATATTGGCAAAAAAAAAAAAAAAAAAAAAACACGCCCAGAGACGACAAGAGGCAGGAACCAAGAGAGGAACCATGAGAGGATAAAGCTTACGTTTTAAAAATGGTCCTAAAACAACTCATTACAGAGCGCATTAAAATTCACTTATACCACTTTCACGCTGCTATTTCAGTGGTGAAAATATATACTTATCCCAGAACAAATATTCAGTTTAGCTTTTCTAATTAATATCTATTGGGACAGGTGTTGGTTTACATTGTGCAAGTAGCTTCTTAAACGTTAAGTAGATAATAAGTACATTATTAAATCCAGTACATAGCTGTTCATAACATCGCTTTTAAACAACTTTTTGATTTCACTTATGTTGCAGGTTAAACTTCAGGCAACTACAGATATCTAAGTACTGCAAAAGTGTCTATTAAATTCTGTCCAGCAGTCGATTTAAGATGCGCCCACAGTTTGACAGTATGCCGTCAAAACTTCCAGTTTGTAATCTGGCACAAAACTGCTTATAACCTTACTTCTACTAAACATTTTTATTTTATTTGGCACAGGTGTAACTTCAGGCAAATACCTACAGTAAGTACTGCCAAAATTTAGTTAAATTCTGTCCAGTTAGTTTTGTGTGATGCTGTGACAAATCTGGCTGGACAGACATACAGACAGACAATTTCTTTTTTTTTTTTTCTGAGACTGGGTTAGGGTCCTCCAATGTATGAAAGGTTAAGATACCATTGAAAGGGAAAGTTCTAACTAAGGAACAGGCAAAACCTAAGCAAAGTTAGGGAAGTATTTTAGTCATGGTTATCTTTTTTTTTACTGAACGGCCTTGTATAGATTTAAAACTGGAATAAACCGGCTGATTGGGCAGGTCACGTGACAGTCGCCGATAAGAAACGCTAGCTGAAGTCAGTCGCTCGCGCTTTATTAACTCGTCACGTGACGTGCGCCTAAAGGAAATGCAAGCCGCATAGCGAACATGTTTGAACATTTCAGTCAGCGGGTTTATATAAGAGAAAGACAGACAGAGGGAAACCCCTGCCACGACAGCCTACATGAATTAGTGGATGGCTTATAGGTTATGTAACGATCTGTCACGACAGCTTGCAATTTTAGCAGAGATACAGTAAACTATTTAATTATAAACATAGCAGAAATGATAATATACCAGTAACCTAATCTATTCTTCTCACGTTACATCTTTATATTAGACCAGGAAGGGTGCCTCTAAATTACAGGGAATTACAGACTGATGCAAATAGTTAACGTTAGATAGCGAACGCTGTTATAAAAAAAACACGCAGTATATGGACAACAAGCCCATACCATTAACACATGGAACACGTACAAAGACATAAACGCTATTAAACACAACATAAATCCAAACCTGGAATCTGCTCCCAAATAACTCTATCTGCGTCTGTCTCCCCAATAAGCGCGCGAGACCAGGAGGAAACACAACACCATCAGGTCACGCCTACCACGCACGTACCCTGCCTTTCATTGGTCTGCTGCGGTAGGAGCGTGCTGACGCAAACGGACAGAGGTCTCACCCCAGTGACGCAAATACTTTTGATCTTTTTTTCTACCACTACATGGACCGAAGAGGAACTGGGTGTATATGAGAGTTCAGTGCTCTAGTGGCCTACATATGTGGACTAAAAAGTGCACTCACTTCTGTTTTTTTTTATATATTTTTTAATGTTATAAATGTATGAGTTCTTGAGCACTTGTTCACACCACGGCTAATGTGGTTAAAACTCAGAGCATTTTTGCCATTTTGCTGTTTGTTTTTTAAAATAAACATATACAGTATATGGCTCAGCATTGAACAGTATAGAGTGACATATCCTTTTTTTCAGCACAGCTTGGGCAATATGATGAGCTGAATTTTATTTTATTTTAAACAACTATACAAATATGACTGAGCCAAATAAACATTTAAATGGGTCACACAGGCAAAAAAATTGCACGGATACAAACACTTGTTCTTCTGGTTGTTTTCAGTTGTTTTATGACAAAAATATTAACAATAATATGCTTGTCCAAAAGCATATCAAACAATATCGAACCCGTGTTCAGACATCAAACTGTGCATTTGGGTTTTTGAATACGTCAGGTTAAAAGAATGTTTTCATTACTTTAATAATGTGAAAGTAAACAAAAATTTCTTTCTACCTAACATACTCAAAAACCCAAATGTGCTGATTGATGTCTAAAACCTTCCCGTTAACTTAACACACACTTGCAAGATTTCCATAAGCACATATATTTATTTTAAATCGTCATTGACCTGCTGTGTTGCTGACACAGGTCTGTGCCACTTGGGTTTTAAGGGGCATCTCAAAAAGGCTAGAAAGACGGTGTTGTAGTGGTCAGCACTGTGGCCTTGCATCTCCAAGGTCGAGGGAAGAGGTGCTTCTAGGTATTGATTCAAAAGATTTTAACAAATCAAAGATTCTAACAAAAAGATCAAATCAAGTTTGCCTGCGGCTTGCAATTTCTGCAATAGTAGGTTAGGGAGGTTATAGCGACTAGAACTCCCAATTCTCATGTACTTATCGTGAGACTCATCACACAATTACTCATCAAAACATTTGCCTGTGAAAGGGCATTACGGTAGTTTAGTGGTTAGCACTGTAGTCTCGCACCTCCAGCTTCCAGCATTAGGCTAACTGCCGTTCCAAAATTGCCCATAGTGTGTGATTAAACATTTATATGTGAGCCCTGCGATGGATTGGCACCTGGTCCAGTATTTACCACATCTCATGTCCTAAGTGTTCTGGGATAAGCGCCAGGCCCCCGGCGTAATCCAGTTAAAACTAACGGTTGATTGGCGCTCCTAAATTGCCTGTAGTGTGTGTATGTGTGTGTCTGTGCCCTGTAATGGATTGGCACCCTGTCCAGGGTGTACCCCACCTCGTGCCCTAAGTCTCCCGGGTTAGACTTCAGACCCCCACAACCATATTCACAAGATAAGCGGTATAGAAGATGAATGACTAAAAGTAGTTTTCATCACTTCATTTTTGACTGCACAGTTGAATGAATGTATTTTTTGTATGCTTTATATGTGTTTATGTCTGTTTTTATTTGTGACAATATGAAAGTTCATATTTGTCATTCCAATAAAGCATTCATTGTTAATTAAACACAATGCAAATATTGGATTGGATTAGATTGAATTAGATTTGATTTTTTTGGAAATGAAGTCAGAGAGGCCAGATTGAGGTGGTTTGGACATGTTTAGAGAAGAGATGCTGAGGTGGAACTGCCAGGCAGAAGGTCTAGAGGAAGACCAAAGAGGAGATTTATGGATGTACTGAGGAGTTAGTTGGTGTTGGAGAAGAGAAAGCAGAGGATAAGGTTAGGTGGAGGTTGATGCTTCACTGTGGCGACCCCTGAAAGGGAACAGCTGAAAGACAAAGGAGGTGGGGATTGCTACTGATTATGCAGGGCCCCGATGATGGGAGGACCTGTTTAAGTCAGGAAGGAAAAGTGAGAGATATACATCAAGAAAGGAAGGGGCCCTAATAAGAATGCTTATGTATAGGGCCCAGAGTTCTGTACAACACCCCTGCTGCCCTACAGTACGTGAAGCTGTGGATGATTTGGCTTAGGGGTAAGTAGGCCCTATTTAACGTTTGATTCAAATATTAGTTGTACCAACTAGAATAATATCCAGTCACTTGCATCTGTTGTTTTACTTCAACGCTGCAACACTAAAATATACAGACTCTGAGGCATGCCAGGTAAGTTGTATATTTAGTGTTACACAAAATGGCTGGGCATGTGCAATAGGGGAGTCATGTGTGTGTACACTGTGAACCAATGCACCTATTTTCAGAATCTCAATTCAAGCTTTTTTAAAAAGGTTAGCAGCCCTATATCTCCTTTTAGAATAAATAAATACAGTGGTGGAAAGTGACTCTTATCGATTTCTCAGGTTTGTTGATGGTGAGCCCTCATGTCTGTGTTTCCTTCTGGCTCCCCTTTTAGTTATGCTTACTGTAAGTCCCTGCTTGCACTCTGCACTAAATATACATGCACTTTATACGTTATGAGACTTTTCTCTCTGTCGAGCTACACATGCCACTCCTGAGTTGACCCCTTTTTGCCCTCCGGACCTGTCTGAGTCCTCCAGGTCTTTACTTACCACCGTCGCCTTCACCTTGCTCATCAGTGACAAACTGATAAATATGATTTATACATTTTTCCTCATTTTTTTCAAACTTATTTCCATATATATATTTTATTCTGTAAAGCTGCTTTGCGACCCTGACCATTGTGAAAAGAGCTATATAAATAAACCTGAATTAAATTGAATTAAATTTCGATGTTTTAATGATCATTTCTAAAATAATGGCCATTAAAATAATAATTTGTTACTTCATGCAATGAACTTGCTATACAACAATCAACATTAAGTATAAAGTACAACTAGACATAGAGTCAGAAAGACGTCTGCAGTACTCTGGTGGCATTCGTTCAATCCATGCCTGCTTGATTGCTTCCTGACGATCATGTACAGAAATTTTCCACAGATTCCACGGTTCGTTTGAGAATTCTGTAGTTTTAGCCATTTTTGGACTCCCTGGCTTCAGAAAGTAAAAGTCCTGCCACATATTTGTTCCATTCATTAACTTCAGCCAGATGGGCTAGAACTAATTAATGACATCAGCTGTTTTCTCCGCAGGAACAACAATAATAAATGACAAATGTTGTCATAATACTTTTGGCCACCACTATATTGTGTTGCACACACGCACAAACGGGAGAGAGAGAGAGAGAGAGAGAGAGGTTGCACTCTGCTTATACCAAGATGGCACAGATTATCCATTGCAATATGTAATGTCCTTTTTCTGTCCCTACACAGATGCCTTCTTTCTTATCTCTATATTGTTAAATCTACGGTTACTGCTATTTTGTTAAACTAGCCTACGCCCTTTGGCAGTACTGTTTCTTATTTTGATCATGCCAGCAAAGCCTATTTTAACTGAAATCAACTCAGGGAACTACAGTACAGAACTCTAACCTGACCTATCCTCGATTTTTAATTTTGAAATTGCCCAGAAGGCTAGATAGTTTTTAAATAACCAGAATGTTTTCTTGGCGACGCACACATCTTCCAACTCAATTGCGTAATCCCTTTCCCCCTCCAGACTGCAAGTAAAAGTTCTGCTCTGTGAGTCTGTCTGATGCTTAGCTATGAAAGACTTCCACTTCAAGGTGAAAATATTTGGGGCTAAGCATAAAACTAATCAAGGGTTTCGATTCCTCAAGGAATTCCGATATCCTCCTCAAGTCAAAGACATGCATATTGTATTAGGACTGTGTGTGTGTGTGTGTGTGTGTGTGTGTGTGTGTGTGTGTGTAGCTGTTCCCTATGATAGGTTGGTACCTTAAGAGGTATGTTCCCAGCCTTGAGTTCCTTGGGACAGGCTCCAGACCCCCTGTGACCCTACACAAGCAGAGCCATATGCAACATGAATGAATGGACACAACCATCTTGGGTTCATCTAGCATCAATTGTTCATTTAACAACCCAAAATAATTATGTTCTCTTTTGTTATGTTTGTCACCCAATGTTTTAGATCATCAAGCAAATTGAAATATTAGTCAAAGATAACACAAGTTAGCACATTATGCAGTTTTTCAATGAAGGTTTTAATTATTAAGGGAAAACAAAGTCCAAACCTACATAGCCCTGGATTAAAAAGCGTTTGTCTCCACTGTTAAAACATAACTTAACTCTGGTTTATCACACTAGAGTTCAATTTCTCCAGCCACACCCAGACCTGATTACGGCCACACCTGTTCGCAATCAGGAAATCACTTAAATAGGACCTGCCTGACAAAGTAAAGTAGACCAAAAGATTCTCAAAAGATAGACATCTTGCCAAGATCCAAAGAAATTTAAAAACAAATGAGAAAAAAAATAATTGGGATCTATCATGCTGGAAAAGGTTATAAAGCCATCTCTAAAGCTTTGGGACTGCAGCAAACCACAGTGAGAGCCATTATCCACAAATGGCAAAAACACAGAACAGTGGGGAACATTCAGAGGGGCCGGTCGACCAAAATTACCCTAAGAAGTCACAAAAGGCCCCACAACAACATCCAAAGAACTGCAGGCCTCACTTACCTCAGTTAAGGTGAGTGTTCATGACTCCACCATAAGAAAGAGACTGGGGCAAAAAGGGCTTGCATGGCTGAGTTCCAAGATGAAAACCATTGCTAAGCAAAAAGAACATAACGGCTCGTCTCAGTTTTGCCAGAAAACATCTTGATCCCCAAGACTTTTGGGAAAATACGCTGTGGACTGATGAGCCAAAAGTTGGACACTTTGTGGAAGGTGTGTCCCAATATGTGTGGTGTAAAAGTAACACCGCATTTCAGAAGAAGAACATCATACCAACAGTAAAAATATGGTGGTGGTAGTATGATGGTATTTTGGTATTTTGCTGCTTCAGGATCTGGAAGACTTGCTGTGATAAATGGAACCATGAATCCTACCAAAATATCCTGAAGGAGAATGTCCGGCCACCTGTTTGTGACCTTAAGTGAACTTGGGTTCTGCAGCAGAACAATGATCCAAAGCACACCAGCAAGTCCACTTCTGAATAGCTGAAGAAAAACTAAATGAAGACTTTGGAGTGGCCTAGTCAAAGTCCTGACCTGAAGCCAATTGAGATGCTGTGGCATGACCTTAAAAAGGCAGTTCATGCTTGAAAACCCTCCGATGTGGCTGAATTACAACAGTTCTGCTAAGATGAGCAGGCCAAAATTCCTCCGCAACGCTGTAACAGACTCATTGCAAGTTATCAAAAACGCTTGACTGCAGTTGCTCCTGCAAAGGGTGACCCAAACAGTTATTAGGTTTAGGGGGCAAACACTTTTTTAAACAGGGCTATGTAGTTTAAAAACCTTTGTTTAAAAACTGCATGTGTTTACTTGTGTTATCTTTGACTAATATTTAAATTTGTTTGATGATCTGAAACATTAAAGTAAAAAACATACAAAAATTGTTACATATTTGTTTCATGTATTTGATCAGTAAACTGAATCAGACCCCAAAACAGGGACTTGATTAACTTTTTTAAACTATTAAGAACAGAATTTAAGGATTTATTTTATTTTTTTTTTTTTTTTAATGTCCCGTTCTTATACACTGTTGGTTTCCAACTCTGGTCCTGCAGATGTTTTCTTTGCTTCCAGCACACAGGGTGAACACCAAAATGCATAGGAAAGTGGGTTCTTTAGGACAAGGCTCGAGAACCACTGGTACACATAATTCAATCTGCATTTCATACACCAGATGCTTGAAAAGGTACTTTTTGTAATGTACTAGTGGCTAAAATCACCCTGACAGATCCACGGTATGTGTTTTGATCCTGAGTGAGGGTTACTGTCTATACAGAGATTGTTTTAAGCATAAGTTTATTTTTATGTCTCTCCGAAAAAAAAAAATGCAGGAAGATAGCCACTCTTCAGATATCTTCATGATGACTCCTTGCCCATCCGATGTGTTTCTGCCTCAAGCTATTGGGAAAGGTACAGTATTCTTGGATTAGGTTTAGGATAAAGTTGTAATGAATAAATGAATTAATTAAAGTTTGGTTTGTATTTACATTTAATAAATATGGTGCTTTTATAATAAAACATGGGAAAATAATAATAGAAAACATATTTATTTATCAGAAAGCACAAATAAGAAAAATTCATGCAAGATCTTTATACTTTATACAGTACACAATAAAAATACAAAATCACAAATTTCATTTTTTTTTCAGACATTTCAGCTCCCGTCTTCCTTATATATGGATATTTAAATTTATTCGACACTCACATGCTCTCTTTCTATGTACAGTGACTTCTACAAGTCTAATAGCTGGAAAATAAATTATGATTTAAATGAGTGGTACTATTTAAGGTGCAATAAAGCTCATTTTAGGAGAGAAAGATCAGGCAAAGAGTTTGTTTGGTTGCTCAGCTGGTTGCAAAAAAAAACGCCTTATAATAATGATATCATTTATATGTGGTTGTAAAATTATATATAAATAAAACAATACAAGAACAGTACGCATCCACATAAAATCTACAATACAAGCAAGAGACGTGCCACAGTCGGAGGTTTGGTAATGGTATTTGCATTAGACAGAACAAGCTGCTCTGAGTGTTTAACATGTAACATGCCCCAGCACAGATCCCAGGGGTAAAAAGGACAACATTGAGTCTTTTCGAGTCTCAGACATGTACATATGATGCATGGAGACAAATGTTTTAAATCTTTCACATATAAAGTGAATAAAATAAAATAAAAAAGACAAAATTGGCAACTATTATGATCCTATATACTTTAAGGTTCTTTTGCAGTCCAATGTATGTAATATAGTGAAATTGGCTCATATAGCATATTGTAACCATAAAAACACATTTTTTTGGAAAATCAAGTCTGCTACAGCTCTACCAAGGCTCATTTAGTAGAACATATCCCAATACAACAAGGCGAACCTTAAATCAAATACATATATACTGTATATACACAAACACATACATACATACACTAGTACAAACATACACACTATACAGTATATATATATATATATACATAAAGGTTTTAAAACCACAAGATGTTTGGACCCTTGATGTATGAAAGTTGACAGTCAGCTTTTAGGGGTTACTTCACCGCCCACCTGCTTCAGTTACAAATCCGCTCTGTCATGGCCCTCTGTTAGACAAGAAAAAACATGAACTTGGCGTGTAAGGAATTTTCAGTTATTTAGTCATCGACTGCCTGTAGTGTAATTGATCTTTAATTTTAAAAAAAGAAAAAAATGAAATAAAAAGATACATATCCTTCTCACCAGTGGCTCCAGTTCGGAGTGCTCGATGAGACTAAACTCGGAGATGAAGTAGTAGTAGTGTTTGTAGCAGGTGTTGACATGAGCTTCAGCTCCCATGTTACAGATGCTGTCAAAGTGATGAATGTAAACGTGCACGAACACACGGAACAGCCGGCTTAGTATCTTTTTACAGACCTGCTGGAAGTTCTTGGGAAAAGGAACCCCTGAAAAGGAGAAAAATCTTAATTAAAATGTGTACACACCCTGACATAAGTCTTGTCGCCTATCTAAGTTGTAGGAACAACAAATGATAACTTGACTTCTAGTTTAATTATTTGGAATCAGAAGTGCCTTATATGAAAGGCAAAGCCCTCTGGATTACGCTTGTTTTATCAAAAGAAAATCTAATCATGCTGTGATTTTTAATTATTTAAATAAGACAAAAAGGTCAGATTTTGCTTAGATAAAAGTCTAGTCACTCGTAACAGAAATAATGTACAGTACAGAACATAAAGTCATAGGGCAGTGGAAAAAGAATGAACATTGTGTATGACTCCCATGAGGTTGGAGGACTGCATCCATACGTCTCGGCAATGACGCCTCCTCCTTCATCTTACCTCAGACATGCTTAATAATGTTCATGTCTGGTTAACTGGCCAATCCTGAAGCACCTTGATCTTCTTTGCTTTCAGGAATTTTGATGTGGATAAGGGTTAGTCCAAACGGTTTACACAAGATGAATCTTAAATACACCTATTTGTGATTCTGCCTCACTGAAACACTAGACTTCTGACTAGTACAGTGTTTGTCATTTTCAGGCCATATTTAAATTATATATATACATGCTCATAAACTATATAGATTCATGGGGCAGCAATAATATCAACATAGTGTCAAAGAACATTAGGCAAAAAAGATATCAAACTTAAATTATCAGATGAACCTTGTAACAGCTGTTGATTTCAACAACATAGTGCCAAAGCTAATATCATAGATCAAGGTTACACACATTACAGGACCTCGGCTGGGAGTTATTGACACATCCTTTGTACAGCCCTGACCTCGCTCCAAGCTATTTCTAAATGTTTAGGGCATTAAAGGAGTTCCTGGGAGGCCAGCGTTTCAGACATGAAGTAAGTTGTCTGTAGTCTAGCACAGGATTATATACAGAAATAAATGTAGTTTTTGTATTCTGTACTTCTACACAATCAAAAGTCCTGGTTTGATTTGAACACCCCTTGTATTACTATTAACCTTTTTTTTGACATCGCAACTTACCTTAGAGAAGAGACTCTTCTGTTTAAAATGCTGTAAAAAGTATCTAACCCTGATTTTTGTCACACTTAAATGATTGAATTTAACTTATTACATATTTAAGTGCAGTTTATAAATGATGATTTCATTGATTAAGAGTAAAAAGTTGTCCAAATCTATCTGGCCCTATCTGAAAAAGTAATTACCCCTACACAACTGTAATTTTTAAAATGCTAAGGTAAATTCCATTTGCCACACCTGTCTGACAAAGCAAAAAACACTAATAGATCTTAAAAAAAAATTTATATTTATATTGATATATCTTATATAAGTCTGGAAAAGGTTACAAAGCCATTTTAGGGCTTTGAGACTCCAGCGAATTACAATACGATCCATTATCCACAAATGGAGAAAACGTGGAACAGTGGTCAACCTTTCCAAGAGTGATCGGCCTACATAAATGACTCCAGAGCACAACAACGACTCATCCAGGAGCTGATTAAAGAACCCAGAACAACATCTAAAGAACTGCAGGCCTCACTTGCCTCAGTTAAAGTAAGTGTTCATGATTCATCAATAAGAAAGAGACTGGGGAAAAAAAGGGAATCCATGAGAGAGTTCCAAGGTAAAAGCCACTGCTGTCAAGCAACACAAAGGATCTTCTCACATTTGCCAAATAACATCTTGATTATCCCCAAGACTTTTGGAGAAAAATTTTGTGAACTATTTTGAAGACAACCGTTGAACTTGTTGGAAGGTGTGCATCCCATTACATCTGGCATAAAACTAAAACAGCATTTCATGAAAAAATCATTTGAACAACAGTCAAACATAGTGGTGGTAGCTTGGTGGTCTGGGCTGCTTTGCAGCTTCAGTACCTAGACAACTTGACATAAACGATGGACCCTTGAATGTAATGCTCTACCAGAAATTCGTGAAGGAGAATGTCAAACCCTAACCTAACCCTAACCCAGACTTAAATCCGATTGTGGCATGGCCACTTAAACAGGATAAACCTCCAGTGTGATTGAACTTAAACAATTCTGCAAAGAAGAGTGGGTCAAAATTTTCTCCACAACGATGTGAAAGATTTATTTGGCAGTTATTACAAACGCTTGATTGCAATTTTTGTTGTTCTTATTAGGTTTAAAAGACAATAAAATTTTTACATAGGGTTAAGCAAGTTTGGACAGCTTTTTTTCTTTAATAAAAGAAATCAATTAATTTAAAAACTGTATTTTGTATCTAATTGGGTTATCTTTGCATAGTATTGAAATATGTTTGACAATCTGCATCATTAAATTGTGACAAACACACATTATTTACGCTAACATATTACTGTTGTAGAAATCTATTAGATCTAATTCCAACTTTCTGGCGTGTTACAAAATCTTTTCAACTATCCCATCACCCTGGCACCCCCTTCATTATCCATCCTGCCTCCTTTACTGAATTGAGTGAAAGATAAATACTGTACCCTACCCTAATGTGCCTCTGTTAGTGCCTGTTGCAATACCTGTTTTAATCACTTGGAATAATAATATTGTGTTTCCCCACAGCTGTACAGCTATCTGTCAAACAGCAACTTTTAAAAAGTTTGAAGATTAACATTTGTTGAATCAGTGATCCCGCACATTTAGGAGCTACCACAGCTGTTTTTAGGTCTCCTCTTTTTAAATAACACAAAATCAAAGATCATTGTGGACACACCTATGCGTGTAGGGAAGATATTCTCATTGTTGATGAGCGATTCAATCCAGTCCATCAGCAGGTTCATATACTGGAGGGCTGGGAGTTTGGTAGGCTTCTTGTAATGGTCTCCATCTTGCCATCTGTATTCATAGCGAGGACCTCCAGACATAACAGGGCAGCTTCTCTCTGAGCAGAATTCGCTAACAGTTCCATAAATCAGGTTGATGCGGTTAAAGAAATCCACTACATGCACAGCAATCCAGTCATTAATGCTCTCCCCCTCGGGCAGCTGAACCACCTTCCTGAGGTCCAACCCTGACTTCAGCGATGCCTGGGCTCTCTTATACAGCTCGAACCTCTGCGTGCCAGGCTCGAAGCGCTTCCGAGGCCTGAACGTCTTGTCTTTGCTGAACACTTGGCCAAGGCACAGAGCCATGCTTCTACAGCTTGGGCTGATAGTAGAATCTCCAGCAGAAATGTCAGGACAGATGAGATGATGTCTCCTGTATCATCAACTGATGCAGGTGCTTGTAAAAAGAATAAAAATATGCATAAAATTAGTATGTTGGGCTTTTTTTTTTTTACACACTGTAAAAATTACCCTACTTACTAAAGAAACAGATAGATAAATAGTTTAATACATGGCCAGGAGATATATGGTGTGGTATAACAACAACTTGCAAATATATGGTGTGGTATAACAACAACTGCATTTAGCCTCTTGTAATCTTCTGACGAATTTCTATTGATTTTGTTTATAACCTTTAGTATAGATGAATGATTAACTTTCATTTACACACACAGCATAGCTCAAAGCAAAAGAACAATCATCCTGTCACATCTGGGACATGAATGATCTCATCATCACATGAGCATAAGTCATGGCCACAACATACTGTAGTATCTCATGGCCATGCATTATACTCATTTGTCCCCATGCGTTTGTAAGTCTTGGCTACAACATAGTATCTCATTCATGCCTTAGTAAGTCGCGGTCACAGAATATTTTTTCCCCCAATGTCACCAGAGAGGGTCCGTACTATAAAGATCACAGTAAACAAAATATAAGATTATAAAGCCTCTTCCTAGTGTACATTTTTTCTAGCGCAAATGGAAAGAACAAAATTAGCTGCCAAAATAATATTAAAATCTTAAAAATAACAAAATTTGTTATTGGTGTAGTGGTTAGCATTGTCGCCTTGCACCTCCAGGGTCCGGGTTCGATTCCTGGCCAGGCTCGAGTCCCGTCTCTGTGTGCATGGAGTTTGCATGTTCTTCCCGTGCTTGGTGGGTTTCCTCCGGGTACTCCGGTTTCCTCACACAGTCCAAAGATATGCAGGTTAGGCTAATTTGCGATTCAAAAATTGCCTGTAGTGTGTGTATGCCCTGTGATGGTCCAGGGTGTACCCTGCCTTGTGCCCTTCGCCTCCTGGGATAGGCTCCAGGTCCCCATGACCCTGAATACAGGATATAGCGCGTGTAGATGGGGAGTGAGTGAGATCCATTTAAAAAGAGTCAAGTTATTTTCACTTGATGGTATGTCAATATTATCAACTCTCAGAGTCTACAAAGTTTATAATTAAGTGATGTTTCACAGAAAAAAGGCTGGCTTTTTTTTTTTTTTTATAGATTTTGTTTTGTGAGTTGCGCTGTGGCCTACAAAGGTCTACTTTTGCAACCTGGGTAATGAAATGTTTAAATATTCCCCTTTTTTCCAGAACATTCCAGATTTCAGAATAAATGCTAAGTGGAGAATTTTCTAGAACATTGAGAAAGTGATATCTTAATGAAATGAAAGTACATTTAATTTTGTCAAATATATCTAAAAATTCTTAATGTTAAAATACATTAAACAAACCAACTATAAGACTATTCAATAAGATTTACAAATTTTTGTAAACATAAATGGATTAGTGGATCATTTTGCTATTTATTTCTTGAGTGAAGCAAAATTATCTGCCAGTGGAACAAGAAATTAAGGTTTAAACAAATTAGTAAATCTTACCTAGAAATAGGCTCAGTAGTAGGCGCAGTTTTAGATCAATTTGACTCGATTTAAAATATTTTTCCTTTTTAAGATATCACTTTTTGCAGTGATCGATGTAAAACTTAGAATGTTTTTCAGGAACCTTTTACAATTTTCTCCATCCTCCCATAGTATTTATACTAGTGATGGGAAATTTGAATCATTTTAGTGACTCGGTTCTTTGAATCTTGTTCATCAAAATGAAGGAATCTTTTTTTTGTGTCATTTAGTTCATTTAGTTCTTTTAATCAGAAATAAAATAAAATGTTGCATTTTCAATAAAAAAAGACCCCCAACAAATTTTGGCTATAGTTCCGGTAATGAAAATATTACAATGCAGCTCAGGACATATTATAATAAACAGAATGAGTAGCTCACCTCTCGTATCTTCCAGTCTGAGTCGTTCTTTTAAATCTATTGCACCGCATAGTGTCTATGGGAGTCACGTAACAAAAGAATGAACAACTCGGGACTTGAAGATTCGTTGAGAACTGTTCAATTCTGTTCCCTGTGTACTGCATTGCATAGCGTCTGTGGGAAGAAAGAACGAACGACTCGGAGTAGAAGAGTCATCGAGAAAGAATCTCTCAATTCTGTTTCCTGTACCTAACTTTTGCGATGATTTGCGCATGCGCGCCCAGTAGAAAATGATTCGAATCACTCTCAGAGACTACTCGTTCTACTAAGTCACAATAAAGATTCGTTCAAAAAGAACGAATCATTCACGAACGACCCATAACTAATTCATACCATATATACAGTACAGGTATACAGGTGTTGTATATACTCACTATTTTAGCTTAGTTCTAGTTGTCTTGCTAAACACATAGACCTATTTAAATTTATCTAAAATGAAATTAAAAAGCTGCAAAATTCATTTTGCTCAGGATGTGTCCAATTTATCAAGACAAGAGCGAAAAGGTACTGTTTGATAGAATCATCTACAATGTGTAAAGCCTACAAGACTTAAACACACTAGACCTTTTAATCTGCTACCAAAGACCACATGATAAAACCATGATGAGAGACTGACAAGTGAAAGTGATTAATATTACAGGAGCAAATCCTAAAAAAACTACTCACTTCTACGCATTTTTGTTCATTTTTGTAGGACTTTAGTATCTTTCTTTCTTTCTTTCTTTTTTTCTTTTTTAACGCCATGCCAGCTTTTATGGCTATATTCATAACGAGAAGCATTTTTGTTATTTAAGAACTAGATAAGATGTTTAAAATTATTTTTTTTCTAAGAATTTTAAAACCATATTTGGATTTACTTGCTTAAAAACATTTTTAAAAGTGTCAAGAGTTTAAAACAAGTTCCTTAAAGAAGTAAAAAAGTTACAGGTAGGACTTTGTTTCAGTCAGACATTATCCTAATGAAAATGTGCAGATTGCCCTGTTTTTTCCATAGAAAATGTTCTACACTGCTTATCCTGTCGTGGGAGGCCTGGAACCTATCCCAGGAGACTTTTGGCATGTGGTGGGGTACACCCCGG
This sequence comes from Clarias gariepinus, assembly GCF_024256425.1. NCBI lineage: Eukaryota > Metazoa > Chordata > Actinopteri > Siluriformes > Clariidae > Clarias > Clarias gariepinus. The sequence goes on along the minus strand of NC_071114.1, from coordinate 8,532,832 downwards.
ATAGGGTGCCAATCCATTGCAGGGCACACACAATCACACACTACTGTATGTGCAATTAGGAAAAACCAATTAGCCTAATCTTCGGATGAAAATCGGTGTACCCAGAGGACACCCACCAAGCTTGGAGAGAACATGCACACAGACCCTGGTGGGAATCAAACCCTAGACCCTGGAGGTGCGCGGCCACAGTGCTTACCACTAGGCCACCACATAGAAAAAATTATAATTTCTAAATGCTATTATACGGGTCACAAAAGCAAAGCTGTTATGGGAATTTTCTTTATTTTTACATCATAACGCAATTAAGAAATAACAAATCCTATCCCGGAACAAATTTTGTGTTACATAATGTTATCTGCTGCCAGGTTAAACATCAGTGTGCACATCAGTGTGACTGTCAAAGTTACTCAATACCACATGAAAAAGCAAATCCTCATTGCTTCCCCTTAATGTCATAAGGCTCGGGTAGACCACTAATTCTAGTTTGCTAGTTAAAATAGAGTGTAGTGATCAAAACAATCAAATGTAATCACTTTTAATGTTTGTATGTTCATTTTTCCGATCGTTATAACCTAATCAAAAATCTAACCTGTCAAAAACATTAGGCTTAGCATATTAGACAAAAACACAGAACAATGAATATATATATATATATTGCTGGATTTATATATATGCTGGAGCTAACAGACCGCGTAGACGACTGATTCTCCTGATTCTCAGCCAATATTACTGAGTTTGTAACTTTATTGTAAACACCTTCTGTTGGTCCTCAGCCAGTTCTCTAGCTAAAACAACTTCACAGCTGAGTCATCATGAAATGACACAATCAAACAAGCACTAAATTACAGAACAAATAAATAGTCAGGAAGAAGAAAAAAACTCTTAAATCCATTTTTGCTTATAATATCACATTCAATTACTTTTTCATGTTTCCTAATATTCTCGCTCACGTGATTGACTGCCTGCATTTGCCTGTCGTTTTGAAATAAGACTTCTTTTATGCCTAAAGTTGGGTTTATGATGGCATAAAAGAAGTCTGATCTGTATTTCCCGATACTCCAGAAACAGCACCAAGGGAATTACAGTACAATAATATTAACTGGATAATAATTAAAACAAGTTCTCCAGGTGAATTTACAGTACTAGTGGGTTTGTAACCATATGGAGGTTAAACCAGTCAGATTAACTTCTAATTTTGGAAAGGCAGAGGTTTTGACTTACAGTATCATATGCTGATAAGGACTGTACTGTTGGTCATATGATCAACCATACAGTAGTACTTTATATGAGTGTGTCAAATCTGGGCTTTTTATCATGCAGATTAACAGAATACAGTTCTGAAAGTAAAAACTTCCTTTATTTTTCTATATAATCCCCTGCTACACTAATGCACTTACCCCAGCATTTCACTAATGCTTGGATACCATCAAGGTAAAAAATGTTCCCAGTATGAAACGCTGGCCCCCCAGGAACTCCTTTAATGGCTCAAGCATGCAGAAATGGCTTGGAGTGAGGTCAGGACTGTGCGGAGGATGTGGCAATAGCTCTCAGCTGAGTTCTGTAATGGTCAAGTGGTGCTCATGAATGATCATGTGTACAGTTCCCATAGATAGATCTATCTTCTTGGTGACTGCAAGTTGGTGACAAGCTCTCTATCCATTTCCAAAGAACTGGCCTTACACTCGCTGAATGTTCAGAGGAACGACTGCAGTGAGCTATGAGCCACCTCAGCCGGGGTCGTCACTCACGGACATACAGTGTTCTTTAAAATATTTGTACCATTTATGTTTTTTTTTTTTTACTGCAGCTAAGAGTCTCATCAACCTGCAGTGCTTAAAGTCTTCTGTAAATGTTAATCAGTTTTTACACCAATTATCACAAATTTTATCACAAATCCCGGTTTGGCTCGAACACCCCTCGTACTGTATATTCATTCCAGTGGCCGAAAAGCAAGTTAATGATTTTTTAAGGTCTGTACATGCTTCTGGGAGGTTTTAGTTAGATTTACTGGTGTGATAATCATGTTGACCTATGAATCATTCTCAGATTAACGTGTGATGGTGTGATTATTTTTTCATCACTTCCTTTGCTTCTATGCGATCTGACCGCAAACTGACCAGCAATGTTTCTCTCCTATGCTTACTCTTTTTCTTTTCCTGTCTTTTGACTTCTGGTTGTCGGTCCAATCTGGATTTTTGTCCTTTATAGCTCTATCAACTGAGCACATTCATTTAAGCCCTGGAATTAACCTTCCCTTTTGGCACAATGCGGAGCATGCTTCACATCACAGGGACTGCAACTAGCCAGTCACATACACTGGGAGATTTATGATTTACTCAGAGCCACAAAGATATTTGGTGACTAGAATTAAATGCTTGGTCTTTTTTTTTTTTGCATCCAGAGAGCAGCATTTACTATGAGCTAAATAATCGATTGAAACATTTTTCCATAACTACAGCTTAAAAAAACTTTTTGAAGCAAATCAGCTCAAATGTCATAAACTATCATAAAGGAATGTAATTGTATGGTTATACTTGATTATAGGGTAAACCTTTATAAAAAAAATTCTAAAGACTCCATTTAGCTGAAGCATTGATGTGGAAAATACCTTTTTTGTTACATCATCAGCAAGCAGGAGTGTAATCTGAACCATATAATATAACTGTTGCAGCATTTCTTATCTTACTATACATCTTACTCATATAATTTAATTTACCAATACGGATCTATTATTCATCACAACCTGGAGAAATAGATAGATAGATAGATGAGCATGTGATTTCTATAGTATGTAAAAAAATCTACACTACAATATTTACCTGTATATGCCTGAATATTTTACACATTCTCAGAAACTTAAATACCATTACATAGTCCAGCAAGACTTTTAAGCCTATAGATACTAATAGAACACATATTGAAAAAGAACAAACTTAAAACTTCCAACATCTCATGAAGTGCAATCAAATGCAAGAAATATGGTCTGAGATTATGTATAGGATTAAAAAAGAAAGGGGGCAATAAAAAAAGGATCTTCCCTACAGTACCTGGCTCAAGTCCCGTCCTAAATGCTTGGAATGCTGTGGGGATCTATGGGAAAGGAGAAATTCTCTGCCTCCAGTTAGCGGCCAGAGGACATGGATTACAGCGTAGTCCAGAGAGTGTTTATCTCAGGAGCTTATCTGAAAACCTGACCAGTCTTAAAACAAACAAGAGCTGAAAAGCAGAGAGAAAAGTTGTTTGGCTTGTCTTCCTTAGAATGATGTCATATCCTGATTTTGTCAGCCAGCCCCTAATCTCTGACTCTCGCTTCATGCGTATGTGTGTGTATGTGTTCACTTAGAAGCCTGCTGAAGCTAGAAAGGAGGATCTTGTTGGCTGGGAGGAGCAGCAGCTTGAGAAACTTTCTTCCCTCCTCTTTTATCCTCTGCTCTGCCCAAAGTCCCTACTCACTGAACACTTCCCACTTGAACTCAGTTGGGAATGTCATGTGAATCTCTCTCTCTCTCACACACACACACACTTACAAAAATGTCATCTGACTGTCTTAACAGAATATCTAAGTTACAATTATACATTAACAGTCATTGTAGTCAGCTGTATTAAGATTCGATTAGATTTAATCTTACAGCACAGTGAAGGACTAGGGACAACTTCAGGCCTCAGAAATCCAATTCAATTTGTAGAAGAAATTGTGAGTTTCAGAGACCATATCCAGATCACATAAGGGTTTTTCTGTGTGCCCAATGGGTCATTATATGCTTTAGAGAGGTGATTGTGTGATTTTTTTAAAACTGACACCCCCTGGTGGGCCATATTGGTACTACAGGTGGGCCACGAAGGCGCTTAGAGAAGAGCTTCTCAAATTGAGGAAAGGGTTAACGCTGGTACTATTAGAAAAGTGACACATAGATCATTACAGTCTTGGTGGCAAAAGGGTTGGTCCGACTCAATATTAGGCAGGTGGTCACTTCATAGAAATAGAAATATTGTTTGGCCTGTTACCAGTGTTTGTGGCTGATGTTTGCGTCACTTACATGTAACAGGTGCTCCTCAACAAATATTTAACTTTTACGTCATACTGTGAGGTAATAATATAATCTTGATTCAATTATGACATCATCATTAGGAGGATGTGCGTGTGCGGAGCTGGGGGTAACCTTTAGTTTACGATCAATTAATATATATATATATATATATATATATATATATATATATATATATGTATATATATATATATATATATATATATATATATATAAATCTTCTTTATATATTATAGTTTTAAATCTTCATTTTGGTAATTTTGTTAAAATTACTATTAAATAATTTTGAAGAAATATTTACAATATGTTCATAATATTTAGGAAAAGTTATCAGAATAAATAATAGAAAGATATTGGGTATAAATACCACATTATTTTTATTTATATTAAATTAAATTATATATAATTTTTATATATTTATACTTTAAACACGATTTTATCCTATATGTCATAATTACCTAGTGATCACAATTTATAATCATAATAATGGCAAATGGAAAGCTCTGAATAGAGAAGCTTCATTAAGATTTTTTTCAGTTGTCCAGTGTAAAACAGTCCGAACATTTACAGTTTGCACTTAATTAAATATTTTTTTTGCTCTACACAGTACACATATGTTGATGGATTATTATAAAACTGCATTTCCGTAGGCCCATGAACATTGGACTGTTCTCTTTTTTAGATATAAAATAAATAGTTAACCATAAATGCTTTCGAGTGTCCTGTGCATTGATCTGATATGTGATTAAAGGGTTGGGTGAACCACATGAGAGTTTTAGATTGGGCTACATGCCTCTTAAGTTCAAGCTGCTGTCATAAAAAAAACTAGAAGAGTCGGCATACATTTTATTGCTCCTTTTTGACAGGACTGAAAGCATGTAGAACATGTGGATAAGCAGATACTACTAAATTACTAGTTGCTTTTACTTGATTTATGGGGATACGCACGCATGCGCACACACACACACACACACACACACACACACACATACAAAATAAGGGATTAAGGAGAGAACATCCCATTTAAGTGGCCTGCTTTACATACACATAGATAGACAGACCACATGCAAATCAAAATGTGGAAGAATCCCGGATAGTTTCATTTGCAAGGTGTTGTTATTTAACTAATTTGGTTACCATTGTGGTTTGTCTTTTTTGAAACTAAATAAATGTATACAAAAAAGTACAAATGCATTGCAAAAGATCATTTATTCAGCATGAACATGTACTGTAAATTAAATGGACAAACATTTTCCAACCAAAAGATGGAGACATTTCATGAATAAAAGCAAATAAAGTAGCCTACAGTATGTCTTATAATAATAAAAAACAAGTTTTACTTGTCACATGTTTTTGATAAACATTGGAAAGGGAAACTGGCAATAACATTTTAAAAATGTTAAATTAGATGTAAAAGCATATATTCTACACCTGTCATTCTAACCTACGTTGCTTTGTTAGTTCTTCAAATGCAATAATGTCAGATCTTGCCGTTTAATATGTCAAAGGAAGCGAAACTAGCCAAACCCTTAAATAAGCCGAGTTGCATCATGTTACTTTTCCTGTTTGACCTTAAACCTACTTTGGAATGGAATAGTACTTGGTGCTGTAAGAAAGATTTTTTATTAGTTGCATTTTTAAGCAAGCCAAGAGGATATTTAAAAGTAGGGTTCAATGACAGCACAAATGCATCTCTTGTGATGGAGACTACTTTGTTACCTATGTATAGGTTAAGTGTTATTTAACCAACATGTGCAATTTGAATGCCTATGTCAAGAAAAAAACCTATGACCACTTTTGCATTACTTTCAGTACTTTCCTATTATTAAAAAAAGAAAGAAAGAAAGAAAGAAAGAAAGAAAAAAAGAAAAAGCTTTTATTAAAAGCTAAACTGAATGTGCTGAAATTGTTCACAAATTATAGTGCATACATTTTATTATAAAACTGTGAAGGTTTATTTACATGTTGCATGTTTATGTAAATACTGACTATGCAGATGTGTGAAACCCTAACTCTCTGTTTGTGTGTACTGTTTTTGTGCTTTTCCTGAAACAAAGCTGGCATCCAGGGATGGGCTGCACATGGATCAGTTAAAATCCTTATAACAAGGTATGGCAAATTTGTTTTTTCCAACTTATGGAAATGAAATAGTAGGCTAAGTAAATGAAAACTTTTTTTAAAAACTTTTTTTTTCTTTTTTTGCATTGGCCATTATATAAACCAAGCAATAAAGAAATATATTATTCAATCAATAAAGAACACAAGCTTCCTCTTGAATCACCTTAAATGAAAATGCTTTACTGATAACCTAGTGTATATTGTGCTATAAGAACAATATTAATTTCACAAAATATTCAGGCTGAAAAGGAAGTAAAGAAGCTTTCCAGTGCACATGAAGGAGTGTGCTGTCAATTTGTTAACACTCTGGGCTAATCTGTCTCTACATCTGACAGTCTGTTCTTATCATCGCTGTCCATCAGACCTGTCACCCAGATCTTAGAACTTTAAAACATTGCAAACATATGTTATTTGCTCAATACTGATGACCCATTGCAAAGGACGTGTAAACTTTTTAAAGGTTGTCAGCATTGTTTAGCATTTCTAAACTTTAAAAAGATTATTCATTTCATGTCATTTCCATAATTTAATCAGGTCTCAATTTTAATTCAAAGGGACACATGGACAAAACAGCAGCATCGGCAACATTAACTCAACGTAATCCCATTCATTTTAATACATGATCATTAAATAACACAATTATTTAATACAATTGGGACTAGATTAATGCTTAATGTTTGAAAGCGAAAGTTCTATTTCAAATTTCAAAGCTGTCTTTTTTGACTAGAGACACTGGGAAACTTCTTCAATACATATTTTAAAAAAAACACTCTCTCATCGTCTATACCACTTTATCTTGTATACAGGGTCACTGGAGGACACACACACACACACACTACAGGCAGTTTGGTAATGAACATTTGCCTCTTCACATTTTCCTGTTTTTGGACTGTGGGAGGAAACCGGTGCACCCGGAGGAAACCCAACATACAGGGAGAACATGCACACAGACCTGAGGCAGCAATCGAACCTGAACCTTGAAGGCGCAGGGCAACAAGGCTAACCACTAAGCCATTGTGCCGCCCACAACAAAACAAAACAAAACAAAACAAAATAGGTGTTCCCATCTTGTGTTTCACGCCAGGTTCAATTACTACAGTGACTTAAATGACGTAGATGATGCACAAGCAATCTGATTGGTTAATCCCTATATAGCGAGATATTTGGTATGATAATGGTATGACTAAGTTTATTAGGTTTATTAATCTGAAATAATGTCACATTTTACTTCAGTAGCGTGTATCCTGTGTCTATATTTAGTGCTTGACGCGGTTGTGTGCCGATGGAGACACAGTCCGCATGTTGTCGCCACCTTTTTTTTTCTCTCTCACCGCCCACTTTTTGTTTTCCTGTAAATAAAGGCTGGAAGGGTTGGGCGACATCTTCCGACTTTATCAAAGAGGCTAAAACGGGGTGAATTTCTTTGTCAAGGATCTCCAACAGGTAGATTTATGTAGCTCCTGATGCATAGATGTATGATAAAATCAATATTTCCTGGTTTGAACCACTTGTCTGAGCTTATGGACTAATACTGGTGAAAACTTCTGTGTATGTTATAATGTCTTATAATATTTTTTAAACATGAGGTTAGGTTGTCTTGAATCGCTGTTTTCTTTATAGTTTAACAGTTTAGACACTGTAGATCACAGGCAATTTGTTGCATCACACGTGAGGTGAACGCGGAAACGTGACTTTGAATGAAGCTGAGCCTTTTTCGTTAGCCACGCCCCTGCAAAGCGCTGATTGGTTCGTCACTTAGCTCGAGCCCCGCGTCGGCACGCTCTTGGCTGTTCCTCTTGCCTCCCTCGGTTCGGTTCGGTGTTCGGTGTCTCTGCTCACCTGTGAACTGGGCCACGTACAGGTGAGTCAGTGCGGCTGGGTTAATAGAAACTTTTGGTTTTGTACTCTTAGAATAATATCTATATACTTTTTGTTTCCTGTGACGTGTAAAATGGTCTAGATAAAAAAGGGGATGTCGGTCTTGTGCGTGTGTCGTGTTCGGTGTGAACATGTACAGTATATCTCCACTACAGTTGAAGTTTATATATGATGTTACATGAACGCTGATTTTTAAAGGGTGATCTAGTTCAGATTAACATGAAACCGAAATTAGTTCTGAGAGACTGCTTGTGTTGACAGTTGCTTAGTCTTTAGCTATAATTACTATACAGATACTATACTATGCCATACTATACTATACTGTACTCTAATGTTCTATGCCATACTATACTATACTGTACTCTACTATACTGTCTTCTAATGTTATATGCCATACAATACCCTACTACACTATTCTATGCCATACTATACAATACCGTACTGTTTTATACAATACTATACGATACTAAACTGTTCTACACCATACGATACGATACGAAACTGTTCTACACCATACGATACGATACGAAACTGTTCTACGCCATACGATACAATACTAAACTCTTCTACGCCATACGATACGATACGATACTAAACTGTTCTACGCCATACGATACTAAACTGTTCTACGCCATACGATACGATACTAAACTGTTCCACGCCATACGATAGGATACTAAACTGTTCCACGCCATACGATACTAAACTGTTTTACGCCATATAATACGATACTAAACTGTTCTACACCATACGATACGATACTAAACTATTCTACACGATACGATACTAAACTCTTCTACACCATACGTAACGATACTAAACTGTTCTACCCGTACGATACGATACTAAACTGTTCTACGCCGTACGATACGATACTAAACTGTTCTACGCCGTACGATACGATACTAAACTGTTCCACGCCGTACGATACGATACTAAACTGTTTTACGCCATATGATACGATACTAAACTGTTCTACACGATACGATACTAAACTCTTCTACACCATACGATACGATACTAAACTGTTCTACGCCATACGATATGATACTAAACTGTTCTACGCCGTACGATATGATACTAAACTGTTCTACGCCGTACGATATGATACTAAACTGTTCTACGCCGTACGATATGATACTAAACTGTTCTACGCCGTACGATATGATACTAAACTGTTCTACGCCGTACGATACGATACTAAACTGTTCTACGCCATACGATACGATACTAAACTCTTCTACGCCATACGATACGATACGATACTAAACTGTTCTACGCCATACGATACGATACTAAACTGTTCTACGCCATACGATACGATACTAAACTGTTCCACGCCATACGATACGATACTAAACTGTTCCACGCCATACGATACTAAACTGTTTTACGCCATATAATACGATACTAAACTGTTCTACACCATACGATACGATACTAAACTATTCTACACGATACGATACTAAACTCTTCTACACCATACGTAACGATACTAAACTGTTCTACGCCGTACGATATGATACTAAACTGTTCTACGCCGTACGATATGATACTAAACTGTTCTACGCCGTACGATACGATACTAAACTGTTCTACGCCGTACGATACGATACTAAACTGTTCTACGCCGTACGATACGATACTAAACTGTTCCACGCCATACGATACGATACTAAACTGTTCCACGCCATACGATACGATACGATACTAAACTGTTTTACGCCATACGATACGATACTAAACTGTTCTACACGATACGATACTAAACTCTTCTACACCATACGATACGATACTAAACTGTTCTACGCCGTACGATATGATACTAAACTGTTCTACGCCGTACGATATGATACTAAACTGTTCTACGCCGTACGATATGATACTAAACTGTTCTACGTCATACGATATGATACTAAACTGTTCTACGCCATACGATACGATACTAAACTGTTCTACGCCGTACGATACGATACTAAACTGTTATATTCTATATAATACTGTACTCTTCTATACCATACTATACTATACAAAACTATACTGTTCTATGCCATACAATACAATACTGTTCTATGCCATACTATACTATACGGTTCTATGCCATACAATAAAATACTATACTATCTCTGCCATACTATACTATACTATACTATACTATACTGTTCTATGCCATACTGTACAATATGATACTAAACTGTGCTACACAATACGATACAATGCTATACTAAGATGTTCTACGCCATACGATGCGATACTAAACTGTTCTACACCATACGATACTAAACTGTTCTACACCATACGATACTAATGCTTGATCATGCTATTCAATACATGCTATTCTATACTGTACTATACTGTTCTATGCCATACAGTACTATTCTATACTATAACATAGTGTACTAGAATATACTATACTGTTCTATACTGTATAATAATAGTCTAAGGATTAGTGTTGACTCTAATTTTCATTGTATATCAGGTGATACACAGGGAGGTTTAATGTTTTACATGCTGTACACCTGAACTTTAAATACATGACCTTCAGTAATACTGCTCCTTGGTTCTCCGAATGTTTTTCCTTTCTTTTATAACTTATCACCTCTATAGGGTGTCCCAGAATTCGTCAAACCTGGGAATTTACTAATCAGGTTCAGATTCAGGCAGGAGAAGGATTTCAATGCATGCTTCATGTGTCAAAGGCATTTTTAGATGCATTTGAGTTAAAATGTTAAATACACATCTGTATGGAGACTTTCTGGGCACCCTATACAGACTTCAGGACTTTATTCCGGTCATAATGCATTATTTCCTCAGGACGGTCAGCAATAAATTGCTTGGTTGTGTAGCTTTGCGTAATATATGATGTGAGTATATGTGTGGGGTGTATAGGTTATATATGCTTTGGGTTCTTGTAAGCGATAGTGAAGGACACTTGTAAGCTGTAATATTCATTGAGTAATCTGAAAATTGGTTTTATGGAGGAAGACTGGTTTAATTATTTCTTGTTTATTATTGGCTTTTGTATCCTGATAGCATGATTAAATAGAGCCAAGTGATAAGAAAATGCAGAATATCCAAATCACAATTAGGAACATAAATTCTGCACCAAATAAACATACCTGTTTGATTTACCTTTATCTTAAATTGAAGGTAAACTTTTTTCTTCTTTTCTCCCTTTCTCACATTAAAGTGAAATGAAGTGGACAAAAATGCTGGTTTGACAACTACTTTGTGTATACTAATCACATTCTGTCTTTGTATTCGTTTGGATTGATTTTTCACAATCTTGTATGCTTGTCCACTTGCTCAGGTCATCAGTACCTGCGTGTCGATGAGTAGAAATTGGTATGTAAGTTGGTTGTGTAAATATATCTTGTCTGTTTAAGTAGTTTGATTGTAGGTAATTCCAATCATACCACAGACTTGGGATGTCCTGACTCATCAACACTCATTCAGCGAATAGCTGAAGAATGACTAAACCTGTCTACAGGTTTAAAGCCATCATTTTTTTGTTTTACTAGGACCGCTTTTTAAATTTAGACGAGTGTCATTTTATCAGATTGAAGAAGGCGATCCTTCCACTAAACAAAGGTGCTATGGAGATGCACTTTGTTTTCCTGCACACTATCATGCAGTACTACCTCTGTCAATGCAAACTAATCAATTAATTTTAGCAGATAGAACTTTTTAGTGATCATTAACTGATCATTCACTGTATTATGAAATTTAAATTGCATGAAATTTACCACAAATGCTATCAATGTATTGGGAAGAACTGGAGAATTACCAGTTTCTGCTGACTCTACACTTGTCCGAGATGTTTACCCTTTCATGTTTTTCCTGTTCTATTAAACTTGCATGTCTTTACCATGTTGTAGCCAAAAAGAGACAAGATTAGACAGTGCCTTTGGACTTCATTGAGCAGCACACAAAGGTGCTTTGTATGAAATTTGACGTTATAGCCAGGTCACATCAGGTATGTATGTCAAACCTGTTTCACGATCAGAACAGTGTTGCATATAGAAACAATTTAAAAACCATCTTGAATAACTGCATCATGGCTGAAGCCTATTCATACACGTACAGTGTACTCACACTGTATTTGTTTTTATAATTTAATAACCTCTCATATTCTAGATTTATTACACATGAACTAAAATATTTCAAGGCTTTTTTTTGTTTTAATTTTAATGATTAATGGTTCCTTAAAATAAAAAATCCAGTAACTCAAAATATTAGAATATTTTATGAGTTAAAGTAAATTACTATTCATGCAGTATAAATACAGTTTTTTACTTGGTCTAGTTTAGTACATGCAACCACGATCTTGGGGAAGACTTGCTGACTTTAAAGTTGTCCAGAAGGCGGTCATCCCTCCGACACCGTCCCTAAGGAGTGTTAGCAACAAAAGTTCATCGCTGAAACCACTGGCTGTTTGCGGCTTGCTGTATCAAAGCGTATTAATGTAAAGTTGCTTGGAAGGGAAAATGTGCACAAGCAACAGGGATGACCGCAGCCTTTAAAATCCCCATTTCTTGAAAATGTTTGTGTGTGGAGGCTCTTGATGCACTGACCCCCGCCTCACTTCACTCCCTGTAAACTCTCAAGTTTTAAAATCAACATTTTCAAGAAATGGGGTACAACTGTTGGCATTCCTAATATTAAGCCATTTCTGAACCAAAGACAACATCAGAAGCATTTTATCTGGACTAAGGAGAAAAAGAACTGGACCATTGCTCAGTCCTCAATTTCTATATTAGAATATTTTTATATACTATAGATTTTACTTTTTTCGTGAGCTGTAAGCAGCAATAATTAAAATTACAACTTTTTTTTATTTACAAAATATATTTAAATTTATTGACATGCACTGTATATACAATTTAATCAGAATTGAGAGCTGTAGTTTGGAACATGTAATACCCACCCATTTATCTTTGATGACTCAATCTGCACCATCGTTTGAGTTGCTTTTCAGCAAATGAACATCAGATAACATAATCTGATAATTTTTTTCTTTTGACATGTCATGTAAAAAATCATATTTTTTTCTATATTGATCTGTAACAATTCAACTTAAATCATTAGTGCTTTCGTTTTTGCATAAGAATATGAATGGCATGGTAGCTCACGGGAAAATTCCATCAATGCTTAAAACCTTGAATGGAATTACAGAGTAATCATATGTTTCAAAGCGCAAGTTCACGTTAGGTATGCTGAGTGAACAACGGTTAAGTTGTTATGTAATGTCTTTAGGTACACTGTAAAGTGATAGCACTGTCACAGTCTGTCATGTCAGACTCGACAAGTTTGAGATTTATAGGCAGAGTTTCTGAATGGAGTTTTTTTTTTTTTGTTAGTCAGGTATGTAGGTGGATAGTTGATTGATTTTGACTTGATTTAATTGATTTGAGTCTACAAATTATTAACAGAATAACACTTTACTAAACCAAAATGTACTGTTTATGTCTGTGCAATTTCAAACTTACAAAACATGTTTGTCTTGACCTGGGATCTGCAGAAAGGTTAAATAAATTTAATAATAAATAAAATAATTGTTCTTTGCACATTTTGCACATTGTTAACTTCTACTACTAACGGCCAGCATTGTTATGATAATAAATATTTATGTATGGCATAAACAGCGAACCCTGTTATGTTATGTGATGTTTGTTATCAAACACTACTTTAGGAAAATAGCCATCCGTTGCTAAACCAATAACAACAACAGCAATGTCTGTGTTCAGCTAAAAAATGAACAATTACAGTTATGTATAAAAGTTCAGTATAGGATTCTCTCAATAATTCCTAATAATCGTCTAATAATGGCTGATTAGAAAGTTTATTTGTACAAGGAGAAATGACTGCCTTTTTTTTTTGTTGACACATCCACTTTCACTCACAGGCTGCTTTTATAAGAACACATGATCCCCTGAATATGCATGGGATTACAGTGGGGCAAAAAAGTATTTAGTCAGCCACCAATTGTGCAAGTTCTCTTATTTACAAAGATGAGAGAGGCCTGTAATTTTTATCATAGGTATACCTCAACTATGAGAGACAAAAAAAATCACATTGTAGGATTTTGCAAGAATTTATTTGCAAATTATGGTGGAAAAAAAATTAAGTATTTGGTCAGTAACAAAATTTCATTTCAATACTTTGTTATATACCCTTTGTTGGCAATGACAGAGGTCAAACGTTTTCTGTAAGTCTTCACAAGGTTTTCACACACTGTTGCTGGTATTTTGGCCCATTCCTCCATGCAGATCTCCTCTACAGCAGTGATGTTTTGGGGCTGTCGCTGGGCAACACGGACTTTCAACTTCCTCCAAAGATTTTCTATGGGGTTGAGATTTGGAGACTGGCTGGGCCACTTCAGGACCTTGAAATGCTTCATACGAAGCCACTCCTTCGTTGCCCAGGCTGTGTGTTTGGGATCATTGTCATGCTGAAAGACCCAGCCACGTTTCATCGTCAATGTCCTTGCTGATGGAAAGAGGTTTTTACTCAAAATCTCACGATACACGGCCCCATTCATTCTTTTCTTTACACGGATCAGTCGTCCTGGTCCCCTTGCAGAAAAACAGCCCCAAAGCATGATGTTTCCACCCCCATGCATCACAGTAGGTATGATGTTCTTTGGATGCAACTCGGCATTCTTTCTCCTCCAAACACGACAAGTTGAGTTTCTACCAAAAAGTTCTATTTTGGTTTCATCTGACCATATGACAATCTCCCAATCCTCTTCTGGATCATCCAAATGCTCTCTAGCAAACTTCAGACGGGCCTGGACATGTACTGGCTTAAGCAGGGGGACACGTCTGGCACTGCAGGATTTGAGTCTCTGGCGGCGGAGTCTCTTGTGTTACTGATGGTAGCCTTTGTTACTTTGCTCTCAGTTTTCTGCAGGTCATTTACTTGGTCCCCCGTGTGGTTCTGGGATTTTTGCTCACAGTTCTTGTGATAATTTTGACCCCACAGGGTGAGATCTTGCGTGGAGTCCCAGATCGAGGGATTATCAGTGGTATTATTTGTCTTCCATTTTCTAATAATTGCTCCCACAGTTGATTTGTTCACACCAAGCTGCTTACCTATTGAAGATTCAGTCTTCCCAGCCTGGTGCAGCTCTTCAATTTTGTTTCTGGTGTTTTTTGATAGCTCTTTGGTCTTGGCCATAGTGGAGTTTGGAGTGTGACTGTTTAAGATTGTGGACAGGTGTCTTCTATACTGATAACAGATGCCATTAATACAGGTAATGAGTGGAGGACAGAGGAGCCTCTTAAAAAAGAAGTTACAGGTCTGTGAGAGACAGAAATCTTGCTTCTTTGTAGGTGATCAAATACCAATGAATTCTTTAAAAATCCTACAATGTGTTTTTTTTTTTCTTCCTATTTTGTCTCTTATAGTTGAGGTATACCTATGATGAATATTACAGGCCTCTCTAATCTTTTTAAGAGGGAGATCTTGCACAATTGGTGGCTGACTAAATACTTTTTTGCCCCACTGTATCTAATCAGCTAATCATGTCGTAGCAGCACAGTCTGTAATATCATACAGATACAACTGACGAGCTTCAGATAATCTTCAATGAGAACAGAGAAAATGTAATTGGAATGACTTTGAAGGGTGCGCAAAAAAAGCACGAATGAGCTGCAGTACTGCAGGCAGAAATGTTTTCCTGATGAGAGAGATATGAGAATTCGCAGAGTGTAATGACCTGACAGGAAACGTGCCGTTCAAGTCAAGAGTCTCATCACCGTACTGTGCTTGGAGTCTTCTGTAAATGTTGGTCAGTTTCATCCACGAGAAATTTCATCACAATACGCTTTTCCGTTCTTACATAAACACAGTTGCACACCATTTTGCCCAACAGGGAATTCACATGGCCTGACACACTACCACCACCATGCAAAAATAAGAGATGAGTGTCACTTACCAGCATGACTATCATCTTCGTAGTCTTCACAATAAGGACTTACTTAAATGACTTAAAACCCCTTGGACTTAAAATAACCGCTATCTACAACAGCGCTGAGCCAAAAAGCAACTCAGAACGGAAAGCCCTAAGGCTGAAGGGTTATAGTAGCACAAAACCAGAGTGGAAAAATATCACCTTACCTTCTGATCTTTAGCTCTCTACAGGTTTGGTGAATCTCAGGGTCACCTTTTTATGTGGTTAACATTTTATGTGGTTTTCTGCTGTTGTTGCTCATTAGCATAAGTATGTGACATTTTGTGTGTTTGCAGATCCTTGTCTATGTACACGTCTTTTGTGCTTGAAAATCCTACAGCAGTAGTTTCTTTTTTTTTCATCTTCATCCTAAAGCTCCTGACCTGTATCTGATTAATCTTATGTCAAGCACATCAAGACTCCATCCCAGACTCCCGTACAGCCAATACCGTTTTTTTAAAGTGGCACCATGTGAACCTGACCTGAGGGACACTAGAAACATGGATTTAACAAGTCAGAAAGTACTTCTCGTTAAGATGACCTGCGAAGTGTGTTAAGCTTGATGTCATTTCATGTTTCACCAAAGTATATAACCTTCAAAGGCACAAAGCCATCAAGGTGAAATAAAGAAGAACCAGAATCTTCCCAGATCAGTTTTGTGACATTGAGAGATTTTTTTCATCAGTCATCAATGCTAAAGGCAGTTCAGGTTTTTGATGTTGTATTGAGAGTAAAGGCAAGGATGTCGAGGAGGAAAAGAAGAATGGGTTGGCAATTTCCAGCGAGGCCTGCTTGGCCAATTATTTATTTATTTTTTCCTTGTAGGTAGGTGGAGATTTGGAGAAGGGAGCAGCCATCTCATGCTCTTATTCTCTCAAAGACTTGTCTATCCACCGGGGTTAGAGAGACTGGTCGGACAGGATCTGGCTGTCTGAGAAACAGCACTGTTTGTATTATGAGGGTAAATGTGTGTCTTTGGAGACAGAAAACCTGATACCCTCAATGGTGAGGGGTCTCCGTTAGCTTGGCCAGTGTGATATTCTAGAAGAAAGACAACTCTAGTTGAAATGATTATATTCAGGAACTGATTGTCAGAATTGAAACATAAAGTAACACCTTGACTAAAAGTTACCTGGAGTAAACGTCCTTGATCTTATTCTTCATAAATTTACAGTACTGTGCAGAAGTTTTTTCTTCTTTTTCTTGTATTTTTAACGTAGCTATGAGGAATAGTTCCCCAGCCTTGGATATTCTCTCTCATTTTCAGTCCGGTACCTGTACCTGACCAGCTTCAGAGGAATGTTTTTGTTTGTTAAGCCACACAGTGACCTATGAATCATTTAAGTTAAAATTAAAAAAATGTAAGGTATGAACCAATGAGAAACTGGTGCAGATGATCAGGCCAGTGATTAGTTTACTGATGATGCTGAATGCTGATTGGTTGAGACAAATGAGAGGGGAATTGAAGACGCCTGCTGATCTGGTTGTTACATAAACATTTATTCACATTCCTTTCATTTAGTATACATCATTTAATTGCATATAAAGAAATGAGGGGGGTGGCTCAAAACGTTTGCGCAGTACTGTATTTGTCGGGGCCTCATCACCAAGTCAAAGGTCACACTTCCCAGTGTTCTGTTAATTGAATAATTAAGTGAAAAATTTTGAAAGCATTTTTATTGTAGCTCAATAGGAGTTGCCTATAAGCCATTAATCTTGGTTTTGTTCTTTGTTAAATTAATGAGGTAATTATTATTATTGTCTTCCACGTTTTAAAGAAGCCATCCTTACTACCGTCACCAACTTTGCGTGTGATTTAGGTTGCCTGCATGCCCGCTGCAATTCCAGATCAACTCCCTCACCTGGTGATTTCTCTTGTTAATGCTGATTATGGGCGAGTCAATTTGTACACATTGCAATTGGTAAAGTCATAAGATCGTCATGCTCATGGTACTGTATTATTGCTGTTAGGTCTTGTCCCTCATGCTATTTTAGTACTGTACATATTTTTTCTGTTCTCATTTAGCGTATGATGATTTGATGAATGCTGGCCCAAGTGGTGGCTTATTAGTAGCCGCTAACTAACCAAAGCCTGAACAGTGGCACGCTTTGAGGGCAGCTTTGTGTATTTAGGGAGGTGAGTGCCGCTCTGGATGTTGCTTTGTGTTCGAGGGTGTGTTTCTGTGTCGCCTGTGCTGCTTAGGGTAGCCGGCGCAGAACAATAGGCTCCTTCATGATAACAGAGTAGCTACTGATTTCTTGCCCTGCGCTGGCGAATAATCCTATGGACGCAGGCTGGGGTGAAAGCCGCGGGTCAGGCCACGGTCCACGGCTTACTGTGGAGAGGAAGGACACCAAGGTGGGTGGGTAAGGGTGGGTCGGGAATGTCTATTATTTAAACCAATTTATTAGCAGGATTTGTGTCTTTCCTGGTGAAAAAGGGCTTGCTCTGCCACAGTGGGACTTTTCCTGCTGCTCACTTACTCCTGCGCATGCACACACAGCTCCTTTTCTCCCCCTATCCCTCTCTCTCTCTCTCTCTCTAAGCCAGTTATTCATCCACTGGGTGAGTCAGAGTGGGAGGAGTCTCTGAGGCCAGCAGTACCAGTCACCCTGTTGAATATCACTTTTTTTTCCTTTGCTCTGTCTCCCTCTCTTTCTCTCAACTTCTCCTTTCTCTCTTGCTCTCCCTCTCTCTTTCTCTCGCTCTCTCTCTCTCTTTCTCTCTCTGCCTTCAAACGTTCCCTGTTACTGTTCAGGCCGTGCTTTTCATCTGAACTGGGAGAACAATAACTTGACGGGAGTCCTGGCCCACCAGCACTCAGCAGCAGGAGCAGCCCCTGAGGAAGAAGTTTAAGGTGAGTGGAACATTTTAACTTCACAACAGATTAAGAAAGATTGGAAAGTTTGACCACTTCTTACCTTATAAGTTTTTTTAATCTTGAGTTCACTCCTTAAAGTCGAAGGAGTGCAATGTTTGGGAAGTCCTGGTCGGTTTTGCCCGACAACGTTTAGTTTGCTAGAAAGTCAAACACACTACTTCTTTAAAACAGACACGCCCCATTTAACAGAATGCCGGTCTGTGTGTTTGCCTGGTTGCCTTAATTCTCTGGGATATCCACCCCCTCCCTACGTTCATCATTAACTCCAAACCATCTGCCGTTTTGTTTTTTTGTTTTTTTTTTCCTTTCCATTGCATGATTCATTGACAGGATACTTGTCACAGCAACTTACTCTGAGCCTCGCCCCTAATTTTGGGCTTTGGCTGAAGCAATCACACAAACCGGACTGACTTTGAACTTGAAACAGTAACTTGACAGATGTGCTTCACTGCGAGATCTTTTTTTGATTGGACTTGTCTGGTTTCGGGATCTGCTGACTTGGGTTTTTTTTTTTAGCCTAATGGACCAAAATCACATGACAGGCATGTGAGCAAGGGTGGTTACTGTGTCTCTGGCAGTGTTTTTTCACGCCTGCTGGTGAACTCTAACAGTTTGAATTAAAATGACCAGTTTCGAAAATATGGGCTGTACATTAGATTTTCTTCTCATTTTGCCTCTAAACAGACATTAACCTTGAACGAGACTGCCCTATTAAACAGTCCGTTAAAGCA
Source organism: Clarias gariepinus (assembly GCF_024256425.1). Taxonomy (NCBI): domain Eukaryota; kingdom Metazoa; phylum Chordata; class Actinopteri; order Siluriformes; family Clariidae; genus Clarias; species Clarias gariepinus. The sequence continues at coordinate 8,513,223 of NC_071114.1, read as the reverse complement.
CTAAAGGTATGTTATTTAAGATGGCTTACTTCTGAGTCATTCACTAAACACTAGTCTTACTACATGAAGTTTCTGTGTGGGTTTGCTCAGCATGCGCTAAAGCTGCAGTCTGCAATTTTAGGCAAGCCTTTTTTGTGGGTGTAGATGCTGGGTGTGATTGGTAGTAAGTCCTCTCTGAAGCTTTTCCCACATCCATTAGTGTGTCCTACAAGGACACACACAAAAACCTGCCCGGAATCGTGTTGCAAGAACCTCGCTTATGGTGTTGTGGGTGAAACATTAACATCCCTTTCCTCATAATATGGTTTAACATCTCATTAAGGACGTCTCTTAACATCTCACCAGGACTCGGATAATATAATAACTGTATGTACGAAAGTACGATTCTCGTCTTAGTTTGTGTACATTACACAATGGACACGGAGAGGAAGTGCTCGCACTTCACCAGGTTTCCGCTTTTCCTCATTGTGTCACATGAGGTCTCATTTTATGTGACTTAATCTGTCATAATGAAACACTTCCCTTTTTAAGCCATGTTGATATAAAGTGTTGGTCAGAGCACATGATGAAGTGCCCCTGAAGCAGACAGAGTTATTAGTCTTGCTCACAGTAGCAGCTTAATAGTGACCTAATCAGTAACCCTGACCCTTAACCTCTTAAGCCATCACTTACCAAGAGTGCATGTTGGTTTAGTGTTTTCAGTTTTGGGGACCAATAGAGAGCTAAAGACATCTCAGATAGTTGTAAATCGTAGTGATAAATATTGCCCAATGTTGGGTAATAAGTTCTCCTTTACACATGGGTGGGTATGGTATGACATCATTAGGTTAATCTCGCCCCGGTGTTTGTAAAGTCAATACGGTCTTCTTGTGAAACCAGGACACTGAGTTACTCATAAAGCTAAGGAATGTAATTGTTCTTTAACCTTCACGGGTGAATTCGAGAGGATCCGTTACATAGGTTCAGCTGCACAAATGCTGACTAGTGGATTTAGATCTCCTAAAATCTAGTTACAAATGTGGAGGTGTGATGACGATCTGATCAGAGATTCCAGCATCGATCCAGATGACGCTTGGGTGAAACTAGCCAGGAAACCAGACTCGGCGCATGAGCAGAAGTCGTGCTTTGCTCAGATGTCGGGTGCCGTTGACCTAAGTCATAAAAATGAATCATAAAGTGGTTAAGTTACAATGACCAATAAACCAAACAGTCTACATGTTATTTCAAAACCTTGTACCTAATTTTATTACATTATTACATTATTATGTTATTAGTTTTACCACACAAACTAAAATACAGTACCGTATCCCAAATGCAGGATTATAAAAGAACATTTCGAAGGCTGCTCGAAATCTGTGATGTTACCTCATTGCCTTTGATATCGCTGCTCCTCAAGGTCATAACTTTAAAAACAATAAAACTAAATAAAAATGGCACGGGTAGACCTTTGTCCTTGGTGGAACTGTGTTATACCTAACATGCGACATTTCATGGTGGAGGTTTCGTGTGATTCTAGATACGATTGTATTTTCTGTAACGAGTCACTAGTATACGTAAACTCCAGTCGACGGAAGATGAATGGCTCTCGTCAAAAGTGGAAGCAGATGGTGACTGGTTGCAGAGATTATCAGTTAGATGCACAGATGAGAGAGGCATAAAGGTTGGCTAGTCCAGAGGCAGTGATGATGTAGGAGGTTGTGGAATGTGGCTTTACAAGGGTGGATTCTTTGTGCCGGCACTGACTTTTCCATGCATATTTGGGACGCACATTTCTTTCTACCCATCGCTCCATGTTCGACATCACACTTAGCCACACCTGCTTCCCTCCTCTGTTGACCTTAAACATTCCCGTGACTCAGCCAGTGCGATAAGGACAGCCTGCCTTTCACGACAGCCTCAACTGCATTGTGTTTTTAAAGCATGAAAAGGAGAGTGTATCGCCTCCTGAAAGTTTTTTTTTTCTTGTGTGCGTGTATAAAAGGAATGCCATATTTGTCCTCAATTCTCAACACACAAGCTGTGCCCCTCCCTCCGTGATCTCTAGCAGAAGCTCCTCCCTGTCGTCATCACACCATGTCTGCCGAGAGGAAGAAGGGAAGGGATGTCTACAGGGAGGAGGGATATGTGCGAGCGCAATATTTTTTCTTTTTTTTTCTTCACATGACTGTAACATGCAAGTCATTATGACTACCATAGACTCTTCTTTAAGAGTGTTTTCAAATTATACAAAGAATAAAATGATGTCATGGAAACATACAGATGCAGTACTTTTAAGATGGACTTTTGTTTTTCTTTCCACAGATTTTGCACTAACCCGAGATACTTGAGAAAGTCGAGAAAATGCTGGAGACCGTCAAAGACAGAGTGCTGGAGATGTACGACAAAATCTTAGCGGGAAGAGGTATGCGTGCAGTTACGGATTAGGCCCTTGAATAAGATCATTCTCAGTTCTATAATCTATAATATAATAGGTAAACTCTGCTTATTAGGGTTTGTTCAGGCACAATGCCGAAACATGCCTTATGCTAAACTGCTCAGAGTCCTAAACAAACATTGCCTTGTTGTTCTCCAAGTCATTGCCAATCCATGTACCTACAGTGGGGCAAAAAAGTTATTAGTTAGCCACCGTTTGTGCAAGTTCTCCCATTTAAAAAGATGAGAGAGGCTTGTGATTTTCATCATGGGTATACCTCAACCATGAGATTGAGAAAATTACATTGTAGGATTTTTAAAGAATTTATTAGCAAATTATGGTGGAAAAAAAATTAAGTATTCGGTCAATAACAAAATTTCATCTCAATACTTTGTTATATACCCTTTGTTAACAACGACAGAGGTCAAACGTTTACTGTAAGTCTTCACAAGGTTTTCACACACTGTTGCTGGTATTTACATTCCTCCATGCAGATCTCCTCTAGATCAGTGATGTTTTGAAGCTGTCGCTGGGCAACACGGACTTTCAACTTCCTCTAAAGATGTTCTATGGGGTTGAGATTTGGAGACTGGCTGGGCCACTCCAGGACCTTGAAATGTGACCAAATACTTATTTTTCACCATAATTTGTTTTCTCTTATTTTGTCTATCATAGTTGAGGTATACCTATGATGAAAATTACAGGCCTCTCTCATCTTTTTAATAGGGAGAACTTGCACAATTGGTGGCTGACTGAATACTTTTTTGCCCCACTGTAACTCAAACCCAGTCTAATTTAAGCATGTGAGCAAATCCGATTACAGGCCGAACAACAAATCTGATTTGGTTACTTGAAATATGCAATGCAGGCACTCTGGATAAAAATCGGGTTTAAGAACTAAATCAGATTTGCCATGTTATGTGGACAAAGCCTAAGTGTTTTTCTCTGCTTTGGCATGTTTCCATTTCAGACCCACGGCTGAGGGGCTACCTGCTGATGGACAGTCCGGTCAACATGACGGCCATTCTGCTCGGCTATCTCTTCTTCGCACTGTACGCAGGCCCTCGGATAATGGCCAACCGCAAGCCCTTCGAGCTGAAAGGCGCTATGATTTTCTACAACTTTTGCTTGGTTTTTCTGTCTAGCTTCATTGTATATGAGGTGAGGCAAAGTGCTGGAACACTCACATCACTGCACAGACTAATGCTAGTTTAATCAAAGTGCAGTTCTATCGCCACACATTACAATTAACATATCATAGGTGGCTTACAAATTGTTTGTTTTTATTTATTTATTTATTGTGCTGTTGGAGGGTGATGATGATGATCGTGCCTGTATTTCAAAGCCAACGTAAACACATAAAAACTCGTTTAAACCATTTTTTTTCCTTAGCCAGTTGCACATGTCCAATTTTTTATTTATTTTTTTTTCGGGTGAAAAACCTACTGAGACGTGGAAAACATGCATAAAAACTCTCATCCATCCATCCCTAGGTCCATTATCTATCCCATTTATCCTACGTAGGGTCACGGGAGAGCAGGAGCCTATTTCGGGGAACTTACATCTTGTACATACAAACTCTGCTCACACACACACATGCCTTGTACATACAAACTCTACACACACAAATACACACGCACCAAGCATAGAGAAGACTTGTACAGTATGTGCAAAGTCCACACACACGCACACACACACACTGAGCATAGAGAAGACTTGTACATGCAAACTCCACACCTTGTACATGCAAACTCCACATACACACACGCACACACATGCACACACGCACCGAGCATAGAGAAGACTTAACACCTAGCCCTGGAGGAGCAAGGCGTCAGTGCTAACCACTAAACCACCATGCTGAAACATTTAGTCCCACGGTAGTAGCAGCTGAGAAGCCTGCTAGTGTTAACAAATAAATTATCTTTATTTGTCTAACTACAAAGAATTAACATGTATATGCAGATCAGAGAAAACAGCCCATGTTTTTTGTCACACCTTTGGAATCAAGAGGGGAACATTTTATTAAGTTTTTATTTTATATTTTAATACGGATGAAGGAATTTTTAGGTTTTATTTATTTATTTATTTTAAATCAACACCATTAGCCCTTATGTTACACCTATAAACATGTATAAACTCTTACCTGGTCAGGATGGTTACATGACATGATGCAAAATATTGTGATTGGATAAAATGCTAATTTGCATTTTGTAGGCTGATGTGCTACAATTTTGAAACGTGATGATTATTATCATTATTATTTACTGTTTTTTAAGTAATGCCTTTGCATTTTCTGCTTCTAGTTCTTGATGTCAGGTTGGCTTACAGGATATACATGGAGATGTGACCCTTGTGATTACTCCGACAGTCCTCAAGGACTCCGGGTAAGATGCGATATCTGATTAAATAAAAAATAAAAAAAGATTTTTATTTGAATACACTGCATTACATATTAAATAATAACTTTTTATCCCTAGATGGTCAGAGTGGCCTGGTTGTTTCTCTTCTCAAAGTTCATCGAACTCTTAGACACTGTAAGCTCAGTATGTTACACGTATATAAATGATATTTAAGTTTGTCTAGGGCGTTCGGATTTGTTCGTAATTCACTCTGGTTGGTGTTTGTCCAGGTGTTTTTCGTGCTTCGTAAAAAACACAGTCAGATTACGTTCCTTCACATCTTCCACCACTCCTTCATGCCCTGGACCTGGTGGTGGGGGGTCAGCTATGTTCCTGGTGAGTGATTTGTTACGTTATGGTCTCGGTTGTTTGTAGGTTCCAGGAGTGCCAGTAAATGTGACCCTCTGAATGTCTGCGCAGGTGGAATGGGCTCATTTCATGCCATGGTTAACTCGGTCGTCCACGTCATCATGTACTTCTACTACGGCCTCTCGGCTGCAGGACCTCGCTTCCAGAAGTACCTCTGGTGGAAGAAATACATGACCGCCATCCAGCTGGTAATTAAATTAATTGAGTCTTACTAATGATTTCTGTAAGGGCTTCTTTGCTTTGCAGAGGTGGAAATTAAGGGAAGGAAAATGGTGTGAGAATAGTGTGGTATTAAAAACTGTTTACAGTTGCTTTTCTCCCATCTAGAAGGACCACATCTTACGTCCACAAAAACGTTCTATGCATAAACTTTATAACATTTTATTGACTAGTTTAGTTGACAAATGTAATGTATTTCTGGATATTGTGGCAACTGTGAAAGTTAAAATGGGGAAATAAAAGAAGTTTAGAAAAGTTTATTTCTGAATATAGTGTAGTTTGGTGCAAAGGTTGCCCATGTGTTTTAAGGACACGTGGGAGAGAGAGGAATTCTATTGTTCTGCTGATCCACCAGTTACTAAAAATTGAGAACCAAAAATTCCCAATCTGAGGCACTTCCATATGATTAATTCAGGTCCTGTTTCTTCTGATTGTTTTTTTTTGGTCACATTATAATAATGCAGGAACATCTGCAAGATGCAACAAACCAAATACACAGCCAAAAAAAGTCACACACACACACACACACACACACACATCAAGATATCATTTGATTGCCTTTAGCTTTGACTTTGGAGTACAACGTGAAAATGATTCCTCGTGCTCTCAGAACCACTCTATTACACTTTAAAACCTGGAATATGCCCCGTGCCATCAGGAAAGAGAAACTCTATAGATTTGATGAGCTGGTCATTCAGGTCGTCAGCTGACTTCATTTTATTGCAACGTTGCTAAGTCTAGACCTGACCAACTGACCCAACCCCAGATCATAACACTGCCTCCAGAAGCTTGTGCAGTGGGCACTTTGCATAATGGCTGCATATCTTCATGCGCTTCCCCTTTTACCCTGACGCGCCCATCATTCTGGTGTAGGGTCAATCTGGACTCATCAGACCACTTAGCCTTTTTCCATTGTTCCAAAGTCCAGTCTTTATGCTTCCTGGCAAATTGAAGCTAAATGTTTTCTTATGGCCACACAGTCATTTTAAGTTGCAGTGTGTTTGTGTGTGGAAATGCCCTTACATTCACTATGAAACATTGCCGTGATTTCTTTTCTCAGCAATTTTTTTTAATGATAAAAGAATGGTCTCTCTTTTTTTATTATTTTTTTTATTTGTGACCACATTTCTTCGTTGAGGTAAACTGTCTAGCACTATCACTCCTGTTTTTAATAATGTCTTGTGCATAATCATCTTTCATTTCATTTTGAGTTCATATACCTCACCGTATTGTGTGCTTCCAGGTGCAGTTTGTGCTGGTGTCGCTTCACGCTACCCAGTATTACTTCATGTCCAGCTGCGATTACCAGGTACCGGTGATCCTTCACCTCATCTGGATGTACGGCACCTTCTTCTTCATCCTTTTCTCCAACTTCTGGTACCAGGCCTATGTGAAAGGCAAGAGGCTGCCCAAGAGTACCGAACAGTCGAGTCAGAAAGGCAAGGCCAAAGCGGTTCAGTCCAACGGCAAGGCCAGACTCGTCGCTAACGGAGAAACAGTCATGACTAACGGCAACAGCGTACATCACGAAAACGGCCTGACCAATGGAAAGAAGCACTATGAGAACGGAAGTGCACACAATGGTAAGATGAAGAAAGCCTAACATCCGAGAGAAGAACATCCAAAACGTATGACCACGAGTGCCTGCATAAAACGCCATGGATTCCAAAGAGAGTTTTGGAACTGTTTTTCCCTCAGCCTGTTTTTTTTTTTTTTCCTTTATTTTTGTAATTTTATGCACAAATACATGGGGAGATGAATGAGTCTGGGATCCCTGTTTGTATTTTTCGTTTGTCATTAATTTTAATGTTAATCTATATAAAAATAAATAACGAGCACAATACATGAAGAGAAGAGATGATGATAATTTAATGACTGGCTGTGTTCTTCACTGACAGTGCTCATCTTATTCTGAGCAAATGCACTCCTCCCCTCTTTACCCAGACTCCCAAGTGACCAACCACACTGTACATTTCTCTTCAGACGACTTGAGCTCCAGCTGTAAATACTGTAGGTTTACTCGTCAGCACTAATGGGATTGATTGGGCTCTAAATTTTTTTTTTTTTTTTTTTTTTTTTGTTACTGAAGATGCATTGACTTGAAGATATAAAAAAAAATAAATTCAGTTTTAAAACGATGGCTCGTGGTTATTCTTTTTTGTTTTTATTTTCTGGTATTTGCATAACATCTTACAAGGCGCTCTTTACATGTCCTCAAACATTATGTACATCATTTCACAATTAATATGACAGGGTGTTGAAGGTTGTTAGTGGAACTTGTTCAAAGCAGACAGAGCTGGTGCTTTCATATTAGTGGGTTGCGCAACGTCTCATTGTTTCGGAGTGTGACCACTGCATGCTTTCAGATCCTGCAGCAATCTGGGTTATGGCAAATATGTGGGATGACAACAAGATCTCCATTCTCTTTAGCTGAAAAGGAGTGTGTGTGTGTGTGTGTGTGTGTGTGTGTGAGAGAGAAGGAGAGGGCAAGTATGTGAGAGAGACAGTGTGGATGTGTGTGTGTGTGTGTGTGTGTGTATGAGTGAGCATAAGATAGTGTGCAAGTATGCGAGGGGGTGTGTGCATGTGTTTTTGAGAGAGGGAGAAATTATGTGTGAGTGTGTGTGGGTGGGTGGGTTGTTGTACCCCCAAATGTGTGTTTGCAGCGAGTGTTTCAGGTGAGTGAAAGTGTGTGTAAGAGAACGTAAAAGGGAAAGCAAATGAGGGTGAGTGTGTGTGTTTGGGGGAGCAAGTGTGTAGGAGTAAGAGTGAATGTGTGTGTGTATGCAGATAAAGTGTTCAAGTGTGTGAGAGAGGGTGAGATGTGAGCGAATACACCTCTAAAAGAAAGTGTGTGTACTGTATGTGTGTGTGTGTGAGAGAGAGGAAAAAGGCAGCGAGTGTGTGGAAGTGAATGTGTCAGTGTGTAGGAGTGTGTATGTGAGGGTGAGAGAGAGAATGTGTGTGTGTGTGTGTACATGAGGGAGAGAGGAAAAAGCTGGAAAAATAGACTAGTGAGTACATTCAGTGGAGGAAGAGAGCTTGGTGCTGTGTGAGGTGAGGGATGATGTAGGTCAGAGGTCAGGGGTCAGGCCACCTCCTTCTGCGTCATGTGCAGGTGGAACAGAGGAAGTTGAAGCTGCTGTTTGTTTAGCCGCTGATGATAATGCTGTTTGTACAGTGACGCACGAGGAGGGAGAGAGAGAGAGAGAGCGCCTGTGATGTATATCTACAAACCAGCATCTGGATCGGCAGCACAGATTCACCGTCAAACACCCCTATTGTAGTTTAGCTAAGGAAGACTGAAAGCAAAACTAAGTCATGCGAATTAATTCTGTTCATTCAGTACTGAAAAAGCGCTTTTTCTGTCTCCTCTGGTCATGGTGATGCTGAGCATGCGATTTAGCCTACGCCAAACCCATCCTACAGTCCCAAGTCAAAAAACAAACAAACCTCTTTATGGCACCTGAGAGATGAAATGCTGCCTACTCCTCTACAACGAAGCTGCACAGCGACCAGCGGAAAATATTCGACATGGCTCAGTCTAGACCAAATCTAATGGCTGGAGTCTATGGAACCATGGCGGACAGGATAGATCTGAGAGAAATCTGGGTTATTATTTATAAATACAGGTGGTAATAATCGCCGTCGTTTATTCTTTCCAGGCTTCGAAAATGTATGTGGAGACGAGTCTACGCTGGGTCTGCGGCATCCAGGAGCGCGTCGCGGTATGATCACGGTTTCAGCAGGTGACTTCTACGCTATGTCCTCTAGGATGTAAAAAATGAGCTCGAGCTGAAGAGCTGCGTGTCCGTGTCGCTGGCACACGCTCAGTACAACCGCACTTAGGGACTGGTTCAGACTGTCCTGGTAGTGCAGCGGCAGAGGCTGGCCGTTACTGCCTGCCAGGAACTCCATCTGTAACACACAGAGCACACAGCGATCTAGCGAGTTCATTCGAACTGGTTTGAGACAAACTCTCTAGGTGAACAGAGCCGATATGTCAACTTTTACATTATATCCAATGACTCGCTGCATTTTGTGTATACATATGCTGTCATGATCAAATCATATTCTATTTCAAATACACACACACAAATCCAAATATAATTTTATTTATGATATTTACCTATATACCTATATGCAGTGCTGTGCAAAAGTCTTAGGCACCCTGTGTTTTTAAGTACAAGGACTTTATTATTGAGTTCGTATCGAAACATTTCTGATTTTCAAACATCAATATTCCATCAGAAACATCTACACTCACTCACTCACTATCATATACAGTACATATACATATGTATACTGCTTTATCCTGTATACCGGGTCACGGGGGACATGGAGCCTATCCCAGGAAACTTAGGGCATCCTGGACAGGGTCTCAATCCATTGCAGGGCAGCACACACACACACACACACACACTACTAGCATAATCTTAGGACTGTGGGAGGAAACCCACCAAGCAGAACACAGGCAGAACATGCACACAGAGGCGGGAATCGAACCAGGACCCTGGAGGTGCACTGAGACAATAAGCCACCGTGCATATACATATATACCTAAAACTTCTGTACTCCTAATGCATAAATACTGTTTCTATGTAATATTTACATCTCAATGTGTAAACAACATGGCACATTTTGTTTAAAGCCATTTTTCAATTGATCAGAAATATTGGAACATGTGGCTGACAGGTGGTTCTTGTTAGCTAGGTTTGCCCTGTTGGATTTATGTTTAAACAATAGTCCACCCTTGGTTTAAGCCCTGGTTTTCACTTGTAAAATGGTAAACCAATACGAAGACCAAAGAGCTGTCGATGGGAACAATATTCTGAGTCTAAGAAAAGAAGGAAAATTGAGCAGCCAAACAACAATTTCAAATGTTCTCAAAATGAATGAAACAACTGGCCAATACTGCTAACAACCAGACATTAACACAGATTAGCCAATGAAAGCAAAAGCTGCTGAATAGAAAACCCCCCAAAACAGCAGTCAAAGATATTACCAACAACCTCCAGAAGGCAAGGAGTCGCAACCCATTCAATCGCAAACCACTCACGAACCACTCACGCAGGAACTGTTGAGAAAGAAACCCCTCGAAACAATCAACAGCTGAATGAACAGGTCAGCAAGAAAAAAGAATCATAAAAGAAGATTAATGACATCAGTGGGTTACCGGCACTAATCATGCCCTAGGTGCAGTCGCATTGAAACCCAGTCCGTCCACATATCAGGAAAGGAGACTACCAGCGAGCCACCAAGCAAGGGAAATGCAACCAAATAATAAGCGTTATTCGCTTTACGACTACCTGTTCCTTTACTTTTGCTCAAAAAAAGCCGGAGGTAGCTTAGTGGTTAAGGCATTGGATTACGGTTCGGAAGATCCCAGGTTCAAACCCCACAACCACCAAGTTGCCACTGTTGGGCCCTTGAGCAAGGCCTTTAAACCTCAACTGCTCAGATGTATAATGAGATAAAAATGTAAGTCGCTCTGGATAAGAGCGTCTGCCAAATGCCTAAATGTACAAGCTGCCGTTGTTTAACACATCCAGATGTCAGTATCAGGAAATGAAAGCTGAAATTCTGATCTATTCCTCTTTTGATCGTTTAACGCAGTGTAACTGGCAGAATTGGTATTAGTGGAAAAGTTAGCACATGATGCCCTTAAAGAGGTAATGAATATTCATAGACTGGTCAGTTTCATCTGCCATAGCATCTAGTCAAATTCCCCTCTGCTGGTAGTATACCTGTAAGACTTTTTTATATTCAATCCTATTTCTTTCCACTCTATGAATGCATGAAAGCTGTGGTGTGTATGTGCCCCATAATTTACACGTCATTCATATGCATACAGAAATATTTTTAAAAAAAGGTAAATATGATGTGTTGATGGCTAACTGATGGCCCATCGTGTAATTGCTTACACAGGGCATATAAAAATGGTTTACTTAGCATTTGTGGAAACTATGGGCTTTCCAGATTATTTCATAACATTACAAGCTCTATTTTTTTATCCTAATACTTCAATAAAATTAAACAAAAAAAAAAATTGCAGAATGAATAAAAATGTATGATCTACCAATATTTAACAAAACATCATCCCATTACTTATTAGTTTGCTCTAATAGCATTGGCCAGGGATCATGTTTTAATCTTTATAAAACACAATAAAAATGAATTTTGCACATCCCAGCGCAGCTGCGTCATTTGTTTCAGCAATCGTTCTCACCTTCTGTCCATCCAGTGTGACCCGCAGTGCTAATTTGGTCATACCATCCTCTTTCAGCAGGCTAAGAGAATTGCACAGTGCCAGGCAGAACGCTCGCGCCAGTCGCTCCGTCAGACGGTTATGATTGGCGTAACTGCTCGGGCCGTTTGACGGCTCCTCCCTCTGGAGAAAGAACACCTGTGGAGTAAAAACAAAACCAAAAAAAAGTCAATCCACATGACTATTAATAGGTAATAGACATCTCCATGGTAACAATAGTGTCTGAGTGTACCTCTGTCCAACGTATGACCTTTCCACTGGCTCGATACTCTAATCTCTGGTGAGCCTTTATACATGTAATTGATTCCATGGACTTTCCATCAATAGGGCTGATTATGCTATGAGTCAACAGAGAGTGGAGACAGGTGGAGGAAGAAAAGAGCAATAAATCCACTGGTGTAGTGCAATAAATGTTCATAATTAAACAGGAATAATTTGGTTATTTATCAGCTGAAACCTGCACTATGGTCCGGATCAACCCAACTATGCAAACCAAAACGACGTCTCACCCCTTATTAAAACGTGGTTCTTCATCCTGCCACCGAATGTGCACATATTCCTGTCTGTCTGATTGGTGGAGTTTTCCACAGGTCAGGGTGTAGTCCCTCATGTCTCGAAGAGCTCGCCGTAACTCCAGCATTGTTTCCATAGTCACTTGAACCAACAATCCATCTGAAAAGAAAAGACTCGGTCTCGGAATGTCTATATAAACACATGCTGTTTGTACAGGTTAACCTGCAGTCCAGTGGACTGGATATGAAAGTAAACAAACACCGGTGCAGCAGTCTAAACTGCCATTGTCAAGTTTAAGACAAGTCCAAAATCAAGTAATGATCAAATCAATAGGCGGATGGGGCCAAGGCACTTTCAAGTTCAAGTTGAGAGAGAGAGACCAGAAAAGCCGAGACCAAAGGCGTTCACTTCTACGAATGATTCTTTAGAAGATGTTATTACAGGACATCATGCATGCATAAAATCAAACCCCTACAAATGTTTATTCATAACCAAAACCATATTTAGAAATACAGAACAGTGCAAAAGCCTCGAGCCACCACTCATTTCTTTTAAATATTTTGCTTCCAAAGTGCCAGACTTTCTAATAATTTTTAAATTAGTTTTAAAGGAATAGTTCTCCAGGCTTTCTAAAGGACATTTTGGGTCTCATTTTTTTTTGGTCTGTTAAGCCACACAGTGACCTATCAACCATTCGAGCATATCAACCATCCAACGTAAGGCATGAACCAGTAAGAAACAGGTGCAGATTATGATTAATGATCAATCCGGTGATTAGTGTACTGGCGATGTTGAATGCTGAGTGGTTGAAACAGACGAGCGGGGAAATGAGGTCGCTGCTAAGGTTGTTACATAAACAACCCATTTTTAAATTGTACCTTTAGGTACTTCATAGCCTGTCGCGGTAAAACATTCGCTCCCATTTATTTCATTTAATCTGCATAATTTAATTTAATATGAAGAAATGAGGCATGACTCAGAACTTCTGCACAATACTGAACCAAAACCAAAAACAGAGTAAAGGTCAAGTTCAACTGTCAAGAAGTCTGAGACAGTTTTATTAAACACAATTAAAGCTATAACAAAAAAGCCGACACATCCCAAACATCTAAGCATGAGCCAGGAGTTGGATGCACAAGCACAATATGTGCCCACACAGTGAGTAGGATGGTGAAGGAAAGAATGAAAAGAGGCTACACATCACAAAGGCCATGTTTTTAATAAATCACCTGTCAGTCAAACCCCGCTCAAACACTACACTTGGCATTATACAGTATATTGTGGTCAGATTAGCTCAGCATGAGGACTGCAAACAAGGAAAGGCACCCTGTACAATATAGTGGTGAATTATTGATGCTTCGGGGCTGTTTTGTAGCCGGTGCAACATTTAGGACCTCTTGTAAAGACAGATGGCTTTACGAAGGATTAAATCCCAGGAGGTGTTAAACCTGGTTCTAAATAAAGCTATTTTAAATAATGTGTTTCAATCTCATGTGCATCCAAACGAGCAAAAGAAAAGTCTCAGTCTATCAGTTTGAACCCGACATAAACGAGCATGAAGCATTACAGGAGGAGACGCAGTGCTGTTATTTATGATCTCCACTCTTGAGCTTGAAATGTCACTTATTATATGCATGATTATATATACTGTAAAAAAATAAAAAATAAATTCAAGAAGGGGGTCAATAAGCTAACAAATGTGTTCCCTGAAGCTTCTGTGCTTCAGATTTGCCTTATGAAGGTCAGACTTGATAAGATTTAGTTGTGGAACTTGATAAGTCTGCCAAGAACATTTCAGGAACATATTTGACCAGGAAATGAAAGCCTCACAAAAGGTCATTATGATTTACAGATAAGAATAAAAAAACGCTCCGGTTCATGAGCTGCTCCCAGATTTCCTCATGTTTTTTCCTATTTCCATTACTATGGAACAAGTTAATCTTCATTACACCATGCAGACTTTGTACCACACTTCACAGGCTTTTTTTATTTTTTTTATTAAAATGTAAACCTGGCCTCTCTGATATGGAGACTTTAGTATTTTTTGGTAATCCAATTGAAATTCTGCTTGGGGTTAAATAATGATACGTTTCTATGGTGACAATATGGATGCAAATGAATTCTGCACTTCATTATATCGAATGCAATAACAACCGCTGCACAACATGTCTGTCAATGTTTCATTAAAAGAAGCGCATCACTGACCCCCGTGCACATTTATAGACATATATAATCACTGCTTGTATATCCATGCAGTATAATAACTGGCGCCGGATCGTCATAACAACCAAGACACGTTTGAAATATACAATGCAACAAGAAGGCTCTTGAATAAATATATGAACAGCAAACCTTCGACAATGCTGGATTTGGCCAGGTATCCTGATGAAGCCTTCAGTGCACCACTGAATACAAAAAAACAGGAGCCTGTAACTGAGAGACAGAATGATTTTATTTTAATGCTAATCAAATTATAAAACATTTATATAGCAAACAATTACTATAAAAACTTTTTTTTTCTGTTATGGCGTGTGACTGCAATCACTCGAACCCAGGTCTTCATCAATTTAAAAATTTATTTTAAACTTCATTTCCTTACACACACGTTAAATCTTACAGCACACGGTTATAGCAGGGTTTGATTTATGGTCCTGCTTTCTGGTATCACCCAAATTAGGATGCCTTTTATCCTCAACCATGTCACCTTCAACTTGCTCTTCAGTGGTCAAACTGATAAAGCTATAAATGTATACATTTTTCACTTCATACCCAAAATGTTTCTAAAGCTGCTTCGCAATAATATTCACTGGTAAAACCACTATACTGTACAAATAAAAACTGAATATGGAACAGCAGAGACTATGTTACACCAAGGTCAGACTCTTTAAACTGTAGTGGTGACGCCCCCTGGTGGTCCATACTGCAAGTTTAATCTATATCATTTAATTGTATTTATTTTGAAGAATTTGAGTGATGGCTCAAGACTTTTGCACACATTTTAAAGTGAGTCTTGAAGGTTCTGATCTATGGATAATTATGTACTGTAGAGTGCATGGCAAAAGTATTCACACTCCTTGAACTTTTCCACATTCGGTCACGTTACAACCACAAACGTAAAAAACTTAAATTGAATTGAGATTTCATGTGAAAGACCGACACAAAGTGGCACATAATTATGAAGTGAATGTAAAATGATTAAACCACCTTTCGACACAATTACAGCTGCACGTTTATTTGTGGTATGTCTCTATGAGTTTTGCACATCTGGAGAGTGGACAACAATTTTTGCCCATTCATCTACGCAAAATAGCTCAAGCTCAGTCAGATCGGATGGGGAGCAATTTTGTGAGCAGCAATTTTCACTTGCGATTCGATTGTAGCGCTGGGTGTATGCTTAGGGGCCATCGTCCTGCTGAAATGTAAACCTCCGTCTGTCTTTTACAGACTTTGCCCATTATTAAGCCTTCACCCACTTTCCCATCAACTCTAACCAGCTTCCCTGTCCCTGAAGATTAGCATCCGCAGAACATGATGCCGCCACCACCATGCACAGTGGTAGCTTTTCAATCTGACCCGAGCACCTTCTTCCACGTTTGCTGTGTCGGCCAAATAGCTTGATGCGAACTGCAAAGTTCAAGGGCTACGAATACTTTTGTAGGGCACTGTACATACAGTAGTTCAGCTCTCTGTTAGTCCTGCATTCTGACATTCTCCAGTGGGTGGAGCCGAATTCAGTACTTCATGTAAACATGAGTTCGCATTTCTCATCTCTCAGACTGTCAGCACATATTGTTTGTATACAAATAGTACATATGTTCGCGTGTATATATATGTGTGTGTGTGTGTGTGTTTTCATTTGCTCACTTCTGCGAGGCTGGCTGTGGATGCTGATTGCCTGAGTCTGGTACTGTCCATCTGCAGTCTGCACACAGATGAGGTGGGAGTCGGCACGCTCATTAAAGCAAGCGCCCATCGCCAGCAGTTTCTCATTCGACTTACTCAGCACCTTCAGCAGCTGAGCAAGCAACGGGAGAAGACACGTACCCTGATTTAACAGCATGCCATGATGACAGCTGCATACAGTAGCACAGTATGGAATTTTCTAGGATTTCACTTTATGCTCAGCGAGACCGTTGAGTCTCATCATTATTTCAGGCAGGGACATTTAATTATCTCATTTACAAACGACCTGCCTCAAAGAATCTGTTTAAATGTTTCTGGTGATGCCTTACGTCAGCATGACGGCTTTTAGGGACTGTGATGCACGTGCTCCGCGCCTCCAAATCAACCATGAGACCCGTCACTACCGGCAACGTGTAACGGTAAAAACGGAAATCCTAAAAAAAAGCACAAAAAGAGAAAACATTATATAATAGGAAAAGCTTTAACAACAGCAATAAGACAAGATGTAAGGATGGAGTCTCACCACGAGGAGCCTCATGATGCTGTTGTTGATCTGACCGAAAAGCGGCTCTCTGAATCGTACACTGAACAGAGGACAGGGATAAACTGTAGGGCAGAGAAAACATCAACCATCAGCAACACAAAGCCCGATCCATTCACTCACTCACCCACACATTGTTTATACCGCTTTATCCTGTGTACAGGGTTGCGGGGGCCTGGAGCCTATCCCGGGCGACTTGAGGGACGAGACGGGGTACACCCTGGATGGGGTGCCACAGCACACACAATCATACACTACGAGCAATTTGGGAACGCCAATGCACCTAATCTGCATGTCTTTAGACTGTCGGAGGAAACTGGAATACCTGGAGGGAACCCACCTCGGGAATCGAACTTGGAGGTGCAAGGCGACAATGCTAACCACTAAGTCACTGTGCCGCCAAGCCTGATCTAATTTTACCCAATTTGGTGATTTTCCAATTCATCCAGATTCAAACTCGTGATTTCTAAATGAATTCTTTTTTTTTTTTTTTTTTTTTTAAAAAAAAGGTCAATACAGTCAGAGCTCAAGTTCTTACATCTATACTCGGCTCCTAAGCGTAGCATGAGGCGCAGGGGGAACGCCCTGGCCCAGGGACTCTCAGCCCGAAGAATGAGCAAGCCGAACAGGAAGGGCTGAGGGGGCAGCGGCAGGCCGTCCAGAGACTGTAACGTCGGACGTACGTAGAGAAATCCAGCGTGCTCCTCGCTGTCCAGAAAGCCTCGAGTGGCCAAAGAGTGACTCAGATGATTCAAGAGCTTTCCAGCTGAAAATTAGAAAGGATATGTGTGTGTAGATCTGTACAGAACAGCACCGCAAACTGGTTAATACATTTCTTCCTGGAAGCAGACTTTACCTGTCTGTGCGTCCCAGTAGATTTGAATAAAGTGATTAAAGATGTCTGTGGGGAATCTCTTTTCTTCTGGTAAACACTGTAATAGCACGACTACTTCTGGCTGACCCACGGCGTGCATGCCTTTAGACGTCACACACCAGCACCTCCGGTTAACATCTGCAGAAAAAAATACAAATCCACACACATTTGTCTTACTGTTAAAGTCACTGCTGTCAGATATTTCTTTCGAAGGCCCAAGATGCTCTCTCTCTCTCTCTCACACACACACACACACACACACACATACACACACACGCACAAACACACTCTCACAGACAGGGGAAAAAAAAATCCCAAGGCATTGCTGCAGTCCTCCAAAATCACTCTACAAAAATGTCTTAGCAAGTAAAATATTTTGCTTATTGTCATATTCATCTATTATATCTGTTATTAGATTACAGCAAACTAAATATGAGATTATTAAACCTACAGTGTTTCTAGACATTTCCTTGAAATAGTCTTGCACTATTGGCAGATAATTTTAATTCTTTTATGCGTTTGCATAAAAGATATTTCCCAGTAGAATAAGTTTTTTTTAATGAAAAGAAATGCTAATAATAATCTTCCACACTGCCTAGTCAAAAAGAATTATATATATATATATATATATATATATATAAAATTATTATTATTATTATTATTATTATTATTATAATGAATACAGTGATTCCGTTATTGTGTGTGTGTGTGTGTGTGTGTGTGTGTGTGTGTGTGTGTGTGTGTGTGTGTGTGAAAGTCGTCCCAAAGCCCCGCCCCCGATACCCCCCCATTATTCCTGCTACAGATTCTGGGCCAAACTTGGCTGAGTGATGATGGTAGAATAATTATAAAGGTCTTGACTAAAACAACATGCATGAGGAATCACAAAGGAGTTTTCATTTTCTGCAATGGAAAAGGACTCGAACTAGTTACTTTTATCAGAAAGGTATAACGTCCCCCAACACTGGAGGGGGCAAAGCCATTTATGAAAATGATTCCTCATGCTCACAGAACCCCACTTTCACAATATGAGTACTGAAACATGCTCATGCCATCAGGGAAAAAAAAACTCCATAGATGTGATCACCTGGTCATTCAGGACATTCAGGTCGTCAGCTGTGCTATGCATGATGGGTGCATCGCTTTATGCGCTTCCCTTCTTAGCCTGACCATCACTCTGGAATAGGGTTAATCTGGACTCATCAGACCACATGACATTTTCCATTGCTCCAAAGTCCAATCTTTAAACTTTAATCAAATTTCGGTATTTTTTCTTGATTAGTTTCATTAACAAATGGTTTTCTTATGGTCACACAGCTGTTTGACCCCAAATGCTCTTGTCACATCGTGTGTGTTGAAATCCATTTATCCATTTATGATTCCTTTTACCTGACCACATTTTGAGGGACGGATTACAATAATGTCAAATCCCCTTTATTGTTTTTGTTACTTGATGCATGCCAATAATTTGACTTTTTTCGCTTTGGCCAGGCAGTGAATTTTATTTATTGCCTTTTTGATTTATTTTCTTTTAACGGAGACTACTGAACTGCGGAGTCAGACTTACAGCTGACGATCTTCACCATTGCCAGTAGGTTGGCGTTGAGGACAAAAACCAGCGGCTCGGTCTGGCCTTGCTCCAGCTCTTCGAGCAACGAAGTCTCCGTCCGCTTTTCCTCCACTGTGTAATCTACAAAACCCAGTTTACAGAGGAATTACACAAGCCTCGGACAACATTGAGGATCTGAGACACAATATATAATAAGGTTTTATATAATCACATTTTAATTGTTTTTTTTTTTTTTTAAACAAGTGAACCTAAGAAGCCAGGAGAACATTGAAAGTACTAAAAGTATTCAGAAGATCCATATAACCTTAGTCTATAATCACTCAAACCAAATATTCTTCTTCTGTTCATATAATAATTCATTATTCGAGGATGAGGATGTTCATACCTCCTTTAACACCAGTAGAGGTGAGGATAGGGGGAAGCCCTTTATGTGGTAAGGGCTTAGCTGAGCTCCCTTTGGGACTGTTCACCACTTCCTGATGCTCCAAACAAGGAGAGTTTGGCATTTCCTTGAGGTCAGGAGAAAAAACAGACAAATACTGTATGTAATTCACAGTACACACTTTTACAACTGACTATTCCACACTACCTGACCTCCTACAGTACATTCTATATACTGTATCTACACTCTATAAACAAAAATATTTAGCCAAACCTGCAATGATATTGTATTCAAATGCATGTACTTAAACCTGGAGCCGGTCTCCCTTTTGCAGCTATAACAGCTTCTTGGAGCGCGCGTAACAAGATTGTGAACTGATTCTGTGGAAATTCCTGCCCATTCATTCTGTAGAGCATTTATAAGGTCAGGCACTGATGTTGGATGAGGAGGTCTGGCTCACAATATCAATTCCAGTTCATTCCAAAGGTGCTCGATGGGGTCAGGGCTCTGGGTGTGGGCCAGTCAAGTTCTTCCACAATGAACACATCGAACCAAGTCTTTATACATAGTCCTTGCTTTGTGCACAGTCATGTTGGAATAGAAAATGGACTTTCCCAAACTATTGCCACAAAGTTGGAAGCATAGCATCGTACAAGATGTCTTGGGATGCTAAAGCATTAGGATTTCCCTTCACTGTGGACAAGGGGCCTGATTGAAACACCTGAATTCAATAATTAACAGATTTGGTCAAGTGCTTTTGTTCATATGGAGTCAATCCACTTACTGGCAGGTTCTAAGGACAGGGAGGAAACCAGTGATTCCAGTGGTTCCAGTGGCAATGCGTGAAAAACAGCAACTTGAGCTCGGGATTGAACCAGCAACCCTGGAGCTATGAAATAACAACAATTCCTGCTGTACCACCATGACACCCAGTGATCCCAAATTTGACGCTATTCATAGCCCCAACATTAAAAAGTACACTGCTAAGGGCTGTACATAACTCCACAACATACTGTATTGTGCGCACCTGGTTAACAAAGGTAATTCCAGGTGTCCAGGACCTTTGGCATGTATGCGGTGGAGAACTTAAGAGGACATCTGGGGTTGAACCCCACGTGTCATTGGTGGACTGCTATGGACAGGCCAGCTATTTGACCATGAATGAAGGATAGATTTTGGTCCAGCGGTTGCTGGACCTGTGAGGTAAGTTGTGAGGCAAACAGCCTAACTATATAATACTATACAGTCACTGCTAGGACACATGTTTGTCTTGGGTTGATTTTTGGTTTTATTTTTATTAAATATCAGTGGTCTTTTTTTTTTTTTTGCATTTTTTACACTAAAGTGTTATGAATTATTCTGTTTGTTAAAAAGACACTAGGTGAAGACAACTCAGAGTCTAGTTTTCTGTGAAGCAGTGCTGTAGTTATGTATCTATTTATACATACAGTATATATATAAAAACAGAAATTCTGTAATGAAATGAAACCCGGGATCAGACTGCGACGTGTATACACCAACAGCACATACGACAGGCAGAAGTAGTGGCTGCCGAAACATTGGAGTGGCCTGAGGAGCGGCAGCGGGTTGACTACGCACTCCTTTTTCAGGTAATTTAGCATGCATGCATCAGGATCTGCACGCTGTCGAAGCTGCAGGTAAACCTCTAGTGCATCAATATGGACAAGAAAAATGATGAAATGTATATAAAGAATTTAGTGAAGGAATGCTTGAAATGTTTAATACCTTGCCCACAAGTTAGTTTCAACCTTACTATGGAAGTGTGCTACAACCCCAAAGCATTACACAATTTTTTTTCTCTAAGATACTGTTTCCAAAATATGGACCAAAAAGAGATGTTGAAGGTAAAGTCCTTGGAGAATCTACCACCAGAGACGTAAAAGTGTGTTTAAGAGTACGAGCCAGAGCAGGAACTCAGGAACTAAGCAGCAATGTTTATCATGCAGTACCACCAATGTCCACAAGTAGGTGACACTGTGATCCATGCTACAGGAGGCACTGCAGAGAAATCAAGAACAACCACTATGAAACTGTTGGTGCTAGTGCAGGGAAATCAGCCACTATGAGAAAGGTGATGATCTGTCATGCAGGAAACGGCTGCCAAGAACAGTCAGCACTTTTCATAAAAACCAAGGCTTTTCCAACTGGCTTGGCTGTGAACCTTAAACAAACCCAATGTGTCTGACTACTGTTATGAATCCAAGCTAACTGGCATCACTATGACTGACATCTAAAAGGGCTGCCAGAATAGCCAGGCCATAATAATCACCCTGTGACACACACACCTTCAATCCACTGACCTCGTGTTTATTAACATAATTAAAAATATAAGAGAACAATGTATTGTTAAGCGACTGCGAAAAAAAAAATGGCTTACAGACAGGTCTGCAGATACCACATGAGCCGCTGCAGGAGGATGTGTCTGCATCGAATCTCTGTGGGTTGGAGTAGTGTTGGCACTAGACATCTCATTTTTGGATAAAACGCTGTCAGCAAACCATACTTTCTTTTGTTCCTTGCGAAGAATCTCTGTAAGGCAGAGTGACAGGTAAGGGATACAAAGCAAGGTTGTCATTGGAAAAGTAGAAATGCATAATGAATTAGATTGCAAAATGTACAGTGAAAAAGGCAGTGCTTTTTATTCAAATACCCACTGTTAATAAGAGTAGCGTGACAGGTGACACAGACCCGACCCTCTTTTCCACCCAGGTGAGTCAACCTGAATCTCAAGTCACAGCAGACCACACAGAACACCTGAGGATAAAAACAAACACGCAAACAAACCCATGTGTAGCAGACGCTGCTGTATATTACGTAACCCAGACCAGCCCTCCCCAGCCCAAATCACTTCTACCGGGTGTACATACTACATAAACACTAAAGCAGAAGTTTAGTTTGGCAGCCTTTTGGAGAGCAATCATTCACTACTGGCTCATTTCAACAATGGACATCTGCCAATAATATCTGCTAAAACAGCAAAAACTGTGAATCTGCTTTTTCTTTTCTTTTTTTCATTTGAGCTGTCAGTCCACATGGAGCGAGATGAAAGCTGTTAATTGCAGTACTGCAGTGATGATGTCACCTAAAGTTGTTTTTTTTTCTAAAGCGCTGAGACTTAGCCTACATTAATTTGAAGCCACTTTAAAGTCCTGTTCTGATTCTAAATATAAATCAACACGGGCACTGTACGACAACATTTTAGTCCGTTACCTTCCCGCAGGCTCTGCAGTGGTGCCTCCTCTTCGTGAAGGAGAATCTGGAGCCACATTTCATACACGCCGGTGCCTGAGAATCTGGGACCCACTGTGGAGCTGTAGAGCCCAGAGAACTGCAACGCTGCACAAGCAGGGCACCAAGGGACCCCCTTCTGACGGTAGCAGATCCATTCTCGGGGGCGCTTATGTTCACACTGCCTCTACGGCCCGAATTAGAATCGGATTTGAGGGCCGAGGGCAGCATGTGCGTCTCCGGGTGTTCCAGTCCAGCTCCGTCACCGTGGCTCAGTGCTGGAGGTGTGGACGGTGAGGATCCCACCATTGCCTCCTGTTCCTCCTGCTCACCATCTGCCAGCTCCTTCTCTTCCACTACGGAGTCCTCTTTGAGCCCAGGCATCAGGCAGCTGTCCTCCAGGAGCGCCTCCCTGGAGTCGTTCAGAGTGGTGTAACCCAAGCGCCTCTCACCCCAGACAGAGAGTGTAGCGCTCACCGCTTGCCTCATTCTCTCAGCAGGGTCCGGCGAGGTCCGAGAAGCCGCACAGCATCGCTCGCGTTACGTCACACTGATCTTCGCGTTCAGCTCCAAATCGGCCATGATGCGAGGACGTTTTCGAAGGGTGACTCAGACGCAGCTTCTTCTGAGCCGGATGGATGTCTCATCGCTGCATTCTCTGCTCGTGGAAAAGAACACAGGAGGAATACAGATTGCTCATCAGCGCCACTATAGTACAACAATTCACACAAGGCATCAGCCTGATCAATCTGGCAACCCAAATTCAACCGTGCAGCCAAGATTGTGCTGAGCTAAGCTCTGATTTCTTTATTGGCACATGCATGAATACCGCAATAATGTCATACTGGATTACAAAAACTGGGGGGTAATGGTGTGTTTAAATAGCGGGAGGACATTTGGCTTTGGCAACATACATTCTTCGCAGCGCCATAATGTCCAGTCTGGAAAGGAAAGGCGTGTGAATTAATGAGTAAATGAATGAATGAATGAATAAATGAATGAGGAGGGGAAGCCGGTATCCCCTAATATATATATATATATATATATATATATATTACAATATATCAAAATAAAATAAAAATCCTTCTCGGGTCCTCATGCCTAGATTAGCCTATAGTCTTCTACCACCCACGTCTGCACTTATTATCACTGCAACATCTGCACAACATCTGCACAGCATTTCTTTGCATGCATATAAAGCTAAAATCTGATCTCCATGGAAATAATACCACATGCAACAGACATTTTTTTCTCTCTCTCGCTCTCTCTCACACACACACACACACACACACACATCACCTACTGTCAGTGACTGCGGCAATGCGACAGTCGCATGTCCTGCATCGCTGAAGCGCGCGCGCCACTAATCAGTCCGCTTCGATCCGTCGGAACATCACTGACCTTGTGTCTTCTTTGATGTTTTTTGGTTTGTTTGTTCTTTTTTTTCCCGCCTTTCTCGCTTCTCGCGACGAGTGATCTCTTGAAGAGAACAGATCAGTGTACAGCACCAGAGCAGGAATCAGGAATGAGCTCCTTCATGGCACAGCTGATTTCAGGGATGTGCCTGCGCGCAGTGAATCTCTCAGCTCTCAGTCTGCTGCAAGCCTGGCCTCTGATTTTACACACACACACACACACACGCGCACACGCACGCACACACACACACACGTAATCAAACTCGTCCCTTTACTACATGCATTCTTCTGCCTTCTGTCTTTCCAGTTCAATCTAAGCTGTAATGCAGTGACGTCAAAACCACTGCCAAAAGTTTGTGGACACCCGCCAGCCATAACATTATGACCACCTGCCTCATATTGAGTACCCCCTTTTAACACCAAAACTGCAACTTTAGCATTCCACAGGACCTTCAGTTTTGGAGTCTGTTCTCTAGCCATTACAATTTGGCCCTTGTCAAAGACATTTATATTCCTACGTTTGCCCATTTCTTCTGCTTCCAACACATCAACTTTAGGAAAAAAGGTTGACTTAGTCATAATATTTCCCACCCACGTCCAGTAACTATTGTAACAAGATATTGAAAATGTAGCTATTGTGAGAAGGGACAAATTGTGATGGCTTGATGACTGGGTCAGAGCAACTCCAAAACTGCAGGTTTTGTGGGATGTTCCCAGACTGCAGTGGTCAGGACATACCAAAAGTGATCCAAGGAAGAAATACCAGTGATGCACATTAGAAGCAAAGGCTGGGCCGTGTAGTCAGATCCAATACAAGTGCCAGTGTAGATAAAATTGATGGTTGTGATAGAAAGATGTCAGAACACAGTGCATCATTGTTATGGTGGCAAAAGAGGGGGACCTACTCAATATTGGTCAGGTGATCATAATGTTATGGCTGAAATGTTGGATCTTAGTGATCATCCCATTCTTTTTCTCGAACAATAACATTTACTCTTCTGAAACGCTTTCCACTAGATTTTGCAACCTGCCTGTTTGGGCTCAGTTCAGGACAAGCAATTTCTCCACTCCAACGAGGACGAACCCTGTTTTCATGAACGTCGCTTTGTGCCCACGAGCATCATTGTGCTGATACAGGTTTGGGCCTCTTAGTAGTTCAAGTAAATGAAATTCTTAATGCTAAATCATACAGAAACATTGTAGACAACTGTTTGCAGGTTTGAGTAAAAAACCCTGAAGTAGGATCATATATACATTCACTCACTTATCGTCTATATCGAGCCTGGAGACTTTCCCAGGAGGGCACGAGGCGGGGTAAATCCTGGACACTACGGGTATTGCTCTTTGGTCTAATCAGCATGTCTTTGGACTGTGTGGGGAGATCAAAGCACCTAAAGGAAACCCATAAAGAACGAAGAGAACTTGCAAACTCCCTGCACATAAACCAGAGGCAGAAATCACCTGTCGGGTCTGGTTCCTCTTAAGGTTTTCCATTGACATCTCAGGGAGTTTTTTCCTTGCCCCCCGTCGCCCTCGGCTTGTTCATTGGGGACAATCTGATCGTTTAAATAATTCTTTTGATTTTGTGAAGCTGCTTTGCGGCAATGACAATTGCTAAAAGCGCTATACAAATAAATTGAAATTGATCGTTTTGATTTGCACATATTTCCCCAATTTTTTTTTAATCTCATTTCTGTAATTTTCTTTTTAATTTTCAGTTTTCTGTAAAACTGCTTTGTGACAATAACCACTGTTGAAAGCACTAATTAAATAATACCAAATTAATCAGTTAATATTTTAATATGCAACTTACTGTCCCTATTAAGAATTTGACTAATACAAGACTTATGCTGCACAATAAATCCCATAGGAATCGAGGTAATTGTTTATTCACACAAGGCTGCAGTTTATTATATGCATTGTCAAGTATGCTTTTTTTTTTTTTTTTTAAATAATCTTAAGATGCTTTTACATCTTTTTAATGTGATAATTTGGGCCATTTCAGCTGCTAACCCAGATAAATAAATTTAAATATAAAATGGTACATTTACTACTTACATACTGCAGTTTAACTCAAAATAATGTGTGATTTTCCGGAACAAATCGTGCCATTGTAAAAAAGACCCAACGAAAATGTGCACTGTGTCTAATTCTATCTGCAGTCCAGACCATTTCTGTATCCATGTGGGTTACCTCTATCACAAAAGTATCACAAAACAGATGTACTATTTAAATAAACATGCAAAATGTGTGTGGGAAAGCCTGTAATAAGTTTAAGGTTTCCCATCCTACATTCAGTGTTCATGGAATAAGATTCAGAGGCATTGTGACTCAAGATAAAGCATGAATGGAATGAGGTGTCCATGCACATCACAAAAAAATTATAAAACCCCCTTTGGCAAAAGTAATTCTTCTTTCTGTTGTTTTTCAGCTTTTGTCTCAACACACTCACAGCATGCTTTTTATTCGGCAATAAAGATCACAACACTAAAAGGTTTCGATATTTATTGTTTCCTTGACAAAAATAATTAAGACTAGTTTTCCATCAATCATTATCAAGACGGACAACACGGCATTCGGCCAGAACCATTAACCATATTATATAACGTTACCGTCATCTCGTTTCAGTGCAAGAGACTGGCAGGGGATCATTATCTGGGCAAGGGTGCCAATTTAAAATACAAAAGTCTCTGGGTCGCTGGATAGTGTTGATATGTCTGGTATCTCACTTTAAAAATACTGCAACAGGTTCTGTCATGAACTGCAGTCCCGGGTCACGATGTGCAATCAGTTAGCCTCATTCTTCGATGCTTCGTCGAAGTTCTCTACCAGATCTGGCGGGATGGGGGGGGGAAGGAGGAGAGAAAATGTGTGAGGGTCTTGGAGATTCACAATAAACACATTCTTCCATTTACATGCATACAAAACCTGATTATAAAACATCCTACCTGGGACATCATCATCCTCTTCATCGATATCTTCTGCTTTGGGGGCTTTGTTGTCAAGAACTTTTAACAGACAAGGAAAAAGGTAAGTAAGTAAGCTACCTAATAAATTACACTCACTTTAAATGTCTTTGTACGGCGAGTCGTCTTCGCTCACCTTGTCTGGGGAACTGCTCAGCAAGTTTACGCAGACTCTTGAGACTGTCTGCACCGAGTTGGCTGAGGATGCCGGGGAGCATCTCTGTCAGCTGCTTGGTCTCTGCATGGCCCGTGATGGCGAACGTGTTTGCGGACAAAGACGCCTGCACTTTGGGGTTATTGAAGTGGATCACTGTGCCATCGTCTTTTATCATGTTCACCTGAAATCGAAGGAGTTGGAGTTAGACTCCAGATCGTTTCCCTAAGCAGGACAAATACAACACTGACACTTTACCTCCTCAATTCCTGCAATGTTGTTCACAGCAAGTTTCTTTAACGAGCTCTGAAGTTTTTTGTCATCTGCTGTCGCCGTTCTGTGGACAACCTTCTTCTTCCTACGTGCTGTACCCTAAGAAGAAAAAAAAAAAAAAAAAATACAACACGTATGTGACTAATGATTGGTTATGCTATATGATGTGTGTGGCTGAACACATTAACGCTGAAAAGAATTCACAATGTTAAGGTCAGTTTTACCTTGCCCCCTATTCGGACTTGGGCTTGAAGTTTAGCCAGTTTTTCTTGATTCATTTTGTCTTCTGAAAAAAAAAAAAAAAACATTTAGCTGTTGAGCATCAGATTATATGTTAAAACTAAAACATAGCACATATTCAGGAGAAACTAAGTTTTAAATGTTCAACTTAGCTATAAAAAAGAAAAATGCAAAGCTGAAAAATACTATCACTTTCATTAGTAGAAGTAAAAAAAAAAAAGCGCGAGATAAATGTGATAACCAGTGAGCCACCATGCTTCCTGGGAACTATAATGACTTGGGAACATTTATCAAAATATTATGTGCCCAAATTGTGTCTGAAATCATGTACTGGTTTTAAATAAATAAAATTAAGAGGCACTAGTACTAAAAAAATAATATATACATGACAAGTGTTCAAGTCATACCGGGACTTGCTAGAATTTCTCCTGAATGAAGACATAAAATGGATTGATGTTTACAGAAGACTTCAAGCACAGTACGGTGATGAAACTCCTAGCCGCAGTAAAATATTTCAATATACTCAATATTTCAATAGTCCTAACCTCGCTCTAAACCATTTACACATGTTTGTGCCATTAAAGGAGTTCAAGGGAGGCCAGCTTTTAAGAGGTGAAACTGACAGTCCAATCATGGCTCCAGAGTGCTGAGAAAACTTTCTATCCTGATGGTGTCCAAGCACTAGTAAAAGGTAGTTCTTATTAAAGTAGTTCTATTATTCTTCACAATCAAAGGCCCTGGTTTGACTTAACCACGCCTCATATAATACTATTAATATCCAATATTATAAATCCTTTCATTACACAATGTAGCCCGTTAAAAGAGAGCTTCTGTTGCTAAGCAACAGATGAGGCAATTCTACAGACAGAGTGATATTTAACAGTTAGGACTGTGAATTATTTGATAAAATTAAGATTTAGTAGTTAATTGAACTAATAACTATTTTAAAATCTATATAAATAAAAGGAAAGGTTTAATGTGCTGGGGTCATTCTAAGACAAAACTTAATCTTTATTCAATCTACTTTTTTGATTCATCATCGGTAGTTCACTCGCAGATCATTGATCAGGGAGTGTATTTAGCTGACGACAAGAAGAAAACAACTTAAAAAGTTTTATATCCTCTCTTTTCTATTAAATTGTAATTAGATGAAATGACAGTAGATTCAAAATCTTACCATGAACTTACAGTAAATTTTGTAGAATTCCCCAATATTCAGCCCCCAATACAGTGGAAACCAATACCATTTAAACAAATTTTTGTGAAACTACAGTTTATATAGATAAAAGTAGGAAAAGAGTTTTTAGAACTATTTAAAGAGTTAAAGCTAAAAATAAGCTGATCAGCTTTCATGTAATTAGTAATATTATTTCAGGTTGAAGCCCACGTCTATGCCTGCCTGTATTTCTGTAAGGCAGAACTCTCTGCCTCACTTAATAATACAAAAAAACAAATACCACTTGAGTGCTGTTATTTCAGCGGTAAGAGTATAAACTAATCCCAGTAAAAAATATTAAGTTGTGATTTACTAATTTATATCTATTGGTGCAGGTGTTTGTTTACATTGAGCAAGTAGCTTATTAAATCCACCACATAACTGTTCATAACATCACTTTGATTTTATTTATGGTGCAGGATAAACTTCAGGCAGATATCTAATTACTGCAATTAAATTCTGTCCAGTCAGTTTTATGTGATGCTGTGACAATATCTGGCTGGACAGACAAACAGACAGATTTTTTTCTGAGACTGGTTTCTGGTCCTCAAATGTATGTAACGTAATGTCATCATTGAAAGAGTGATTTTTGACCAATGCACAGACAAAACCTTTCTTTTAATGTATATAAATAACCCGTTTCTATGGTAACGCGGTGAGGTTAATTTGATTAAAAACGACACACAGGTGCGCGAGCAGCATGGATTTTTACAACGGTTTCGAGCGCGGCTCAGCCAATCAGATTTCAGTGTGCAAAGTTGTGTAATAATCTGAGCCAGGCTGCTAGCAAGGAAGCTAACGAGCCGCGAGTTAACGGAAAAAAAAAAAAAACAGCTGGTACTTCACGTAGCTGTTAGCTCAAGGCAGGCTTAATTACCGTTACAACCTTGTTATCTCTATATAAAACCTCTGTAATGAATTCGACGAGATCTACAGCGTTTAAAATGATAAACTGATCTGAGGTCGCTGTGAAGTAAACTCGCTAATGGCTAACTGCATCCAGGATGAAAACAATCCGCAGTGTCAACACTTTCACACACTTCCTGTAACCAAGAAAGAGAGTCAACACACAACCTTAAACCTACTGCTTCATATCTCCTACTGTAACTTCATTACATCATCAAAATTACAGGTTTAAAAATATATATGTATATATACAAACCTTTTAGCTACAGCTGGTCAGAAAAAGCATGCGACAAAAGAAGAAGGCGGAAATGATGACACAATTACGTCACTTTTATTTTACGTGCCCGTGCGTGCAATATGGCGCTGCGGTAGGGGTGTTTTTGCTCAGGAAGCATTCACCACATGTCTGTTTCACTCACACTAAGTATAGTCTGTTTATCACAGCATCAGCGTGCGACATTAAATTAGTGATGCGCGATCGAAGCCTTATAAAGCGTTGGGGCTTTCTTTGTTTAATTTGTGTAAAAAATAAAATAAAATCAAAGACATGAGGCATTAATCTTAGGAGATACAGCGACATCTGGTGGTTTGCAGAAAATAAATCAATTTTGCCTCAGCATACCAAGACATCTTGGACAATGTTATGCTTCCAACTTCTTGGCAACAGTTTAAGGAAGGTCCTTTTCTATTCCAACATGACTGTGTCCCAGTGCACAAAGCAAGAACTATGACATGGTTTCAGTTCAGTGTGGATGAACTTGACTGGCCCACAGAGAGCCTTGACCTTAACCCCATCGAGCACCTTTGGGATGAACTGGAATGGAGATTACGAGTCAGGCCTTCATGTCCAACATCAGTGCCTGACCTCATAAATGCTCTACAGAATGAATGGGCATGAATTCCCACAAATCCTGTGGACAGCCTTCCAAGAGGAGTGGAAGCTGTTATAGTTGCAAAAGGTGGACCAAGTATATGTATTTAGATACAATGTTGTTCCAATTGACACTTGTGCAGCAGTAAATGTTTACATTACTGCACTTATGATTAAGTTAAGTTACATTCAGTGCCATTTTTTACAGCACACTGGAGCAGACAGGATGAAGTGCCTTGTTCAAGGGCCTTTCAATCAGTAACTCAGAGCCTTAACACATTGAGCCATCACCATTGTGATATAATACAATATATTATAACTGTGTGGTTACAATAGTCTACACATTTCCTGATATAGTATCCTGTTAAATAGCTTATAGGCTCAATGAGCAATATTAGACTCATGCATTTATATACCTTTATATATATATATATATATATATATATATATATATATATATATATATATATATATATATATATATTATTAGCAGGTAGTCAAAGGTTTGGACACAAGTTTTGAGATTTATTTTTTACATTCTGGAGCAATACTTGATTTTTTTTCCAAACATATAGGTCATTAGGTAATAAAGTAGTAACAACAACAACAGTCATTTGTTATTTTAAGACAAGAAGGCCTGCTGTTCTGAAACAGTTCTTGCAAGAACAGTATTGTGTCAAGTGCAGAGGAGAAGTTCATTTAGAGTTACCAGCCTCAGAAATCACCAATTACTGTAACAAACAGCACCTCAGATTAGAGCTCTGATGAAGGCTTTACAGAGCATAAGTAGCAGACACATCTCAATATTAATTGTTCAGAGAAGATTATTTCATATTTATTTTTGGATGCATTGAGCAGTGTTTTACAATGTATAAAGAAATAAAAATCAGGAAGGACCATGTAATAGAAGGTGTGTCCAAACCTTTGACTGGTGGGGTAAGTATGTTGTGACTGGTAAATGCTTGTGATATAATTGGGGTATAATTGGGTAAAACAGTTGTTTCCACTAAAACTCACTGTTCTTAAATAGGAACTCCTTCTTATAACACAA
This sequence comes from Clarias gariepinus, assembly GCF_024256425.1. Classification (NCBI taxonomy): domain Eukaryota; kingdom Metazoa; phylum Chordata; class Actinopteri; order Siluriformes; family Clariidae; genus Clarias; species Clarias gariepinus. The sequence continues at coordinate 8,481,428 of NC_071114.1, read as the reverse complement.
CACTGTATTAGTTAAATATTTCATATATACATGGTGTATTCTGAACCACCAGAGATGTCTAAAGCTTTGGCCGTCATCAGTCTCATAGTATTGGCCATGTGACACGAGTTCTGACAGCAAATATCGAAACATTACGCTTCACTTATTAAATATACACAACAAGTAACAAAAACAAGAAGATATTAAGGCATATTCCTGCTCAATTTAACACCCTTTTCATGCAAAGGCACGGATGAGTTCATGTTGTTTTGCCTTCATTTAATATACAATTTAGTTTACAATTCCATTTAACAAATTTAAATATTGATATAGGTCATAAACATTCATAACACAGGACACAACACACACATACTGTTAATGCATTGAAATAAAATGTAGTTCGTAAAACATGAACATCGTACAGAAAGTTTAAGTGATAGCAATTTTCTTTTTTTTACAGATTTTTTACAATGTTCAATGTCTTTACATCAAGTAATACATTTTAAAAAATTTGTCATTTTTTTTCTTTAAATACGTCCGCACTCAATTGTTTTAAACAGTTAAAATTGACTTTATATATTTAACATACAGGACAAAACCTCTTGGTATCTTAGTTTTTAGCTAAGTGCATTTAACTTTCCAACAGTTTTGTACTCATTGTTGAAATATTTGTATTTTGCTTATTAAAGGTTGTCACAGATGCCTCCAAACACAAAACTAAATAATAAATCAATCTTTTAAGATAGTTTTGAATGCAGACTATACTAGTTTGTAATCATGATCTTATTTAACAGCTGAAAAGCTAATTCTGACAACTGTACGACATCAGAGCAGACAAAGACTTACAAACCCCTTTGATCTTTGCTGCCTTAAGGGGACAAAAACCCCAGGTTGAAATCAATGGCTACATGATTGCCATTTTTCGTAAACATGCACAGTTTCATCTCTCTCACCCCCATGAACATATGATAATGCTTGTTATGTTATGTTAGTATCCCCTACACATAGAGACTTTTAGGACATGCATCATCATACTGTATATAAGCATTCAGATAATTTATTATCAAGCAGTTCAACTAAAAATCTATGTATTCTTCTTTCTCCCCTTAGCATGAGTTGCCCTGTGTCACATTACCAGAGTTATTCTGACCAGACGTTTATCCATCCGTGGTAAACCTTTTGAGATTACATGTAATTAAGATTGTCTGGCAGGTACGAGCCGTCCAAGCAAATGATGTCTGGTCTGCTGCTAACAGAGCTGCTTGCCTCCACAGAGCTCCCCAGAGCACTAAACCTCCAACTAATTTGTGGTCCATGTTTTGTACGTGGACTGTGGAATCTCTTTGCCAGCAGGCAAAGACGCTTCAAAACAGCCTTGCGCAGAAGTATGTACACCCACGGGTCAAGAATCTGGTTCCATGTGGCCAGTCGTACAGTCAACAACAGGTATGCGTCTTCACCTTTCTCTTGCAAGCTTGTGATTATGATTGTAACCTGAGAACAAAATGCATTTGATTTTTGTTAAAATACTTAAAGAGAGTTGTATAATTTGCACAGCATGTCAAGACATATACTGTCTATCATTAGTATTTACAAATATGTTGTGCAATGTCTCTGTGCATGTGTGTGAAAAGTTTTTACCAGAAAAGGACCCCAACAAACACACGATACCATCATTATAGCAAGGAGCTGGCAAATCATTTCAGAATGGAGAGAACTTCTGCGAGAGCAATGGTAGTTGTGCTCACGATGTATTCTGTTCCACAGTAGAGTTAATCCAGTCACAGTGTTACACACGAATGAGACCAGCAGAGCCAGCAATCCCAGTACAGAAAAGATCATGGGGAGGAGCGTATCCAACCAGTCACGCACCCCCATTAACCGATAGAAACACCAGCTTCGGGAACCCTGTACCTGGTATGGGCGGCACACTAACACTGGCAGCAGAGCCACGAACAGGGCCAGGATCCAGCTAAGAGCCAGGAGCCGGTTTGCGTGATAGGAGGTCAGAGCTGTGGTGTGAAAGAGTGGCCGAGTCACTCCAATGCAGCGCTCCACAGCCATGATACCTCCAAGCAGCAGGGGACTCAGACCAAAAAAAGACATACAAACACCAAAAAACCCACAAAGAATCTGCTTGGGGTCGAATCTTTCCCACTCTTTGTTCAAGGCATACACATAAAGAGCCAGAGAGCCATTTATAAGATGTCCCAGGAAGTCAGTCAACACCAGCCCACTTGCAAAGAGCAAGAAAGAAGCTTTGGACTTCATGCGGAGTCTCCGGTAGGCATTGAGAAGAATGAAGAGAGCCAGGGTATTGGAGACGATCCCCACCGTCATGGTTATTACAGAGGAGGTGACAGAGATGTTTTTTATGTGACAGCTCTCATTAGACATAGTGCTTGGTTTCAAACATTCTGTTTTGGCAGTCCCATTGTAAGACATGGTCAAGAAATCAAGCCTGCAACACAAATTAAAGCAGTAGTTAATGAAGTCAGACACAAATTAGACTAAGAGAGAGATCTGGTGCTTTCTGTTAATGGCAAGTAAACTGTCTTCAGAATTTCACTAATTATATATTCATGATTAAAACTTAAAATAATATAAAAACGCTAAGATTTAAAAAAAAAAAAAAATCAATAAAAAATAAAAACTTACCAATGTAAAAGAAATATAATCAGGGTTTCTCAATCTTCCAGCATTTAGATGGTCCAAGAGACTTAAGGATGATACTCACAAAATTAGGAATATGCAAAAATATGCACTTTCCTCAATTATTTATAGGAAAAATAACCTGTTGTGCATATTGGTTATGTGGTCTTGAATGATGAAATCTTTAGATCATTACAAAAAAAGAAAAGCACAACAAATTTCCTATAACTGATTCCTCGTCCCTTGTCAGTGTGCCCTTACAGTTGTGCTGTGTGAGGTGAATGATGGACTGAGCTAAACTCCTCATACAGAGCGTAAAATATACCTAAAGGGTTGCCAGATTGAATTGAAAAAAATCTGCCTTTATACCCACCCAGGTGTATCAGATTTTTATTTTTTAGCAAGCAGGAGCCACACCTTATAGTTTATTATTATTATTATTATTATTATTATTATTATTATTATTATTTTTAAAAGCATCTACATATTATAAGGGTAAAATTAGATATAGACTAAACTACTATTAAATAATATAAAAGAGTTATACTGTGAGATTTTTTATTTTTAATAATAGACCTATAAACTTGGCATTTGAGATACAGGCAAGATCTACGTTCTGTTTGATCTTTTTAAAAATCTGATGGTTAAACATAATAATAGGCGTAATGCATAAAATCAGAAAGTGCAGCATGAAAAAGTCTCGGTTGTATTTGTTAACTTGTTTATATACAGTATCAGCCTTTTTTGTGTGTGGAGAATAGGTTAAGGCATGTAAAATGTTCAAATTTATTATGCTAACACGCTTAAGACTATAGCTGAAGATCGTTGCATGGTAAATGAGTGGTCATGTAATGCGTTTTGGTTAGCACGAGAAAGATGTGAAGATGGATGTTGAAGAGGTGACTTATTTTATTTCTTTGTTCCAACTTCCAAGTGGCCTATAGCCTATACATTAGTTATCAATAAATTATGTTAAAACATGTATAAATGACTCGTTCTTGGCAAAAGCTGTGTGTGTGTCGCACATTTGAATAATGTCAGGCTGTAAACGGGTTCAGGCATTTAAAAAGCTGTCAATCAAAATGTACTTGTTGGGCTCTCGGGTTTAATTCTGTCGGGCTTGGGCCCTGTTGGGCCTAACTTTTAAGGCCCAATTACAGCTCTACTTGAGACGATAAAATTTTTTTAATTAGATGATTATTTGTCTCATTTGACCATGCTGCCTTTTGAGGGATATTAGATGCTGTAATATTACATGCTGTGATATTTAAAAGACTGGGTGGTGACAAACAATCTTTATTATAGGACGAACATACAGTATATTGTATATACAAATCCAAACGTTCAAGACAATAGTAGCCTGGTTATCATACATCTTTTAAAGCACCTTGGACACACTGGGGTCATGGGGTGCTCAACATCAGTCATCAGTGTTTGTTTAGCTTATGTAATGTATTCCACGGATCACTTGCTAACCCACAGCCTTGTCCTGACAAAATCAGTGATCGGTCTCACTGCATGTTGTTTCCTGCTGAGTGATCCTTGTGCAGATGGCATTTGCTATTACCCTTAGCAACTGATCATGGTGCTCCTCTCCCAGGCAACAGCTCAGTGCACACCAATCAGCCATAACATTAAAACCCAAAGCATTGAGCATTAAGATTCCCCTTGTGCTACTGTGGCAGCTTTGGCCCCTCAGGGCATCACTTCACTAGACCTCTGGCCCCTCAGGGCATCACTTCACTAGACCTCTGGCCCCTCAGGGCATCACTTCACTAGACCTCTCGCCCCTTCGGGCATCACTTCACTAGACCTCTGGGGCCTGTTGTTGTGTCTGGCACCAGGATGTTAGCAGTGGATCCTTTGGGTGCGGCGTGTTGTGAGGTGTCAAGTGGTCAGTCCCTTTGCTCTTAGAAACAAGTAAGGTGGCCATGGGTAAAAAAGGCTACTGAACAAAGGTAGAAGGCACAATTTGGCACATACAAAAAAAATGTTTGAAGACTAAGCTGTTAATGGATTAGAAACTGGACAGATTTGCCCGCTGATCTAATTTGCCTGCATCCCACTACCGTATCTTAAAAATACAAATGAAATACACAAAAATTATTATATATTAAGATAATAAATAAATCTAGCAATATTCCCACAGGTAAATGGTTTGAGTTTGGGTCTATTTGCTATTTCTACCTAAATAGGCAACCATGCTGTTAGTTTGCTAATCAGACCACTGGTTTTTAATGTCTTAGCTCTGCAGTTAGTTTCTGATTCAATGAGTTGCTTTCAGTTTGGTCATTTTTTATTCTTTTTATTGGAAAAAACACAACAGAGGATTTGCTGCAGAAGCTAAACTGGTTCATGGTTAGAAACCCGACGTTTTTTCATGTTTATTAGCTCTGCTACGATGTATAGCACTTTTTAAAAGTCATATTTTGCTTCCAAAGAGCCAGACTTCCTTATGTTTTTTTTTTCAAAAGATGATGTTGAGAAATAGTTCTTCAGGCTTCCTTAACAACCTTTTGGCTCTCAGTTTTGGCAGGTTTTAAGCTTTTATTTTCAGTCCAGTCCCTAACCAGTTCCGGAGCAATTTTTCGTTTATTAAGTCTTACAGTGACCTATGTATCATTTAAGCATAAAAAACATCTAATTTGAGGAGGTGAGTGGTTGGAACAGATGGGAGGGGAAGTGAGGTTGCTGCTGAGGTTATATTATATTATTCTTAGGCACTTTTACAGCCTGTCGTTCCTATTTTCATTTACATTAACCTCAATCGAATCATTTAATTTAATATGAAGAACTTTGAAGAGTTTGATATGAGGATTTCTGCACCCGCATACAGACCACACATACTGTATACAGGACCACCAAGTGAGTGTCCTTTTCATATAAATGTAAGTTTTAAAGCGTGTCAATAGCCCAGGCTCTATTTCACCCATTATCTGTATCCATAGCAACATCATGACCAAAGGAAGTCAGCATGTCCGAGTCCATTTATCTGGACAATTTGTTAGCAAATAGTTAGATAGAGTAGCTTTTTTATCCCAAGGAGAATTTATAATCCAGCTGTATCCTTTCATTAAAAGCTTTACCAAACACAGCATAGCTGTACCTGTAAGCGTTTGTTATAAGTCACAGTTTCCTAATTAAACAGATCTGCAAGCTGTTTAATCTGGACAAAATACCTTATCCACTAAGACACTCTGACATTACACCATCGTGAAGCATGACTCAGCACTTTAAAATGATGACCAAAGACAAGACAATAACTGGACTATTACAGAAGACAGCTGCTGGATGTTCAGACAGAAAAATGACTGAACATCTGACAAACAGCAATGAAGACTGACACTTAGAAATAATAACTGTATTTGACGTATAATATACTTCAGCCGGGTATTATCCACAGATATCTTTTCCGATGCAGGTCATATTAACTTGCAAAATATCATAAGAAGCGTTATGGATGTACCCTGAGCAGTATTTTTACACCAGAATAGAAAAGTCATTTAATGTCTCTGTGTATTAGAGGGTGTCAACGTGTGCAGTGTGATGTCTTCAGATACTGCACAGGGAGCTGTGAATACATTTATCCAGCAGGTGTTACGCTTTCTATTTCAAAGTCGTCTTTTTCCTGTACTATGTTATAGACATAATGTGTCCTGTTCCTCACTCAGGGTTCTCTTCTGTCACAGGCTGCTTTTAGTGTAATGACTCTTTCGCTACATGGCCAAGGAGACTGGTGCAGTGGAAAAGGTTTTCAATTTGCACTTGAGTAGGTACAGTGTAGGCGTCTGAATTATGGTGCTTTTCAAGCAATGGCTGAAAAAATACAAGCTAGCACACCTATACCAAATGTAGACCACCCCATATCAGTTCAGTAGAAGTAAAGAGAATGAAGATATCCATCAATTGTGTGTTAACCGTAATTACCTTCAGGAGACCTGACTCGGAGGTGCAGTAGGAAAGACATACAATGCTTGGAAAAAGAGGTTTCTTTGGGCAAAACTGTATACTCTTCCTAACGCCCTGAAAAGCTACGTGTCCTGCTTTTTCTTCAATTTTCTCGTCATTTGAACAAAACAAGATTTGTGTTGAAATTAAAAAAAAGTAAGAAAGCGATTAATATGGTTTAAATATTGGCTAAGTGTTAATTAATTTAGCAAGTCTAATAGAGCAATCAATTTCGGCAAACAGAACAGCTAGCTTTCCCTCAAATAGTTTTATCGGAATGTATGATATACATTTGGTCACTTAATCAATCTTAAAGGCGATTGAGATTCCCTCTATTCATTTTGTATAATCTTTCCAAAAATTATCTTCATTTAGGTTAATACAAAGTCATAATGCGTTCCTGTGTGCATTTTAGTTCTGAATCCTAGTGAGGTAACCCAGAGCCACTAGAGGGCAAAACCTGACTGTATAATTGTAGTCACAATGATTAAATCTATGGTGTTACTGCTATGCATAGTAAAAATAATTAGTCAAGTATTTTTAGACTGTGTTCTTATCATTGGCATGTAACTTTTTAGATTCATTTAGATTTTTTTGGGAAGTAGCATTAAACATGAAGTTAACTAATAAATCTAGATGTCAGTTAGACTAAATGTGCTACAAATAAGTTAAGAGTTATTGAAATAAGACATTTAGTCAAATAAATTATATGTACCTTTATTATATGTACCACTTTAACACAATTGGAAAAAATAAAGGTGTCAGTTTGTATTAACCTATGTTGTTTTCTTTCTTTAAATATACTTTTAAGATCAATTTAAAATTAATATTTAATTGATTGTTGGTTATATTGCCAATATTGACCTTAAATCTCCTGGTAGACTGGACCAACCCGATGACATGCAGACTTTCCAAATCATCACCAACTGTGGAAATTTCACACTGGACTTGGATTCTGTGGTTTTCCTTTCTTTCTCCAGACTCCTGGAAGAACCTTTATTTCCAATTCTATTATTTTTACATGCCCTTATTTGTACAGTTGTTAATTTTACTAGTTAAATTTATTTTTCTTTGTATTTTATGTTATTTCTTTTATTATTATTTATTCCTTATATATAGGTTTTTTATTTTCTTTTTAAGGTCACCGGCGGTCGTATAAGCATTTCACTGCATATCGTACTGTGTATGACTGTGTATGTGACAAATAAAGCTAATCTTTAGCTCAGATAAGACACTTCTGACATTGTCAGAGTTGTTTTCATTGTTCATGAGTTATGAGTTGTAGCCCACTCCCTGGAGACGTCTGTGTGTGGCGGCTCTTGATGCACTGGCTCCAGCCTCACTCCACTCCTTGTAATACACTCCCAAGTTTTTGAATCGGCTTCTTCTTAATGCTAGAGTTATTCCTGTTGCTTGTGCATCTTTTCCTACCGTACTGTTCCCTTCCAGTCAACAATGAATATGCTTCAATATAGAAATGAGTCAAAAGCCAGCTGTTTCAGTGATGACGTTCTTTGGTTTACACTCCTTGTGTAGGGTGTCAATAACTGTCTTCTGGACAACTGTCAAATCAGCAGTCTGACCCATGTTTGTGGTTGCTTGTTCTGAACTACACCGTGAGATACACAGTATACACTAGTACACTACAATAGTAACACTGTGTGAATAGTAATTTACTTAAACTCGAAACCAGATTTTTTATTTTTTATTCATTTGAGGTTTAATCCATGAGAGTGCAATGTATAAGAGATATGTACGTGTGTGTGTGTGTGTGTGTGTGTGTGTGTGTGTGTGTGTGTGTGTTTATATAACTTTAGACTGATTCTTCTTAGGACTGCATAAAAAGCATGAGTCAGAGAAATCCTGCCAGTGCATGCTTTAAACTGTACATACAAAAGTACAAAGTGATTTTTTTGTTATTGTTCTCAGATGAAAGAAATACATTACAATCCCAGAAAAAAAGTCTCACCAATGTTCTCTCAGAACACACACTCCCCAGCTGAACTACCTGTCTTGTTCTTTCTCTCTCCCTCTCTCTCTCTCTCTCTCTCTCTCTCTCTCTCTCAGTATATCTTCTGAGACCACACTGCTTTTCTCTTTTCTTCTCTTGCTCTTCCTCTGTATCCGCTGACCAGCATCCTTTCAGGGTCACTGCGCTGTTATTGAATGTTGTTACATGAGAGCCATGGTATTTGCTGACTCTCGTCTGGCTGGATATTGAACTTTTTGACCCTTCGGAGTCACCATAGGTCATCAGGGAAACCTAGTCACTGTTTTGTATAATTAACACCATGTTTATAATTAATATTCAGGCAAAATAAGACCTTTTTTTCCCTATAAAATTAGTTGGAGATGTGGATTTGAACAAATGGGTGGCATTTTACAAGGGTAGAAAAGGTCTTGTTAAAATGGCAGGATTTTTTGATGCAAAGAAATTATATCAAGATAAATCCTTTTTAACCTTTTTCAACCCTCAGTGTGAAGTTACAGTGTACTGTATATAAATCAACTAATGAAGGTTCAAAAGACAAATCATCCCTAAACTAATATTTTATAACTGTGTTAAAAAGTAAAAATCCTTTTCATCTTCAGCATGTTAGCAGACACATGAAAGTTTCTTTACCTTGATAAAAGTTCAGTTCTGGAAAAAAAAAAACACTAAAGCATAGTGATACCACCACCATGCTTCACCATGGATACAGTGTTCTATGTTACGTGTTTGTTTCTTTGTTTGTTTATTTGTTTGCTTCCCTTTTTGTAATGATTGATTTATTATACAATACTGTGCGCAAGTCTTGAACATGCCTTAATTTCTTTATATTTTGCTTTCAGAGAACCAGACTCTCTTGTATTTTATCTGTCATGCCTACAGCGAAGCATCCTGAGACCATTCATGTGGGAGGTTGCTTCTCAGCCGAGAACACAACCATGAATAAAGAATGGTACATAAACATCCTCAAAGAGCAACTTCTCACAACCATCCACGAATAGTTTGGTGATGAACAATGCCTTTTTCAGCATGATGGCGTTCCTTGCCATACGGCAAACATAATAACTAAGTAGCTTGGGAACAAAACATCAAAATATTGGGTCCATGGCCAGGAAAATCCTCAGACTTTAATCCTATTGAGAATTAAATGCTTGTAATTCTACTTCTAAAGACACTAAAGCAGCAGACTTTGTGAAAATGAATTCTCAAATCATTCTTAAGACATTTGGCTATGGCTCTAGTTCTCCAGGCTTCCTGGAGGAATTTTCAGTCCAGTCCCCATGTCCCCATTGCAGCCTGTTGCAGTAAAGCATTTGTTTAAATTTTCTTTCAGTTTAATCCAATTTACTTTAATACAAAGGAATGAAAAAGGAGTGGTGCAAAACCTTTGCACAGAACTGTACTTTTTAAAATTGGACTCATTTATGGTTTGCCACATGGTACACGGTAATTTAAGTTTTTTTGTGTTAGTGTGTGTGTGTTTGTTTGTGTATGTGAGAAACAGTTTCTGTCTAGCCAAATTACCTTTCTCCAAATTATATTTGAAGAATATGAAAGATTGTTTTTGACATGCAGAGAGTAATCGGTACTTCTCAGACATTCCTCCAGCTTCTTTAATCTTGCCATAATTCTCTTGGCAGGGTCCAGGGAAAGTTTTATTGTCTTTTCCTTATAAATATTGGAGGGATGTCCTTGGTCTTGGGTTTGTCACCACGGTCCACAGTTTTCTCCACCGCCTGATGATGGGCTTGACTGTGTCTGCAGCTAATTGTATATACATTTTGTTCTGATCGATAGGCCATCATTTAACAAATGAGATACAGTACATGCTTTGTAAGCGCTTTGCAGACCACGGCTTCAGCAGCCAGATGAAACAAAGAACAAGCCAAGAAAATCCTACAGAAACTGACTGTCTTCATTTAGAGTCGATCAGAATAATTGCATAGATGTGAGCTGTATGATAATTTTTCTTTGGAATATGAGTTTGATTGTGATGAACATATCCAAACTCGCACATACTGTATGAAAGGGTGTGTGCACACATAAGCAACCAGGATATTGTAATTAAGTTTGCTTGAAAATGTTTCCACTTAATTTTGTATAAGGTCTTAACTTCACACTAAGGATGGGGAAAATTTTCTTACATGATTTTTCAGAGTTTAATTATTATTATTATTATCATTATTATTATTATTATTATTATTATTTTTTTTTTATTTATTTATTTTTATTATTATTATTATTATTATTATTATTATTATTATTATTATTTGCTATTTTTTAACCTTTCATTTTCTTGGGGATTGAAATACTTTTTTTTAATTTTATTTACTGTAATTGACTTATTCTTTGTTGAGGATTGGCCAGAACAAAGGAAGGAAACATTCTGAAACCCTACTGCGGTACAAGCTTTAACAACTTGTCTCTAAACATATAACGTCTTGGCTCCATCTGTCTGACTGTGATGTTCTAAATTTCACTGTGAGCTTTTGGAAGAAAAAACATGTTTCATAAAAAACATAACTTCATCTGTACATTTACAAAAATAATGTTTAAGCCTATTGTTACTACAATTATCACTTGGGTTTATCCATATGATCACTCAGCGTAATTGCTTCTGCATTTCCATATGTGCCTTTTGGAGTCTTAATCATTTAACTCATTAAAATCACAGCAGGTGATGATGCTGTTATGTCTAGGAAAAGAAAAAGGGTGTACTGTATATTGGGTGTGTGTGTGAGAGAGAGAGAGAAGGGCACCTTAACCACAGATGTCAATAAAGTATGCAGAGATGGACAACAAATGGAAATCATTATACCGCAAAATGACCTTTAATTATATGGAACTAATTTAACAGGAAAAAGAAATTCAGGAAGTTATGAGGAGATTAAAAATGATTTGAATTTAAATTGCACGTGTGGACGTTTCAATAAATGAGAAAAGGGAAATGAAAAATGAAAAGTTGAGCTATGAATAATAGGAAAATTACAGGTCTTGGATCCAAATGGTTGTTTTATTATTTTTTTTATAAACTCTCGATTCAGTGCTCAAGGTCTTTGCTCAGATGTACTGTAAATTATTCAAATGATTCTGCAGGTCATAGGATATGAAAATGCAAAAAGCAAAAGTGAGAAATAATTCCGGTGTCCTTTGTCTATGTGCTAATAACTGAACTAAATGTCTTAGTAGAGGTCAGTGGATAGATAGATGGGTGAACAAAAGTATATTCTATGTTGTGCAGTGTGTGTGTGTGTGTGTGTGTGTGTGTGTGTGTGTCAGCTGACAACAATAATAACCTCAGCAACAGGGCAAGACAGATCATTTTGTGTGCTTTGACCCTGCTTCCAGAATTTTTTGTGAAAAACTCAGAAATATGGACGGATGGATGCTTGTGCCTCGGAGACGAAGGTGAATCTCTAAGTTCGCAACCAGTGAACGTACAGTATCCTTGCTTTCTCTTTATCGATCCGGTCGGTCAGCCAGAAGTTGTCTTTTCATGGATTATTCTGTCTCAAACTATGTGCCTCTATTGTTAGCCAGCACATCATCAATACACACACACAAAAAATGCTCTGATTTATACATTGTAGAAAAGTATGTTTATGTGGATACGAGATTCAATTTGTACCCTGTGGGAGAAGCTGAGGTTTGACCGTCAGCGTGAAGGCACCTTCCTGGGGTCTGAGGTTATGCTGAGCAGATGGGCATGTCACTTGATAGATTAGACATAGACAGACACTTGCTGGACATCACTGAGCGTGATGCCATCTTTACCGACAGCATCTTGATAGTGTTGAGCTTTTTAATGTCCACTGTACCTTTACATTGTTCATCACTGATAACCATAAAGCGTTATATAAATAAACAAGACAATAATCAATGAATAGATTATTTAAAGGTCCCATAATTTATTAACACAGGTGTTAGAGTTACCTCATAGTGTGTGTTAGTGCTGTAGATATACCTCAAATTTCCTCTGTTTCACTCCTTCTCCAAATGCACCATTTCAGTGTTTATGTATATAAGCTGGGAGAGGGTATATTCTTATATGAGGTCACAATAAGGGAGAAATCTAATTGGCTGGTTTAAACAAACAAAAAAAAAAGGTTACCCCCCAAAAAATTGTCCTTACATTTTTGGTTTGCGCACACACACTAGAGACCGATCTGATTAGCTAAAATTACTTAAGTGTGAATTTTGTATAATACATGATCTTAAATAATAGAGTGACATCATTAGTTTGGTCCAGTTCTATGGTTTATACATGGAAGTCCTCCATCTCCTCCTTAACTGCAGCATCTCTCTTTCATGATTACTGTGTGTTCTAATCTATGACAGAAAAATGTGTCAAAATGTGATATTTTTTTTTTTTGCTTAATATGCCTCCCTTTTTCCTCTTGAAAGTCTCAATTTTGCCAAGTTCAGAATTAAAAAAGTGTTTCCCTGTTGCCCACGACCCTCCCACCCCAGATACTGCAAGTCCAGGCAAGCACTGGAGCCTATTCCTCGAAACTTACAGGGACATAAAGTACACACTAGATGGTGTGACAACCAGTGGTGGGCAAAGTAAGATCTTTTACTTGATTAAAAGTAGAGATTACTCAAGTAAAAGTAGAAGTCTGACAATTACATGTGTACTCAAGTAAAAGCACTTAACTTTAAGTGTGTACTTAAGTATCAAAAGTACTGAGCTTGTATTAGTTCACGTAGCCTTTATTAGAGTAAAATATCTCTCTCTCTCTCTATCTATTTCTCTTTTTCTCTTTCTCTTTTTTCACCTTTGACTATAAATGCTGTTTTCCATTGCTTTTTGCAACAAGATCCCCTTCTGATTTCAAACACCTGGAATGTTATCAAGTTATTAATAGTATTAAATGTTATCACAATTATATGTAATGGTCAGCGGATGAAAAAATTCCCACTTCTAGTATTAAACATCACTGTAGTTATGTAACACAATACCACGCTGAAATGTAGTAGAGTAAAAGTAAATATTTTTCCTGTTCAGTGCAGTGGAGTAAAAGTTAAAAGCTCTATGTTCTAATTGAACTACTTAAGTAAAGTACAGATAAGTCAAATATCCACACAAGTATAGTAACAAGGTAAATTTATTTAGTTATCTTCCACTCTCTGGTGCTGACCCACAACATGGCACAAGAGGGAGGAAACTGGAGTACCCAGAGAAAACCCAGCAATTACAGGGAGAACATGCAAACTCCATGCACACAGGACAAGAGATGAGATTCAACCTCCAGACCCTGGATGTGTGGGGCAACCAGAGGATGGGTCGCATTGCTCCCTCCCCTGTCAATCACAGCAATTGTGTGTATCTGTGAGACTATGCATGCAGATAAGGGCAGGTATCCGAGTGTGCCATACTGTCCTGTCGTGGAGCAAGAGTTTGAAAAGATGTTTTTGTCTGGTTTCATACTGTATGTTGAACTGGGCTGAATAATGCATTATTTTTCACCCTCTCTGGCTGGTAGTTGCCATTTGCAGCTTGACAGAAACTAGCAGATGATCAAATTGAGAAGAAAATTGGTTACCAATTTCCTTTTCTATTAAGTACGATTTCTATTACCTCCAAGAGCCCCGAGGTGTACATGTACCCTGACTGACTCGGGTGATTCAAAACCCTTACGCACATCCTGCCAGATTACCAAGCAAGAACAGACTGTAGCTTCAGTAAGTAAACAGCATCTCACAACAATTTTAATAATACAATCTTGCCACTACAAACTCTATACTAAAAAGAACTTAATAAAAAAAAAACAATATGCCGTAGAATAAAGTGAAGATTATATGATACTTCTGTTTTTTTAACCTGCACTTTTAAAAGGAAGCTCCTGACAAATAACGCAAATTAATGCTAGATCTATATTAATATTGATCAAGGATGGTGTGGGAATAACTTTCATTACACTAAATGATATTCGCTGTCCAGGACATCATCTTTAATCAGGCCGATATTGATCCTGGACACCATAGTTGGCAGGAAAGCAGAAGACGAAGCTTGTTGCTGGCCAGTCGTTTCGTACACAAGCTGAATCAAAGTGTAGCTGTTGGGATTCAAGGTTGAATTCATTTGCGTAAAGGGCGACGTCTCTGTTGTCATTTAAGAGCGATTATTGTGTTTAAGCAGGAATCCTTGATGCGAGCAGGAATAAAAAACGGATGCTTAAACGACCTTAAAAGGACAAGCTATTATTTTCGTTCCCGAAACGGAAATATGGATGTCACTACAAAAACCTTTCTGGCTCTTATCGTTTAGAAGGCATTCACATGGATCAGAGGAGCTTTTCACATGGATGATTTTCATTTCTAACTAACCTGCGGTACATTTCTGGGCAGCTGGCTAATCAATTTTCCTGGATCAGATCATGATGGGGAGGGGGCAGCTGTGAAAAGACTTGGCATAAGCACAGGAAAAAATTTTTCTTTATTCCGATTAAACATGCTAATCTCGCGTTCGGAATTCAATGCTTAAAATGCAAGCAAGGATTCCTCTATTAATACCCACATGTTAGATCGACATTAGAGCATTTGAATGGATGCAAAGTTAGAAAACATTGCGAAAGTTGCCAGATTTTACTTCGCTTTAAGGAAATCCACCTAATGTGGTGATCTGGTGTCGTCTGTCAGTCTAGTCTCTAGTCTGTTCATTTAAAAACAATGCTCTGAAGCTACAGTGTGGAACAGCACTAGCATGCCAGAAATTTATGCTGTGTAATTAGCAGGCAGAGAGCATCCTGTCTTTTCTGTCTCTCTCTCTCTCTCTTGGCCCGCGATCAAGTCTACACGCTCGGATCACTTTCAGAGACATTTCAAATAATCCTCTGCAGCACACACCTGCTTGGTTATGATGTTCCAAGGTCATCTTATATCCTATATATAAAAGTGACTCAGTTGCTTGCTTTGCAGCGTTCAGTCTCTTAGCCGTACATACACTACTAAGTCATCATAGTTAGTCAGACAAATAGTGTTTGATTGAAAGGTGTGTATGGGGGGGGGGGGGGGCAATGAGAGATAGACAGAGCGAGGATGGGGAAGTAAGGGTGATGAGAGGAGGGGAAGGAGAAGAAAATTGAAGGAGCGTGAGGGAGAGAGAGAGGGGAGTGTTAAAGAGAGGGAAGGAGGGGCGACGGTGACAGGGGAAAGTACAGGAACAAGACAAGAACAACCATCACTACCGTTCTTCCAGGGGATACACAGATATCTGGTATAATTTCTCATTTGCATAAGAAAACTCTTTAATCTTAAAAAAAAAAAAAAAATCAGTTGTTAAGTTTAGTACTGCTAAGTAGTTTTTAAATTCAGTTCAGTCTATTAATGCGTTTAAATCTTTAGATGTTTTTATAAAAAAAAAAGAAATTTGACGAACGGGGATGAATCCAGCCAGGAGCATCCAGCTTATCCTGATCCTCTACCTCCAGTGCATCTCTGGTAACCTTGTTTTTTTTTCTTTTCTTTTCTTGCTGAGCTTGGAGTTTTTAATCAGCGTGTGTGTGTGTGTTTGTGTGCAGAAATTTATACTGAGTTTAAGCATAAAATGGTGACTGGTAAAGAATTGGAATGTAAATTTTTTTTAATAAAAAATGACTTTTAAAATGCATGTATAAGCTGCAAAGGAAAGCAAGGGATAGTATTAAAAGGATTTTTTCCTGTTCCTATTCTGGTTCCTATTATTTGGAGGAATCTCTGTGGGAAATGATTTCTCTATTTATTGTGGTTAAAAAAATAGCCTGTAAAAATATTTTTTCAGGCTTTAAATGTTTAAATGTTTTTTCATTTTTATCCTAAATTATTTGACAAATGACACAATAAAGCTGCAGGTGATTATAGAAATTGATTAAAGAGAAATCGATTAAAGATGAAAGAAATTATATTAAAAAATTAATTTTGATTTTTAAAAATAATCTATTGGGAGAAAAGTAGATGCTGATGTTCGATGGTAAAGATTACAAATGAAAACTGAAGAACTTAGGCATCATCATACTCAGTCAGAACAAATTAATATTCCATATTTTAAAGAGCTAAAACTCATCTAATAAACTGGATGGGAAAAACTGCATCTGTTTGCCAAAACAAGAGAGTAAAAGGTCCACCTCAACATGTGCGTGAGAGTGCACGACTCTTGTCTCTTCTGTAAATCATGACAGTCATTAGAAAAAGCATTAAAGCATTAAAGAAACTACTGAGGCGTTGCACCTCCAGGTTCCAGGTTCGAGTCTCCCCACATGGGTCTGTGTGCATGGAGTTTGCATCCTCCAGGTACTCAGGTTCTCTCTCGAAGACATGCAGGTTAGGCTAATTGGTGGTCCCGTAGTATGTGTGTGTGCCCTGCGGTGGATTAGAGTGTAGCCTGTTTACAGGATAGTAAACAGGATAGAGTATACAGGATAATGCGGTGTAGACAATGAGTGAGTGAGTAACTATTGAGAGAAGTGTGTATATCTTCTACTGTCTGTATGGTATGTATACGTGTCCGTTTGTTTCTCGCACTTATGTAGTATGCACACCTGCTCCGGCTCGTGGCCATGCAGAGGAGCGACTACTTCAGGTTTTATTCCAGCGCTATAACAAGCTCTCACGTCCTGTTCAGAACATCTCAGACGTCGTTTTTGTCCACTTCGGCCTTTCCATCGCTCAGCTCATTGATGTAGTGAGTTTCAACCAAAAAAAAAAAAAAGCAATGCAGCACCTTTGTTATTTGCAGAACACAATGAAACACTTTTATTCATGTACTGTATACCAGCTTCAAAGGAAAATGGATGGATATACTTTTTTTTTATTCACTTCTTGACCTCTATTTGATCAAATCACTTTTTTATAACAAAAAAGACATGTTTATTCTAGATGCAATTTCTAACTGTGCTTTTTTTTTTTCCAAATATTATTATTATTCCTTATGTCAGGATGAAAAGAACCAAATGATGACCACCAATGTTTGGGTGAAACAGGTATGTTTTGATCAGTTGGAGCATATAATTGAAAATTAATGAGATTTTTAATTGAAACTGGGCTCGCGTTACCTCGCTTTCGGTGATCCTGTCATGCCTGCTGATTCAGAACATTGACAAGAGTGTATGTGCCCTGACAGGAATGGAGCGATTACAAGCTGCGCTGGAACCCTGAGGAGTTCGAGAATGTCACCTCCATCAGAATCCCCTCCGAGCTCATCTGGAGGCCCGATATTGTGCTCTACAACAAGTGGGTCCTTCTATGGACTAATGCCAAATCTCAACATTTCGATTTTATTATACCAGTAGAGGATTCCGCATATGCAGTGGTGGCCAAAATTATTGAAACAAAGTGAAATTTAATGTTTTAATGGAATTCTCAATTGATTTGGTCCATTGAAATTGCTATACACCAATCTATATTAAGCACGAAGTGCTTTATTCTTCAAAACCTACCTGATCGTCAAAAAGACGTCTGCATTACTCAGGTCTCACTCGCTCAATCCATGCCTGTTTGATAGATCATGTACAGAAATATACCACAGAAGTTGACAATTCACTTGAGAATTCCCTAGCCATTTTTGTTCAAAGGGAGACACTCCGGCTTCAGAAAGTAAAACTCCTGCCACATATTTGTTCCATCCATTAATCAAACCATCTGATTCTAATTAGCACGACCCTTCAGCCAGATAGACTCAAATTAATTAATAACATCATCTGATTTGTGCACAGGGAGAACTGACATTATACATGATATATACCTGTATATTTATGGTGTTGTCTTAATATGTTTGGGAATCAATGTAATCACTACCTTTTTTTGTTGCTATATGGAAGGTTCATGAAATATAAATATGCTTCTTGACATTTCACCGTTGTTGTTCTCCAGAATCGTAGCTTGAGGCATTGTTGCTTACACATTCTTAACTTCCACAGTAGTCGAGCCAGATGGAATTGAGATACAGCAAAGAATGTAAAGTAGATACTGAAACTATAAAGTCAATGAGGTGCAACAAAAACAAGCCCTAAAACTCCATATGGTCCTTGTTTAAAGCCAGAAAGTGCAGAGGGAACACTTACTCACTGATGTCCCCGTATCAGAATTAAACTCATTACAGTAGCGAGGCTGCATCAGGTGCAAAACCTGTTCAAACTGGTTTACACTGGTACATGTCTTTACTGGGGTGAAGTATTTCGGTACGATCCACAGTACTAGAAATAAGAGAGCAGCTGCCTGCCAAAACCCACCGTCAAAATCAGTCACAGAAGAACTTTCAAGAAAACATTTCACTTTTCAATCTGATAACGTTATGTAATCTTATATAAACACTTTTTCTTTTTAGTAATAGCTTTGAAGATGTTTCAGAATTGCCTCCGTGTTTGCAATTTAACCCCAAAACCTAAAAGTTAGCTGATGATCTAAAGTGGAATAAGTTCAAGGATTCAAGGATTCAAGGAGCTGTATTGTCATACCAGCACGCGTCCATGTTCTGGTACGAAATTAGGACCCAGGTCCCGTTTAAGCCACAGAGATAGCATAGTAATATAAATATGAGGGTGTAAATATGTATATACATGAATATAAATAAGAGCAGTCAGAGATATACTATGCAGGAAATTAGACATAAACTATACATAGTGTATTGCACATTTTCAGAGGCTGTATTGCACACATTGTATATTCGACTTATAGGGTTATATATATATGTATTGCACCATAGAGTTATATATTACACTAAAAGTTTGATTGTGTTTAATGAGAGAGGACCTACAGAGCACGGCTAGAGTTCAGCAGTCTAATTGCTTTAGGGTAAAAGCTGTTTTTGAGCCTGGTGGTCTTGCACTGAAGGCTCTTCAGCCTTCTGCCCGAGGGTTCCTCGACCAGCATCACAGCATCCCAGCCATGCTGATATTCAGTTACAACAGCACTTCCTCTCATGTGAAATTGCTTAATTGGTTAGAAAAAAATGTCTATGTGTCTTAATAATTCTGGGATTATAAATAGTCTCCTAGCAAGTGAAATATTCTACATAGTCAAATTTAAAAGTTGGTGCATAATTTTACCACTTAAACCACATATTTATAGAGAAGCTACTTGGAAAATAGAAAAGGAAAATAGGAACTAAATAAGTACCTCACTCACTTATTGTCTATACCGCTTTATTCTCTTTATTCTATTCAGGGTCACGGGGGGCCTGGAGCCTATCCCAGGAGACTTAGGCCACGAGGCAGTGTACAACCTGGATGGGGAGCCAATCCATCGCAGGGCACACACACACTACAGGCAATTTGGGAATGCCAATTAGCCTAATCTGCAGGTCTTTGGATCGTGGGAGGAAACTAGAGTGACCAAAGGACACCCACCAAGCACGGGGAGAACATGCAAACTCCATGCACACAGAGACAAATTGGGACCTGGCTGGGAATCAAACCTGGATCCTGGAGGTGCAAGACGACAGTGCTAACCACTATATCACTGTGCCGCCCATATCTATTGACGAGAGTGTATTATAGTACATTTAAAATAATTTCATGATTGCTTGTGTCCTGCCTCGTGTCCTTCCCTAGGTTAGGCTCCAGGCTCCCTACATAGAGTAAGCATTATAGGTAATTAATGGATGGATTATGTCATAATAAGAAATATTAGCTAACAGTATTTTTATCTGCTAAGGAAAAAACAATGCATTTATCTTTATCTTCAGTGTTCCAGTCAAGAGGGTTAAACTGAGGAATCCTTTCAATTTCCAGAACTTAACATATTATCTGAAGAATGCATGCATGAATCAAAACAATAAATAGCATTTACGAAGCTGTGGCTCAAGTAACATTCCTTCTAACCCAAAATAATTATTTATGCTTTTATCTGTTGTTAGTGCTGATGGAGATTTCGCCGTGACCCATTTGACCAAAGCCCAGGTGTTCCATGATGGTAGAGTCAAATGGAAGCCTCCTGCCATATATAAGAGCTCCTGCAGTATTGACGTCACCTTCTTCCCTTTCGATCAGCAAAACTGTAAGATGAAATTCGGGTCTTGGACGTATGACCGAGCCAAGATCGACTTGATCAGCATGGACAGCAATGTGGATCAAATGGACTACTGGGAGAGTGGTGAGTGGGTCATCATCAATGCTGTGGGAAAGTACAACAGCAAGAAATATGAGTGCTGCACAGAAATCTACCCAGACATTACATATTACTTTATCATCCGTCGGCTCCCTCTGTTCTACACCATCAATCTGATCATCCCGTGCCTGCTGATCTCATGCTTGACCGTGCTCGTGTTCTATCTACCTTCTGAGTGTGCTGAGAAGATCACGCTGTGCATATCTGTGCTGCTCTCGCTCACAGTGTTCCTCCTGCTCATCACAGAAATCATCCCTTCCACCTCATTGGTCATTCCACTCATCGGTGAGTACCTGCTCTTCACCATGATCTTTGTCACACTTTCCATTATCATCACTGTGTTTGTGCTGAACGTCCACCACCGCTCAACTCGCACACACCGAATGCCTAACTGGGTCCGCCAACTCTTTCTCCACCTGGTACCTCGATACCTTTTCATGAAACGCCCACCCGCCGCAGGGAAGAGGAACTGCCGCAAACTCATCGAAATGATGCACAAGCCAATGGCGATGCAGCCAATCCAGCAGGATAACCCCCCCATGACCATGCCCCTTGACCTGTGCACGGTCTCTGCTGCTCCATCATGCGCGATACAACGTGAAGCGGCGTCCAAATCTCCTCTTTTCTGCAGCTCACCCAGCAGTCAGTACTCCATCCTTCAAGAGGAGCCCACACTCATGAACCGCACTCCTGGCACTCAAGTGAACACTTCCTCTACAACAAGCCCTTCGTTGTCTCCAGATGCACCGCTTGGGCCTCTGCTTCGAACATTAGCCCTGAGTGAGATTTGTGAATATCAGTGCCACAGTGCCGAGAGTGTGTTTGTGGATACCACCGAGGGTTCGCACGAGACGGAAACTCTTTGGCACTGCCATAAGCATGAGGAGACAAGCATACATACGTACTTCACTGCAGATCGAGGTGAAAGGAAAGGTTCGTGTGGACGACACAAGGTCCGGGGCACGCAAATCTCAAATTCCAACTGCTGTAAAGAATCCAAGATGGAGGAACTTCCGGTGTCCCAGTCACTCCTGCGGGCCCTCGAGGGAGTCCAGTACATCGCCGACCATCTCAGAGCTGAGGATTCAGACTTTTCGGTATGTTTCAGAACTTACTTACTTAGCATAACCTGCTTCAATTCAGAAGCAGTCCAAAAACAATTCAGACAAACAAAGCGTACCATTTGCCAGGTAGTACCTTCTCCTTCGGTTCTGTTGTACTCCTTGGCACCAGGCAACGCTGATACAGTACATAAGCATCACATACTAATAAGGCTTTAGATTGTTTGGGCTATTTTGAGATGGAAATACTGTAGTTCGTCAATAAGTTTACAGCTAAAACCAGTTGTCTATTTAATAAAAGAGATAAGAAGTAAGAAAAAATCCATTAAAGTTTTTGTTTCCTACCAGGTACGAGAAGACTGGAAATACGTTGCCATGGTGATCGATCGAATATTCCTCTGGATGTTTGTGTTGGTGTGCATTTTGGGGACAGCGGGACTGTTTCTACCTCCTTGGTTGGCCGGAATGATCTAGAATCTGACACAGAGCTCGACATCAGGATAAGAAACCGCCAAACACTTTCAGTGGCCAACACTTTTGACTGTATGTCTGCGACATCACAATATCACGTTGCGAGACATCCGGGAAAGCATTTTATCAAGGTCAGATTATATTTCCTTGATATGCTTTCATGGCACAAAGTGCTTTATTCTTGTCCTGGTTTCCATCTCAAATAAATTGCTGTGGTCTCCTGAAATGTTCTTTCTTTACTTTTGTGCTGAGTATCATCACCACATCATCACCAGCAGTTCTGCCTATTGACAGAACCGACTGTAAGCAACTTCAAGATTCAAGAAAGTTAATTTCAGAATAAAAGATATATTATATATTCATATCCCATATTTGTTCTGTTACTGTGTTTTTTTCTAACAGTAAATTATTTAAAGGGCTGAATTCATTGCACATCTCTCTCTCTCTGAACAAATTGTAAGAAATAGCCTTCTGATCTACCTGAGACTGATTAGAGCTCTGTAGATACTGATAGAATACACAACCAACATTTGTCCATGTACACACACAATGGTAAGGTGTATAGGACTAAGCTGACAGTACATGCAGTCACAAACTGTAAATGGATACCTAAAAGCTTTTTTTTTTTTTTTAATCTAAAAGAACACGAGTTTCTTTTAAAATAGTTCAATGTTTAATAAATAAAATGTTTAATCAATAAAGCTTCACGGCTGCTCAGGCTCAAACCTGAGATTGAATTAACGTGCAGAATTTCACTCGTTCTCCCATGTTCGACTGGCTATGCTAAAATTGTGACACAACTGTGTAAGTGATGACCTGTGATAGACTGGCCAACCCAGTTAGTCAATCCTCCTGCCTTGTATCAAGTGTTATTGGATTTGGCTCCATTATGCATGCTTCATGCTGTGGCACCAGAAAAAAAAGCAAATATTTAAGAATGTGTGGCCTCGTACATCCCAAGTCAATAGTTTGATTAACGTCTTGGGTCTGCATGTATATGGAGTTTGCTTGTTCTCCCCTTGGTGGGTTTCCTCCTAATACTCCAGTTTCTTTCCACAGTCCAAAGACATGCAGACTAGCAAAGTTGTGTTCCAAAATTGGTCGTAGTGTGTATGTGTGTGTGTGCCCATGTGTGGCGAAATGGATTAGCACCCCTCCGTGGTGTACCACGCTTCACATGCCAGCAGTCTACTGGGAAAGGCTCCAGGCCTCCCGTGGAGGATAAGCGGTACAGAAAATGAAAGAATGAAAAAAGTTTATATACATACACAGTATATAAATTGTCCCTGGTCTTTTTATTTTTATCGTTTTCTTTTCTTGATCTGTCATTTTCTTTGACCATTCATTCAAAATCTAGGATAAAAATATAATTTTAAAGCAAACAAAATGCAGAACCACTGGATTTGCAGTAAAAAGCACAATCAAATTATATGAGAACAAACTTAAACTTTTTGTCATCCACACAGTTGCCTGAAAAAGGAAAAGTTTACAAGTAAATGCATCTGACACTTGTTGAAAAAAGTTGGTGATAAAAAGATTTGTTTTATTAATGTCTTGCAGCTGACGGAGGTGGTGCAGGAGCTCGATTAAGACTGATTATATTAAGAAGAATCGGAATATTTAAACTCAATACTTGATTGGATTGCATCATTTAGAAAAATTATCCAATCAGGACAAATCAACATTTAGCCGTTTGACAAGAAAAGATCACGTTCACGGACATAAAGTTCTAATAAAATCGTGGTTAAACACAGTAGCGTGGTGTGCAGTGATCATTGTTTTTAAGGTAGATCTGCACTCCAGCAGGAAAACTGCGGATCACTGAAAATAAACCAAAAATATGTTCCTCAAATGTTGTTTGCCCTAATTAATCCTGCTGCAGCTTAGCAACGTTAATCAAATACCAGCCTGAATAAACATAGTGTAATCCACAGGACGTGTTCCAAAATTTTATTAAACGCATTATTAGTGATTCATCAACCGTGTTTTCTCTTATTGATTTCCAGAGTGTTGAAAAGAAGTTGTAGACATTAAAACATCTTTAAAAAAACAAAAAAACAACAACACCCTTTTCAAGTACAGGAGAAGAAATTAAATGACGACTGATTGCTTACAGTTTTGTAAAATATTAAAAAGAAGTTGTTCTGTTAAAACAAAGTTCCAAATTAAGCACTGCTTTCAACTTTAAAGTTAGCACTAATGACATTTATACAAAAAGTCCATCTGTATATAAATATTTTCCGCCAGTGTGCAGGAAGTTATGTGTCAAAATTCAGTCATTTTCTTATGCGTATCTGCTTTCTTCTGAGCTCTCTGAATAGTCTGCTCCTGAGCCTTCAGCTGCTGCAGTAGTCTACGAGATGCTGAGAGCTTCTCTTCTATATGACTAATAACTGCAGCATCCCTACGAAAAAAAGTAAAAGGGGAAAAAACAGTCAATGAGGAAAAAACAAAACAGGAAGAAAGCGAATGATGCGATATAAAAATGAGAGATCGGCCTACCTTCCTTTTCTCTTTTTTAGAGAGTCTGTGAGGTGCTGGATTTCTCTCTCCACCTGGCTCATCCTCTCAGTGGTCTGAAACAGCTGAACATTAAGTGAGCGCTTGGTGCTCTTCCCTCCCTGGTACGCTTCCACGCCGCTGACGGAGCAGGAAGGAGCTGGAGCAGACCGAGAGGAATCTCCGAGTTTAGAGTTTAGAAAGTCAAACACGTCAGTCCGGGTCGAGGTGGACGTCCGCTTTCTCTTAGTTTTTTTCCGTTGGCTCGAGGCTGGGTTGTTTTTGGCGACTGCAGCCTGAGTCTTGCGATGTGTGATCTCAGCACATTGGTCCAGCGAGCGGCCTTTCGGGAGCACCACGGCCTGCACGGGCTCCACGCGGCCCGATAACGTTTTCCCCAAACCTGCGCACACAATGCAGTGCAAGCATTAACATCACTACACTAGAGGGAGCTCTAGCAAGATAGTTAACAAGGTAGAAAGATGCTGGACTTAAGTTCTGCTGATGCATCATACCTTTTCCTAACTCATAACCCATCTTCAGCAAAAGCTTGGACCCAATTCCACGTGTGTGAGCCTCCCAGCCGCAGAACTCAGCAGTGTTCACTGTGTTCGTTTCCTCATCTTTACCGGAACTGAAAACTGTAAAGAGCATAAAAAAGAAGTTGAGTTTTCATTTTAATAAACCACAAGTCACTACAAAGCAAGAGTTTGACTAAATAAGCAGGAATTCAAAAGTATTATAATTCTTTCTTTCTTTTTTTTAACATTGTGCCAGCTTCTACAGTTATTGTATATTGATGGCGAGAGTCAGTTTTTGTTATTCGATATTACGATTTTAATATATATGATATAATATTTATGATTATTTTTTTTCTAAGAACTTTAAAACTAAATTTGGATGTACTTGTTTAAAAACTTTTTTTTAAAGTGTCAACAGAATAAAACAAGTTCCACAGTAGTTACAGTCAAATAAAAAACGTTTAATGGACAGAAGGGTTTTACGTTGATGAACACTGTGGTGAATTTTCTCGATATAAAAAATCTGAGTGTAGCTTTTGAATGTCCTATTCTGCGTCTTGTATAAAAAACTTGATAATTAAGTATCATAAACCTAAGCTCAGTCTCAGGATTGGCTTTTTCAGACAGATTCAACGTGAAAAACTCAAACCTTTGGCGTAGCCGCCGTCACACTGTTCATCTTCTGAATCAGAAGAGGAAGAGGAGTTATCGTCCTCCCGCAAAGGAGGAATGACACCGTCAGCCTCGAGGACGGCTTCCTTCAGCAGCAACGAGTCAAATTTCACAGTGTAGAAGCCTTCCTTGATTTCTGCAAACAGTGAAAGCATATCAAATATATTGTGAAAAATATAATAGGCACGTTTAGGATTCTGGAGCGCTGGTACTTTGACTGAATTAAAATCAACATACAAGACGTATTATTAAATTACAGAAATAGACATCTTTGAGCTGAGAGAGGACGTCTCTGCAGACTCATCCTCATCAAAGGCTGCAAGGTCAACTGACTGATTCACAATGTGTGTGGTATACACTTGGAATACAGAATTTCTGCATTCAGCCACATGATCACACAAGAGACATTAGGCCACCATTGCATGTGTCGTAGCATGTACCTCTCCGTGCCTTTATTTTATTTTTAAGCAGCTCTTTTAAGCATTTACTGAGCCCTGATTCAGTAATAGCCACCGCAGCTCTGAATCGGAGGACCATTAAGAGATTACAACCCACACTGGGCTCCTCTGTGGGACATCTGTGTCTGAAGGCAGTAATGTGCCATCCATAGTGTAAACTTAATGAAGGTGGAGACATGCCATCTATTCGTTTAGGAAGTAACATAACGATCCATGAAATCAGAGAATGCGCAGAGCACTGATGATGGAAGTAGACACCTACGGAAGAAGAGCGGAATAAACGAAAACTTAGATTTTGCTGGTGAATATTCTGCAGACTCATCACCAGACCAAACACTGATGCTGGATGCATTTTAAATACGCCATTTCTGGCTGGAAGAAAGGCACACAGAAGTCAGGTGTCCAATTAGGCATTGTGATGCCACTGACCATCTGGTAAGCACCCGTGGTGATAGGGAGAGACTACACAGTGGGACATTCCTAAATAAATCTCTCAATCCGAAATCCGATCAACCACAAGAATAGAAGTTGTGTTTTTAGACTGCGATGCTGTTGAACATGCAGTTTTGACTCTTGTGAAGGGTGTAGAAGGCAGATAGATATTACACTTGAAGCACCAAAAAGACTATACACGTCAAAATGTAAACAAACTGGATGAAACATGTGCTCCTGCTGCATTTTGGGACTTATTATTCACCTTTATTAACTGCCTTATCCTGGTTGGAGTCCCTGTGGTTTAGGTCTAGAGGCTGATAACCTTGCAATGCCTTTACAGATTTTCACCGTTGCTTGCATTTGTTTCTTTTTATCTTTTTTTTTTTTTTTAAACGCAAGCCGACCATCCTGTCTCCTGCTTGGAGCTAATATTCATTTGATGAACAAACATCAATATTGATTAAAATGCTTTTCACATTGCAGGTGGCTCTCTGCTCTGCTTGACTTGCTGCGATTCACAAACAAAAGGTTAGAATGTCTCGCTCAGAGGTTTTCATTCAGCAATTGAAAAATCCCATATGTCTCACACGCTTTTGTTTCCGTAGAAACCATGTTTGTTTAGTCATAATTACTAAAGGTTAGAAATGTTGGATAAAGCCGATTCAATATTTGTTCTAGGACCTTAAAAGTGTACATCATTGGCTTTCTTGCTTCCTTAGAGTCTGAAATCATGAGTTGACCAAGGAGGAAAATTCTGCATGAGGTAGATTCAGTAATGCGAATATTTTTACTAAAAAACATTTACTAAAAACTTATACACATTCCCAACCCAATAAATATGTTCCATACCAAAATGCACAACTGTATGACTAAGATAGCTCTCCTTAACCTTCAAGAGAGTCAAGGGAGACGCTCACACCATGCACACGGTACATGAACCGTTAAACAGCATCGATTTACAAGGTTATGGTAAATTTAACATTTATGTCTGCTTCAAAGAGCAATATTTTATCATGACCTGTTAAAATTAGGGCAAAGAAAAGCTAAAAGTCAAATTATGATGGAAATCCTGAAGAAAAAAAATCTCAGATTAGAGCCGTTGCGAAGGCATTACACAGCATGAGCATGACAACATCTTAATATCAACTGTTCAAAGGAAGTTATTGCATATTTTGGATGTATTTAGAATTCTTTTACAATGTAGAAAGTGAAAAAAAACAAAATCAGGAAAGACCACTAAAGAAGAAGATGTGTCCAAACTTGCCTGGTAGTGTAGCTAAAGGTTCGAAATAGGGAACTGACCCCAGCCACTGATAAATTGGGGAGGGTCGAATCAGGAAGGGGATCCAACATAACAGCTGAGCCACATCAAATATACAGCCCCAGTGATCCATTGTGGCAACCCCCGATAAAAGGGAGAAGTCGGAGATGGATAAAACTAATTTCAAAACATTAAGCCATCCACATTGCCAAAGTCAAGATCAGGATGATTGCCAGCCAGATTTCTCACTCAGCTGCTCGTATTGGCTGTTTTGCAGTAGACAGCGTTTACCTTGTGCAAATTTGTGTTCAATATGTTCAGTCTCCATTAGCAATGTAAAAGCAATAATCTCTTTCTACAAACCCATCATTTCCCCTAGCTGAAGATGTGAAACTTGTTTAATTTGCCTGTGCACTTGCTAACGGAGTCACTGTGAGCCTCTCTCCCTGCCAAGTCTGATTCGCCAAGGAGAAAAATATATCTTATTAGCGCTGAGCGAATGGATTAAACCCATTTACAGAACCGAAAGGTTTAATGTGCTGTGGTATTCATAAGGCAGCAAACTTTCAATATGACTCTTGCTAGTGATCTCAGTCAGATGCACAGAGAATAAATCATGTAAATACTTTGAGAAAGTTTAAATGGGGGAAACCGGAGAGTCTAAAGGCTCAGAGGAAAGCGGCTCTGCTAAGTGGATCGCTGCATAACATGTGGTCCAACATGAGTACATTTTAAAAAATGAAGAATGTATGACAGCGATGTTTATTGTAAACACAACATCAAACATGATTACATGATTTTTTTGATGTTTTACATCAACACCTTCCCCAAAAACTAGAGTATAAAGTCAGGAAAGGATAGAGTATGTATAAGGAAAGCGTTGACATTTCTTTAATCAAATGGTTTGGAAATGGAAACATTCTGTCAAGCACAATGAAGAGATGTACCTGTAATTTTGGCAGGATACCAGATGTCATCATCATGCTTGGCTAAACAGGAGGAACCCTCCTGCATGTTTGTAATATCTGCTTCCAGAAAGGCCCTCAGCTCTGAGACACGCACCACCTCTCCATGAGAGTACCTAAGTGAGGGAAAAAAACAAAACAAACACACACACACACAGTCACTAATTTGGGATCATTTTCAGCAATGTAGAGAAAATCACAAGGAAGTGGGTGCAGCACAGAGCCATGTGGAGTAGTAACAGAAATGTGTCAGAGTTACGCCCGGGTTTAAAACGGACTCTAATAAAGGGGTTTTTAGTTTTGGTAAAGTGTAATTGTGAAAATATTTATTGCAAACTGCTCTAAGTTTTGTTCAAGAGACTTGACACAAAGATACATTCATATACGTACATTATACTGTATATACTGTACACTCCAATATAAGCTGTCTCTACAAATCTAGGTTGTTTCTTTAAGAGCCTAATTACGAGTGGTTTAGAAGTTAAACCAGGATTTCTGAAGATTGTGCAGAATAACAGAACACAGTTATGAGAGTAAAAACTCCCTTTATTTCTCTATATAATCCACTGCTACACTAATGCACTTATCCCATCGTTTCATACCATTAAGGTAGAAAGTTTTCTCAGTACGCCAGAGCCATGATAGGACTGCCTGCTTCATGTCTAAAACGCTGGCCTCCTAGGAACTCCAGACATGCAAAAAAGGCTTGGAGCAAGGTTTCGAGTTTCTGTAATGTGAAATTGGTGTTGGTGAATGATTGTGTGTGCAGTTTTCACAAACACATCTGTCTCTTCTGCAAATTGCCGGCAAGTTTACCTGTCTCTTGTTTCTAGAACTCATACCTACACCCCTCCTCATTCCTCACACTTTCTTTACATTATTCTCCCTCTTCTTGTACTTTTTCCTAATTTCTCTTCTACCTTGATCTTTTTATATTTCCAGTTCGCTTCTTTCCTAGGAAACACTAAACTCTTGCATCCACTCTGTATCTCCTTCAGATCAGTGCACCAAGATCATGGTTTGCAAACTAGACAATATGTCATTTCCTTCCTGATATTCAAGTACTAAACAATGGTTCAAATATACTACATCAACAAGAATTATAACACAGAAACATCGGACACACTTGGATACCTGCAGCTGTCCATGAAGCGGCACTTGCCTTCCAGAAAGAAATTACAGGGTTTCATGGATTTGTGTGTAGGATGCACAAAAAGCACTCTAACTTGTGCCTCTTCTCCATCTGATTCCTCAGAGCACACCACCATAGCATTATGGTACTCAAGCGTTCCCCAGGAGGTGTAGAAAGGTGCCCGGACTTTGGTGCCACTTATGTCTACATCTTCCTCATTCTCTTTTTCATCTTCATCCTCAAGTCCTGGGTCTTGTGTGACCTCAATCGGACCTTCGGACAACTCCGAATAGAAGGTGGCAAACTCATCGTCCAAGCTGGGTCTTTCCTGGGCGTCGGGTGGTGTGGTCTCGTGTGACGTGGTCTCCTCGAGCAAGGCCAAGAGTTGGCTCTTTTTGACAGACACCAGGCTAGACTCTGTAAGCTCGATGAGCTGGACCAGATCGTCTTTCAGCTTGAGCAGGTCTGCCTGATCGGAAGAGCTGAGTCCACAGGTGAGTGCAGCCTCCACCTGCTCAAGTTGAGCTCTGTAGCTCTCAATGGCCTGCTCCAGGCTGCCTTCATCCATGGTAGGAGGCTGGACGTCAAGGCATGTAAAATCTGCAGAAATACATTTAATCAATATAGAAAGACAGGTTTCCTTTATATTTATTATATAAGGATTTGTCTATACATTGGTCAGCAATCACTCTTTTAATGATATCTTTACGTCTCATACATTGGAGGACTGGAAAAATCTGTTTGTGTGTCTCTGTTTGTCCAGCCAGATTTTGTTACAGCATCACGCAAAACTGTCTGAACAGAATTTAATGACATTTTGGCAGTAATTAGGAATCTGCCTAAACCTGCACCATAGGCAAAAACAGTTATGTGCCGGATTTATTAATCTACTTTAAAATAAGCTAATAAATATAATAATATATATACAGTGTATATATTAGTTAGATAATCTTAACTAAATATTTTTCACTGCTGAAATAACAGCGCTAAATAGGTATAAATGAATTTTAACGCACTGATGTCATCAATCTACTTTTTCAATTTTTCATCTATGATTTTCTCTCCGATTACCAAACAGGGAGTGTATTTGCCTGACGATGAAAGAAGTACAACTTGGTGTAAACAAGGTGTAAACATAAACTTTTCTATACCCTGACTTTCCCATTGATTGTAATAAGGTCACACCAAAATTATTTTATGAAATTACAGTTTTAAAAAATAAGGGCTTCATCTTTGTTGCAGACAGACATGTACGTGGGCCTCAACCTGAAATAATAATATCACTGATCACATTAAAGCTGATCATCTTATATCGTTTTCTATAAACTCTTTTCTCATGTCAACTGTTGTGCTGAGGAAAGCATTATGATTTAAAAGGTTTGCAGCACACATTAGTCAGATAATTGGTTTATCAACAGTTTGCCAAAACCCAGTCCCAGGTATATTAGTTTACACACACCACATTCATACAGTCTTAAAGACGTCAGAACTCTTTTTAGGCTAGTTAACGTAATGTATGCTAGCTAGGTAGCTAATAGCAAAGCACTTACCTCAGATAAACCGGCTTGGTAGCATTTAGCTAAGTTACCTGCTAGGTCTCTTAGCCGGTATTCATTCAGATAAAGGTTTTCTCAATCAGCCCTTCATGATGAAGAATTGCAGTCTAACACGGAGTAGTTAAAGTGCTTCACTCCATTAGAAAAATATCTGCTTTCCCTTTCATTTCTTCAAATCCCCGACGCCATGCTAACACCTCTGTGTAGCGCTGAGAGCAAAGGAAGAGTCGACTCTTTCAAATGATTCGGAGCCGACTCACACGCTATACTCTACTAAATACTGTATTTCTATACTGGACGTAATATGTTAAAGATGGACTGTTTGTAATAAAGTGTATTAAAAGATATGAAGGAAATTAAGCACAGACAGAACAAATACAATAGCATTAACTCAGGGATGGGTACTCTATTTGTTGATGTTACTTTGTGAATAAGAAGTTAAAGTAAGGTTTATTTCATGAAACATTTTCAGTCAGACATGTTTTTTGGACCGTGGGAGGAAACGGGAGTACCCGAAAGAAACCCACTAAGCACGATGAGAACATGTAAACTCCATGCACACAGACCAGAGGCCCAGACCTTACCGTCCAGAGGAAGGCATTGTTGGCATAATGATAAGAGATGAGAGAAGGAAGGTCAGTGTAATAAAAGTTCATACTCTGGCTTACAACTTTGAAAAAATAAAAATGAATGGAAAAAAAAAACTATCAAGTTTTACGTACTTTAAATGTAACTATAATTTTTTGTTCATGTTTTTCCCTAATCAAGTTGATTTAGGATCTACACTGACCAACTGCACCTGTCCTCCCTCTCATTCATTCACTTATGCAATAAACCAATCATCAAATAGCACAATGCATCATAAGAATATTGGCAGCTTCATGGTTCCTCGTACCAGATTTGCTCTTCTGAATATTACCAAATATCTCCTTTAATTTTTATTAGTTAGTTATCAGTTGACCGTAACTTAAATAATCACTCTTTAAAAACATAGGCAGAAAAGCATCTCCAAATATACAACATGCCAAATCTTGAGGCAGATGGGCTACAAAAGCAGAAAACCACATCAGGTTCCTCTCCGGTCTGTTGAGGACAGGAATCTGAGACTACAGAGGGCACTGACTCACCCAACCGGGTCCGCTGAGGATTTGGGAAAAACACCTGTGTTTTCCATATAAATATCTATATTTTCCTAATTGACTTTGTAAATCATGCTTATTACATTTACTACCTAACAAGTGAAAAATACATAGCAAACAATGTTTTTGATTAATTGAAGCAGTAAATCTTACACAGCTTAGGAAAGACATCAGAAACAACGAAATATTTTAATTCATCTTTGAAAAACAGCACCACAAGAGTGTGTATTAAAATACATTACATACATACAAGGTACAATCCTAAATTCCATTGCTTAAGTTATGTTCTGGACAAATGTCCAGTTATGTGCAAGTGAAGATCGGACTGCTTTGCTTCGACTTCCCACATGAACCTGAGTAGCAGCTTGTGGGATTTCCAAAGTCAGTTGAAAAAGGAAGATATCTTGCTTTGTGATTTTCCTGCACAGAGCTGTGAAACTGTAAAAAAAAAAAAAAAAAAATGTTTTAAAAAGCACAACACATTAATACCACACTGTAGTCAAATTTTAAAAAATAACAATGTTCAGTTCCTGCGAAGATCGCACTGTATATAGTATATATACTAATTAAGTGCTAATAGAGTGTGTTCATTCATTCATATACATTTGTTTTAAAATGTACCTGAAACTGGGGGACTAGACTGGTCCGAAACCTCATCCGAATCCTGGCAAGCCTCTGGGACACTCCCAGTCAGGCCTGTTAACATCTCAGAGAATTGCTGACGATGATGAGGTGGGATGAAGACTGCTAACCCTAATAGAATAGTTAAAGACAATTTAACAATCCAACATTTTTCGAGCAATCTGGTAAAAAATAAATAAATCTATTAATTAATTTTAAAAAACTAGCACTAAAATACAGAAACCCTAAGAAAAAAAAAGTTCCAAAATGTGTGATTTTTTTATTTAAATATTATAGGCACACAATATTGCACTTTACAATCTGTTTTTGCACTATACTGTCACACTGCTGCTATCTGTCCAGCATATACCATTGTATATTCATTTAGATGTTTACGAGATATATTTACATGGTTATATATGGTTATATATATATATATATATATATATATAACAAGTATACTGCTGTTACATTCATGCAAAAAAAATTCTATATTGCACGGACTGCTAATTAATTTTATTATAACACATTATGGGAGAGAACAAAAACGATATTTCGATTCCTCTGTATGTCTGCCACATGGTGTTGACAAATACAAAACCTTCAACCTTGGTATTATTTTGAGGGAACAAGTTATATTTTTGTGCACACCCAGCTCACTTTCTAACCAGAAAGCAAATTGACTGTTCGAATACAGCAAAGGAAACCTTCAGGTTTCTAAAATACTTTGTAAATCAACGGAGTATCAGTGTAAAAGCAAATGACGCAGCTGTCTTTATGCCTTTAAATTTTTGGAGTTAAATAGCCTGTGTGCACAAGATAATAATCCGTTTATACAAGATAATAAAAATATATTATAAGAATTTTTATTATAGGACTTTAGGGGCTCATTACCGAAAGTCTTTCCTTGACCTGTTTTTGCCTCTTACAGACTTGAGAGACTCACGTTTTAGAAGTATAATGTCCTCGTCACGCTCAGTCAGCAACCCCACAACTGTTGATACCATCTGTTCGTAGTCGTTAGTTTTTTTGTACATCTGCAATGCTGCAAAAAGCTGATTGGTCTTCTCAGCACCAATAGACTTTTTTATATCAGACAGCAGGGAAGAACTGAACTGACTATCTTTCCCTGATTGCTGTGGCTTCTGATCCTTTACACTTGAATCTGCTGGAAATATAAAAAATAAACTTTAAGTAAATATGACATAATTTTTGTATTTTCAGATATTTAAAATGACTTGGGTAGAAATAAATGAAACTTTGGACTTACTTCCACACAAATTATGCGTTCCCAAATGAGATCCACCTTGATTGAGCTGCTTGCTTGAGTCTAGTTGGGAGGTTGTGCACGTTACAGGAGTCTCCACTTTGGCTGTAAAGACACACTGCATTTAATTTTTTTTAAACCCATTTCTGGCTGGTTGTTCTGTCTGTGGTTTAAAATCAAAGAGGAGTGCAAATACTGATGAGATGTTACCTGTTTGTTTCATGAGTAACTGTCTCTCCTCCCTAGAGAGCGAGTGCTCAGGTTTGTAACCACAGCCTTTGCCTGTAAGGTGTTGACACTTCTCATCAAACTGCTTCTTGTGGTGTGGCCGAACAAACTGGTAGATTCCTAAGAAGAAAATCCATACAGGTATTTCAGAGCAGGGTTCACAAACCGTCTGACCAGACACATACTTTGCCAGACATCTTTTGCATTTTTTAAATAATTGTAACAATTTTAATAATGGCCTTGAATTTTTGTACTACGATAATAACTTTTCTCAATACATATACTAGAAATTCATTCAGTTACGTATTGTTTTTCTTTTGTGTGGCAATTCATGCCTCACACAATGACTCCAAAATAATATTTTTTCATTCAAATTAGTGCTGTCAATCAATTAAAATTGTTAATCTAATCACAGTACGTCTATAAAATGTTTAATTTAAATCTCTCGAAAGGTGGTGGTTGCAACCTGCCGACAGCAAAGCTAGAACCAGAATCCTCAGATAAGAAAAAATAACGATAACCTAGAGCCTTAGCTGCCTGAGCCACCACTCCCAAATCTTACATCTAATGTTAGTACCTCAAGCATACAACTTAGTTTGGTTTTATCCAAACTTCCATCTGGAAGTTTTTTATAATGAAGCTCCCTGTTCAGTGATGTTTCCTCAGGCCCTCCGCTCTGCACTTGTGGTAAGCCATTATGGTCAAACTTGGTCATATGATTGATTTGCATAAAAAAAAATGTTTAAATAGTGATGCATTAAAATTTCTAGATTAAATCACATTAATATTGACAGCCCTAATTGAAATACACATATTTTCATTAGAAGGGTGAAACATCGCTGTTCCTCTATAATCCCAGCGGTGGTGTGCTCTGGCAGGAAGCACGGCATTCCGTGTGGTAGGAGCACAGTTTGTTTAGAAAAAGCACTTAATGACACACCAAATGTGCATGCTGCTCAGTAAAAAAAAAAAAAAACTGGACTGGTCAGAATTATTCCTTGGGGAGTGGGTGGGACTGGTCAGAATTATTCCTTGGGGAGTGGGTGGGACTGGCGAGAATTATTCCGTGGAGAGTGGGTGGGACTGGCAAGAATTTCTTGGAGAATGGGCGAGTGGGATTGGCGAGAATTTCTTGGAGGATGGGTGGGTGGGATTTATCAGAATTCCTTGAAGAATGGGTGGGTGGGATTTACTAGAATTCCTTGAAGAATGGGTGGGGGGGGGGTTAAAAGTAGCTGGAATTGGTCAGAATTCCTTGAAGAGTGCCTGGAATTGGTCAGAATTCCTTGGAGAGTGGTTGGGATTCGTCTGAATTCCTTGGAGAGTGGTTGGGATTGGCGAGAATTCCTTGGAGAATGGGTGGGTGGGATTGGTCAAAATTTCTTGGAGAATGGGTGGGTGGGATTGGTCAAAATTCCTTGAAGAATAGGTGGGTGGGATTGGTCAGAATTCCTTAAAGTGTAGGTGGGTGGGATTAGTCAGAATTCCTTGGAGAGTGGGTGGGTGGGATTAATCAAAATTCCTTGGAGAGTGGGTGGGTGGGATTGGTCATAATTCCTTGCAGAGTGGGTGGGTGGGACTGGTCAGAATTATTCCTTGGGGAGTGGGTGGGACTGGTCAGAATTATTCCTTGGGGAGTGGGTGGGACTGGCAAGAATTCCTTGGAGAGTGGGTGGGACTGGCAAGAATTCCTTGGAGAATGGGTGGGAGGGATTGGCGAGAATTCCTTGGAGAATGGGTGGGAGGGATTGGCGAGAATTCCTTAAAGACTGGGTGGGTGGGATTGGCCAGAATTCCTTGAAGAATGGGTGGGTGGGATTGGCCAGAATTTCTTGAAGAATGGGTGGGTGGGATTGGCCAGAATTCCTTGAAAAATGGGTGGGTGGGATTGGCCAGAATTCCTTGAAAAATGGGTGGGTGGGATTTACTAGAATTCCTTGAAGAATAGGGGGTAAAAGTGGCTGGAATTGGTCAGAATTCCTTGAAGAGTGGTTGGGATTGGTCAGAATTATTCCTTGGGGAGTGGGTGGGACTGGTCAGAATTATTGCCTTGGGGAGTGGGTGGGACTGGTCAGAATTATTCCTTGGGGAGTGGGTGGGACTGGTCAGAATTATTCCTTGGGGAGTGGGTGGGACTGGTCAGAATTATTCCTTGAGGAGTGGGTGGGACTGGTCAAAATTATTTTTTGGGGAGTGGGTGGGATTGGTCAGAATTTCTATCAAACCTGGTTCCTTGAGAATAGATTGAGCTACAGCAATATGTAATTTGGTATAAGCAATAGCTAATTTCATAAGCCCCCGCTGTTTACTGGACTTGTACATGATTTTTTTTTTCTGTGTTTGTGACAGGTACTAATTAAGTAAATGGCTAAATTCTTATACACACCTCTAAGCAGGATGTGTGTGTTGGGGTCTTGTATGAGAAGGTCTGCTGCTTTTGCCATAAGGTCATTGAGGTTATCTGTAGTCTTGTACATCTGAAGCGCATACATGATCTGTGTGAAGCTCTCCTGACTTAAATTTTTCTTCAGCTCAAGCATAAAGCTCTTGCCCTTGTCTGCTGCACTGGAGACTATGGGTTTCTGGAAAGAATCAGTGGAGCAAGGAGACTTTAGTATGATAAAGATCAATGAGTAGAGACATAAGCTTTTTCTGTTACTGTTTGTAAGAGGAAGGGTTATGGTTGTGCAGTGACAGAAACATCACATACCCGGTCTTGCACTACTCGGATTTTGCGTTTCCCTCCTCTAGACTCATCATCCATGCGCTTATCATGCTGTAGAGATAATGTGGACAAACGACTGGCCTGAAAACGCAAAAAAAAAAAAAACACAAAATGTTTGCTTTTCATTCTTGTCCTTAATGAAAAATGAACACTAAACTAAGCTATTAATTTCATTTTCTCTTGTTATCCCACTCTCACCTTCTCCTCCCCAACAAAGGTATCATCATCCTGACTAGGATCGCTTTTCTCCAGTGCATCCAGCAGGCTCATAGGTCTCTTCTTACTGGAACTCATCTCCACCTCATACTGAACACAAAGCCTGGCCGTCCCATCTCTCTCCGAGTGCTCTTCTGTATCAACAATACATTATGTATTCAACAATGTTTAGAATATTTATATAGAGTAACTTTTTGTAGCTGTTCCACATATGAGTGACATGCCATCTTACCAAATTTCCTTTTTTTTAAACTTGGCACGTGAGAGTCGAGCACTTTGGCTTTGAGATGGGAACTGCACTCCCAGGCACTCATGGCTGGACGACTGCACCCTGGACTTGTTTGGCAACTGCCTTTAGCTGTCCCGCTCTCACTTCCCGCACCTTTTATCTTCTTCTCTGGTACAGGCCTCTAATACACATACATCCAGCAACCATCTTTTAGTTTTAAGGAACGTTTAAAGAAAAAAAATTGGTGACCATCTAGTTATCTGAAACGTGCTACTTACAAGTTTTTGTGCGACTCGGAAAAACTGTGCAGCATCCCGAACCACGGTGCCAAAATTGTCATGAGTTCGAACATAAGGTCTGACCCAAGATGGGAGCTGCTGTCGTACATCCGTACTTTTGAACCTACAGTAACAACAAAGTAACAAAACCAAACCAAAACCTAAAGGAATTAGCTTAACAGTACTGCATGACACAAACACATTTTCAAAATGTGTGCTCTTAACAAGGATGAAACAAGAAATCTTATGTGCCATTTGCTTGAACAAATGTTCTGGATCTCTCACCATCACAACCGGGCATTTTAGTCCACCTTGGAGCTCTATTTCTATCTAATCAATCATTCTCACAGTCTTTAGGAAAGAAACTTTGTTTATTCAATCATGTTTGTAGGCAAAACGTATCATTTTATTCACTTATTTTTAAGATGTGTTGACATGTAGCACATTTTGGGTATGATAAATCTTTTGCTCAAGCAATGGATAATTTGTTTTGAGTCATACAGACAGAAATGCACACTGCCCTGCACTGTTTATTGTAGAGAAAAAAAGGTATTTTTTTAAAATTCTAATTTATCTCCAATCAAATTTGTTTATATATTTCTTAAGCGCTGAACTGATCCAGGTCCCCAGAGACCCAGTATACAGGATTAAGTAATATAGACGATAAGTGAGTGAGTAAACGAACTGATCTGAGGGCACTTCATAGGGATTATAAAGGTAGAAGACTATCAGAAGTGCCTTAATTCTAGTAACTATTTTTACCTTAGACTGTGTCCAAGAACTGGAAAACTGATGGCTCCAAGTAAGTGGTGCAACTTTTTACAACTGGCCATGCTTGCTTAATGGAACAACTTTATCTTTCTCCACTGTCAGTATTTAAGCATCTGTGTTTAAGTGTAACTATATTAAAAATTTTAAAACTGTCCAATTTAAGAATTTAACTATTAAGGGTTTATATACACAAGGCTTTTTTGCGCTTTTCCCAGTACAGAGAAACTTACTGAAACCAGACCTATTCACTACGTCTGTAGCATAAGGTAGAAGATAAGGTTAAAAAACGAATCAATATCTTTATCACTACAGATTATGGAATAATACCATGATGCGTTCTAACCTGTAGTCACAAAGAAAGATGGCTCCGTAGTCCTCACGATGGCGGATCACTCTACCTATGGCTTGGTTCACTGCGCGGGAGGCCTGCTGCCTGTACCACTCCTGCCCAGACAGATACTGAACACACACACACACACTTACACAAAAGCTGGATTCAATATGTATGAGAGAAACACAATCAATGTTGATATGTGTTGGACAAATATTAAATCTGAATGCACGCATGTACACACACTCTCTCTGTCTTTGCATTTCTTGCATGTGTTAAGGCACATGCAATAAATATATATCATTTAAAAAATTTAACGTGTCTATATTGAAAAAAAATACTACAAAGAGCATTGAGCCATAATATATTACCCAAAGAAAGATTTTTTTCTATATGCTCTGTGTATGGAATCGATAATTTTTTTAAATTTATTTCCAAGCATCTGCCAAATTTCTTCTGTTGCTCTCTTTACTAACAAAGATTTTTCCCCTCCAGAAGAAAAAAATGCTTATCGAAAAAAATGAAAAAGTCAGAACATCATGAAATAAACATCTATGACCTTTTTTTTTTATAAATGATAAAAATACATTAGGGTGCCTATGACTTTTTGCCCATTTATTTATATTAGTCTGACACTTATACACTACACTGATTCAATTATGAATAAGTAAAATATTGCATAGGTCACTTAAATTCCACACTCAACGCACCATATCCACATCAATATCCAACATATTTACTCTACCTTCACGCCACTGGTTTTGTTTCTGCACATCTCATCCAAATACTGCATCTTCAGCACCACCTTGGGGTCCATTCTCGGAGGGTAGGGAAGACCAGTGATGATCACTCCACGGCCATACGTGTCCGCAAAGTCCAACCCTTCACTCACCTTGGGGGCAAACGGTAAAACCGTTTTTTAGTAAATGGCAGATATTCGCATAGATATTTAAGATACCTTTCTTACCTTTCCTCTACACACAGCAAAGAAGCTCCCTCCGTTCGACTTGGAGTCATTGACCTTGTTATAAAATCCATCCATCACCTGGAAACGAGAGAGTGCACGAGCAGTTATAAGGGATTCTTGTAACAGCATGTCTTTCAAAGTAGACACAGGGATGGGACGCTATAATTTTGTCTCGATACAGACGTGATTCGCGCAGAAGATACTTAAATGGCTGCCAAAATCTGACTGGGCTCCACGGAGACATCCACAGGGACATCCACGGGGACATCCACGGAGACATCCACGGGGACATCCACGGAGACATCCACGGGGACATCCACGGGGACATCCACGGGGACATCCACGGGGACATCCACAGGGACATCCACGGGGACATCCACGGGGACATCCACGGGGAGTCCAATCAGATTTTGGCAGCCATTAATTTTTTAGAAAAAAAAGAGTTAAATGTGTACAAAATATACTGTAACTTTGAAAGATACCAACCTATTTTAGCTCATAATGTTATGTTACTTTCTGGTTTTTTTTGCTCCAAAATATACCTTGAATGTAATTATCAGTTAAAAAAAAAAATATATATATATATCCTAGCAGCCGGGTAAATGTACTTCCACCGTCCATTGTTGTAATTTACGTCTTGGTAGTCCAATATCCACAAAATGTCTATAAAAAGGCAATTGTACCTTTTTATAGATGTCTATGGATGTCTATTCACTCCTGATCGGTTTTCTTTATGGCAAAATAAATAGTAACTGACAACATAAAGAGACCACAACACACATCTCGAGACCAAATTATATACAGTACATACACTATATTGGCAAAAGATATTCGCTCGCCTGCCTTCACATGCCTATGAACTTGAGTAACATCCAATTCATAATCCATAGGGTTTAATGATGTTGGCCCCACCCCCTTTGCAGCTACAGTATAACAGCATCAACTTTTCTAGGAAGGACTTTCCAAAGGTTTAGGAGTGTGTTTTGTGTTATTTTTGTATCTTGATGTATTAGATTTTGTTTTATTTTCCCATCTCTATAAAAAGACATCAAGAATAACATGTGATACAGGAGAGAGGTGGGGGAAAAAAGAGGAAGAGGAGGACAAAACAAGACTCTTTTGGCATTTTCTTGATGGATACCTCATATCACTGTACTTTGACTGTAAAGTGGGTAGGTGGGAACACTTTTTTTTTTTTTTTAAGATTTTTTCCAGATTTTCTTTGGTCGTGTCCAATTCCTCCCCGTCACTAGGGGGCTCACACATTAAGGCTACTACTACCACTCAGTCGGAAGGGGCTGCAGACTATCACACGTTTCCTCTGAACCACGTGACGCCAGCCGACCGCATCATTTCGAACTGCTCGCTTACGCATTGTTGGGGACGGCGTAACACTCTCGGAGGACAGCGCTATCCGCTTCTTCCGCATGCCTGAGCTCACAGACGCCCTTGATTGGCTGTAGAGCCGTGACTGATGTGGGAGCACAAATTACCTCTCATCCAACCCCTCAGAGAGAGCTCAGCCAATCAGCTTTCTCTAGACCTTCAGCTGCGAGAGGTTACATCATCACCCGGGGATCAAACCAGCGATCTCCGGATGATAGGGCGAGCACTTTACCACTTTTGTTTGAATATCATTAATGTGCGCATTAAAACCAAAACCTTACTAAACCTGGCAAAGACCTACCTCTGTAAAGGTACCTTTTCCTTTGGGTTCCACAAACATGGGTTTCATTGACTCCATTCGGTCTACGTGCCCACTACCCTGTCAGGGGGTCAAACAAGGGACATAAAAACAGCACGAATAATAATTATGCTTTACATTAAGGAAATTCTGTAAATTATGCACATCTTTAATATGATGACAATGAGTCTGTTATGTATTTCTAATTAACTGTATGAAATAGCCACAGGGTGAACTCACCCTCCAATACTCCAGAGTCTTATCCAACACCGGGTATGATGGGAAAAACACCAGCAGGCCATGAGGAACCACTCGGCATAAATTAACTATCCATACAAAGTACAATATTATATTATATACACAGACATTGTTTTGTGCCAGCCTTCCATCTTAGACCTCTAATAAAAGACCTGTGTCTTACCAATAGTGTTTCCTAATGACGCCATGTTCTCAGGAAGAAACCTTCACAGGAAGCGACACAATATGTAATTAACATATAACACACAACACGCAATCTGCTTAAAATACGTCTGGATACCGCCGTCTGAAACGCACCTCCTGTCGAAGGCTGTGCTGAGCTGCACGCCGTCCGGCCCTTTGTCCACAATGCTAACGAAGATCTGGTCCTTCTGAATGACGTGAGGGTTCTCCAGACACACGGGAAATGGGCTGTGAAAGAGAAAATGTGAGAGCTACAGAGCGACAGATTCGCCATCGTCTGGCTGGAGGTAAAGAGAAGCCATGTGAGGACCTACATCTGCATCTCGCAGGTGAAAGATGACAGGGGGGACAGGGTGCCGCTAGTCAGGATGATACAGCGCACTTCCTGTCGCAGGAGGTCTTGCATGCTGAATCCCGGAGAGAAGCACCAGTAACTCAGCACGTTCCCTGCCACACACATGCGAAAAAAAAAAAAAAAGTTTGGATATGTCCTATAAATTAGGTTACATAATCAAATAATATCTGTGAGATGTTGAGTAAATAAAGGCTTATACCTTGTTTCTTTGTATTAGACGACGCCCACAGATCTGTTGTCTGCTTCTTTTTGAAATTGCTAGTGTCTGGATGAATGTGTACCTGAAAAGTTCAAGTTTTACAAAACGTGATTTTCTCCCTAATGTGTCACGTCCAATTCCCGCCCATCTAGTTTAGACACTTTCCCCATCAGTTACCACCCAGAGAGGGCGCAATGTTAGGAGATGACGCTTTAAGTACAAATGTTCCTTAGATGATGCGTTGTTTTTTTTGTTTGTTTTTTTGCATACTTAACACTACCCCCTCTGTTTTATTCCTATTACAAACACGCTATATTAGTCACTATGTATACGAGCTACCTACGGCACACTGGAGACTCATCCAGTCTAAAATTGACTAAAGTCAATGTTGCATAATAGACCCCTTTAAAGGAACAAATGAGGCAAAGCGAAGCCATCCACCCATAAAACTGAGCAGATAAGGGGTAGGTGAGGCATCGAGGCATCCCAGAATAGATATAGAGATGTCAGTGTATACATAAATAATAAACAGACCTTAAACTGCTGCATGGTGTTCCCCTTGTGTGACGGCACACCGCCCTCTGCTGGTTCAACAGCAAACACCAACTGATCACATCAGAAGAAACATCAATTTAAAACCCTCAATGGGAACGTAGGAATAAATCTACTCAGCACTCACTCATCTTCTATACCGCTTTATCCTGTAT
Organism: Clarias gariepinus; assembly: GCF_024256425.1. Taxonomy (NCBI): domain Eukaryota; kingdom Metazoa; phylum Chordata; class Actinopteri; order Siluriformes; family Clariidae; genus Clarias; species Clarias gariepinus. Next base: position 8,437,586 of record NC_071114.1, on the reverse strand, counting down.
TTAGGGTCTGGAGTCTATCCCAGGAGGCTTAGGGCATGAGGCGGGGTACACCCTGGACAGGGCGCCAATCCATCACAGGGCGCACACAGACATAGACATACACACACTCAGATACTCATTCACACACTACGGGCAATTTGGGAACGTCAATTAACCTTACCTACATGTCTTTGGACTGTGGGAGGAAACCGGAGTACCCGGAGGAAACCCACCAAGCACGGGGAGAACATGCAAACTCCATGCACACAGAGACGGGAATCGAGCCTGGCCGGGAACCGAACCCAGACCCTGGAGGTGCAAGGCGACAGTGCTAACCACTACACCACCGTGCCGCCTTAAAAAAAATCTAAATAGATATCAAAGACAATACCTGTATTATATCTGCCACTTTCTGTAGTCCGCTGGTGTTGAGGAAAATGCCAGGCTCTGGGTTCAAGAGAGTTGTGTCTTAGTGAGCTCATTAACATGTAACACATTACTTACTATCCATGCTTAAAACACCTACTTCCTGCCAAATATCCTGTGATCTGCTCCATCGCCTCCACGATTGCTGTTTTGGTGTCGTAGTTGACGTGGGCCTTTTTGAAAAGCTCATAAATAAAGCTGAGAAAGAAAACAAGAAAACACACATTCTTTCTTACAGAAAGAAATATTACACTATAAAAATCTGGTACTTCCCTTTAGAGGAGTGGTAGTAAAATACACTGCCTAGCAAAAAAGTCAACATTTTAGTAGTCAACATTTCACGATCGGTGAGGTTGCATCGTGAAAGGAATCAGAGCTATGGTTAAGAGTGAAATTAACCTAATTTCCACACACACAATGTGACGAGAACTCGCAGGATTGGTCCTGACACCATGAACTCACTGCAATGTGTCTATTAGTAAACCACTTGTTTGTGAGACTAATCGGAAAAAAAAGGCTTCAGTTTGCTAGGGATCATAAAGATTAAACTTTGAACCAATGGAAAAGAGATCATTTGGTCTGACGAGTCCAGATCGACTCTATTCCAGAATGATGGGTGTGTCAGGGTAGGAAGGGAAGCGCATGAAGCGATGCACCCATCATGCACAGTGCCCACTGTACCAGCCTCTGGAGACAGTGTTATGATCTTCTTGCCTCTCATTTTCAGTCCAGTCTCATTTTCAGTTCCATGAACCTGAGTAGTTTCAGCGGAATGATCTCAATCAAATTAATTAAGCATAAAAAAGGCATCTATTGTGACTTAAGGCATGAACCGATGAGAACAGGTGCAGATGATCAGGCCGGTGATATTGCGGATACTGAACGGTTGGCACAGACGAGAGGGGAAACGAGGTTGCTGCTAAGGTTGTTCCATAATTACCCAGTTTTTAAGTTGTATCTGTAGACACCTGTCGCAGTAAAACATTTGTTTCCAATTTCTTTGATTTAATTTACATAAATAAATTTGATTTAATATGAAGAAATAAGAGTTGGCTCAGGACTCTTTCACAGTACTGTATATTAAAACATCATTTTAACTTTGACAGGTAAAAGTTGCAAAAAAAAAAAAAAAGTGCAAACCCTATCATTTAGCATTTTTGTATATAATACAAAGCCTCTTAATTTATCTTCATAAACATAACTATAGATAGTTTCAATAATGATAAAATTGAATGAAATTGTACTTATGCACCAATTTTAATGCTTAAATGCAAAAAAAAATTATAATATATTTATTTATATTTGTAATCATTTTATAATTTTAAAAAGTTCATTATTTTTGCCTATTTTTTCACTTGCAAATATATCTATGCACTTTTTTAAAATATGTTCGATATAAATAAATTGACAACCTACACTACAATAATGAAGATGTTTTTGTAATCTAATAATTATATAATACTTTGATCCTCTTGTTAATAGAAAAGCCCAGCTTTAGGAGCTCAGGTTATTGATGCCGTCCATCCTCATATATTAAAATGTGCACTTACAATAATGTATTAAAGAAATTAGTTTTGACAGCCTTTATTTATGGGTTTAATGCAAAAAAAACTACTGTAAAACAACAGCCAAGACGGTTGACACACCTGCCAGGCTTGGTAATCCCCTGGTTATTGGACGGCATCTCAAAGTCATTAATGGTAATCTCCAGGTCCATTAAAACTTCTATTAAAAAGAAAAAACAAAAGGTAAGTCAAACAATATGGCATACCTAAAGCCATTTCACTCAGTACAACATAAATGTTTCTAACTTACGCTTTATTTTTGCGATCGTAGTGATGTCCAGGTTCAGACCTGTATAACAGACAAGTGAACAGATTTAACATCGACATGGAGCCGACTTGGAAATGTGTGACAGGCCATCATGAGCCGAACCTGAGCTCAAAGATTCGCCGCTGAATTCCTCTGAAGATTCTCCCTTGCCGATATCCGAGGCCTGCTCTCGCAAAAGCTTGTCCACTGCATCGATGGCTGACGTCAGATCGTAAGGAGTCAGGTCAAACGAGGTGGACTCTTCACACATCTTCTCCTGTACGACGGAGGAAAAGTTAGGATCAATGGAAAACATTTCACGGAAATTTTCGACTAAGGCACAGAAATCCTCACCACGTTATGTGCTTCATCAAAAATGACCACTGCTCCTTTAAGCTCTATGTTGTGTGCGCGACGACTCTGCAAGACAAACCAGATCATTTAAGTTCACGCGACGATGGCTGAAACAACCCCTGACTATAAGATGAAATAAACTCCTCTCCTCACCTTTGGATCGAGGAGGTAGTTGTAGGGCATGAAGATGAGGTCAGCGTGCTGCTTTAGTGAGCGAGACAGATAATATGGACACACCCTGAAAGAGAAATACATAGATAATAGAAAAAAAATATATATTTACAATTTCTTATAAATCTGTTCGGGAAATAAACACCGTACCTTTGCTTTTTTCCAGCTTTTACAAGATCTTCCACATCAAGGATGGAATTGATGATGTCTTTGTCAGTACTCTTTTCTAAATATAACATGAGAATAGATCAGCGACAAGAATTTACACATGCTTTGTTGAACGTGTCATGTTTAAACTTACCATCGACGTTATTGTAGAAGACACAGGAGCGGGTTGAAACTTTTGCTCTGCATAAATGAACCTGGATTAAAGGAGAAGAAATTATACTTAAGTTAACATTGCGATACTATATAAATATGGTGGTACAGTGGCGTAGTGGTTAGTACTGTCGCACTGCACCTCCAGGGTCCGGGGGGTTGCATGCTCTCCCCGTGCTCGGTGCGTTTCCTCCCACATTCCAAAGACATGCTGATAAGGTTAACTGACGTCCCCAAAATGTCCAGTCCATAGTGTATGAAGGTTCATCGGCGGCCCTACCACATTGGTACTACCACCAACGGTAATCATCATTGAAACTGGCCTCCACACTCCCTTGTTGGACTACAGAGGTTCCTAGATGGATGGATGGACTATATAAACAAACGCACCAACCACTTCATTAGGCACGCCTTGCTAGGATTTGGTTGGATCCCCTTTCGCTTTCAGAATTACCTTCATTTTTCATGGCATAGATTCGACAAGTCCTGGAATCATTCCTTAGAGACATGATAACATCACGTATCTACTGGACACTCCTCTTCAGCTCAACCCCAATTATGTTTTATTTGATTCTGGGCAAGAGACAACCATGTCAAAATAAAGCACTGAAGCTTTTAGGTGCTTTAAATCATTGCACATGTAGAAAATCCGACCATCACCCAGTTGTAACGTTATTTTTATGTTTGTATTAGAGGTGGTCCAATGTTGCCTTATAATCCTATGAGGTTATAATCCTACATGGGGTGCCCTTTATTTATATGTTGGCAGACAGAACAGCATCTTCTGTGATAGGGCCGAATTATTTGCTGAGCTTGTCTAAAATCACAATGAAATCAGAAAAAGAAATTAATACTAATGAGGACATTTTTTAAATCATTACGCTAACAGAATCGACATCTAGGTACCGTGATAATATTGTATCACATGGTCTGTGGTGGGCGGCACAGTGGCAAAGTGGTTCGAAGGATTCCCGCCTCACATGGAGTTTGCATGTTCTCCCCGTGCTTGGTGGGTTTCCTTCAGGTACTCCGGTTTCCTCCCACAGTCCAAAGACAAGCAGATCAGGTTAACTGGCATTCCCAAATTGCCTGTAGTGTGTGTGTGTGTGTCTAAAAATGATTCAAACCTGAATGCTGCATAATAGGCCACCATTAAACCATGCTTCAACCATAAAGTGTTTTATTTTTTCTGAGTTTTTTTTAATCCTTTGTCGTTAAAGGCATTTGCTATTTCCATGACCTGTACCTTGACATGATTGCTTTCTTGCTTCAGTACATCCTGGTTGATACACAGCTGCTCCCTGGAGCCCAGAACACAAATCTTCGGCCTGTAATTAAAAAGAAATTTTGAGCAAAACACTTAAAGGCAAGATAAGCAAGTGTGTTACTTTCCCAAGCTCGAACCCTCATCGAGACTTCTAAATTAAAGAACATGAGAAACGACCTGTGAGCTTTCTTACAAATTATCAACCATCATCACTGACCTGTAGGTTGTGTTTTTGAGTTCGCTGATCACCTGGGTCAACTGTGAATGTGTCCTCGATGCGTAGATGATCTTGGGAATGTCGGTGTAATACGCTGCAAGGAGAGTGTTTAAACTCAATCAAGGTCTTGATTCACGCACTTTGATGCCAAACGTTTGGAAAGGAAACTAAAAGTTAAGGTCAAATTAAAAGGAACATTCAGAGCATCACTCCACTGTGCGAGTCGTAAACTTGAAACTCTACTCTTCATACCTGGTGTTTCACCGTCAGTCGCCGTTGTTCCCCAAGATGACATGGGCCTGTCGGGAAAAAGCTCGGCTCCTCCCAACCTCTCTGCAATCTTACGGGCGGATATGGAGTCTTTGAAATACGCCCTCCAGCCAAGCGCGGCGCAAAGCAGGCAGAGGGTTTTCCCCGTTCCAGTTGGACTCTCGAGCACTCCATTTACTTTCTATAACAGGAAAATAACACTGCGTGAACTGAAACACGACTGAGACATCAATCAGCTGCACAAATCTAACGGATCTTATAAAAACCTCATCGAAACCTCAACTTTAATATAGATGATGTGAAATCTCTTTGGCCAAAGCAAAGAATTTGAACAATGTTCAGCAGAAATACACTTCTAATGTGCTTGTAGTGATTCCAGGATATTAAAATGCAACAATCATTATAACTGTATACAGCTCAGCCTAAAACATTTTTCAATGAGGGAACACGAAAGCTTGGTTTGTGCATCTCATGCTGGAACAGGTTTCTCTCAGTTCCTTTGAAGGGAAATTTTATCGCAACAGCATAAACAAATATCTTCTACAATATTAAACTTTACAGTTTAGCACATGTGGGTGTGATGGTCAGGTGCCCATTAAATAGGGAAAATACAAGATTGTAAAAGCCTATAACTTACTTACTTATGGGTCTATGACTATAAAAAAGATGGCAAAATCAATGAATTATTAAAACTGTCGAATGTATTTCAAAATAAAACTCTTTTGTGAAACAGTCACACCAACGACATATTCTATATGGACAAAAGTATTTGGCCAAACCTGCAATGACACTGTACACAAATACATATACTTTATCATGGACTTGGTCTCCCTTTCGCAGGTATAATGTTTCCACTCTTCTTGAAAGGCTGTCCACAATATTTTGGAGTGTTTCTGTGGGAATTCATTCTGTAGAGCATTTATAAGGTCAGGCACTGATGTTGGACGAGAAGGCCTGACTCGCAATCTCCGTTCCAGTTCATCCCAAAAGTGCTCGATGGAGTTGAGGTCAGGGCTGTGTGTGGGGCAGTCAAGTTATCCACACTAAACTCATCAAACCATGTCTTTATAGTCCTTGCTTTGTGCACTGGGACACAGTCATGTTGGAATAGTTGCCACGAAGTTAAAAGCATAGCATTGTCCAAGATGTCTTGGTATGCTGGAGTATTAAGTTTGCTTTTCACTGGGGATAAGATGCCTGATTGAAACATCTGAATTAAATAATTAAAGGTTTGGACAAATACTTTAAGTGTATTTTGGGGTGACTGATATTTATTTTATATTATTAATCATTTTAATAATTTAATTAAAGATTGTTTCATAATTTTTATGTTTATAGTATATTGATGTTGTTACTGTAAATCAGATTTATTTCATGAAAGAAATATACTTATATGAAAAGTATTGGTCCCACTTTGATGCATGATCAGAGTGACAAGACAGTTAATTTTTTTGATGCTACAATTATAAAAATATTAAACTTTAAAGTAATTTTTTTATTTTTAATGATTGAAAGTACATACTATATTGTCTGGGGACAAGTGGCCTGATTGAAACACCTGCATTTAATAATTAACAGGTTTGGCCAAATGCATTTGTCCATATGATGTAGTTTGGGGTGACTGATATTTATTTTATATTATTAATTATAATCAATTATTGTTTCATGATTTTAGTGTTTTAGTTTTTTTTATAAGATATTGATGTCATTGTGAATCGAATTTACTTCATAAAAAAAAGTATGTGATCCCACTTTGATGTACAGTATGATCAAAGTGACCAAGACATTTCTTTGAACTTTGCCTTTTATTTAAAAAATGCTACAATCAAACATTGAACATCAAAGTAAGAAAATGTATTTGATGATTGGAATTTTAAACATATACAAGTAATGTGTCTTAAGCTGATTTAAATGATTTTGGCATCAGTAAAACTAAATGACAGCCCTTTCCACCATGTTTGTAGGATGATCCTGATTTACAGCTGATCTGATGTTTAACAGTGTAGACTTTTGTTTACATTTAAGACAAGGTGTTAGATCTGAAGAATACGGGGTTTTTTTTATAAAAAGAGAGATAAATATTAAGCACAAACGGAGCATGAAGTGACTTACGTTTTGCAGACACTCGATCACTTTGCTCATGTAATCTGTCTGGCATGGATACGGAGTGAACGGGAAATCCACATTAACTCCTCTCAAAGTAAGAGAAGGCATTGTGCTACAACCCGGAACTACACGTAACACTTAAACAACTATTTACACAACATAGTCACTGCATAAAATAAAGCTTTAAATCGATTTTAATACAATAATCTAATGCCCATGTTTACCCCAAAGACCCATCAGATCACCACCCGCCCCGTCCTGTGTTCATTATAGCGCGCTATATTTCTTCTTCGTCTTTTTTTACGTCTTGACGAAATATGTTCTAATGTACGCGACTGCCATCTACAGGTGACAGAGCTGTAAGCGCCTCAGAGTGTCTGAGAAAGGATCTTGCTACACAAACCGGAAGTACGTTGTAGTTAAAATGAAATAATAATAATCATAAAAACACTAATATACTTATCACTTCAAATGTCATTAAAAAGTCTCATTTTATCCTTGTTGTGAACAGCAAACCTCAGGAATATATTCACTCACTCACTGTCTGTACTGTACCGCTTTATCCTGTATACACGGTCGTTAGGGGGCCTGGCTGTAACTCTTCCCAAGAGACTTAGGGCATGAGACGGGCTACACCCTGGACAGGGTGCCAATCCATCACATATGACACTCACACGCTCATGCATACATTATGCTCAATTTGGGAATGCCGGTTAGCCTAATCTGCATGTCTTTGGGGTGTGCTTCGAAGCTGATGCAGTATGTTTGGGACACGCAAACTCCAATGCACACAGACCCAAAATGTGAATCGAACGTTCAACCCTGGAGGTGCAAGGCGACAGTGCTAACCACAAAGAACCACAAGCACCTTGTCGGGAATACACAACATGGCCAAAGATACATTGACGAGGACTGTTACGCCCAAATGACTGTGCTTGTGGTTCTTCAGCATAAAGTTGGAAGCAAACTGTTGTCTAGAATGTCTATGTAATGCAGCATTACACTTCTCCTTCATTAAAACTAAGCATTTAGTGAAACTATACAAAAAATTCCATCAAGACATGGGTTGTAGAGTGGGGGAACTTAAGTGTCCTGTACAGAGCACTAACCTCAACCCCATTATAATGAATTGATGAATTGATGAACAGATAGCAGCACAAGTCACAGTGTGCCAAAAGACATCATCCAGTGAACATCGCGATCGGAAGCTGTGCAACTGCTATTCTGACCACAAGTGTTTCCATGTCTCATATTTTTCCATGCGATTTGAAGAACATCACTGGAAGATGACGAGAGATGAGGAAGACCTTCAACAAGCTCAACCCCCGAAAATGCCAAAATCATTCGGCAACTCGTGCATGACGATTGTCAGAGAACAGGTCCATAGCTCGACCATGCTTGTTTATTTTATGACCTCGTTCTTTTGACATTCACAGAATTCTCCATCCAGAATATGTCCCTAGGTTCCAGACCATCAATAGCAAATTCTGCTGCCAGGTTTTATAACAATCAAGACCTATTGGAATGCACTTATATGCACCTCAACTTTAATTTAAGACAGACATGAAAGAATCCAAATTATCCCCTTAACACGGCATTATAGTTCTTTTAAATCTCAGAGGGAGTCTCTGTGTCCACAACAATAAACATATTTAATTTAATTATTTTGAGTTGCTTAAACAGCATTATTCTGAGAACACCTCAACTAGCAGAACACCTAGTTGAGACGTCCTGGTCGAGATCATTCTCTGCTTCCTGCTAAACCTATCTATTTATTTTATATTTTAAAAATTCCTTTTGTATATATAACTTTGTCCCTTCTCACCAACTATAATACCCAGGCTATTTTTAGACAGCAGTGTGCATGCTGTTTATTTTCCTGACTGTACTCATTATGAAAGATCTATTTTTAGTATCCATATACATGGCTGTGGCTGGCATCTATGAGACACAGTGATGCAATCATAACATTCATTATATTATACCCAATAAGCACAAGAATGCTTGTAGATCTAGAGTTTAATTTTGAAGCTTTTGTAAAGGAGGACAGGTTACTGTTTTAGCTTTTTTGGCATCACCACTTCACAGCTGCAGAGTCTGGGATTGGGTCCTGAGATCGGGTTGCAAGTGTTGCAAATGTTGTGCGTAACAGTGGTTCTTAGCTCGGCTCCTGGAGGACCACTGCCTTGCACATTTTACTGTTTTCACAGCTCACAGCACACCTGCTATAAAAACAGAGCCCTCTGAATATCATCATTAACTGATCAATTAGCCCACTTTACCCATTCCCTGCAAAGACTGCAAGAGCTATTTAAAAGCTGATTCATTTGCCTTTATGCTCTTTCCATGTTTCAGATTAGGAACAACGAATATTGTGTGTCTAACAACGATTAAATGGAGAAAATCGTCACACATGTTATGCCAGGTGTTTAAAACTCTAAGTGGAGCTGTGTTACACAATCTCAGTACTCGAATGTAGGGTTTCTCAAATACAGTTATATTAAAGCAGTGCTCTGCATGATTTCATAATTTCATCCCGACAAACCTGATCCAAATTATGGAGAGCTGGATAATTAGCTCATGAGCTAGACTACGTAGGTGTGATGGGAATAGGGATGAGCAATCCTAATATCATTTTCAACCTAGAAAAAACTTTAAAGTCTTCTTGTGTGTATATAAAAAAAAGGAATGTGTAATTTTCCACAGCAAAAATGTTGGGATTCTGGTTATTTAAAGGGATAATGCAGAAAAAAACAAAAACAACCAAAGTGTTCTGAAGGTCAATTGAAAGTCAACATGATTTTCACTCAATCATTCACTGGTCTATACCATTTTATCCTGTATATAGGGTCACAGGGCACCTGGAGCCTGTCCCAGGAAACTTAAGGCTCGAGACAGGGTACACCCTGGACAGGGTGCCAATCCTTCACAGGGAACACACAGACACACACACTGACACGTTCATTCACACACTTTGGGCAATTTGGGAACATTAGTTACCCTTATAAAGCTACCCTTCTTAAAGCTTTTAGATGCATTATAAAGTGTTAATTCCTATTGCTGCTACATTTACGACAAATGTTATATTAGCCAGAGAAAAGCAAATTCTGTTTCGAAATTAAACTTTACCATACAGTATTTCCTAAAATCTGTTTCCCACATAGATCGATTTTGTACCAAAGCAGACTGAGATGCAAAGGCACAAAAGTAGGTACAAGCAGACAGACAAATCTAAAGTGTAGAAGCAAGCAAGTAACCAGGAATGATGCAAGGTCATACACAGAACAGCTAGGCAGATTATCAAGACCTTACAGAACTTACACAAATGGGTGCAATCAGTAAAGCAACACATCAAGTGGTCGTGGCCATGTGCTTTATATAAAGACCAATCAGGAAGTGAGTGGAACCACAAAAACCTTACACAGTAGTGTAGTTGACCTCTGGACGTGATGAGACAGCTCTCACCTAAACATCTAAAAAGTCAGTTCCTGTTTCTGAAGCAACCTCCAACAGGGTTCACCCTACTATGTGCATCGTCTAGATTGTTCTTTTCTGGGGCACAGGATGTCTGGGGTTGGGTACTGTATGAACACTGTGGATTGGTGCTCCCTCTATCTCCTGGAGTGGTTCGAAGAGAATGAAAAAGTCAAGTCAAATCAAGGTAAATTTTTTTGTTGCCATTGCTCTGTATAGCTTGAATCCATTGGGATGAAAAATTTGTTTTTCCAGGATTATTGTTCAAAACAGTTTGCAAGACTACATTAATTGCAAATTAACAACAATGTGTGATGAACATTGACTGAAAATTGTAAACCATTCGTAGGGAAGCAGTACTTTATGTTTCATAAAGTGTCAAATGCAGATTGCAAAGTGCAGGTATTCAGGTATTCAGTGGTATTTAGAGTTGGTTGCAGAGTCTGGTTGTACTTTTGTACCTTCTGTCAGGTGGCAGAAGGGTGAAGAATCCATGAGAAGGGTTAGGGAATTATGACAATGATGTTGGCCCCTTGGATGCAATGATTGATTTATGAGGTGTTGATGATGGGTATAGAGACACTGATGGTGTTTTAAGCTGTTCTTACAAAACAATTGAGAATCTTATGGTTGAATACTATGCCATTCCCATACAACAAAGTGAAACAGCTGATCTAGATGCTCTCTATTGTTCATTTAAAGAAGATTGTAAGGATGTAAGGGGTAGAGGTATTGTTGTTGAATACATAGGAAGTGGAGGCTCTTCTGTGCTAACAGGTGGTCCAAGACAGGTTTTCAGTCATGTGCACATTAAGAATCTTGAATCTCTCCACAGTTGTTCTGTTAAGTGGTGGGAGATCTCATCAGGTCCCCTTAACATCTCTTTAGTCTTATAAGCATTGTGAGAGAGATTGTTGCATCTGCATCATTTTGCAACCTTTTTTAGTTCTTCCCTGTAAGCTGACTCATCATTGTTGCTGATGAGGGCCACAACTGTAGCGTCATCAGAAAACTTGATGATGTGATTTCAACTCATGAGTCAGCAGGGAAAACAGCAGTGGACTAAGCACACAGCCCTGGGGAGCACCGGTGTTCAGTGTGGTGGTGTGGCAGGTGTGTTTGCCGGGTCTCTCAGTAAAAAAGTCTAGGATCCGTTTGCAGAGGGAAGTGTTCAAACCCATCAGGCTCAGCTTCGTTATGAGTTATGGTGGTATAATTGATTGAATGCTAAAATTGTAAGAAATATGGTGTCCTCTGTAAAGCAATCTGGGTTGTGTGTAAACTCTAAAGTGGCCAATACGCGTAGGACTTAACTTTGCTGCAAAAAGTAAGTTTGAGTCTCAGGTCCAGTGTGAAGTGCCAGACCATCTGCCCTGGACATAATTAAGGTCATGGTTGATGATGTAAGACTGCTTGATGTTGCTTCTGTCACCAGATGGCTTGGACATGTGCTGCCTCACTTGTTTACTTTTTCACCAGATTCTTCTGACTAGTAAAAAAAACTGATGGTTGATAGGTTGAACGACACACTGGAAAGCGCTTAGACCAGAAAACAAGGCAGTGAGTGTGGGTATTCAAGTGTGTATTTGGCCTGTGGGTGGTAACAGCTCCAGCTTGTTATGGCAGTACATTCTCAATGTCTCGATTTAAGGAATACCACTTTCACACATGTTTACGTTTATACGTGAGCTGAATGACCTTGTCCTTACCCCTGATTTCCAAACATCTCTGCCACCAGAAAGTCTATTCCCGTAGACTAGCCCACCACTTTTCTGTATTTAGCCTGCCATCTGATGCAACTGAGGAAGACAGGGAAGGAGGCTCGCATCTTGTAAGCCATATGTTTCTCACTAATTACAATCTGAGGCATTTCACTTCATTAACTTGGCTGATTGTGTGGATTTAAAAGGCATCTTAAAGGACACTCAATTAGGTTCAAGGTCATATAGTTGTTACGTTACATTACCACACTGAAATGTAAGCCTGTGTCTTGAAACTCTGACCATTTACTGGGAAATCAGAGAGGTAACATCAGGTCTGTAATTTAACACTGTACAGTCTGCCTTAAAAAAAAAGCTAGGCCTGCATCAGTAAGTACAGTATATCCTTAAAAAAATAAAACATGAAAAACAGACAAGATCAAAATACTCTTTTATAGCTTTGGAAGTATTCTCTATATGAATATTCTCTATTACAAGCTCCTGGTCATTATAAGCATTACTTGTGTAGCAAAATCTTCATGTCCAGCCAGGTGTTTCATTCTGTCACAACCATCTGTTTGGTGCAGATGACATATAACCATGATATTTAAAACCCCCCATTGTGTTGGCAAGCCAGGCTGCATTTCAGGTGTTCCTCATTCAGGTGCACATGATGCGGAGATGCTGAATAGTTGATGAGAGAGTCGAGACTGGCAGTGATGACGGGAAGGAGAGAACGGAAAGTCTTGTGTTTGCGATCCTCTTTGCTACCCTACTTGGACAAATGAGAGTGCTGGAAGAATAACTGTTTGTGTGAGCAAGTAATCGTGAAGAAAGGCAAGATCAGCATAAAAGAAGTCCAGAAATAAAAATTGCCAGAGGCGAGCAGTGATGTCAAAAGTGGTTTCGTGATCAGCGTGCTTAGTCAGGAAACAGAGATGGAAAAGCAAGCACCTGGGACCCGCGGATGCTTCAGCTGGGACGCGTGCAGAAATCTGCTGCTGCCCCAGTTAAACAGGCAGTCTCTGTATGTGTACGGCAGCGAAGTGGCTGTGGAGAAGGAGTGCATCAGACAAAGAGAGAATGGAGTTTTTGTCATTCATCCGTTCAGTCTTTTCAGGTACTGTCTGCTTGGTCAAAATAGTGTTTTAATGTTGTTGTTATTTTGCATTCACATACTGAGGCACAACACTTAAAAAAAATTATAGAATTTTTACATTTAGTCATGGTAAGTTTAGTCTACTAGGCTTGTAGTATAACCTTGAAGAGATTCTCCAGTTCATAGCTCAGAAGGTTTAAAATGTCCAAGATGATACAAGAAAACTGTTCTAAATGACCTGAATGACCCTTCTTACATACATTTTGAGAAGCAGTAAAGTCAACTACAAGTATCCTCATTCTTAACTGTAATAATGGTTTATTTACATCTTTGTTTTTGTAATTGTATGAACTAAATATGGCTGCACATTTTTGTTGTTGTTCTTGTTCAGGAGTTACTACATAATGTGCATGGTTGCCATAACGTTTCTCAACCTCATTGGGATCCCGATAGAGATTGCTTTTTTAGACGGTCAAGGTGGAGTAGGCTGGGAGGGATTTAACGTCTTCTCAGACACTCTGTTCCTTATAGACGTGGGACTCAACTTTCGCATGGGGATCATTTCTGAGGACAACGAGGTAACTAAGCCCTTGCAATATGAGTTAACTGCAAAAACTTGGCATGTGCAAATATGGCATATTGACCTGTTTTTAGTCATGATGTTATAATATTGTCATTACTAACATATTACACAAATATACATAACGTGTATATGTAACGTTGTAACACAAAGTAATTGAAGTCATGGACAGATGTTTCTAATTTCATCCTTTTTAAGATGTTTGGTCATTTGGCACAGCATTGATCAGCTTAATTAGGAGCACACATTAACATCCACATTAACAATTAGTGAGTAGAAAATGAAAGTGATAAGCGTGAAGCACAACAAAGCTATGGTTACACTGATGAATTTTATATGCAGTTTAAATGATGTTTTAATGAAGCAAGTAAATTACCAGGGTGTTAAGTGAGTAGGAATATACTGTATAACATTACTTAAATCGAACACATTACCCAGATATCCACAATATTCAAATTAAGAGCCGAATTTCCATTCAAATTACAGTATTAAAATTTCACCAAAAATGAATAACGGTAAAAGATAATAAAATTGTTATGTTTATGTAATATATAATTAGGTACATGAAAAATGTCATTTATTTTGGTAGAATAGACATAATATCAATATGCAAAAGCTACACAAAGCAGAATATTTTTTTTGAGTGTAGACCTAACTTTTTTTTAATGTGTTAATATATAATGTCTGTAAATTTTTAACCCTCTGATTTGCTGCTACTACAAGAATAAATTATAAAATGTTTTTTTGCATTCATGTTGACGTTTTAAAATATGATTTTAATCTCTTTACACAATGGCTGTTCAAGCCAATCCGGGACTTTTGATGAGACTCTTGGTACACGGTACATGGTATGTCCATGAATGATGATCGAAATTGATGGATAATTTGTTGGAAACTTGACGCATCTGTCTGTGGGAACTGTACACACTATCATTCGCCAACACACTTTCACAGGAACTGAGCTGGGAATTTTTTTTACACATCCCCTGTACAGTCCTTACCTCACTCTAAGACATTTCCATATTTTTGGGTCATTAAAGGAGTTCCTGGGAGGCTAGTGTTTAGGATGTGAAACAGGCAGTACTAAGAAAACTTTCTACCTTGGTGGTATCCAAGCACTAGTGAAGTGGGATAATGCATTAGTGAAACTAGGGATTATATTAAGAAAAAAGGGTGTTTTTTACTCTCTCATCTGGTCCACTTTTTTAAATGAAGTGTTCTGTTATTCTGCAAAATCAAAAGTCTCAGGTTGACTTGAAAACCTCTCATTGAAAGAATTAAGACATAAAAGCAATTTTATAATCACTGTTTGAGGTTTTAATTCTGTTAGAAATGAGTGCCTAGAATGTTACTTAGGCCAACATCTTAATGTAGTCTTTTGTAGTTGTATTGGAAATATTGTGCATTTTTGCTTACTTATAGTGTTTGTATGATCTTGAATTATGGTGGTCAGGTATTTAGAGATTTTTAACTCGTTATTGAAAATGTTCTTTTCTGTGATAGATATTTCACTGACAATTAAAGTATATACAGCAAAGGCCTACACTCTTGAAACTATGCATCCCTAACTAGCAATCATGTCAGTAAAACCTTTATTCAGTCAGGCTTGACAAAAGGGGAAGCCACACTACTTTAGAATATGACATTTTCCTTTGCACGTACATACTCAACAGCATAAAAAAATAAAATTAAAGATAAAATTGTCCTCACCCTGCCTTCTCTCACACAGGGGGCCATTCTCGATCTGAAATCCATTCGACAAAACTATTTAAAGAGTTGGTTTATTCCAGATATGATCGCGGCATTTCCAGTGGGTTACATCATTCTGATTGCGGTAGGATTTTATTAGTTTAAACGCATCCTCACACTGAATGATCCATAGAAATCCTTATGTACTGATATTCAGGTACTGATATTCAGGTACTGCTGTTCCCCAGGATCTGCAGTATCATGGCGATTCTTCTAAAGCCAATAAAATGGTGCGGATCCTGATGTTTGTGCGGATCCTTAGCCTGGTGCGTCTGCTGCGTGTCTCTCGTCTGGTCCGATTCTTTAATGAAGTGGAGAAAGTGAGCTACTTCACGATTTAAACCTCTACTTTTCCACTTTTCTCCATGGAAAGCTGTCTTCATTTTAAAGCTGCATATTCATATTCCATGCCAACATCATTATTGCATATCTAATTGTTTACACCTAATATTGGACTTTTCTGCTCGCTAGGTCTCGAATGCCAACCTGGAGGTGGTTCGAGTTTTGTTCCGAATCCTTTCTCTGTTCATGATGATTTTTTTGCTGTGCCACTGGAACGGTTGTGTGCAGTATTTCGTTCCAATGCTGGAAGAGTTTCCATCTGACTGCTGGGTCCGACGAGAGAATCTCATGGTAATTTGATATTCAGTTATAGAGTCATTCAAGATAAGAGAGAAAACAACACTACTAAACGATTTATTTATTCATCCCAAGTGAGAAATTTAAATGCTGTAGCCGCATCCAACACCCATGGAAGTAAAGCAAAAAAAATGAAATAAAAAATAAAAAGGAAAATTAAATAAAAAATAAAATAATAAATAAATAAATAAATAAATGGCAGCACGGTGGCTTATTGGTTAGCCCTGTCGCCTTGCACCTCAAGGATCCGGGTTCGATTCCCGCTTTGGGATCTGTGTGCATGGAGTTTGCATGTTCTCCCCATGCTTGGTAGGTTTCCTCCAGGTATTCTGGTTTCCTTCCACAGTCCAAAGACATGCAGATTAGGCTAATTAACATTTCCAAAATTGCACATAGTGTATAAATGAGTGTGTGAGCCTGTGTGTGTGTGTGTGTGTGTGTGTGTGCCCTGCAATGGATCGTCACCCTGGATTGTGTACCCTGCCTCGTGTCCGAACTCTTCCGGGGTTAGGCCTTAAGACCTCCCGCGACCCTGTATACAGAATAAAGTGGTATAGATGATGAGAGAAAAATAAATAAACAAAGTAACAGAATAAAATCAAATTATAATAAATATTTATCTTTAGCTGTCTAGTTCTGCAGCCACTGTAGCCTCAATTTCCTGTTCTTGGTGGACTAAAGGGAAGTCTAATACGCTCCACCTTAAGGTTCAATGTTGTGCATTCTGAGAATTTTTTTTTTCCGAGTTACAGAAACTGTTCTGCCTGCTTAAACCAGTCTCGTCGTTCTGCTCTGATTTCACTTACTGACCAGGCATTTCCCAATTTTTTTTGGCACCAGCAACCATATCCCAGTCAAAGTCACATTTTTCAGCAATTCTGTGTTAGATTTAAACAATTAATAAAACTTTTTTTAACCTGTATTCTATCTGTATAATTTTATGCATCATATTGTGGTTGGTGTTCTTGTTAAATTAATATGGTCTGCGTTTAACTCCAGATTTCCAAGCAGTTGACTACCTTTCAGGTGTTGACAGGGTTAAAATAGCAGTGCATGGCAATTAAAGTTGAGGAAAACTATAAAAAGCACAAATGTTTTATTCATTTTTAGAGAAATGGTTTAATAGAGAAAGGGCCTGTGATCAAAGCTCTCTTGTGTGCAGCATGAGCTGCTCTAAGCTCAGTGTTCAGTGTTTAGTACACTATATGGGCAAAAGTATTTGGCGAAACCTGTCATTTATTGAATTCAGCTGTTTCAATCAGGCGTCTTATCCCTAGTGAAGGCCAATCTTAATGCTTCAGCATACCAAGACGTCTTGGAACGGAGATTGCGAGCCAGGCCTTCTCGTCCAACATCAGTGCCTGACCTTATAAACGCTCTAGAAAATGAATGAGCTTGAATTCCCACAGAAACAATACAAAATCTTGTGGAAAGCCTTTCAAGAAAAGTGAAAGCTGTTTTAGCTGCAAAAAGGGGACCGACACCATATTGAAGTTATTTATTTGATACAATCGTTGGGATGCTTGGTGTCGTTACTTGCTTCAAGATACTTCCTATTTTTTACTTAGTTTTTACTATTTCAGTTCAGAAAATAATGCAGTTCAATTTGCTATTGTTTTGCTTGTATTAATAACCAAAATTGATATTTTTCAGAACGCTTCTGTGGGAGAGAAATATTCCTTTGGTATTTTCCGAGCGCTCTCACATATGACAGCAATATCATACGGTTCCTCGGACGCACCGACAAGTAAATCGTTTACTTGCAACCAGACAATTAATCAATGTATTAGATTGTTTTTGATCATTGAATGAGTATATTCTGTGTTTTTATTTTATTCTTGTCACTTAAGATGAGGTAGAGCTGTGGATTGTCATGACCAGCATTATGTCAGGAGCTCTAATGTACACGGTTCTGGTTGCCAACACGGTCGCTCTGATGACTGACGCAGACCTCACAGCAAAAGCCTACAAGATCAGGGTACAAGATCAAACTCCCATTTTTATTCCGAGAGATTAATGACTTTAAATAATTAATGAGACGTTTTTAAGGAAATGACATTATCATGTATTCATTGCTGTTTTAGTTGAATCATCTGGAAGACTATATGACCTTCATGAAGCTTCCCAAAGAGCTGCGTATTCGCATCAGCAATTACTTTCAAGCTCGCTATGGAGGAAAGTGGTACGATGAAAAGGATGTCCTGAACTGGGTGTCTTCATCCATTAAAGAGGTAGCATTAAGTCATTTACCTTCTTATTAACCAGGTTGCAACTGTCATTGAATCCATATTTTTCAGCTTTTTGAACTGTTTTTGTTTATTTAATGAAGGAGATTTTGATGATCATGTGCTCGGGCCTTGTGAGAAGAGTCCCCATCTTTCGCAACTGTGAAACGAACTTCATCAACACCATCCTTTTCCATCTGCAATATGAGGTTTTTCAAGAGGGTGACGTCATTGCGGATCCGAACAACCCTGGCGATCGCATGTTCTTCATCGAGCATGGGCAGGTCGTCGTAGAGACGGAGACTTCTCAGACAGAGCTGTGTGATGGAGGATACTTTGGAGGTCAGTATGAAATGCAACTGCTTAATAACTACTATGCATATTATAATTATAACTACTATGCGTATTATAATTTTTGCATGTTACAATTTTTAGCTACAGTCAGATGCATAATTATTGGCACGCTTGTTATTGATGTTTCAATAAGGTTATAGCCAGCACTAATTCAAGTACTGTACAACTAACTTCAGCATAGCATAATATCAATGTGCCTTTGTCTTTAACCCGTACTGATCTGGAAACCTAGACCAGTAATACAGAATATAGAATATCCTAAAGAGAGAATCTCTCTAGATCCTTCAGGTCTTAAGTTATCTCTTGTGGGACTCTCCTCTTTAGCCTAAGTTACTTGCACACTGACACAGACCCACTGGCCACTTCATTAGGTACACATGCGCTTTAAAGCAGTTATCTAATTAGTCAATCACATGGTGGTAACTCAATGCATTTAGGAATGTAGACATGGTGCAGATGATTGGCTGAAGTTCAAACTGAGCATCAGAATGGGGAAGAAAGGTAAATTAAGGGACTTTGAATATGACACGATTGTTGGTGGCAGACGAGCCCAAGTATGAAACTGCTGATCTTCTGGGATTTTTTTTAATAATCTCTAGGGTTTACAGAGAACGGTCTAAAAAAACAGAAAATATTCAGTGAGTTGCTAGTTTTTTTTAGGTGAGTCTGTGAGAGTGTGTTGGTGTGTATAAATATATATATGTATTGTTTTCAATAATTCAGCAGAAAAGCTATGAAGTAGTGTTGTCTTATACATTGTTTCTAGATTTTGATTATTAACATCAATCATGTTTTTGACCCAAACTTATACAAATTTAATCTTAATAATTATCTAAATAAGTATATGGACAGACAATTGCTTCTTGATGCTTAAAACTTGTTCATCCTAAGTGATGTTCTTGCCCTCTTTAGAGACATGTCTCATGACCAGAGGAAAACATGTGGCTACAGTTCGAGCTCTGACTATATGCCAAGTTTTTTCTCTGTCTGTGGACAGTTTTTACAAAGTGCTTGAAGACTTTCCAGAAGTTTTGAAGAACATGAAGAGATCAAATAAGGTGGCCATAAATTTTATTTGATGTGCATAAAGATGTCAAGGGTTTGGACTAGAGGTTCCCCGCAGCACATCACGGACCAGCACATGAAGCTGAGTGTCTAATAACTGAGATGCCAAGAAGACATTTGGATTCATCTGGTTTATTTTAAATTTTGAATTATTTGATTTGAATTTAAAATTCTAAACTTAAAAAAATTATTTAGTGCACCGGAAAGTTTCTGTACAATTTGCTCTATTTTTGTCTAAAGGAAATGAAAGTTTTGTAGTCCTTGCTTTGTGGTAAAGAACAGCAATTTTTAGGTGTGCTCGGCAAAGATCACGTTTATTGATTTTTAAAAGTGTAAAATGCACACACACACATACATGTATACACTTTGAATGTATATAAACTGTATCAACATAAAAAAAAATTAATACAATGTTTAGATGCCAACAGCTAATCAGACTTCTAACAGCTAATCATACTCAGATAACGACTTTTTGTCAGAGAACTGATTGTTTGATTTGTTGTACATATTAATAAATTCCTGTTTAGGTTAAACATAAATCACATCTGGTGTGCTACCCAAATATACAAACTGTTCCAGATGCTAGCCTGTGCTTATATTCATATTGGTAATATGAAGCCTGAGGAAAGGTGCACTTCATCTCCATTTTCCCGGGTACCACATAGATGGCAACATTTGTGCCAAGTCCTTCTTGCAGCTTCTTTAACATTCGATTGGCTAGATACAGTCTAGCTTTACCCGGATCTTCCTCTATAGCCGCATAGACTTCAGGTGGCGGGTTTGGAATCTTCCATTCCAGATCCACTATCAGCTGATGGATGCGGGCTTTATCTAGGGAGGACGGGGTGTCCCGGTGACAGGCCACTACATTGGAATTGGAAGCCTCTGAAAAAACTGAGATGAAGTGCCCCAGGCTGGGACAGCTGCTTTTCTCCTCAGTTTCCTCCTTGTCATCAACAGCAGCCTCTTTCCAACATGCCACAGGGGGGTGTACCATTACAGCCCAGTGCAGCCAATCATAGTTTTTCTCTAAACATTTTAGAATTTCTGCCGCTTGCTGCTCTGGGCTGTTCGTGCTCCACCGAACCTCCAGGATCTGCTTTTTTACATCATCTTCAGCCTGTTCTCTAAAATAGCCAGAACACAGCCCTCCCGTGGACTTCATTTTCCTGTACAAGCCCGCCATCCTGTCTGACCAGGTCTTCATAAGCAGAGCCTGATCTCTTCCTGTTAATGAAGCTTGTACAAAAAGGCATAACAGGCCTGTCCCAAGCACAAAATTCACCTGCAATGCAAAAAAATAAGCAAACTGTGGGTTTATACAAAGACCAAATGCAGATATAAATGTTGCCAAATTTAGAGTGCATTACTGGTAAAGCTTTTATTACCAGATAAATGCAACAGTAATACCTACATTTTTCTTTCTTTCTTTTTTTTTTTTTTTAAAAAAAAAAGGAAAAATCCTTCCTCAGTGCAGGATACAACTGAGGCGAAGGGTCTTGCTGTAGGACCCAGCATGGCAGTTTAGTGGTGCTGGGATTCAAATCCATTCTTTCATTTGCATCTGTAAAGCCTTATCCACTAATCCACCACACCCATCATTAGTACTGTAGATTGTTTCAACCATTTCTATCACTGAATTACCTCCACTAAATAATCACTTTAAGTCAATGCAAACGAATTGTGCCAGCTGTGGTGTCTCAGTGGTTGAGGTTTTCAGTTACACTTTAAAAGGCAATGTGTTTAAATCCTCAATTATATCCCTCAAGTTTTATTTCATAATCAAATAATATAATATAATTTTTTTTTTACTGGACATTTTTGAGTACATTACTGTCAGCGCAGGTACAATGTACTGTTACACAATTCAGTGATTGTGTATTCTTAATTCTTAAAGGCAAAATAAATGTATAAAATTAACATTATACAAAAATCAAACCTGCCACTTAATCGAGTAAAAAAAAGAAATCTTTGTCCCTAAATGAAATTCATTCTCACAAAACAACAAATAATAATTTATTTGTATTGATGATCCACCAATGTAAAATTAATTGGTGGATCATCAATACTTTGTGGCTCTTTGGAGACGTCATGAATTCTACAGCTACTACGATCATTTTTATTCCATTTTTTTATTCAGACGCACAGACTTAATGAAAAACAAAACAGTCTGCCTGGTCAAAAATGTCTCTAACCTCTAAACTTTTATTAAAAAAAGAAGAAGAAGAAGAGAGAGAGATACAGCCGTGTTATTCCATGTAAAGTGGGGTGTAATGTTTTTATTAACAAACATTTTTCATCCAAAATTTAAAACCCATTTGTTGCTCCAGTCTGCCACGGTGCTGCCAAACAAAACGCCAGAGGATCTCACTGTTTCATGTTGTTCACTGTATCTCTGTATCACTACTTTCGTGTGGGAATTTCAGGTATATAAATCAAAGCAGCTCCTGAGTAAATAATCAGCTGGTGTTATCAGATGTCTTTGCTTTGTTCTTTGTCTTTCATGACTGCTATTTACTTTGTAATTTAAAACTATGTAAATTACTATCAAGGTTATCTTGTTTGCAAAGATATTGCCTATGAAATGTACGTAATCACCAGTACAATCATGACATCAAAGAATCATTGTTTTGTTATTTATCACAAGTTCTTTTTAAATTCATTGTGCCTAAATTAGGGTTTACTTATTTGTCACATGTACTTTACAGCACAGAATAATGATCTTTTTCACAAATCCCAGTTGGGAAGTTGGAGTCAGCCAGGCTACAGGATTCCTGGAGTGGACAGGGTAAAGGGCTTAAGGGTGGCACCTTAGTGGTGCTGGAAGTTAAACTGCCAACCTACTGATTAGTATCCCAGAGCTCCAACTATTTGAGCCACGACCGCCCCGTAACAAGAATTGAATTATCCATCCATCCAACCATCCATTTATCCTGCACAGGATGTCAGCAAGCCTGGGGCACATTCCAGTACCCTTAAAGCACAAGGCACAAGGTGTGATACACTCTGGATGTGGTGCCAACACATCATAGGGCACAAGAACACACACTCACACACTCAATCATACAGTATGGACAATTTAATGCCAAACAGCCAAAACATTACATTTTAGTCTGTGTGAAAAACCTACGGTGGCCGTGAAGTGCAAAACAAATTAAGAAAACTGAAAACTAAATAACAAATTCAAAACCAAATTAACAAAACGGAAAACAAAATAACTAATATCTGACTGGCCGAGAAGTGCAATAAAAATTAATCAAACAGAAAAAAAATTAACAAATTCAAAACCAAATAACAACCCCTTCCCCCACCAATTTTTTATTTTTTTTTGGTTGTTGTTTTGTTTTTGGTTTTGTTATTTTGTTTTCGGATTTATTAATTTGGTTTTGAATTTGTTCATTTGTTTTCTGTTTTGTTAATTTGTATTGCACTTCTCGGCCAGTCAGATATTAGTTATTTTGTTTTCCGTTTTGTTAATTTGGTTTTGAATTTGTTATTTTGTTTTGGGTTTTGTTATTTTGTTTTCAGTTTTGTTAATTTGTTTTGCACTTCAGGGCCACCGTAAAAACCAGATCGTTGAGAGAAAATCCATAAAGTGTCGTGTTGCAGTAATTAGCATTGCAACATTACTTAGCTTGGGTTTCCTTAAAGTTTTTCCAGTCAACTCCCAACCCCCAAAAGCCTCTTAGTAGGTAGACTGGTTGAGTTTAAATGCGCCTAGGTGTGAATGAGTGTATTCGTTACATATATGGGATTTGACAGACACCCTTATCAAAAGCCACGCAAATTTTTATCTCATTATACATTTGAGCAGTGGAGGGTTAGGGTCCTTGCTCAAGGGCCCAACAGCAGCAACCTGGTGGGGCTGGGGACTGAACCTGGGACCTTCCAATCGGTAGCCTTAACCATTGTGTGCGTGTGTGTGAGTGTGGTTGTGGTGCCTTTTGAAAAGCTGGCGTCCCATCTAGGGTGTATTCTTCGTTTCTTCCCTGTGTTCTTAATACACTCACTAGAATAAAAGTAATTACTGAAGCTAGACAATCAAATTAATAACTGATTTACACCTGCACATAAAGACTTCACATATACTGACCTTGACACAAAATTCTTTAATCTCCCAGCGCCTGGGCTTGCGATTAAGCACAAGCTTCTCCAACAGAGTGGGCTGATCGGTCAGCACAGAGATGCCCATCATTCGACTGTACAGCGCTGTCAGCTGCCGCTCCAGTCTGTACTCCTGAACAAAACTTAGAAATATTTCTTTTTCACGTTTTGTGAACTCTGCCTGGGCTCTCACGGATGCTCCTAGCTGATTGTATACTACAGCCAAGTCATATTCAAGACAATGGACTTCCTCATCGGTCAGCAGACCTGGTCCAAAGGAGCTGAATTCATGATCAATGTAGTCTAAATTCTTCTTCACCAGATCCAAATCATCAGTGGTAGCACTGCCACTCAGATAGGAGCAGATTCCCTCGACAAGCACGCGCATGGTCTGCATGAACCCAACAGGTTCCAAAACTTTCCCAAACAGTGCCATGGTTTTGATGAGAAGAATATGGATAAACTGATTTGAGGAGAAAAAATTAATTATGATATTTTCATTGATCAAATCATTTTTCCTTGTTATTTATATGTTTTTAGAATTAATAAAAAAAATACATATTTATTAAAAAAGGGAGACTCACCAATATACAGATGAAGTGAGGTGTGAAATAACCTTCACTTTGGCTCTTGAATTTATAGTTCCTCACTAGTACAAACAAGGACTTGATAACGTTTTCATTCTTTAGCTGCCCTTCAAATAACATTTACATTTTAAACAACGCTGGTGCCTGGGAGACTATGTGAATTAGTTGCAAGGAAGATTATGTGACTTAACATGTAAACTGTACATAGTTTGCAGATTGTTGGTGAACACCTCCACAAAGAACCAAAGCATTGTGTTAGTATTTGCCTGTCTGAGCTTTTCCGTCTCTGTTTTGCCTAGACTCCACCCTGTTAATGGAAGGATTTAGGGAAAAATCAAATTTACACAAATAGTCCATTTATGTCAGGCAAGTCGGGCGGGTTTTGGAAATGTTATTGTTGAAATTCTGTTCTGCATGAAACTGACATAGTTAATGAATGATGGAGTTTAATGGTCAGTAATTGCATGGTAAAGTCTACTCACACCTGCTAAAAAGAACATTATCTGGCAACTTGACAAAGACTGAGGCAACCATGTGAAGATTTAAGAATGTATTTAGGAAGATTCAGGTTTTTAAAACCTGAAGAAAGCACAATCTAAATAACACTAAACTTGTCTATACTGGTCGAATAAACTTAAGATAAGTGAAAAAATAATGTGTTAACTGACGCTTTTTTAAATGACACCTTTGGCACAGCAATGATAAGACAGTGTACACAGGAAAATTTGCCTTTGCCATGGTTTAAGATAATAATTGGTGCACTTAATGCCAGATTCACATTAAAACCTGTGAGTGTAAAACAGGCTTCTAGTAACTGTCTCTGTTAGAATATGACTAATCTTTCCCAGTAGGAGTAATCTTGCTGTAGATTATATTACAACATGACCTTAAAGAGCAAAAAATTAAAATGACAGCAGGGCTTCTCCTTAGACCTCGTTTTTATTCATACTGTATAGCACATTTTATAATGGTCTTTGTCGCAAGCAGAATATAAAAATTTTAAAGAAATTTGGAAAAGGAGTTTGAAAAGTGTAAGGACATATGGTGGCATAAAAAAGTATTTGCCCCCTACCTGAATTTGTATTTTTTTCACTTAAATGATTGAGATCATCAAAGAATTTTCACATTACACAAAGATAATCGAGGAGAAATACAAAATGCAACTTTCAAATGATGTCATTTTTTTAAAGGAAAAAGGCTGTCCAACAGAAAAAGTTATTATTTTAATTTTAATTCTGTTACTTGAATGAAGTGTGATTTTTAAAAAGCTGAGTTAAATTTTACTTGTGGGACACAGGCTTACTGGATTACAGGATTACTGCCAGACCTGTTGAATCAAGAAATAACTGAACTAGAACATTTTTGACAAAGTGAAGCACACTAAAAGATCTAACAAAGAAGAAACTATCTAAAAAAAATTCAAAAACAGATGAGAAACACAGTAATTGACATGTATCATTCTGGAATGTTTTACAGAGCCATTTTAGGTTTTGGGACTCAAGCGAACCACAGTGAAAGCCATTATTCGCAAATGGAGAAAACCTGGAACAGTGAAACAGTGATAAAATACAGTAGAGATAGGGCAAAATCGATTCAGAAAAGAATCGTGAGTCTACACTGACTCCAAAATCGATTAAAAAAATAATTTTTACATTTATAATAAAGATAAACCAATCAATCAGCCAGTGACCAGAATTGCCTAGTTTTCAGTTTGATTGGCCATGATTGATAATCAGCCAATCAGCATCAGATGCAAATTATTCTGTACTGAGTGCAGAAACTTCTGAGTGGTGCAACAGAAATGTGTTTTTATGGAGTTACATTATTAAGTCTTGTGCATGTTAAAAGCCTTCGATCTACCTTTTTCTACAAACTGACGAACTAGTCTCAAAGCCACTCATTACACACACTTACATCAATCTCAAAACACCATGAGTTGAAAATCGAGTTAGTAGCCGCACATGCTCGCGGCCACTCGACCCGCATACTCACTGTCGAGTTGAGTTTTGAGACTTTGGAGGCATTTGAGGCGGTAAAACACTGTGGTTTCTTTATAATCCTACAGATGGTGGATTCTTAACTATTTAAACATTTTCATTCCCTGTAGTAGGTGTGATATTTTCTACGTTTGTTTAGAAATAATAATTATGCTGGATGACAGATACAATGCTGCTCAGTTAAATATTAAACTTGTATTTGAATTGCAGTAGTTTTGTATCGATTAAATGCTGCAATTGGTTTTTATGTGAGAAAACTAATATTATAAGGGACTGGCGGTATTTAATTAATCATTAAACTTTTAAACTTAAGGTTTAAAATTGTAACAAATTCGGGGAGAAATGTAATATCGAATCGGGAATTTATAAAATCGTGTTACTTATAGAACTGCAATATTATTAGAATCGGCAATGAAGTATCGTAGTAATATCGTATCGAGATGTGACTGATGATTTTCATTCCTAATATATTAGATATAACATATCTCATAAATGATAAAAGATAAAAAACTTAATGTGCATCAGATACTACTTTTTTATGCTTTGCTTCAAACAGCACTTTTGTGGCAAAAAAGCGTTTGTATTTCATTCAAACAAGCTGTATGACTGACACAACTTTGTCGTTTTGTTATTTTACTGTTTGACCATACAGTACATATAACTAACAAAACCGCGAGTGTGTGTTTAGGAAAGACAGACAAAGAGAGCAGGAGCGCTTGTGTGTGTGTGTGTGTGTGTGTGCACTGAATAAAGTTGAACCTGTTGCAGTGAAGCTCTTGGCGCTTTTATTTTCCTGCTCGGTGTTTCGTCACAACATGGCGACTTGTTCAGGCGCCAGGGTCGATTTAAACACCGAAAGCCTTCAGGTAACACCGGCGCTGTGGTATTATAACCTTCTGGGCGATGAATACAGTCATAAATGTGTGATCTTGGCTTCTGTTAATATAGTAATTCCCTGTTGTTTTCGGGAAAGCCCAGGCTGAAGAGACTAGGTGTATGGATGTGTCCAGTGGTTCATCACACCACGGGTGTTACACACAGTGTTTACGGAGGAAGTAGCTAAGCTAACTGGGCTAGCAGAACCAAACATGAATGGGTTCGAGTTTATTTATTTATTGTTTTTTTTAATGAACCTGTACTTTATGTGACGGCTGCGTATTATTTATATATTGTGGGAAACAATACGTTGGTTTTTCTTTTTTCTTTTAATTAAACTTGAGTGGTTATATTCGATAGCTACGCATCTGTTTTAACATGCTAGCTAATAACTAGCCGAGGTCCTGATTTGTTTGTCGCAAAGTTTCCGAGCTCTGAAAGTGTTTTAACTTGTGTTAACTCGCATGCTGACTCGGGATGGTTTTAAAAGACTAATCATTTATTTCATAGGTAATGTTTTACAGCATAAGTGTGGGTTTAATCACAAGGCAAAAGTTTGTGAACCTTCCAGCGTTCAAGCAACAACAATAATAATAATGTAGACACTAATAAATAATATCTGTATAGTTGGAAGCTGTTGGTGAAAGTGTTTTATTTAAAGCTTTCAGTTTGTCCCTTTGTGCTCACTGATGTAGATGTCAGTAGTGTGAGTAAAGAGTAACAAGGCGCACGTGCGTACAGTAAAGTAGTACAGTAGTAATAGTCATGTCGTGTTAGTGTGAGTAAAACACAACGAGCTCTTGATAAAGGTGTCGTTTTTATCTTCTGTTTATTATAACTTTTTGTCATGACTGTTTTTTGTTTGTTTTGTTGCACGTGTTCCCATGTGGCGGCTCTTGGTGTTACTGTACAGCACGTGGTTCTTCTCCAGTCCAGCATGTCGTTCAAAGGCCTCACATTGTTACATACTGTGTATATGTTACATATGTTACACACTCCAGTAATAAAATCTAATAACTTGTAGTGTAACTGTATCCATTGTTAAAGGAAATCTGTTTCAGAGTTTTTTTCTGCACCTGTACGAAAAATGGCATACACTTCTTCCTTAAAAATGAAAACATGTATACTAGATATGGGAATTACCAGTCACCTACAGATACGATGTTATTACGATACCCAGATGCCCATTTGATTAAAATTGCTATTTTTTATAAATATTTTAATTCGATATTACATTTTACCTTGATTTTTCTTGCAATTTTAAACTTTAAATGAAAAAAAAAAGACTAAATAAAGGGCAGCAGTTGAACAATACAAACAAACTTCAAATACAAGAGTTTTACGTTAACTTTAAACAAAATTAATAAAAAAGCTTTCTCTTACTGAGCACCATGAATTTCTGTCCTTCGACATAATTATTACTTTTAAACAAATGTAGCATATCATAAATTTTTACTAAACTGGATGAAAATGTGTAAAGAGTTCAGAGTGCACCACCTGTAGGATTTTAAAGGATCGGTGACATTTTATCTCCTTGTGCCTCCAAAGTCTCAGAAGTCAACTCGAGAGTGAGTGTGCAGGTTGAGTGGGTGCATGCAGCTTCTAACATGCGATTTTCAACAAATTAGCACTCACAGTGTTTTGAGACTTGTGTAAGCTTGCTTAATGGTTGGGTTTAAGACTAATTTGCTCACAGAGATAAACAAAAAAAAAAGACAGATCCGAGGCTTTTAGCGTGTGCGATTTTTGATAATGAAATGCCATAGATATGTGTTTTTGTTGCGCCACACTGAAGCTTCTGCGCTCGATACTGAATCGTTTATATCTGTGGCTGATGGGCTTATAGTGGCCAATCGAACTGAAATTCAATCAATTTTGGTCGCTGACCGATAGATCGGTTTGTTACATTTAATTTCAATATAAATGTAAAAAGAAATGTTTTTTAAATAATTACGACTCTTAAGTAAATACTGCTTTATTCAACAATGAAAACTTGTATTAATGTCCTCTTCCTAAAAACTAAGTTTGGGATAAAAATTAGTGTGTTGATTGATTTGTCCTGTAGTACATTTATATTCTTAAAAGTTTGTAGATACCAGACCATCACACACAAATGTTCCTGATTTAGTTTTCTCTTTACTGTTGTTATAACCTCCTCCGCTCCTCTGGGACATGTGATTAAGGTCAGGGCTTTGTGCAGGACATTAGAGTTCCTCAAAACTTGGTACATTGTGTGTTCCTGGAGCGCTCTTTGTGGGCATGGGTTTATTGTTATTTAGAACAGTTTTGAGGCACTTTGTTCCAGTAAAGGGGTGTTCGAGTCAAACTGGGACTTGTTTATTTTGGAAGAATAAGAGAACACAGTTATGAGGCCAAAAACTACCTT
Organism: Clarias gariepinus; assembly: GCF_024256425.1. Taxonomy (NCBI): domain Eukaryota; kingdom Metazoa; phylum Chordata; class Actinopteri; order Siluriformes; family Clariidae; genus Clarias; species Clarias gariepinus. The sequence goes on along the minus strand of NC_071114.1, from coordinate 8,407,831 downwards.
TATTTCTCTATATAAATCCCCTGCTACACTGATGCACTTATTCCAGTGTTTCACTAGTGCTTAAATAAAGTGTTTTCTTTTGGAGCCATGATCAGACTGCTTGCCCTGCTTCATGTCTGATATGCTCGCCTTCAAGGAACTACAGTGAATGGAACACCTGATTCTTGCAAATCGACGGATTTCAGGACTTGTGCTGAAATTTATTTTAAATGAAAGAATAAAACTGATTGACATTTACAGGACACTTCAAGCACAGAACTCTGCAATACAATAAATTACAGCACAAGTCCCAGTTTGACTTGAACGCCCCTTGTAATAATGCAGCGTGCAGTGACATTGTTTACAAGTGTGCGCTGTGATTTGTTTTTGTGGAAGTTTGTGGAAGAACCACAAACCAATCTCATGGTTTTGTGTCATGGTCATATTAGTGCAATTTTAAATGGAACCTTTAAAACCAAACCACTGTGCAACCTTATAGGAAAATATAATGAACTGCACCATTGTACCTTAAGTATCTTTTACCGTCTTCAATAAAGTGAATGTAGTGTATCTTTAAAATACCTTAAAGCAAGGCATGTAGAGTTCTTCTATTGTCAAAATCTTAAAATTAAAAAAATAAAATCTCAATGTGAACGCTTATTTCAAACTATGCTAAGAGGATGTATAGGATTAGGCAAAACTCAGGTACCCAGCCACAAAAACGGAAAAAAACGATTACTTCTCATCACAGTTACGCAGAATGGGGAATGAAATCTAGTTCCTCCAGGATGCTGTGCTATATTTAACATGAAACAGCAGCAGACAGTATAGACTATACATAACACTAAACAATAGCCTATACATCCTTTACAAATGGGACAGTCGAGTCTAGACAGTGGATAAATAAATGTGTTATTACAGTGCACAGTAGTAGACTTTTTCACGGTCAGTGCAGGCATGATTTACATGTTTAAAAAAATGTCATTTGCAAATCAAACAGTTCAGCATAATCCTAGGCAGTGAACCAAATCATTCTTACAAGCTTGTGTGTGGGTTTTTTTTTTTTTTTTTTCTTCTTCTTTTTCTGACAGTACGGAGCAAGCATGATGGAAACTGCTAGTGTATGTGGACTGGAGGCAGCCACACGTGGTCTTGTGGAGGGAAGCAGTTCCCCTCCAGGTAGCGTCACCCCGTCTCAAGAGGAGTTTGGAGGACTCCTCAACGCCTGCCGCAACGAAGAGGTCAGGGGAGAGACACCTGGGAGAGAAGATTGCCGGATCGACGCACTTGAAGGAGAGCTGGACTCAACTGGAGATCAGAACAAGGACCAAAATATGTTTGGTGAGTGCCGTCATCAGAAAGCAGTACCACTGTTTAGGTTGATCAGTTTCTGAGCCTCGACAAGACAGTAGAGTTAATTCTAGATCAAAAGGAAGTGGCTAGATTTGCTTGTTTCCTGATTAGACGTCTGACAGCCTAGTAAGCAGGTGACTGCTGTGAACATTTCAGATTTCAAACTGAAGTGAACATTAATCATGATGATGGCCATTAAATACCTCACTTACTTTTTTTTTTATTAATTAATTTTATTTAATTTTATTTTTTTACATGCATGCAGGGAAAGAGGTGCTGTTACTGATGCAAGCCCTTCACACTTTAGCCACTCCAGAGGAGAAACTTGCAGCTCTTTGCAAAAAGTATGCTGACCTGGTAAGTACCTGTAGCTTTTAGAGCTAGTCATGCGGTCTACCTACTGTATGTGACATACTGCAATAGACAAAGTTTTGCATAAGATCTATTAGAAACATAATCTTTTTTTCTTTTTTTGATTGACAGCTAGAAGAGAGCCGCAACATGCAGAAACAAGTGAAGGTGTTGCAGAAGAAGCAGACGCAGGTCCTCAAAGAGAAGATCCATCTCCAGAGTGAACACAGCAAGGCTGTTCTGGCTCGCAGCAAGCTGGAAAGCCTCTGCAGGGAACTACAACGGCACAATAAGACCCTGAAGGTTATAGATCATTCCTCGTACTGGCTCATTAATGGCAAGCACTTGTGAAATTAGTGGTCTACACCTTCCCTGTTTTTATTTGTTAGGAGGAGAACGCACAGCGGTTCAGGGAATACGAAGAGAGGCGTAAGGAGGCCATGCTTCATTTCCAGATGACTCTCAATGAGATCGAAACGCAGATGGAGCAGCACAACGCCCACAACACCAAGCTGAGGCAGGAGAACATGGAGCTGGCTGAGAAGCTCAAGAAGCTCATCGAGCAGTACGAGCTGCGGGAGGAGGTGAGGGACGTCCTAAACAAACAGTCAGCCTCCTATGTCTTCAAAAAATGATTGATTAATTAGCAGTCCATTCTAGGACATAGAGAGAAATATGAGGAGCTTATTGAGGAGATTAATCATTAGGAATGTCAGGAATTTATAGTATGCGGGGCGTACTTTTTTTTTTTTCTTTAGAGTTCAGGTCAAACCAGGACTTGTGATGAAATTTCTCATAGATGAAGACTCCAAGCATTTCCACATCCTCCGTACAGTCCTGACATCGCTTCTAGTCATTTCCACATGTTTGGATCAGTAAAGGAGTTCCTGAAAGGCCAGCATTTCAGACGTAAAGCAGGCAGTTCCATCATGGCTGTGATTATGGCATTAAACCTTTTCTAAGTGCATTAGTGTAGTAGCAGATTATATAGAGAAATAAAGTTAGTTCTTTTACTCTCATAATTTTGTTCTGTTGTTAAACTGAACCCCCCTTGTAAGAACTACATTGTTGTCTTGCTCACAGGATTATACACATCTGAAAGGCACACAAAGCAAGTGAATATACATAGACATTCTGTCTCATTTCGACTGAAAGATCATGTCTGGAGAGTTTAGAAACATATTTTAGTAGTCACTTAAGTCTGAACAGTTTTTATCAGTATTTAGGAGGAATCTTTCAAAACCAAATCCACTTTCTGTGACACCATAAGATTTTACATATTGTACTTATCAGCGTTTTTTTTGGTTTTTTTTTTATGCAGATCTGTATGTAACGTTTCTTTTCAGCACATTGACAAGGTGTTCAAGCACAAGGAGCTTCAACAGCAGCTGGTCGATGCAAATCTTCAGAGGACGGCCGAGCTGATGAGAGAGGTGGAGGAGAAGCAGCAGAGAGAGCGAGAACTTGTGAGTAACTCAATCAAGAGCCAGTGGTTTTTAAGTATGAACTGAGAAAGAGACAAGTATATATTTTTTCTTTACATGTACTTTAAAAGTACATTTTGCCCCATACCCGCCCCAGAAAAAGAATGATTAGCGAGGAAACAACTTCTCTAAATCTCCAACTCATTTTAGGTCACCCAGGCTCCAAATCTTCCACCACATTGTCAGTAAATAATTTACAATAAAATTAATTTTTTTGTAGAGCCGTTTTTACTCCACTTTTTTCTTCTTCCAAGTTTCACGCTAAAACTCAGAGAAGGAGTTTTTGCGTGAAACTTGGTTGCTTCTGCCAGGGTGCTTAAACTGGAATCATGTGTTTTGGTATTTCCCTGGGCCAAACCCTGTCAAAAACCTGAACATAAAGAAAATAGTCTAGGATCCTGGAGGGACTGGAGAGATTAATCATTTGTGACTCAACCATTGTAAATGCAGTGATGTTCATCATACACTGGAGCCTTTAACCCTTTGCTTTTGTGCCAACAATTATTGTCCTGACTGTATCTAGGGTTTGCAAATTTGTGGAACTGCAAGAAAGCTGAGCTTGTGTAATAACGGAAATACCTCATGTCTGTTCATTCTTTAGCTTCTGAAAGATGCAACAGAATCCAGGCATAAATGTGAGTTGATGAAGGAGCAGGAGCTTCAGCTGAAGCAGCAGCTCACACTTTACATGGACAAATTCGAAGAGTTTCAGACGACTCTTGCTAAGAGCAACGAAGTGTTCACCTCGTTTAGACAGGAGATGGAGAAGGTGCGTTGTTGTATTTATATATATATATATATATATATATATATATATATATATATATATTTTTTTTTTCTTAATGCATTTTATTTCACACAAATCGAACAGCGGTTCATTACTGACTCGTCTTCCTTCTGTGCGATTCTTTATTATCCACAGATGACAAAGAAAATCAAGAAGCTTGAGAAGGAGACCACTCTTTGGAGGACCAAATGGGAGACAAACAACCAGACCTTACTGCAGATGGCTGAGGAGGTAAGAACATGCTGGACGTTGTAGTTAGGTCAAGTACGTTACGCCTGTAGAGCACCACCAGGGTTTTATGTAGGCGCTGTCTGGAAATCCCAAAGCAGCATGTGATGTATAAAATGTAAACAGTGAGACGTGCATACTGTACATCGGGTTGTCAAATTTGACATGGATGGATTACCTTTTGTTTTAGTAAACACGACAGAACGATGACGTTTTTGTAAAAAAAAATTCCAGCTCTGTTTTTTACCTGTGCAGAGTTGAAGCACACCCTACATCATGATCACTAGTTTAAAGTTGAGTCAGTGAATAGAATAGTGTAATGTTTAAGTAATCTGATTATGATTTCTACTTTCTTCCATTTTTTAAGAAAACTGTGCGTGACAAGCAGTACAAGGCTCTCCAAGGGAAACTGGAACGTCTGGAGAAGCTGTGCAGAGCCCTGCAGAGGGAACGCAACGATCTGAGCCAAAAACTAGGAGCCCTCCAGGGCCCAGCAAAGGATCCTGAAGAGGAGGGGACGGGGCCTCCAGACCCCCAGCCAGGGAATGTGTTTAGCCCACCTTCGAATGTAGGCATGGATGGAGAGGTAGAAGGAGAAATGGAGTGTTTGGCCCCGGAGACAGAGAGGTTGGCACTGCAACCGCAAATGGAGGAATCAAGAAGCAGAGAGCATATTAATGACGACTGAGCCAGGGACCTTTTTTTTTTTTTTTTTTTTTTTTGTGGAGGTATATATTTTTGTGTAATAGTTAATAAATAAAACTAAAAACATTATTAGTATATTAATACAGCTCTGTACATCGGTGGTTGGCTTTGTGACGAGCACTTTTTACTCGCTTTTCTACCACGTGTTTTTTCCTAGGAAACAGTTATGTGGTCCGACAGTGACTACAGCTTTAGCGTTTCATGCTTAATTCTTTCTTTAGTTTACTCATTTTTTGCTAGTCTGTGCTCTGATCTTTTTTTTTTTTTTTTTTTTTATGATAAAATGTAGCTTTCAGATCTGGCTTTTTAGGACTGAAATAAATGGCTTCAGATGCATATAAAGATCGGAGTTATTTCAAAATATCAATTAGTTAACTAATCAACTGTATCGAATTAACAGTGCAGTTGCAGGGCATTCATGAACGGAATGATCATCAGGTTTCTTCAAACTAGACAGTTTACTTCTAGTGAAAAAACAGGTTTTTCGTTCTTCCATTTAAACATAAACTGACCGATCTCACAGATCTTAATACTACAGTTCTTATTCATCTCTCAGACTTTACTGCCTATATCTTTTCTTTTAAACATGGTAGACTTGAAATTAAGGGCTAGCTTGACCTAACAAGGCTGCTTTAAATACAGTAGGTGAAATGTCGGGAGACACAGTTTAGTCCGCGTCTGCACACCCATTCACAAATTTGTCTGCAGGTTGAGTTCTCCTAATACAGTTAAAATGTGACCGGTTGGTATACAAGGGATGATCAAGTCAAACTGGAACTTTTACTTTTTTGCAGAGTAACATAAATTTTGGAAAGTAAAACTCCCTTTATTTCCTCTATAATCCCCTTCTACACTAAATGCACTTATCCCAGAGTTTCTCAGTAAACCGAAGCCACAATCGGACTGCCTGCTTCACATCACGTCAGTACCTATTAGTGATGTTGAATGAATGTGTGTACAGTTCCCACAGACCGATGCGGCTCTCGTGCCCGTGATCATCATCCACAGACATCACAGGACTTCTTTAAAACATTTGCCTCATTGTCTCACCGTACTGTGCTTTTAAGTCTTGTGTAAATCTCAGTGATGAAAGGTTTTTATCAGGTCCTGGTTTGACTTGAAAGCCCCTTGTACATTGAAAATCACACAGAGACTATTTACTTTAACATCTAGCATCATGTGTGCACCAAGGTACAATAAAAAGCTTTTCTTTTTCAAACTTGACATTGATGATGAAAAGTGAAAGTGAACCAAACATGGGAGGCTTTTTATTCATGACAAATCTTATTACTTTGGAAACCTATGATGTCATATGCCCTACAAGTGAGGCAGATATAGTACTAAAAATTATTATAAATAATTACTCAAATTGAGAAACTAATCCTGACAACTTTTAAGCTTGATTAGTTTGCGAACACTTTAAACACCCAACCAGTCTACTAAAGCTTTCATACAGTGGCATAAGACCTACATCGTTTGAATTTAATAGACCATGTTATTGTGACTTGAATGACATTTAATGTTTGTTTAATGTCTCTCAAATTTGTTCTCAAAAAAACATGTTAGATTTGTTAATAATTTTTATTTGTTTTTAAACTTTACGACATTCCCCATGTGCAAATTGCTGTCTTTAGTCATGCAGTGCACTTGCTCTACAGCAGCTTTCCATTCGAACCGGGAAGTTTATTTACGTCTTAAGAAGTTTGAAAGAGGCCTTGACAATTTTTCTACTTCACAGGAACTAATGAATGTGTAACCGAAAAAAATAAAACTAATCTTTAAGTAGCTGTGACCCATGTGGCTGTTGTTAACTATCTCAAAGTCCCATGGATGTTAAAATTATGCAAACTTAATGTGGCACATAAGGCTTTGCTCTGTCTAATTTCACAATTGCTAAACGGGAAAACAGGGTGGTGTAGGACATCCCCTCAGGTCCGTGTCGAGCCACCAGAAGTAACATTCCACAATTATTTGATATGTGCAGAGACATTCGTGTATTAGTCATTTTTGTCAGCAAACATCATGTTAACTGAAAAAGTGTTATTTTAACATTTTATTTACATTAGTGAACTGGGAAAAAGGAAAAATGTGGGTTACTTAATCTATGACAAAAATAAGTGATGTTCTGCTAAAATAAATAAAAATCTGCTGAACCTGTACATCTGTCAGTTTAGAAACGGCTTCATTGCACCACTGACTGATCTCCTCGCTTGAAGCTGTCTTACATTTTAAATGTTTTTTATTATCAAGATAATTTATCACGTGTTATCGACATGTGACTTTGTCTTCTCTCCTGTGTTCTAATGAACCCAGTATGCAGTAAGGTTTGGGTTGTAATCGCTGTTTTGGTACTACTCTTGTCTGTATTCTTTGCTGTTGCCCCAGTTTGATTCTCAGGTTATGCAAGAAATCTACCTCCACAGGCAAAACTAACTGTGAAAGAGGCTAAAGGCAGCAATTGCTATGAACATTTTTTTCCCCTCTCCCTTAACCAAATCTATGTCCCTCTGACCTAATGCTATTGTAGCCATGTCTTGCTTTTTTTCAATAAAATGTTTTGTAGATTTTTCTGTTTCTCCTCATGGATTAATTTTTCTACTTTTATTTCAGCTGATCTAATGTACTCCACATGTGGGCAGAATGAAAAATGCATGCCAAAAGACTGACATTTACCAAATGAGAGACTAGAATACAGAATAGAAAACACTAACGTTAAATGTAGAACGTGTTTCCAAAAAGATACCGCCGTGTTTAGGATCGCTCTTATGTTGTGTAATATTCTGTAAATGAATCACTAGTACAAGTACCTGGTTTAGGAATACAAAATGATCAACCATTTAAAAGGCATTACAAAAGTTTTATTGCAAGTGACATCAGGTTTATGCACAAAAAGTACAAAGGATTATAAACTCCTTGCTTTCGATCGTGCATTGGCCTTTTTTCAGAGCCATCTGTCAGAACATTCTCCCGCATTACGCCTCATGGTGATCCATCAAACATGACTTCTGCCTTTTAAGAAACATTTGACACATCAATTGTTTAAAGAGCGGACAAAAATTAACAAGTCATATTCAAGGAAAGGGTAAAGAGGAGTCGAGAGACTGGTTTAATAGGATTTTGGCCACTGGATGAGCTCCTTAAACCTGACCCATTACAAGTGATTGTGAACAGATGAGTCTTAGTAATGAAAGACAACCAGAGTAATAATGGAAAAAACAAAACAAAAAAAAACACCCTTGCTATTATATGGTAGAAGCTGTTATGAGGCCTGACTCTCCAGCTCTGAGGCAGGGGTGTCCGGCTCCTCGTCATTGTAGATGTTTTCAGCCTGAAAAGAGGAACAAGTGGTAAAATTTCTTAAAGTAGACCTCGTAAAAAAATTAATTAAAAAAACGTTCAGAGGAGGATTTCACAATAAAAATCAGAACTGACCATTTGCCAGACTTGCATGATGTTATCTTCAGATACAGAGCAGATCACCCAGGGCTCGTTGGGATTCCATGAGAAATCTGAGATCTTTGCTGTGTGGCCACCATGAATAAACTGTCACACAATACACAAGTTTAAAGCTCACACACACAACACAAAAAAAACCTGCATGAGAAGTTTAAATAAATCAGCTTGTGCTATTGATTTACCAGAAGTTCTGGAGGTCCATCTTCAGCATCCTCAGCAGACTGCTCCTCTCCAATTTTACTGCAGGCATGTCAAACCAAATTACATTAAGGACTGTGATCATAGTCTCAGGATGGCGGTAAGGGATGTTGGAAAGACTGAACATCTGGCATAACAAATATCTCCATTCAAAACCACACAGAAGAGTGTTTGCCTCACCTCAGGTCCCAGACATTGAGTCGCCGGTCTGTTCCACTGGATGCCAGGATAGTCTCGTTATGAGGAGACCACTGAACCTGCAGCAAGAAATTTTTCACAGTGCCATGACATACACACACCTAGACTCCTGTCAGTCATACATATCCACCCATGAGTGCTGTTTATAGTTGATTACCAGGTGAACTAGCTTCAAAGGGCACACAGTTCTCTGTTCATCTGAGTGAATTATTTAAAGAGAAACTGATGCAAGCAAAGCAAGCTATACGCACAGAAAAAAGGGCCCTTTTTTCCTCTTTTGCAAGGCTGTTCAACATTTGTTGAATGTGTTGCGTTTCTGCGTGTCTGTCTTACCTGGTCATATTTATAGTTATATGGGTCTAAGTAGAGCTAGTACTAGCACTGCTATCTTTTGTTACACAAGTCGATTAGATTTTCCTTGCAGGTATGTGTTCAAGTAACACTTTTTAAGGAAAGTGGGAAGTCACACTCATTAACAGTGCTACTTCATATGCTCTCCGAGTTTTACTTTGAACCCATTACCTCTGGCTTGTTTAAAATATAAAGAAATTCATACGGCATATGGATAAATATGGCTCAAGAAGGCAAAATTCATACTGTATATACAAGGGGCGTTCAAGTCAGGACTTTTGATTGTGCAAAATAACAGAACTCTCAAGAGTTATGGGAGTAAAACCCTCCTTTAGTTCTCTATGTAATTCCCTGCTACACTAATATCAGTTTCACTAATGCTTGATACCATCAAGGTAGAGTTTTCTCAGTACACCAGAGTAAACCCCTTATGGAACTCCTTTAATGTACCAAACATATGGGAATGGCTTGGAGCGAGGTCAGGACTGTTGCAATAATTTTTAGACGAGTTTCTGTAATGTGCAAGTGGTGTTGGTAAATGAATGCATGTTTACAGTTTACAGTTAAAGTTATTCGTCAATTTTTAAATTAATTAGATGCTAAATATTCGTGTGAACGGCTGCAGTGGGCTTCAAGACGCCTTGGCCAGGATCATTATTAACAGCCCTCTTTAATACGTTTGCACCATTCAGATTTTTTACTGCAGCTAAGAATCTCAGCCTTACTGTGCTTGAAGTCTTCTATAAATCTCAATCTGCATTATGCCTTCATTTACCTCCCTCAGTCACCACCCTGACTTAGACTCTTTCCCCCAATCGCTCAGTTTAGATGGCTGGCCACTCTAGGAAGAGTCCTGGTGGTTTCGAACTTCTACTTACGAAATACGAATTTTTTTGTAACCTTTCCCAAATTTGAACCTCGAGACAACCCTGCCTCGGAGGTCTACAGACGATTCCTTTGAGTTCATGCTTGGTTTGTGCTCTGACATGAACTGTCAACTGTGGGACCTTATATAGACAGGTGTGTGCCTTTCCAAATCATGTCTAAATCAACTAAATTTACCACAAGTGGACTCGAATTAACCTGCAGAAACATCTAAAGGATGATTAGGGGAAACAGGATGCGCCTGAGCTCAATTTTGCAAACGCTGTGAACACTTATGTACATGTGCTTTCTCAATTTTTTTTTTTTTAAATGCGCAAAAATCTTAAGTAAACTTTTTTCATGTTGTCATTATGGGGTGTTGTGTGTAGAATTCTGAGGGGAAAAAATGAATTTAATCCATTGTAGCATAAGGCTGTAACATAAAATGTGGAAAAAGTAATGTGCTGGATGCACTGTATATGGTACATCATTATGTTTACCGGATGGGGAAAATATGGACAAATATCCATATTAATCCAAATCCAAATAACTGCATGCATTTATAACTGTTCAGCAACATAACTGACGAATTTGTGTTTTCTGGGCAGGACCTGATTTGCCTTTTTTTCTTCTTCTTTGCTTTCAGTCAATTCTGGTGTTAAAAAAATAACCTTTTTATTCTGTCTTCCAAGTATTTGAATCTATGAAAAGGCCAAAATGTATACCTCTATTTCGTACAAGATGGGGTGTCTGTCTGTGGGTGACAGAGAAAGAAACATTACCTGGAATATTTCATCCTTGTGTGATTCAAAAGAGTGAAGCTTCAGCTTCAGGTTGCGCAGATCCCACAGAGCCACAGTCTGTAAAAATAAACACCAATGTCTATATTTAAGGACTACAAGCATTTGCATATGAATCAGGTGTTTTCCCCCCGGGAGGGGGAAGAACACAAAATGTTTTAAACGTTTGATTGAAAAGAGAACTATGTATATAATCTAGAGTAAAATATGACAAAGCTTGTGTGTGTGTGTGTTGTAGAAACCTTATCTGCAGAGCCAGTGGCTAGGATGAACTCGCTATAGGGATTGAAGGACAAGCAGTTGACTTCAGCAGTGTGAGCGTCCACTGAATGACTAGGCTTAGACGTGTTGTTGGATCTTGTGTCCCAGCTGTTTAAAATAAGAAGCGATATCTCATTAGATCATCCTAAATATAGACGTTCAATAACTGTATTAATGAATTAGTTTTCTTTACACCATCAATTTGACATTCAGGTCCAATAAAATGTGGGTAATCGATTTTGCAATGCTTCCTCTTATCTATGTTGGTATTCTTAGAAAAACTTCAACTTCATTGAAATCAGTGTTGCTAAAATAACTAAATTTTCAGAAGTATATGTGAGTGGTGCTTGCCATAAAAAAACATTGGAGTCATGCTAGTGACATGCTAACGGTGATGCTAGCAACATGCTAATATTGTTGGCATCATGCTAATCATCATGCTAGCAACATGCTTATCATCTTGAAGTCATGCTAGCAACATGCTTCTATTGTTGGCATCATATTAGCAACATGCTAATTATCTTGACGTCATGCTAGCAACTTGCCAATATTGTTAACATCATGCTAGCAACATGCTAATGATGTTGCTAAGGGGTGTGGCTAATGACTATCACAATGAACGCGAAAGACTGGTTGGTTGTCTGACTTAAATGAGTCCTCCCACCTGTCTCTACAACAGTGGTATCCACAGTTCCTACAGATACTACCATTATGTGTCAATGGGGCAAATCTGGGCACGCCTTGTTCTCCAGGGATACATCATATACCCTCCTGCAGGGTATGTTCTGACACAGCTTGCAAACCTCTTCAAATAAGGTAAATTTAAGATTGCTAAGAAGGTGTTGCTCTGCGCTAGAACCTGTTAAAATTTGTCTTCATGTTAAGTCTATGGGACTTTTTGGGGCCGAGGCAATTTACCACCCACCTCTTAGGAAAGTGACAGCAGCTCATTCATGAATAAACCGCACAATTTGATACCTTTATGACAAAAAGTATGGGACTAGTTACACACCAACGTTTTGTACAGGGAAAAAAAGGAGAAAAGAATAATGAGCCTGTGAGATGATAATAGTGATCACCACTAACTATTGCAATGAAGGTGTGTTTTTATTCAGGCACAGCACACTTTATATGTAGCACTATTCAGGTATTGTGTTGCTGACCAGAAAGATGCAGATTCATATTTCAGGGTGTGCCAAAGAACCATAGTCCTTAGAGAAGATGTTTTTATTCTTCTTGTAAAATGCTTTTATTCCAGTTTGTCAACATGATTTGTTGCTAATGAAATGTGAGAAGGACATCAGTCTGCATTGCAAACTACTGAAAACCTTCATTCAACATGTGCAAATATAATGCTCTCATGATCTTACTTTTAATGCTAAAGTGATGTTACAGAACTGCTATTTAAAATGCTATGACTGTTTCCACGTAGAAATTATAAATTAAAAATCTGTTCAAACTAATTTTTGATACGGGGATGTCAAAATAAAGCAGTAAAGCCAAAGCATTTTAGAAGATTGAAGATTAGACAAGTTAAAGCTGACCAGCTTACCTTTCTGTAAAGTTTAAGGTAAGTCACATGACATAATACAGTATTTACAGTAAATGTTTAAGTGAAATCTGATAAGCTGTACTCACATCATAAGTTTCTGGTCGTCGGCCACAGAGCCGAAAAGCGACTCGTGCAGAAGGTGCCAGGACACGTCCTCCACTACGGCTGTGTGGCCTGTGAAGATGGTCTTGGCATCTAAAATCTTCCCTTCCTTTGGAGCCCCACTGATGTCCCACAGACAGATCGTCTATAAGGGGGAGAAAGGAAAAAAAAAAAAAAAAAAAAAAAAGATGCTCGTTCCATTTAACTGAGCTAAGCTGAGCTTTACCAAAAGGTGTTCTCAAAAGATTCAGAACTCACATGATCATCTGATGCGCTGAGTAAGTTTCCACTCAAGTTGGGATTCCAGGAAAGACCATAGCCCTCCTTCTGATGACCTCTGAGTCTTAGGTCTGGACTGCACTCACCGCTGGGGTCTACAGATGATGAGCAAAAAAAATAATATTTAAAATTAAAAATGACCCAACAGTAGCTAGTAGGGATGTAACGGTGTCAAAACTTCACGGTACGGTAATACCTCGGTATGAATGGTACGATACGGTATTTATTGAATCATTTAAAAGAAAAAAACCAAACTAATAAAGATACTTGAAAAAAGTGCCAGAATTGTTTATTAAACAGTATACATGAACACTAAACATACCAATGGCATTCAAATTAGCCATCTATCTGTAAACTTTGAACAGGAACTTCAACTTTTCAATTTTAATAGAAAAAAATTATTAAACCTTGTAAAAAAAATAAAGTTTAAATTTAGTATTCTTGAAAACTCAGAAAAAATAAAAATAGCAGCCTACTTTTTACAGCTGGCCCATGTGCTGAATGAGTATGTAAGAACACTCACCTCATTCACTCACTTATTCAGACAGAGACCGGATTTTTTTTCCTTATCTCGTTTCTTTTCAGAGAGAAACCGAAATGACTTAATAAAACGATAGGTCTTCTAAGAAAAGTTTGCTTAGGCGAATGGAGTGAACGGAAGGTAGCGGGAACTACAAATCCCATCAGCCCAGGCGTGGCCATCATCCTTTGTGGTCTGTTGTCGCTACAGATCCAGTAATGCGGAAATGGCGGGTGCTGCTATTAGCGGCGAAGGAAAAGAGATGGAAAGAGTAATTAAGCATTACGGAGTAAGCGGGTTTTAAATCGGATGTGTGCATTACTGGATCTGTAGCGACAACAGACCGCAAAGGATAATGGCCACGTCTGGGCTGATGAGAATTGTAGTTCCCGCTACCTAATAACCTGGTCATAAATCCATTATCCTTTGCGGTCTGTTGTCGCTACAGATCCAGTAATGCGCACATCCGATTTAAAACCCACTTACTAGGAAAAAAATCCGGTCTCTGTCTGAATAAGTGAGTGAATGAGGTGAGTGTTCTCAAATACTCATTCAGCACATGGGCCATGTGACCATGGTATTATCGGGAAAATTTATTTTTTTGCGGTACGGCGGTATTTACAATACCGTTACATTCCTAGTAGCTAGTCAGAAGAAAGAAGTATAATTTACTTATTTTAAACACCACTTGTTCAAATATTTGAGCCTCTTTAATTACACAATTCTTCATATTATAATATTTTTTTTCTGGCAATTTGCAGATTGATTTTTTAATATATATTCTTTTTTAAACAAAAGGCACGTACTTCAACTGGAAGAAAAAGAAAACTATGGTGGGGTAAACGGTACAAAACATTCATCCACCTGGTTTGGTTGGGTGTTTAGTGTAGTCAAAGACCAGCACATCAGATGTGGGTGTCTTTGTGGCGATTATGCAGGGGTTCTGCGGCATGTACCTCGCCCGGTTCACCTCACCCTCGTGATTAATCTTTATCTCGATCTCAATCTTTCCACTCACAGAACCAAAGCCTCCAAACTCTAGAAATAAAAAGAGAGAGAGAAAAAGAAAGAGAAATATGGTAAGTGGTAAATGTTTCATCCTAACCAGAAGTCATCAAATATACAACAGTGAATGAAAAAATATTCGTACTATGGGTGCAGATTTTTTTTTAAACCTTTAGGAAAAGACAAATATATATGATTAGATTATATTATAATTATATAATTAATAAATTTTTCAATACACTTTGTCCATCTGTCAACAAGCATTCATATTCCATCATAAAAAAAATCTTTTAGGCTGAGCTTCGAACCATGAATGCACCGCTGTCTTTACTTCAGATGGGAATCTTCGTGCTCGTAGGGCTGTTTTTAGGGGACCAAACAAGTGAAAGTCTGATGGAGAGAGATCAGGACTATAGGGAGGATGCTTTCACGCCTCAAAATGTTTTTGCAGAGTGTCGACAGTGTGGGCAGAAGTGTGCAGAGGTGCGTTGTAGTGCAAGATCACTCAGATAGCAATCCTCTGTAGCAAACCAAATTTAACCTGTTAAGTTTAGGCTTTAGCTCTTCAATAAGCATCTCAGTAATTGAGAATGTTTTCATTCCGTACTCGGCCATTTACTCTCAGACTCGTTGTGATTAATCTTTTTAAAAGAAACATTTAACTTCCTTAAAATATTGGTCCAAATTTTGTTTGCAGATATTGAAACGCTTCTTTTTTATGCTCTTCTGTGAGTTGTTTCAACATGAGGTACCCAGATCACATTTTTAAAAAAAAACCTAATCACTGCTCTTCTTTTGCACAAATCAAAAAGCATTGATAAGACAGTGCGGCCAACGTGAGTTTTAATATAACTGGAGTGTGGATTTTAGACTCACACACGTATATGTATATAAAATATATTTACCAAACAAACAAAAACAAATTATGTACATTGTTTAAGAAAAAATATTAAACAAGGGCATTTGTTCCATTTTTACATCAAGACATTCATCAATGATACCACCAGAGGCGATTTATTTTCCAGTTTGTTTTAGATCCTTCAGTTACCGAACCTCCAATTTACGCCCAATATTTAGGAGTGAACGTACCTGCTGAAAAAACACAAAGACAAGACAAAAATCAATATTTAATCAAGCAATAATTTCATTATGAAAAAATTATAAATTAGAATATTGCCTAACACAACCAAACATGTATTTAGGAGCTTTTTGGTTGTTTAATTCACAGTAAAAACTGTCATTATGTCATGATGTAATGATAAATGACAAAAATTATGACTTGTCTAAGACAAACCTCCTTTTTCGCTGTCGTAGTGAGAAGCGTCAAACTGAGCGTCGTCGTTCGGAATCTGAACACTGGCAATGACCAGGTGGTTTTGCTCATCTGAAGTGTGTGTTCCCAACACCAGTCTGTGAACTGCATAATCCTTTCCCTCCGGTCTAATCGAGAGATTAAGCATGAATAACGTTCATAGTCTTTGGAAACTCAAGAAGAATCGAGTGTGAGAATTCTAACCCGCACGTCTATGCACGCCTTTGCTACTTCAATGCACCCTTCCACAATGTTAAAATGTTATTGCAAATATCTAGAATAAAACTATGCACATGTAAAACAGAACTGGTCATAACCGCTACACTGGTTAAAAGTGTGCCTTTTACCTGTTTACATCAGGCAGCCACTGCACTGTTAGACTTGGCCATTCGAGAGCGTGTGTCATGACAAGGTCGTACAGAAAAGGAGTGTTTTTCTTCCATATTTTGTATTCTTCATTTATTACCCGCTCTTCTACAGCATCATCATATACTAGAAGGGGAAAAGAAAACCACATCAACGCAGAGCACTGTAGCCACATCCAGACTATATTGAAATTTCTATCATCTATCAAACATATACCAAGTATACACTGCACTATAATGATGTGCATAAATGCTCATCGCTATGATTTCCATTATTATGAATTACCAGCCCTGAATGTAAAACACACTTCATAGATGGTTTTATTCCTTTTCATCAAAAAAGTGTAGATCTACCATTATTAAAGATATTTGTCCATATTTCTCCATATTTAATAAAACTTTCACAGAGCCTAATAAGGCTAATGGTAAAACATCCGTTTAATAATTAAATCTGGCTAGACCACATTATTTGATCTAATTAAATTAGAGATCCAAGCTACATTAACTAGATAATTAATTCACAGCATCAGTTTTTGTGTCAGTGCAATATTTAAGTTACTTTTTTTTATTTGTCATCAGGTCTCTTTGGTAAAGTTGGCATTAAATCAGTTGTTGGAAAGCATGTTTCATTATGTGACAATGAAGACGACTGCTCTCAACTCATGACCAAAGACTGTCCTTGTCCACTAATGTGTTAGTGTGTCTATGGCAACTAAATCAGCCTGAATATTGTACAGTGTAAATCTGGTTTACAGTTTCTCGGGATGATGCAGTTTACTTGATGGCTGTCCCCACCTTTTGATGATTGCCTTTTCTGATCTCTCCACCTGACCTCTGCTCTTTCATTCACTCTCTCCTCAGATTTTCTTCATCCTCCTCAGATCTTCCCCTTTTCTCTTATTTTTTGCCATTACTGCTCCTCACCACTCCTCTCTCCTTCCCCCCTCACCACTGCTCTCCCTTCTTCCCCTCTTCGCGCTCTCTCCTCTTCCCCTCACCTCTTCGCGCTCTCTCCTCTTCCCCTCGCCTCTTCGCGCTCTCTCCTCTTCCCCTCGCCTTTTCGCGCTCTCTCCTCTTCCCGCTCTCTCCTCTTCCCGCTCTCGCCTCTTCCCCTCGCCTCTTCCCGCTCTCGCCTCTTCCCCTCGCCTCTTCCCGCTCTCTCCTCTTGCGCTCTCTCTCCTCTTGCGCTCTCTCTCCTCTTCCCCTCGCCTCTCCGCGCTCTCCCCTCTCCTCTCCGCCCTCTCTCCTCTCCGCCCTCTCTCCTCTCCGCCCTCTCCCCTCTCTCTCCTCTTCCCCTCTCTCCGCGCTCTCCCCTCTCTCTCCTCTTCCCCTCTCTCCGCGCTCTCCCCTCTCTCTCCTCTTCCCCTCTCTCCGCGCTCTCCCCTCTTCCCCTCTCTCCCCTCTTCCCCTCTCTCCGCGCTCTCCCCTCTCTCCGCGCTCTCCCCTCTCTCTCTTCTTCCACTCTTCCCTCTCTCTCCTCTTCCCTCTCTCTCCTCTTCCCCTCTCTCTCCTCTTCCCCTCTCTCTCCTCTTCCCCTCTCTCTCCTCTTCCCCTCTCTCTCCTCTTCCCCTCTCTCCTCTTCCCCTCTCTCTCCGCGCTCTCCCCTCTCTCTCTTCTTCCACTCTCCCCTCTTCCACTCTCTCCTCTTCCACTCTCTCCGCGCTCTCCCCTCTCTCTCCTCTTCCCCTCTCTCTCCTCTTCCCCTCTCTCCGCGCTCTCCCCTCTCTCTCCTCTTCCCCTCTCTCCGCGCTCTCCCCTCTCTCTCTTCTTCCACTCTCCCCTCTCTCTCCTCTTCCACTCTCCCCTCTCTCTCTTCTTCCACTCTCTCCTCTTCCACTCTCTCCTCTTCCACTCTCTCCTCTTCCACTCTCTCCTCTTCCACTCTCTCCTCTTCCACTCTCTCCTCTTCCACTCTCACCTCTCCGCGCTCTCTCCTCTCCGCGCTCTCTCCTCTCCGCGCTCTCTCCTCTTCCCCTCACCTCTCCGCGCTCTCTCCTCTTCCCCTCTCTCCGCGCTCTCCCCTCTCTCTCTCCTCTTCCCCTCTCTCTCCTCTTCCCCTCTCTCCGCGCTCTCCCCTTCCCCTCTCTCCGCACTCTCCCCTCTCTCCTCTTCCCCTCTCTCCGCGCTCTCCCCTCTCTCTCTTCTTCCACTCTCTCCTCTTCCATTCTCTCCTCTTCCACTCTCACCTCTCCGCGCTCTCTCCTCTTCCACTCTCACCTCTCCGCGCTCTCTCCTCTTCCCCTCACCTCTCCGCGCTCTCCCCTCTTCCCCTCACCTCTCCGCGCTCTCCCCTCTTCCCCTCACCTCTCCGCGCTCTCCCCTCTTCCCCTCACCTCTCCGCGCTCTCCCCTCTTTCCCTCACCTCTCCGCGCTCTCTCCTCTTCCCCTCACCTCTCCGCGCTCTCTCCTCTTTCCCTCACCTCTCCGCGCTCTCCCCTCTTCCCCTCACCTCTCCGCGCTCTCCCCTCTTCCCCTCACCTCTCCGCGCTCTCTCCTCTTCCCCTCACCTCTCCGCGCTCTCTCCTCTTCCCCTCACCTCTCCGCGCTCTCTCCTCTTCCCCTCACCTCTCCGCGCTCTCTCTCCTCTTCCCCTCACCTCTCCGCGCTCTCTCTCCTCCCCTCACCTCTCCGCGCTCTCTCTCCTCCCCTCACCTCTCCGCGCTCTCTCTCCTCCCCTCACCTCTCCGCGCTCTCTCTCCTCCCCTCACCTCTCCGCGCTCTCTCTCCTCCCCTCACCTCTCCGCGCTCTCTCTCCTCCCCTCACCTCTCCGCGCTCTCTCTCCTCCCCTCACCTCTCCGCGCTCTCTCTCCTCCCCTCACCTCTCCGCGCTCTCTCTCCTCCCCTCACCTCTCCGCGCTCTCTCTCCGCGCTCTCTCTCCTCGCTCTCTCTCCGCGCTCTCTCTCCTCGCTCTCTCTCCGCCTCACCTCTGCGCGCGCTCTCTCCTCCTCACCTCTGCGCGCTCTCTCCTCCTCACCTCTTCAATCCCCCTTTTATCCTCACCTCTTTACTCTCCTTCTCCCCCTCACTCATTCGATCTCTCTCTCTCTCTTTATGAAGCTCTTGAATTTTTTTTTCCTCTCATCTGCTCTTTCTCCTCCTCAGTCTTTTCCCCTCCTATCCTCTTTACCACTTTTCCTCTTCATACCTTCTTTCTTTTCTCCTCTCCTCTTCATATCTTCTTTCTTTTCTCCTCTGCTCTCTGCCGGGCGGGTAAAATAACGCATTTATATGTTCATATTGCTTTTAAAACAAACCGTTTATTTATTTCCAACTAAAAAAAAATACAACAATTTAGTCAACCAGTTAAAAAGTCAAACTTACAGTCCAAACAACGCAAAGTGGGACACTTGGTCACCCTAAATACACCACAGGAAATATGTTATATTTATTATGTATAATAATTCCTTAACGCCAGTCTCCACGGTAACGCGAACATTAAGTGTCTCTCACTATTCATGCTTCATGCTAACGGGCTATGAGCTGGTTTAGGCGCCACTAACAAAAACATACAAAAAAAACTGTATATACACTCATATCATATTCACCCGTATTTCATAACTGATTCAATACACTACGGAGTTAGGTTGATACAGTGAATCCTAAAATACAACATAAAGAAAACCTAAAATTAAAATCTCGCCGCCAAAATGTAAGTTAGCGACCTAGCTAGTTAGCCATTAACGCAGGACGGAAACAAAGCGCGCGCGCAAACCTTACCTTCTTTGTCCGCCATTTCTGAGAGCATCCAGCAAAACCGAAATTCAGAGAAACACAGTCTTTAAACAATGGCTGACGTTAAACCACTCATTAAATGAAATATATCCCTCTAACGTGACTAAACTTTCCCGGATTCTTTCATCCGATGCGCTCAAGAACGAACGCGCACGCGCGGCATACACGACATTCGAGCGCGCCGAAGGAAACGTCATCATTGTGCGCGTCTACCATTTTTCTCTCTGAATGTGTTGTTCTGGGATTAGCACGATGAGCTAAACTAAAATGTTATCAGCAGATCCGTGTAAGTGTTCGACAAGTGACCAGGTCCTGGTTAAGATTTCGGTTAATTCCACCGAGAATCAGCATGAAGTTGCAAAAATCCAGCAAACTGCTTCACTAAGGTCTGAGAAAGGCGTAGTACTGAACACTACATCTCTTTTAGTCCTAGCCTAGACCTAAATCTAGTATTATTATCTTATTATCTGAAGATGTTTTAAATTCCATTTTGTGTGTGTGTGTGTGTGTGTTTAGTGGTAAACAACGACGAGCTTTTCTGAAACGGGAAAGAAGAAAAAGAAAACGTCAAGCTCTTGCTAAACTCAGAGAATGTGGTAGGTTGTAAATATAATAATGTTTTTAATATCAAAAAGCCCAGAGCCTTAAAAAAAGTGAAAGTGTAATGTTCCTCATCATGTGCAGGTGCTTATCAGACTGAAAATGAACAAGATCACAATGATGGTGTTGATGGAAATGAAAATGAGGATGAAGAACAGAGGTAGGCTGTTTTTCCATGCATGCAATCATTATTTGTCACTCTGCTGATAGCTAGATAGATGGATAGATAGATGGATAGATAAATGGATAGATAGATAGAAAACTTTATTAATCCCAAAAGGAAATTATATTGTTATAGCAGCCACATCACAGCCACTTCACTTCACTTTACAACAAGAATTTCAGTGAGAAAGGTAAAAAAAAAAAAAAAGTTAAGTTGTTTACAATTTAAGGTGGATTAATGAAGTAAAAATGGTGTCAAATAATGAAGTAAATAAATGCTGAAGTAAACAGTACATAAGGTTCACCAGCAAGTTAAAAACAAAATAGTGAATAAGAACCAGCAAGTTGAAATATGAATACAAAAAAAGATGAAATGAATGAAAGACCTGACCACAGTTTAATGAAGACAGAATGTATATGAGTCTATTTATAGTGATATCAGTAAAGGAGATCCCATACCTGACACAGAGCAAAGTTATTGTAAAGTCTTATTGCAGTTGGCAGAAAAGCATTCTCTGTCACAGCAGAGCTGAAACATTCTCTTACTGAAAGTGCTCCTCTGTTTTAGTTTAGCTAGCAGTTTTTTGGGGGGATTTGAGGTATTCTCCATGATAGGTAACAGTTTGTGTGCCATCTCTCCACTACTTGAGTTTGTGTAACATTCTTTTCTCCATTACATCCTTCTCTCCACTACTTTATAAGTACTGTGTCATCGAAAATCACTCCTGGGTTTGGTATTCTGTTTAGAGAGCGAGAGCATTTACACCAGGAATGGCTGGAGAGGGAGCGACTCGCTCAAGATGAATTTCAGCTGAGGAAAGAAAAAGAAGAGGCGGCTCAAAGGAAAAAGGAGGATGAAGAGGTAATACAGGATTTTTTTTTAAAGAGGTAGATTTATTTGCTAATCATGCATTTAAAAAATTTTTCTTTTTTTTTACTACAGAGGATGATCAGGGAGGAATGGGAGGAACAGCAGAGAAAGGAAAGAGAACTGCAGGAAAAGAAACAGCAAGAGAAGAGAGACAGAGAGGTGATCCGTGCATTCGGAGGATAAAGTCAAAGAGGCTGATGTCTATATATATCCTCTCATTCTTATCATTCGTATGCACATGGTTTTACAATAGAATATGAACTAAATAGCCATATCCACTTAGTGGGCAAGTTATTTACATTTTTTTAAATTAGATATGAGATAAAACTTTTTTTTTCCTTTTTTTTTTTTTCCTGCTTTAAACTTTTTCACATTTTGTAGTGTTAAACCCTGGAACTGAAACCAGTCAAAAGTTTGAACACACCTTCTAATTCAAAGGTTGTTTTTTTTTAAAGTGATTCATTTTATACATTCTAGAACAATACACATTTTTTTTCAAAACACATATGGCATTAGGTAATTAAGTAGCAACAACAAGAAGAGTCAGTTGTTATTTTAAGACATGAATATATATGGAATATTTCTTGCAAGAACAGTATTGTGACAAACGCATTTGCAAAATCCACCTAGCACCATGATGAAACTGGCTCTCATGAAGACCTTCCCAGGAAAACGAGACCAAAACTTGCGGCAAAGGAGAAATTAATTTAGAGTAACCTCAGAAATCACCAATTTAGAGTAATTTAGAGTAAGCCTCAGAAATCACCAATTAACAACCAGCACCTCAGATTAGAGCCATTATGATGGCTTTACAGAGCATAAGTAACATACCTTCATAAGTTGGATACTTTCAGCATTGTTTAACAGTGTAGAAAAAAAATAAAAATCAGGAAAGAGCATGGAATTAGAAGGTGTGTCTAAACTTTTGACTGGTAGAGTATAAATCTACCTTTAATAATATCACAGAGCACTTTTTTTACCATTTGATTGGTTGGAACATTATAAAATTTTTTACCCTTTAATTTTATGATGGTTCATGGTTTGTCCGAACTCCAGTTAACATTTTTGACAGAATTGCTTTGCTATCTCTGTGGTCTACAGTACACGTTGCCATTTGTTTAGACATGTTCAGTTGGTTTTCATATTAAACTGACCACGACATTATTGTATTTTATTTCTTGTTTGAATCAGTTGGTCATGACTGAAATAGACAAATGTGCTTCTCATTACTAATAATACAAAGAACATGTTTGCATTTCAGGAAGGATTGTACTTACAACAGATTGACTGTAGTAGATATCCTCTGTAAGAGCGAAGTACACATTTGCAAGAGTTTAAGAATGTTTTCATACTTGCTTTAAGCAAGTTATAGTACTTCATTACACCTTTTAAGAATGGGTTGTTTTGGAAACCACTCGGTACCACATAGTTGTGGCATCACTACAGTAGATGCTCATAGACTGTAGTGATCAGGAAGGTGCTCCATGTAGTACTGTCAGAAGTCTTGAGCCAGCCTTCATTTTGATCCAAAAAGCCAGATTATCTTGCATTTTTTTTATGTATTCTTGAGAAATAGTTCACCAGCCTTCTTGAAGGTCATTTTGTTTCTTAATTTTAGTCTAGTATCTGTATCTGACCAGTTTCAGAAGAATGTTTTTTGTTTAAGCTTAATCTAACAAATGGCATGAACCAGTGAAAAACAGGTGCAGATGAGGACAGATAATCAGGCTGGTGATTAGTACAATGGTAATGCTGAATGCTGAGTGGTTGGATCAGATAATAGGGGAAATGAGGTTGCTGCTGAGGTTGTGACATACTGTAAACAACCAATGTTTTTTTGCAGCCTGTCACAGTAAAACATTACTGGTTCACAATACTTTACTTATTTTATGCTATATCGTTTAATTTAATTTATAAAACTAAGGGGTGGCTTAAGGCATTTTTTACAGTACTGTATATGGATGAAATTCCATTGATTTCCCTAGTGGCAGGAATCAAGGACAGCATTGTGCTTGTGTGTCTGCGGACATCTTGATTTAGATCTTCTGCAAGACATTAACAGCACAAGCTGGAAGGCTAGTTAGTATCAATCTGCTGTAGATAAGTCAGAATCTGTTGCTAGCTAAAGACAGACGTTGGAATCAACTTCTATTTATGTTGGAACAAAAAAGCAAAGATGATACTGTATTACATTATAAATCCTCACTTTTTATTTATTTTAAGAATCCAGTTCCTCTAACACGATTAATTTAAAAGAAAGTCAATGAATGCTTAGTCACCTCATACTCTATCCCTGTGTCAATGCGATATGAATGATTCATTTTGTCATTTTTGTCAGTAAATCAACGCTTTGGTGAATCCCAACCATTCTCACAATTTGCCTTGATCTGTTTTGGAATTTGAATGGACTAGAGGAAAGAAAAGAAAATATTCAGAAGTATCATAAACATAGGTTTAGGTCACATGAATAAGATCTCCATATGCACCAAAATAAGAAGAATTAAAGCTACGTTTATGATTGTCTTTGCATTACTGTAACCATCCAGAGTCATTTTCGTTATCTTGCTTGTGACGAACACTGTCTACTTCCTTGACTAAGATACACACAAAAGAGAGAGTGACAGGCCTGTGGGCATCTTCTTCCTCTGAAGACAACGTATCTTTTGATTAACAGTTGAACAATCCTATTTTTCCACCTACGTTTCCTTTTTTTTTTAATTTTCAGCCACCAAATATGTGAAAATGTGCTTTTGCAGAATTGGTTCATGTTTACTCAGAGGTCTTAACGAGTACTGACAGATATCTGTAGCTGACTGCAGGTTTTTACGAGTCACCCTGTGTCTTTGCACCATTTATAGGAAGCTGTACAGAAACTGTTGGATCAAGCAGAAAGCCAGGTATCCATAAACATCTTTGTGTGGAAATATTTACAGGAATACATACTCAAAGGTCTGGTTTGGGTCATAGCTGTACTTTTGAATGTGTGAATTCCAGCTGGAAAATGGACGTTCTTGGAAAAACCCTGATGCCCCTTTGGATTACGGGACAGAAAAGGACAAAGCGAACTGCCCCTTTTTCATCAAAACCGGGGCCTGCAGATTTGGAGACAGGTTGGTCTTACAGTTTCAGATATTGTTTTGTTTTCAATGATGATGTTCATTATATTTACTCTGAATTTCTTTCCTTTTTCTATTTTAAACAGATGCTCCCGGAAGCATGAACACCCATCATCAAGCAGCACTCTGATGGTCCGGGGTATGTTTGTGACATTCGCCATGGAGCAGAGTAGACGCGATGATTACGATACAGACGCAAGTCTCGAGTACAGCGAGGACGAGATGCGGCAACAGTTTTTGGAGTTCTACGACGACGTTCTCCCGGAATTCAGGAACGCAGGGAAAGTTGTCCAGTTCAAGGTAATCAAAAATAAATGCATTGTCTCTGGAAATCAAAACTATACTTATGGGTTGCGGTGCTGGCATTAAACTCATCCTTGCATGCTTTCAGGTGAGCTGCAACTTTGAACCGCATTTAAGAGGCAATGTTTATGTCCAGTATGAAACGTAAGTACAAATAATGAATCCTGCATAGATTTGCTTTGGTTTTGTGGGTACTTATGGTGTGTAGTGTGTTTGATTCAGATAGTTACATCACTGTTTTTAAAATACAGATAAACAAATGTGTTTTGATGCCTTATTTTTTGTCCAGTGAGGATCAGTGCAAAGAGGCTTTCATGATGTTTAATGGACGGTGGTATGCAGGGAGGCAGATGCAATGTGAGTTCTCTCCTGTGACCAAATGGAAAACAGCCATATGTGGTAAGCATTTTGTTTTGTTTTTTTAAGCAAAAAACTGTTGGTGGATGGCTTGCATAGTTTTTTTTATTTACAGCAACAGCAGAAGATTATTCCAGAACAGTGAAATTGAAGACTTGGTAAAAAAATCTGATTTTATAGTTACTATATTTATGTTCTCTATTTACAGTAGCTCCATAGACTTATTATTGTACCTAGAGGCCCACTGAGGCAGTAATCCTGGTGCCCCACCTTAGCTCTATGAACATTTTGGGAGGCAATGAATAGGATCACCAGAGTCCTCTCTATACAATATCATATGATGTTCCTATTTATATTGCAGTTGGATTGAGAGCATAATTTGTTCCAGGAGCATGCTTGTATATCAAAGCACGCTTATATCAATCGTATATATTATATTAAATAAGAAATAATGGAAACTCAGATGATTTGATCCACAACCCAAAAATATTCATATAAAAATAATTCATACAAAATATAAAGTAAAAATAAAACTAATTAACCTGCACTTTACTGTTGAAAAGAATCACGGCTTGTGTGAGAGGAGAGGAGGAGGGAGTGGGGGCTACTGTGTGGGACATCTTTCTCAAACACACACACAGTAACTCACAATCCAAGGTTTTACTAAATCATGATTTTATAAATATCCAAATTTGATATGATACTTTTTTCCAGATTGTGTTACAATTCTAAATTGCTGCTATCATACAGGAATATGTGCTATGTGAATAGTTTAAAGTACGCCACCTGCAGGATTGTAATATCAATGAGTCCATGTGGCGTTACCTCAATTGCCCACAAGAGATTTACGATACATCACTGAATCGATTTTTTAAAAAGGAAGATTGTAGTAAATGACATCATAAATAAAAGAAAAGCAGACAGAAGTAAAAAAAAAAATTAAAAATTCCTGGGCCCGTATTCACAAAGCTTCTTAGAATTCTCTCAGAGAGCTCCTATCTTAGCCTAAAAAAGTCCTAGCTGGCAGTCTTAAACTAAAAGTGATTTAGAAAACTTAGAAAAGTACAAAAACCTCTATTTTAGTGAGAAAGTGTGGTTGACCTCATTGCTAGGGATGATGCAGCAATTCAAGGACTGTGATTGGTTGATAAAAAAAAAAAAAACTTCTGACCTCCGTAAATGTCTTGAAATGTGCTCTTATAGAATAGTGAAAATAGAATATATGATAATAGAATATACAGTATATATACATAATGTTTGTACAGTGAGGTCAATAAATATTTGATCACCCTGTGATTTAGCAAGTTCTCTTACTTAGAAATCATGGAGTGGTCTACAATTTTCAGCATAAGTGCTTTTCCACTGTGCGAGACAGAATTTAAAAACAAAAATCAGGAAATCACATTATGATTTTTTAACAATTTATTAGGGATGCACCGAAATTTCGGCCGCCGAAAATTTTCGGCCGAAATAGCGTTATCGGTTTCGGCCGAAACGTAATAAAGCGCCGAAAATAAAAGCCGAAATTGTCGCCACGCCTCTCCCATGCTCCCGTCTCGTTCGCGCTGTCATTACGCATCAAACGCGGAGTATGTCGGCGGTTTGGAAGCACTTCAAAGTTTCAGATGAGGACAGCAAAGTTGCAATATGCAACATTTTTTTAATACAAACAAAAAAAAAAAATATTTTAAACATGTTTTTCAATGAAGCCATTTTCGGTTTCGGTATCGGTTTTCGGCCAAGTGCATCCAAAAATTTCGGTTTCGTTTTCGGCCCAGAATTTTCATTTCGGTGCATCCCTACAATTTATTTGTGAATTACTGTATCAAATAAGTATTTGATCACTTGCTTTTCAGCCAGATTTCTGACCCTCAAAGGGCTGTTATTTTGCTTTTAAATAGTCCATCTACACTCTGCTCATGATTCTAAATTAGTAGCACCTGTTTGAGGTCGTTAGCTGTCTTAAAGACACCTGTGCACCCCACAATCAGCCAAAGTCTAAGTAGATACATGGGGTATCAATGATGCTAAGAATGGTGAAGAATCAGCCCAGAACTACACGGGAGGAGCTGATCAATGCTGTGAAGAGAGCTGGGGCCATCGTTTCCAAGGCTACCATCAGTAATACACAAAGACGTCATGGTTTAAAATCTTGCATCGCACGGAAGGTTTCCCTGCCTAAGTCAGCCCATGTCCAGGCCCGCCTGAAGTTTGCCAGGGACCATCTGGATGATCCAGAGAAGTCATGGGAAAAAGTCCTTTGGTCAGATGAGACCAAAGTAGAACTTTTTGGTCTTAACTCCATTCGCCGTGTTTGGAGGAAGAAGAATGATGAGCATCATCTCAATAATACCATACCTACAGTGAAGCATGGGGCTGGAAGCATCATGCTCTGGGGGTGTTTTTCTGCACAGGGGACAGGACGACTGCACTGTATTAAGGAGAGGATGAACGGGGCTATGTATTGTGACATATTGGGCAAAAACCTCCTTTCCTCAGTCAGAGCATTAAAGATGGGTCGTGGCTGGGTCTTCCAATATGACAATGACCCAAAGCTCACAGCCAGGAAAACCAAGGAGTGGCTCCGTAAGAAGCATATGGACTATTTAAAAGCAAAATAACTGGTCTTTGAGGGTCAGAAATCTGGCTGATAAGCAAGTGATCAGTTTGATGAGTTTTACAGATTTAACACAGTAATTCACAAATAAACTGATTTAAAAATCATACAATGTGATTTCCGGATTTTTCTTTTTAGATTCTCTCTCTCACAGTGGAAATGCACCTATGCTGAAAATTGTAGACCTCTCCATGATTTCTAAGTAAGAGAACTTGCAAAATCACAGGGTGATCAAATACTTATTGACCTCACTGTATATAAAGAAACTGTATAATCATCAATACAGGCTACTTTATGCAAAGTGTCTGTTATAGGCTCGATATCTTAAAGTTAACTAAAACAGCCAAATGTTGAAAATGTGTCTACGTTTAAAGCAACCCATTTCCATACAGTTGTTACTATATTTAAGTTCTTACATTTATTTACCATACTAATTTTATTACTTGTAATCCATTTCAGATTGATGAAAGTAAAATGGCTCAGCTTTCACCACTTTACATGATTGCAAGACAGTCTATTTAAGTTGCACTTTTGGATGGTATGTAGCCAACAATCCAAAAGAGATGGAAGGAAGTAAAAGAACAAGAAAACCAAATTCGACAGTAAAGCGGTGTTTACTTTTAGGTTTATGTTCAGTGTTTGAAGAATATTTCTTCTTTCTGCCATTTTGTCCTCTGATATAGAAACTCTTAAGCCTTTTAAAAGTCCTACTCTCTACTCTTAACAATATTCACTTTAGGAGCTGTTTTTAGGGCTAAGATGTTTTGTGAATCTGAACATCTGAATTTACTAAAATTTCATCCTAAAATTAAGAAAATGTCATAATTCTAAGAATTTCCTAGGAATTTCATCACTAGGAGCAACTTTTAGGGTTAAGACACTTTGTGAATACAGTCCCTACATTTTTTGGGCTAGTTTCAGGTCTATTGTGTGGTTGTTGAGTTGAAACCTGGCAACCTGGTTAATGACCAAGAGGAATGCACCTAGTGTTTCAAAACACGCTGCAGGAGTGTATGCCAGATGACGGTTGACTCTTAACTGCCTATGTCAGGGTTACTCTAACATTTCCATAGATAGAGGCCTGCAGAATAAGTGTAATAGGCGGCTTCCGAGTGGCGCAGTGGTAAAGAAAGATCGCTAGAGGGAGTCCCCTGGTGACGGGTGGGAATTGGATAGGACTAAATTAGGAAGAAAATCGTGGAAAAATTCCCCAAAAAATTGTAATATATGTGTGATATACTCAAAAATTAAATTAAGTCGACAGGCTTGGTCATTGGCTAGCACCACTAAAATCTTCTGGAAGATCATCTTAAAAAAAAAAAAAAAAAAAAGAAACAGGATCAGACACGAGTATCACTTTGCTGTATTTTACTTAAATTGCCTTTTCTGTTTGTTTTTTTTTTAGGACTTTTTGACAGGCGTAAGTGTCCGAAGGGGAAGCACTGTAACTTCCTCCACGTGTTTCAAAACCCGGATAATGAATTCTGGGAAGCAGACCGTGACCTCCTTTCGTCCTCTGAACGTGGTGGAAGCTTCAGCGGAAGGCACAGAGCGCCATCACAACGTGGCCGTACCCCCGAACAATCCAGGAGTGCCAGGAGGAGCCACAGCCAAAGATGGAGGCGGAGCCGGAGTAGAGAGAGGCGGAGTCGGAGCAGAAGCAGAGACAGTCGGAGGGCTCATCATTCCCTGAGAAGGGAGAAAGGCTCTTTAAATGACCGAGACAGGAGAAGCAGAAGCCGTGAGAGACGCAGATCACGTAGCAGAGGCAGAGAATCTAATTCTGAGGGTGGAAGTCACCATTGGTGTTCAGAATCGAGAACCAGTAGGAGATCACAATCAAACGCCCCTGAAGAAGAATTTGAAAATGGCACCATCAAGAAGAAAAGGAAAAAGAGTAAGAGCAAAAGCCCCAAAAACGGAGACGCTTCCCCAGCTGATGCAAACACATCCGTACGCCGGCACAAACGCTCGAAAAAGAGCAAGAAAAAAAAAAAGAGCAAAAAAAAACTCAAGCAAAAGAGGAGTAAATCCAGCAGCGCCAGCTCTTCTGCAGCTTCCGAGTCAGAGGAAGACAAAGATGAAGATGCACCAAAAAATGAAGAGCAACAAAACAGTGTAAAGGCTGGAGAGGATGCCCGGATTGAGGAAAACCTTGTCCTGCTTCACGAGGACAAGGAAATAAAATCGAGCACACCTAAAGTCAATCCTTCCCCTTCTACCGGTATTGCTCCTGAAACTGGCTCTGATTCATGAGTGTATAGGAAAAGACATTGCTTTTGTTTTTTTTAGCAAAATGGTCTCATCTGTTTTGATTATGTAAATAAATATGGTTATGGCTTCCAACAGAGATTCATCTTCAATCTGGTTTAAATGATGTTTCGTTTTTTGTTTAGATTTTTGCACGAACCAGGTTATATTTTTAGAGCAGAGTCCTGCCACTACATCATAAGCAGATTAACATTTTCGGGAAAAAATAAATAAAAACAGGATTGGTAATGCCTTACCAAGATTTTTTTTTTTTTAGCAGGTTCAGTGAATTTGCTTAGAAAGGTCAAGGTTGTAGTCAGAGTTGTATTAAGTGGTGTATGTGAAATGATCAGACGGTATGCAACATAAAATGGATGAAAAAAACTATGCGTAGCTCTGAACCTTTTTTTAAACCTTTAGTTGGATCTTAATAAGACAGCAGATGTGTTTCATCATGTACACACTCAAGTCATAATTTATGCCAATACACATTTTTAAATTCCATTTTAGGAAGAAAGAAATGTTTCAAAGTCAGACAGAAATAGTTCAGTGGTATTTATTATTATTACATTATAAATGTAAAATGTAAAAAAAAACAAAAAACTGTGTAATCTTACTTCTGTCATAGTTGGTGCAGCCAACAATATACATGATTGGTTACATTATGTAATTGAAATATGCTTTCACCATCAGACAAATTTGTTAATATTGTCTGATGGTGAGCTTTGCAAAAAACAAGTAATTATTTTTGGCGTCATCATTTTAACATTGTTTTTCAGCACATAGGCACTTGTCTGGTCTTCATCCTGATGACTTATAGGTAGAAACTCCCTGTCTGGAAACAGCTATGTAGCTTTTGTTAGTTCTCTTTGTCAGGGATTAATAATGCAGGAACTCACAGATGGCACAGAAGCAGCTGAGCAGGTCAATAGCTCTGGTTTGTAAGAGTATTAAAATTTTTGTCACAGTGGCAGAAAGAACAACTCACTCACTCAACTTTATCAGCATTATTTTATTTATCATTGAGTTCTCATATTACATTTATATATATTATTAAACTACATAATATTTACATTATTTAAATAATATCTGTATTATTGTGTTTCATTATAAAACCAATCACTCATGTCTGTACCACTTTATACTGTATACAGGGTCAAGGAGGACCTAAAGCCTATCCCAGGAGACTTAGGGCACGAGGCAGGGTACACACACATACACACACAGACTCACATGCTTGTTCAGACTGGGCAATTTGGGAACACCAATAAGCCTAATCTGCATGTCGTGAACTGTGGAACCAAACATAGGGAGACCATGCAAACACCATGCACCCAGAGGTGGGAATCGAACCCCGAACCCTGAAGGTGCAAGGCAACTGTGCAAATGATGACATAATGGCCATGAATTATGCTGAAAAGTGGGTTATAACTTTGAAGTCATTTTTAGTTACATCACATTGACATCATTGATGATATGTACATTGGCATGTCCCCTTTAAATGCATGTGCTCACCGGGTTTCTGTTGCGACCGGGGGCAGGGGGTCGCAATCTGGTGCTTTTATTGTAGCTTGCAACTATATTTTGATTTAGAAATAAAAAAATCCCAAATCATACTTTATCACTTGTGCTGTTGCAGTCTATTATCGGAAATCAGGCAATTCTGTTTGCCCAATCATTACTAAGCGGAAACTAACTGTTGTGTAAAAAGATTTTAACCATCCTGGTATTTTCACACTTCAGTCTTAAGAGTTTACAGAGAATGGTGCAAAAAAAAAAAAACTTAGTCACTTTTTACAACCCTGGTGAGCAGAAAAGCATCTCAACAAAACTCTTATGGATCTTAAGGAGCTAGAAAATCAAGTAACATTCCTTATTAGGTTCTACTTTTTTTATCCAAGGTCTAAGAATACACTGGGCACAGGTTCAGTAAAACCAGACACATGAACAGCCTGAAAAACATATTTTATTTCAAATCCACAGTGTTCACAGTGAGTGCCAAAACAGGATTATCAATCACCGTTTAATACAGCCTGTACTTAAAAAAGATAACCATACATGAAGTAAAATAAGGGAAAAACTCAATTCTTAACAACATAAAATGTTTTTTCCTTTAAAGAGAGATGCTAGGCAGTGAACCACTGTTATCTAGAATGTACTAATACAAACACACATGAGAAAGGTAAATTCTTTGGTATTGAAAATAAACTGAAATCTAAGAGTTTTATGAAGCATCAGTCAGCCAGGTGATACAGGACACAACACAGTCCAGTAGGAATATCAATGATATCTTTTTATGTATTACTGAAGTATATTGTCTTATAGATTAGTGTTCTATTTTAATAATGGTGCTACATTTAACAGGGGGAAAGAATAGCAATGGGCACCATCAATTACATGTTTGTTCACAGGTGAGAGGATACCCATTAAACTGAGGAAATATTCATGAATAACCATGACAATACAAAACATCTACTTATCCATAATCCTGATGATAGGTGGAAGAGATTTACAGTGGTAAAGGGTCTTGTAGACCCTTATCTAATACTGGCTTTTATTTCACAGAATACAGTCCGCCAATTTAGAGGTGTTTATAAATGTATATTTATAATATACTTTCCATGTAATAGTGTTAAATACTAATGTGACCTACACAGGCACATTTACTTCGTAAGCAGTAGAATTAAAGCTGAATTTTTTTTTTTTTTAAAGCAACCCCAGATTGTGAATGTGTCTGTAAGGCAGTGAAGGACACAAAAGGAGGTAATGAAAAGAAACGTTATAATATAACAAAGCCGATTTGGTGTACTGGCTGGTTTGTTGTTCAGTAGAAAAGTAGAACTGAAGGCAAGGGGGAAAAACTAGTTGCATATTTCACTAAATACTGTGGTGTTTGTGTGACACACATAAACTGAAAAGGCAGAAAATGAGGAATTGGTACTTCTTATTTTGCAGGCTTTTAAAAGGTTTTATGTGAGTCCAATCTCTTCCAGTACGCTGCGTGGTGCTTCGGCTTCCTGGAAAAGAGAACGAAAAAAATATCACGCACAATCGTTAACACTTTGTTGAAATATTTAGCATATCGATGCTGCAGTCTAAATACTCACAAGACATACGATAGCAAACACTGCCATTTTATAATGTTAAAATAAAACAGCATGTAGCTGATATGAAGTAAACAATCAAAAGTATGTGCACACCTATCCATTGCATTCACATGTGGTTCTTCCCTAAACAGGTCCCTAACAGTAGCATTAAGTTTTCCCTTTACTAGAACTAAAAGGCCCATAAATATTATGTACTTAGGCGCTGATTTGATTAATATTGTGATTCTCCTAGTATTACAACTTTATAAATATCCCAATTCAAAATTACATTTTTTAAAATAATTAACGATATTTAAATGTTATTTAATTTTAAACAAAGATATAAAGTACACGTTTCATTGCCAACTTTTTACAATCTGGTGATTAACCCCCTTATAAACCCCTATACCCTCCACACCCCCTCATTCCGGACTCCGAGCCAGCCGTACATGTCTAAGAAAGTGTAGAAACCGGGCTTATTTGAGGAAGGAAAAGAAAGAAACAAAAACATGGAGCTAGACGTCTGGGTTGTGTGCCCAAAAATGTTTTTTGAATTTAATTCAATTTTAAGATATGGATGGATGGATGGAACTTGTTTGACCCCAGGGAATGATCTTAATCTAACATTCAAACTCAAAAATTTAGTGAAAAGCCTTCCTTAAAGAGTGAACGTTATTATAACAACTCCTGATTAAGGGTCCATATACTTTTGATCCTATAATGTATGAAGGTTTTCCTCACCTCTTGCAACATATCTGCCTGTTCAATAGCCTTCAGTACAATCTTTTTAGATGTCTCCTGAGCTTCCCCACCCAGTATAAACTCGTCCAGGATGTAGTACGCTTTCTCAAAGTTGAAGATGATGTCCAGCTCGCATACCTGGTAGAAGGTGGTAGACAGAGATACACAGACACATGAGAAACAGAAAGCACAAGTTGAAGGCTACACTGTGAAAGAGACTCACACTGCCAAAATACTTGTCCAGCAGTTCAACGTATCTGTGGATGATCTCGAGGGTTATCAGTTCGTTCTCTTGGTCTTCTACAGCACAGCAAAAATACAGACTGGCATATCTGTAAATGAAACAAAGTAAAGTATGCTTTAACTTAAAGTTTTTGATGACCTCTGTATTATAAACATCATGTTCTGACAAGGACTACACGCCATAATCCAGTGTATCTTATGAGTAGGTTCAACCGCCATTTCGATCCCTTTAACAGATTTCACCAAATACACATCCTGTGTTTTTTTGTGTGACAATAGAAAAAAATATATAATGTTTACCTTTTGTAGACAATTTTTAAATCTCTCCACTCCAGAAAGCTGCACATTTTGGGTTTTCGGGCCAACACCATCTGGATGACCTCGCGGGAGATTTTCTTCTTTTGTGTGTCAGACAGTGGCAAGTACCACTTCTGCAAGCGCAGCTTGCCCTGGCGGCTAAACAGCAACATGAACTGCATCTGAAGAAAGAAAATGTAGTCAAGACATCGATAAGGTTAGAAATTGTGATTTTTGCTCGAAATCGTCTTTTAAATAATCCTTCATTTTCAGCAATTACAGCTTTGCAGACCTTTGACATTCTACAGTAGCTGTCAGTTTGTTAAGGTAATCTAAGGAAATCTCACCCCATGCTTTTTGAAGCACCTCCTACAAGTTGCTTCGGCTTAATGGACACTTTCTACGAGGGGTGTTCATGTCAAACCTGGACTAGTGATGAAATGTCTCATGAATGAAGGTGTAGACCCGTAGATGACTTCAATCACAGTATGTTAATGAGACTTTTCGACGCAATAAAACATTTAAATAGTGCGAACCTTTTAAAGAAGGCCATATGGGCATGAATGACGATCCCAGCCAAGGTTTTTTAGAGCCCATTGCAGTCGCTCCTGTTAATATTCAGCGAGTAGAACGCTCTTAAGGGAAAAAAACAGCCTGGTTTAATCACCAAAGGCATTCTGTTTTTGCAGGACAATGCATGACCTCATACTGCCCACACAACACTTGCACATTACAGAAACCCGACTGCGAGTTATTGCCACATCCCCCGTACAGTCCTGACTTAACGCCAAGCAATTTCTACATGTTGGGGCCATTAAAGGGGTTCCTGTAAGGCCAGCGTTTTAGACATAAAGCCAGTCCGATTATGGCTTCAGTGTACTAAGGGAACGTTCTAACGTGATGGTATCCAAGCAGCAGTGATAAATGCGTTAATGTAGCAAGGTTTTCTTTTATTCTGCACAAACAAAAAACCTGGTTTGACTTGAACGTCCCTCAAGCTGCTCTAACAACACTTCAACAAGTTGGAGATCTAGTGATGCACAGGCCAGACCATTATGGAGAGAATACCAGGTAAATCGTTCTTCTCCAATGATTATTGCAAAGTTTGAAGCTGTGGGTGACATGGATTTGCAAAACAAACTTATCACATTCCTTTTATATCCTGTATATTTCTCGAACTCCAGCACCACCAAAGCAGTCTAGCCCATCACCTTTCCTCTACAATACTTGACAGATGGCATCAAACCCTTCTCCAGCATCTTTTCATTTTTTTCTACATCCTCCAAATGTTCTTCATGTTCCAAACACCTCAAACTTAGATTCGTCTGTCCGTAACACTTTCACTCTTTTTCACACAATGTCTGTGTTCTTTGGCTCATCTTAATCTGTTATTTTTATTGGCTTAGATTTAACTTTTTCTTTGCAACTCCAACACCCAGGAGTCGACTTTTAAGTTTTGATGTTAAGACTGGTATTGCAGGCACCGTTCAATAAACCTACCGGTTAAGGGCCTGTGAGGCATTTTTTTAAAGGGAAATTCTATTACTCAGTTGCACCACAGCTTCCCACTTGTCTTTCTATCCTGGTACGAGCCAGTTTGTGCTGTTGTTTGACAACAATAATATGCATTGTTGTATGAAATTCTCCAATTCTTGGCTATTTGTCATATGGCATAGTCTTCCTTTCTTAGAACAATAGGCTGATAAGGTGCAGACTTGGGGTCCACCACAATATTAAGCAGGTAGTTTTAATGTAATGGCTGGTCGATGTACACTACATTAATCAAATGTTTGGGCTCACTTGCAAATTGGTTTTGAAAAACAAAATTATATACATTTAAAAGTAAAACAGCATTACATTAAAACCACCTGCCTAATACTGTGGTGTGTCACTAAACCATGTTTGAATCTCGTGCTCTGGTATACACCACCAAGTTGTTAGTCACACATCCTGTAAGTTGCAAGGTGTGGTCTCTGTGGGTTGATGTCATTTTTGCAGCACATCCCAGAGATGCTCAATCTACCTGAGATCTCGAGAATTTGGAGGCAACACCTTGAACACTTTGTCATGTTCCTCAAATCATACCTGAGCAATTATTTGTATTCTGTAAGGGCACATCAGACTACTGCTGAAACAGGCCACTACCTTTATGTGGCAATGTGTGTAGATTTGTGCTACAGTAGCTCTTCTTGGGGTTCGGACCTTCGCTCAGGGGCTCTGACCCAGTCGTCTAATAATCACAATTTGACATTTAGATCTGTATGCTTGCACTTTTTTTCTGCTTTCAAGACATCACCTTCGAGACCTGACTCTTCACTTCTCTTCCCACCCTCTAACAGGTATGACTGTGATAATCAATGTTAATTATTTCATATAATGTATCATTTTCAGTGATTTTAATCTTATATTTAAACTGTTATTTGTGAAGCAATTTTCAGCAAATGGTGTTTTAAAGTTAAAAGAAAAATTAATATAGGAAAATCAGCACAGTGGCATAGTGGTTAGAACTGTCACTTTGCGCCTCCAGGGTCGGGGTTCAATTCCCGCCCACGCGGTGGAAGACTGTGTGTCTGGAGTTTACATGTTCTCCCTGTGCTTGGTGAGATTCTAAAGACATGCAGATTAGGCTAAAAGTGTTTTAAAACTGTCATTCACACAACACAGGGCAATCAGGCAACGAGCTTGCAACCCAACCCCCTAAGTAACTGCCATAGAAATGACGGATATATCCTCAGGGTGTGGAATCAGATGGCTTGTGGACGGACCACAATACTAATATCAGAAAAATAAAAAGGATGTCAAGGAATGTCAGCAAATCAATTTTAATAATGTAGTGCTTTAAAGTGAGCATAATAACAAGGCAAGAAAAAAATAAGGAATAAGCACTAATTTAATGTCAACTATAACAGTTTGTACCTTATTGAGAAAATGAATACAATAAATTAAACCCCATAGTCATTTGAAAGTCACATGTAGTGTATCTGAAGATTAAACGTGTTTGTAAATTACTCTATGAAAACTAAATAATGTTTTCTTCACCTTAGACACAGCCACTCCCTTGTTGTCTATCAGAGCTTTTCTATTCACTCTTACACAAACACATGGACAGGCTGTGTATATTATCCTGCCTGTACTCTATGTACCTTTTCTGACTGTCTTCTGTATTAAATTACGACTTTAATATGATCTTTATACGAGCTTTATCCACATCATGGGTCTACTCAGCTTCCCATCACTCAGCTTGTAGCTGGCTAACATTTACTACAGGACAACAGCTACAAATAACTGTGACGCCGGGTAGCTAAAACAGCCTGCTTATTAAGAACTTCTGCTAGTTAGCTGGTTTAACCGAGTAAACTCTGGTTAGCATCCTTACCTTCACTGTTATATCGTCGGCGAGTGTGTGAACACGCAGCGTCCGTTAGCAAACCCTGCTAGGCTTCAGCGGCGCCGCGTCCCGTTACAATGTTTCTCGTGTTACTTTTCACTCTCAGCGATCAAGCTGCTCATTGGCTGAGAGGCTCATCGCTGTAACACGTCATTGGTTTATACTGAGCAGGCTTTAAACAGCGGTCAGCGTACCGTTAAACTCACCAACTGAGTCTTTGTTGGCGTCTGAACCATTTCACCAGTGTTGGTAGAAACCAATACTGGTAAGGGGGGAGGGGGAACTTATTCCAGAAAAATAATAATTCAGATTCGCTGCAATTCACGTTTCTGGCGCTAGAGGGCAGAGCAGGTTTTAGGTTTAAATGCTGTTGATTTGAGCGCTGCTCTCGCCGGGCGCGGTGGCGCGTGCCTGTAATCCAAGCTACTGGGAGGCTGAGGCTGGCGGATCGTTTGAGCTCAGGGGTTCTGGGCTGCAGTGGACTATGCCGATCGGGTGTCCGCACTAAGTTCGGTATCGATATGGTGCTCCTGAGGGAGCTCGGGACCACCAGGTCGCCTAAGGAGGGGTGCACCGGCCCAGGTCGGGAACGGAGCAGGTCAAAGCCCCCGTGCCGATCAGTAGTGGGATCGCGCCTGTGAATAGACACTGCAGTGCAGCCTGTGTAATACAGCGGGACTCAGTCTTTTACACACACTTAAAAAAAAAAAAAACATACAGCTACAACACACTGCCCTCTCACAACTATACATTTCCTTAACGGCTCCTACATGTACAAATCTTATAGACTACACCTAAAACACTTACACTTTAATCTCATGAATAGCATGCCTTTTTTGGATTCATAAACATAACCCAAAATGTTAAAAACCACCAGAATATTTTTTAAAAAAAATCATATATTCACTCCCTTTTCTCTTCTTTTGTCTATTTTATATTTTATGCCAGAGTTTTAAACTGTATCTGACCATCAGCACTACACTGCCTCCTATTGGAAAACGACAGATATTACAACTTTATATCTCTCAAATACAGGTCACGGTCAGCAGGAGGCGCAATTTACCTCTTAAAACGTTACTACCAGCTTTTCAAACATTTAATCAGAATCAGAAAGAGTTTTATTGCCAAGTACGCTTGCACGTACAAGGAATTTGTTTTAGTGACAGAGCTTCCAGAACAAAAAACAAATGACAAGACAAAACAGCACGACACAAAAAAAGGGTTGACATTAAATGGAGTAGGGTGTGAGATACTTTTAAATAAGTTATATAAATATCTAAAATCTGTGGTATTATACAGTATATTGCACTGTGGTACTGTACACAATATTGCACATATATTTATTGACACTTAGAATGATGTTTAACTGTTCATGAGGGAGATCGCCTGGGGAAAAAAACTTGTACTTTGTAGCGTCGACCCGACGGCAAACGTTCAAATAAAAGGTGGCCTGGGTGTGAGGGGTCCAAAGTGATATTCCGAGCCCTTTTTTCTCGCTCTGGAATGTATACAGTTCTTGCGGTGTGGGCAGGGCAGTGCCAATAATTCTTTCAGCAGTCCGAACCGTCCTTTGTAGTCTTCTGATGTCTGTTTTCGTAGCCGAGCCGAACCAGACATAAAACTCCCGAACACGTTTTAGAAATACTGTACTAATACTGGGAGTCATCATGACTAAGTGTCATCATTTAGTCTTAAAACAGTCTTAATTATTCATGATACGGATTCCACAAGATGTTCCTGGACATTTTTTCTATGTTCTGCAACATTCCAAATGCTTTTAGATTTGAGAGACTGAAAATGCCTCTGAAGAACACTGCATTTGTTGTGATGTTTATGAAACTAGACTTTTGCTTTGTGATATGGTTCATTATCATGCTGGAGGTAGCCATTAGAAGATGGGTAATCTGTGGACATGAAGTACATTCAAGTGATCCATTCAAGGCAGGATGGGTTCACCTGTATGCCTTAGCAGAAATCAAGATACCTCAAACCAGTCATTAATTGTTCGGTCGTGGTGTGCCCATTGCAGCATCACCTTTCTGTTCTTGGTTGCCAGAGTGATTTTGTAGCACATAATCCACAAGGTTCGATGAGTTAAATGCATGTTGTGTATTCTGAAATGATTTTATGCTGACCACAACTACAAAGTGGTCTAGTTCCGATAGTTGGAACACCATTTCACTCTCTTAATGTTTTTGCACATATATACTTAAATAAAAATAAAAAATTTTCTGACCACCTAAATTGTTTCTGCTACCTATGTTACATTGAAGCATTTGTTATTATATTGTAATATTTGTTTTCACCGTGTTCCACACTAGAATTGTATATTGGTTAGCACTATACTGTTTCATAATGCGCCTGTGATCCTGTTTTATCCTGTGATAGATGTTTACCCATGGCTATGTCCATGTGCAGATCCCGATGACTGCATGCTACCATAACCTGCGAATGGAGTGTGCAGTCAACTTGCTGCTGCTCCTCACGCTGTTCCAATGTTTCACAGCCCTTACTTCTGCCTCAAATGTGCTTACTTGTTGCTGAGTGAGGTGTGACTTTTGGTTTAAAAAAACTGATGACGATGCCTCCTGTTACCTTCAGCAATAAATGCCTGTGACACAATCACAGTATGACATAAAGGCTGATGATGACGCTGGCTTTTGTAACATCTTGAGAAACTCCTGTAACATCCTGTGATGGAACTACCTGTGCAAACACACAAACTTTGGCAATTGGCCAACTAGAAAGTTTGCTTCTTCTTTGGGAATCATTGCATCATTATGTGCACATGTGCACTTTACTGTGCACTTGTATGCTTCATGGCCCATGTAGGTCAGAGTAGTCTTATTTAGTTACAGTCAAGCCCAAAATTATTCATACCCCTGGCAAATTCTGACTTAAAGTTACTCTAATTTAACCAGCCAAGTTTTTGATTAGAAATGACACAGGCATCTCCCAGAAGACAATAAGATGATGTACAAGAGGCATCATTGTGGGAAAAAATTATTACTCGTCTTTTATTTATATTTGAACAAAAATTGGCATGTCCAAAATTTTCCTACCCTTCTCAATAATCAATAGAAAAGCCTTTATTGGCTATTACAGCGATCAAATGCTTCCTATAATTGCTGACCAGCTCTTTGCATGTCTTTACTACTATTTCTGCCCGTTCATCTTCAGATCGCTTTAGCGATAAGCTCCAACCATTTCAAGTTAGAGAGTCTATATGCCATCACCCTGATCTTTAGCTCCCTCCACAGATTGTCAATTGGATTTAAGTCAGGACTCTGGCTGGGCCACTACAAAACATTAATGTTTCTGTACCTGCTAACCATTTCTTCACCACTTTTGCTGTGTTTTTGTGACTGTCCACAAACCAACAGCAAAAAGCTTCTGTTTTTCACCAGTTAAGTTGATTAAAACAGCAGTTCCCAATAAATTAGGGTAATTAGAATGCTTTAGAACAGCTTGGACTATTCGAAATTGTATAGACCTTTGGATTTTCCCATTGACTGTGACAGTTTGCCAAGGTTATGAATAATTTTGAGCATGACACTTTGTTTAAATGTAAATAAAAGCTGAGAAATAC
Source organism: Clarias gariepinus (assembly GCF_024256425.1). Classification (NCBI taxonomy): domain Eukaryota; kingdom Metazoa; phylum Chordata; class Actinopteri; order Siluriformes; family Clariidae; genus Clarias; species Clarias gariepinus. The sequence goes on along the minus strand of NC_071114.1, from coordinate 8,366,327 downwards.
TTTTTTTTTTCACGATGATGCCTATTGTACATCGTCTTATTATCTTCTGGGAGAAGCCTGTGTCATTTCCAGTCAAAAAAAACGTTGCTGGTTAAATAAAAGTAACTTTAAGTCAGAATTTGCTGGGGTATGAATAATTTCAGGCTTGATGCTTCATGACCCATGTAGATCAGAGTAGTCTAGTTATCATCTGCCTCCACCTAACCCTATCCTCTGCTTCCTTTTCTCTCACCCCAACTAACTTCATGTCCTCTCTCACTGCGTCCATAAATCTCCTCTTTGGTCTTCCTCTAGACCTCCTGTCTTGCAGTTCCAACCTCAGCATCCTTCCACCAATATGCTCACAATATCTCCTCTGAACACATCCAAACCACCTCAATCTGGCCTCTCTGACTTTATCTCCAAAACATCTAACATGGGTTGTCCCTCTGATGAACTCATTCTTGATCCTATCTGTCCTTGTCACTCCCAAAGAAAACCTCAACATCTTCATCTGTGCTATCTCCAACTCTGCCTCCTGTCTTTTCATCAGTGCCACTGTCTCTAAGCAGTAGAGAATTGCTGGTCTCACCACTGTCTTGAACACTTTTCATTTCATGTTACCCTTTTATCGCACAACACACCTGATACTTTTCTCCACCTATTTCAACCTGCCTGTACCCGCCTCTTCACCTCCTTTCCACAATATCCATCGCTCTGAACTGTTGACCCTAAGTACTTAAAGTCCTGTACCCTCTTTACCTCTGCCGGCTGTAGCCTTACTGTTCCACTTGGGTTACTCTCATTCACACACATGTATTCTGTCTTGCTACGGCTAACCTTCATTCCTCTCCTTTACAGAGCGTGCCTCTACCTCTCTAGATTTTCCTCCACCTGTTTCCTGCTCTCGCTACAAAGCACAATGTCATTTGCAAACATCATTGTGACTAAGAGGAAAATATAAATAATAATAATAATAATATATTTATGATCAGGTTTTTTCTTGCAGAATAAGTTCATTAAATTTTGATCTGGTAGAAATTGTTTTTCTTTGGTATTAAAACTTGGCAGGTCAAAAGTATATGTTTTATAGTCAGAGTGCTGAAGTGCTGACATTTTGAAGCTTCCTCGCCCTTCAATAAATATGCATGGGTTAAACTTGTATGGCCTATACGGCACTTTGTGATCTGGTCCTTTCTGTATCTGAAGGGGTGAAAGCATATTTTCCTTACCACTGGGTTAATTTCAAATAATTTGTTGTGTTGGTATTCTACCCATTTTGTGTGTAAAAGACTGAGTCCCGCTGTATTACACAGGCTGCACTGCAGTGTCTATTCACAGGCGCGATCCCACTACTGATCAGCACGGGAGTTTTGACCTGCTCCGTTTCCGACCTGGGCCGGTTCACCCCTCCTTAGGCAACCTGGTGGTCCCCCGCTCCCGGGAGGTCACCATATTGATGCCGAACTTAGTGCGGACACCCGATCGGCATAGCGCACTACAGCCCAGAACTCCTGGGCTCAAGCGATCCTCCCACCTCAGCCTCCCGAGTAGCTGGGACTACAGGCACGCGCCACCGCGCCCGGCGAGAGCAGCGCTCAAATCAACAGCATTTAAACCTAAAACCTGCTCTGTCCTCTAGTGGTCAGTTCAGGAATTACAGAGATCTCACTGTCCTCCTCGTTTCTGTGGTGTTTGACGTTGCATTTAAAATCTCAAAAAATCGGGTTATGCCATCTTTAACCAGCAAAAATCAGCAGATTGTGAATGCTATTTATTTGAACAAAAAAGATAAAACATGCTATTTTGCAAAACACAGTAAACAAATTGTAACAAACCCACAACGCAATTACAAAGTTTAACAAGAACATTTCAAGGCTTTATTGTCATTACAACCATATACAGTTAGTACACAGTGAAACGAAACAACGGTTCTCCAGGACCAAGGTGCTACATGCAACATAAATTTACAACATAAATTAACAGAAACACTAAACTAGCTAAACAAGAGGCCTAGTTAGCTGGCTAGCAGAGACAGGACAGAAAGACCTAACATAAATTACAACATAAATTAACAAAAACTAACTAGCTAAGTATAACTAAAGGTTTTATAGACAACATAAAGTGCACGTGCAAATGTGCAAACAAGAGCAACAACAACAAAGTGACAGTGATTTCTGCCTTGTATGTGGAATAGGTGGATGTAAACTGAAAGTAACAACAAGCAGACCTTTTGTAGACATTATATGGTAGCATATATATTAAAAACATAAGAAATCTCCAATATGAGAGATTTTAAATGCTTCATCAAACACAACAGAAGAGAGGGGGAAATGAGATCTGTGTAATTCCTGCACTGACCACTAGAGGACAGAGCAGGTTTCAGGTTTAAAAGCCGTTCAGTTGAGCTCTGCTCTCGCCGGGCGCGGTGGCGCGTGCCTGTAATCCAAGCTACTGGGAGGCTGAGGCTGGCGGATCGTTTGAGCTCAGGGGTTCTGGGCTGCAGTGGACTATGCCGATCGGGTGTCCGCACTAAGTTCGGTATCGATATGGTGCTCCTGAGGGAGCTCGGGACCACCAGGTCGCCTAAGGAGGGGTGCACCGGCCCAGGTCGGGAACGGAGCAGGTCAAAGCCCCCGTGCCGATCAGTAGTGGGATCGCGCCTGTGAATAGACACTGCAGTGCAGCCTGTGTAATACAGCGGGACTCAGTCTTTTACACACACTTTTTTAAAACAACAACTCCAAACACACCATACAGCACTACAACACACTGTCCTCTCACAACTATACATTTCATTCACGGCTCATAAATGCGTAAATCTTACCGTTTAAATTACATCTACACATAAAGCTTCTCCGCTGTAATCTCATAGCATTGTGTAAAAAAAATTTAAAATTATAAACATAACCTAAAATGGTAAAAACCACCAGAGATATTTTAAATCATAAACTCACTCTATTTTTCTGTCTTTTATCAATTTTCTATATCTTATGGCAGAATATTAAAAGGTATCTGACCATCAGCACTACACTGCCTCCTATTGGAGAAAGTTGAAAATTACAAATTTATATTCCTGAAGCACAAGTAACGGCCAGTAAGAGGCGCTAAATAAAACCTTTTTTTAAAAAAACAATCAAAAGCTGCTTGTCACACTGGCTTTACTGTATAATCATGTGTATGCTTATACAGTAATTTATAAAATATGTAATATTTGATTGAAGGCTTTTCTATTATAAAGCATTAATCTCGTTCTGTGATTGGAGATTTTACAGCAGTGACTCTTTCTTTACAATTTTACCCATCATTCATTAAAAGCTGGTTTTTCTTTCGTTTTAACAATTTATTATTAAATTCTATTTTTAAGATATTATTATTATTATTATTATTATTTAATAAGAAAAAAAAGCTAGTAAATACTGACCATTCCTGGATATAGACTAATATTTGCTAAGGGAAAGAAGACACTTTTCTGTTTGTCTTGTTATTTGTCATTACCTAATGATTTATTAAACTGGTTAAGATTTAATTTAAAGTTATTGTGTAGATAACAAGTACAAAACCAACAGAATGCAATGACTATATAATTATGACTATCTAGTGTCTTCTTGTGCCAGTCCCAAGTCTGGATAAATGCAGAGGGTTGTGGCAGGAAGGGCAGCCAACATAAAACATTTGCCAAATCAATCATGCGAATCATGACCTTGAATAACAGGACCTCTATACCGAATCGTGGCCCGGGTTAACAACAACCACCAACAGTGCTGTTGACCTACAGGGTGCTAGTGGAAATTGGGCTACTGTTGGTCAAAGAATGAGAGGAGAAAGGTGTGTTTGTAGGGAGAGAGAGAAGAGGAAAGGCAAGAGTTTAGGAGTGACAGTACGGACTTTGAATCTTGAGACTATGACAGGGAAGGGAAGAGAGTTGGTTGACATGATGCAGAGAAGGACGGTGGATATACTGTGTGTCCAGGAGACCAGGTGGAAAAGTGGCAAGCCTAGAAGCTTAGGAGCAGGGTTCAAGTTGTTTTACCATGGTGTAAATAAGAAAAGAAACAAAGTAGGAGTTATCCAGAAAAAGCAGTTTGTAAGGAATGTTCCCGAGGTGAAAAGAGTATCAGATAGGTTGATGAGTCTGAAGCTGGAAATTTAAGGTGTGATGTGCAATGTTATTAGTGGTTATGCCCCGCAGGTAGGGTGTGGGTTAGAGGAGAAGGAGGAATTCTGGAGTGAGTTAGATGAAGTAATGCAAAGCATTAGAGGTGAGAGTGGTGTTTGGTGCGGGTTTTAATAAACATGTTGGGGAAGGGAACAGAGGTCATGAGAATGTGATGGGCAGGTTTGGTCTTTAGGACAGCAACGCAGAAGGACAGACGGTGGTGGACTTTGCAAAGAGGATGGAAATGGCAGTAGTGAATACCTTTTTCCAGAAGAGGTAGGAACATAGGATGACATATAAGAGTGGAGACAGAAGCACTCAGGTGGACTACATATTGTGTCGACGATGTAATTTGAAAGAGATCAGTGATTGCAAAGTAATGATAGGGTAGAGTGTACCCAGACAACACATAATGGTGGTGTGTAAAATAAACCTGGTAGTAAGAAGGGTGACAAGGACAAAGGTAGAGCAGAAGACAAAGTGGTGGAAGTTGAAAAAGGAAGAATGTTGTGCAGTTTTCTGAGAGGAGTTAAGACAGGCTCTGGGTGGTCAGGAGGTGCTTCCAGTTGACTGGACAACTACAGTTAGGATGATCAGGGAGACAGGTAGGAGGGTTCTCGTTATATCATTAGGAAAGCGAAAAGTGGACAAGGAGACTTTGAAGAGCAACGATGAAGTCCAGGAGTGTATACAGAGAAAGATATTAGCTAAAAAGAAGTGGGACACTGAGAGGACGGGACAGAGTAGAGTACAGGGAGATGCAGTGTAAGGTGAAGGTAGAGGTGGCAGAGGCCAAACAACGAGCATATGAGGACTTGTATGCTAGGTTGGACAGTAAGGAGGGAGAGATGGATCTGTACAGGTTGGGAGGGCAAATAGATAGAGAAGGAAATTATGTGCATCAGGTTAGAGTGATTAAACATAGGGATGGAAATATACTGACAGGTGCCAGGTGGGTGATAGGAAGTTGAAAGGATTACTTCAAAGAGTTTATGAATGAGGAAAATGAAGGAGAATGAACAGTAGAAGAGGTGACTGTTATGGAGCAGGAAGTAGCAAAAATCAGCAAACCGTTAAAGTCTAATGAAGACTGGAATGGCAGTTGGTTCTGATGACATACGTGTGGAGGTATGGAAGTGCTTAGAAAAAGTGGCAATTGAGTTACTAACTAGTTTTTTTTTAACAAGATAGAGAGTGAGAGGATCCCAGAGGAATGGAGGAAAAGTGTATTGGTGCCGATCTTTAAGAACGAGGGAGATGTGCAAAGCTGACTGTCAACCTTAGAGGACTAAAGTTGATGAGCCAGACAATGAAGTTGTGGGAAAGGCTAGTGAAAACTAGGTTAAGAGCAGAAGAGCAGTATTTGCTTTGAGGATTCTGATGAAGAATTACAGAGAAGGCAGTAGGGAGTTCCATTGTGTCTTTGTAGATTTAGACAAAGCTTATGACAGGGTGCCAAGAGAGGAGCTGTGGTATTGTATGAGGAGGTCTGGAGTGGCAGAGAAGTATATTAGAGTTGTGCAGGACATGTATGAGAGATGTAAAACAGTGGTGAGATGCTGTAGGTATGACAGAAGAGTTCAAGGTGGTTCTGCATCAAGAAACTTGAACCTTAATGACCTCTTGTGGACCTTAATGATCTCAATGACCTTAAACAACATGCTTTGAATATCACTAGTGCATGTTTGCTCTTCTGACTACGTGCTGTTTGGCTAAATGGAAAACTGATTTGCAGTGAATACATACTGCCTTACCCAGCCTACAGATGCCCTTTATTTTATGCACTAAGTAGTTCATAATCTTATCCTAAATTTTATTTCACCTTAGAACATCACTCAAACATGGACTACACTACATTGTCTCTAACACAACAAATCCTGAAAAATCTAACTTTTAAAAGTAGTCTGCAAATTTGCTGCATTGTGATCATTTGCAGCATATAGCACCTATAAACTGGTATTTTGAAAGATAAGGTAGAGGAACTTTATGAATTTACTGGAATGCTTAGAAAACACTAAGCTTTCCAAGTAACATGTCTTTACTGGTCACATATAATAACGAGTTAAGCTTATCTTATTTTCTAATACATAAGATTTATGTTAATTTATGAAGTTCAATATACGCCTGCACAACACACACACACACACACACACACATTTTAAAGCCCATGATAGTTTAAAGACCTTAGTGTTCTACATTGTCATTTTAAGGGCAGATATTTATCATAAGTGTATATGAAAGAAAACTGCTTTTCTGAACCACCCTATAATAATAATAATAATAATAAAAAAAACAATATTTCTGGATTAAATAAACACTTTAAAAACTTCACATGGTCTTTATAAGACCAGAGACACATCATGTTTCTACTCAGTTTTTCATCCCTCAGCCTTTTTCCCTGTTCTATAGAGAGCCAGTCTGTGAACACGTAGCACACAATGCTAACACTCCATCCTACAAGGTTCGGTTTTTAGAACAATTTCAGTCGTAAGTAAAAAAACATGTTTAAATAAAAGGAGAAAAGCTAAAAACTTGTGCTGTCTAAATATTAAACCGCTTCCTTTTTACAGATTCCCATTTCGTAGTCGCTGCGACTTGCACATTTGACACGAGATGGCGATTGAGAGCGGCTCAGATGAGCAGGTTATAGGTTTAAATGCTTTTGTGGATTAAATAAACACTTTTGAAAACCTAATATGGTCTTAATAAGATCAGGATCATGTTTTTATAAGTTTTTCATCACCAAGCTTTTACCAAGTTTTCAGTGTCATATGGAAAGCCAGTCGGTGAACACGTAGCACTTAATGCTAATGCTAACGGAAATGTTAAACCGCTACCGTTTTACAAATCCCCGTTTTGGAGTGGCTGCAATTTGCACATCTGACAGTAGATGGCGATAGAGCAGGTTTTAGGTTCAAATACTGTTTATTTGAACGCTGTTCTCGCCGGGCGCGTTGGCGCGTGCCTGTAATCCAAGCTACTGGGAGGCTGAGGCTGGCGGATCGTTTGAGCTCAGGGGTTCTGTGCTGCAGTGGACTATGCCGATCGGGTGTCCGCACTAAGTTCGGTATCGATATGGTGCTCCTGAGGGAGCTCGGGACCACCAGGTCGCCTAAGGAGGGGTGCACCGGCCCAGGTCGGGAACGGAGCAGGTCAAAGCCCCCGTGCCGATCAGTAGTGGGATCGCGCCTGTGAATAGACACTGCAGTGCAGCCTGTGTAATACAGCGGGACTCAGTCTTTTACACTCACTTAAAAAAAAAAAAAAAAAAAAAACTCCAAACAAACCAGACAGTGCTACAACACACTGTCCTCTCACAACTATACATTTCCTTAACGGCTCCTACATGCATAAATTTTATAGACTACACCTTAAAGGTCCTATAACTAAAACTGAGTTTTTAGATATTTGTGTTCACTTACAGAAATATAACATACATGTGAGAATCATCAGTGATCATTTTAAGCAATAAAAAAATTCGTCTTTAATTTCTTTTCTGTATATTATAGCAGCAGCGTTGAAACTCAATGGATCTGACCAGCAGCACTACACTGCCTCCTATCGGACAAAAGTAAAAATCACAACCTTAAATTAATGAGATTTAAGTCATGGTCAGTAGGAGGCAGTATTTACTTGCACTTGCTTGTGAAACCAAATACATATGATATGATATATGTTTATTTATTTATTGTTTATTAATTGTTTATGCTTCATTATTAATCATATGTCTTTAGACGTATAAGTTGTTTATGTCTTATAAGTTGTTTATGTCAATTTTTATATGACTCAAAACATTAGAGGACAATAGAGAGAATTGGTGAGCTCACCTTTTGTAGATCATGAGTCCTGACCAGTGCAGTGAGCAACCGAAGCTTTTTGCAGGTTTTATGGAGATGCAAAGTTTTTGGAGAAAATAATTTATTTATAATGTTAATTAACCTTAATGCTTCATAATGTTTGATGTTTTCTCTCCAGCTATGATTTCTCCAGTTCTGGTCATTAGTGGGCATGGACGCTACAGCACCCAGGATTTTAGGATTCCTTTACCTGTAACTACAGCTCCAACTGCTAACATTACAAACAAACAAGAATAAGAATATAAATGGTAAACATGTATACTGCTTAAAAAATTTCAGCATCCCCAATGTAAAATGCCTTCCTGATCACTCCTGTGAAAACACACTGGTTTACTACAGGGTCCAGACCTTAACCCCACTGTGAATCTTTTGGATGTGCTGGAGAAGACTTTACGCAGCGCTCAGACTCCCTGATCATCAATACGAGATCTTGAAAAGTAATTGACTGTTGATGAAAATAAATAGTATGACATTGCATAAGCTTATAGAAATGTTGCCACAGCCATAATCAAAGCAAAAGGCGGTCCAGCAATATATTAGACTCTGCAACTTTTTTTTAAAGAAGGCAATGTATATATTTTCACTTCTATGCTTTTTACTGACCATATCAATACGATACAAGAAATAAAAAGAGAAGAAGTGTTTTATAGCACTGAAAAATACAAGTTAAAATGTTAAAATCTAAACATAGGGAACACCAATGCATGCAACACAGTTATTCTATATTTCCAGACTTTCCTGTCTGTCAGGCCACAGATTATCATTCACATCACAATGCAACAATAAAATAATCTTTAAGAATGTCTTATACACCCTCTTTAGAGGACTGCCATGACACCCTTACAAAAGGTGTTCAGAGAACTGGTTCACCATTTGTTGATCAAACCCTTTAAACATTCCACTCCATTGTTTAAAATCAAGATTCACCTGAGAGCAGTTCATCAGTTCAGGACACATTTACAGACTAAAATCTTGGCATGTAATGACATATACATGAACTAATGCTTTAATGTTTTGTGGGTTAGACTGTTCAATAGAGAAGCAGTATGCTGAATGTGAAGTTTGTACAAGCTGTTTTGAGAATTTCCCATATAAGAAATTAACCAAAGCGACAGAGAAAAACTGTAACATATAAACTAGAGCCATTTGTGATCTTGAGCAAACAAAGAAAGAACTGTTGGTCGTGAGTGGGCTTAAAGGGGCTCAAATCATAAAGCTTTCTATAACTGCTACTACCACATCTGCTTTGGCGTTACCGAAGTACCAGTAATAAAGTGTGTTGGACAGAAAACTAAATTATACAACATAGTTAAAGGGAATACTATTCTATTTATAATTATTTAAAGGTTATTATGAAATTATCTACATTTTCATATTGTTGTATATGTTATTTCATGTACCCTACATCACAGGCTACACATTCCAGATTCATCACATTCAAGACCCAATGTGGGTTCAGGCCTTTATTCCAACCAAGCGGAAGCCATGATTACAGCTCATGGAATACTTTTTGAAGAAGAGAGTAAATAAAATCAAGAAATAACATAACTAACTAACTCTTGTATAATGTCTATTAAAAAGCCAATATTATTTACTGTATAAACATGTGGAATCATAAGCAGCTTATGCTTGGTTGGAATGATGACCTGCACTCACACCATCTCTTTCTGGATAAGATCAGACTTTTATCGGTCTCTACACATTCATAATAATACATGTAATTTGCATTGTAACCATAAAATTGTATCTCATCTGATATAATCTGATCTAATATTCTACTTTACATGTGTCATGTTTATGTCATATTTATTTATTTAATAACATATTTATTAATTGAGTTTACAAGTCATTTTAGGAAAGGGGTGATCCTTCTCCTAATCAGTGATTCTGCTTTTTTATTTTTTTCCCCTCACATGTTGGTGTTATATCTTTCACTTGGATGTTAAAAGTTTCTCTGAGTAAATACAGTGTCTGTCTTCATTTCAGGCTACAAAGAAACAAAATGTGATTATTTTAAAAGGGGTGATATATATTCAGAGGCCCAAAAATGTTTACAACAATTTTTATCTATGCCCTTATTTTTACCTCCATTTGAAATATTGTTTAATGTGCAATGTGTTGTATCATGTTTCTTTTAAAGATGTCAATAGTTGCACCATTGTTGTTGCTATCATATGACAATCAGAAGAGAGACATACATTTTTGGGCCCCTCTGTGTACACTCACTCACTCATCATCTATATCACTTTATCCTGTATACAGGGTCACAGGGGGCCTGATGCCTATCCCAGGAAACCTAGGGCACAAGGCGAGGTACACACACACTCTTAAATATGGGCAATTTGGGAATGCAGTTAGCTTAATCTTAATATTCAGAGGAAACCCACAAAGTCCCAGAGAACATGCAAACTCCATGCACTCAGATCTGAGGCAGGAATCAAACCTAGAACCTCAAGGTGCAAGGCGACAGTGCAAACCACCACACCACACCACACCACCATACCATACCACCTCCTCTGTATACTATAGTCAAGTATATATTATAAGTTGTACAACGCATATATTTCCTCTGATGTACATTAATATTTGCACTAGCCAGTACCAGTACTCAAATTCAGTTGAGGCAGCAATGTGTTTAATGTATGTTATGTTTCCTTTAAATATGTCAAGAAGTGATAGACAATATAATTTTATCTATCTATCTTCGTAGTCAGTATAAAGAAATAAGGTATGAGAACATTGAAAAATTTGAAAGCAACACACTTGGATGTTATCGAGTAAAAATAATTTTTTCCCTAAACTTTTTAATAAACAAGATTTCATGGTAAGGTCCATATCTGTTTTTTTCCACGTGTACCTATCTGCACACTTGATTCGTGAAATGAAGCAGCATTCGCACGCGCTAGGGGGCCCCTTTACGTCATTACGTCATAATACTGCCAGAGCGCGCACGTACACACTGCCTACTATTTCGGTCGGTTTGAAGTGAGATGGGAGGATGACGGGAGCCAGTTAGCAGCAAGCCCAGCTAGTTTATGTTGCTGTTTCTGAGCCGTCAGGTTTCTTTCTCGCTCTCAGTCGTTCGCTAGGTCGTACTAAAAAAATCCTGATTTTCCCTCAAGGCTTGTTTTTCAGCCCTTAGGACCGAATAGACCCGTTGCTCGGTTTTCTTGTACGCTTTGTGCTGACGCTCCCGACCGAACTCGAGTCAGCATGCCTGAGAGGAGGCCCTTCGTGCGGCTGCCTACTGACGTTTGTCCCGTTAACTATGCGCTGTGTCTGAAGCCTGACCTGATCGATTTCACCTTCGAGGGCAAACTGGAGGCGCAGGTGGAGGTAAGCTTGCTTTTTCAATGCACTGAGTGTGTAAGCGGTGTTAAAAACGTTCAGTGCTGGTGAGAATGTCCACATTTAGTAACGATACTCTCCTGCTGCTAAAGCTAACTGGCCTAAAAAGAGCTAGTCATTTAGCAGGTTACCTTTAGCTCCAGAATAACGTTACTGTTAGCCGTGAGTGCGTCAGCGAGTGTGTGTGTTTGTGTGTGGCGAGGCTAGGTGAGTAAGTTTGCTATCTAGTTAATGAGTTAGCTAGTTAGTAAAGCATGTTAGCATGCTAGCTAGCAATTTAGTAACGTTATTTTAGTAGGAGGATTTTGGAAGTCATTTAGGTAGTATCAGCAAAAGTTGGTTTGTTTAAGGGGAAAACCGACTTGAACCAAATCTGTCATTTTCTAATAACGTTATTTTACTTGTTTGTGGATATCTCTATAGTTTGCTTGGTAACTCATGAGCCTGTCCTAGCTAGTAAGTGACTGTGCAAATCTGAGAGAGTGAAGCTGAACAGGTGCCATGTGCAGGTTACTTTAAACACTTGCATTAGGTTTTGCACTAGTCATTATGATCAGTGTGTTTGGATAAAGCGAAAAGTCCTTTACATCGTCATTTCTACCCCTCAGGTTATTCTGAATGTTTTATATCAACACTCATAATAAGTGTTACTAAAAGCTGAATAACACACAAATAATTCTCTTTCTGGCCATGTTTTGGAAAACCTGTCTGACCGACAAACCTGTCTGTTCTATATGGAACCTTTAATGCGCCCTCTAAAATGTTGTTTGACAGCCTCAACCGTCAAATAGTACTGTAACAACACCTATTTCGAAGGCATAAACATTCTAAAGAATCTAATGATGTACCCGGGTTTATTTTTTAGCTCAAGGAACCATAATAAAAGCTTGATAATTTTTTTTATAGTTAAAACAATGTCTCAAGTATGGCAAATAACCTCCCCCCTGAAACATTATTGAAGGGGATATATATATTTATATTACAAATGGCTTATTTGTTCACATGACTAGGGCTCATTTATAATAGTTGAACAAGAAACATGGCTGACACAAAGTTAAACGTAACAGACCTAATCACACAGTAACAGATTTATCAAAGAGGAGACGTAAAGTGATGCCACAAACTTTTTAATTAAAGTAGAGCTCACATACGACAACTTTTTGAAAGATGACAATCAGGTTAGTTTGATGTACTTCACATACATTTGGATAAATTAACCTTCAGCAGTAAGGACAGGAATCACCAGGGACCACACGATCCGATAGTGCCATACACAGGTGCCAATTCGATTAACATTGTGATCATATAAGTATTGTGGTTTTATCCCCATTTAAAATAAATTTTCTGGCTTTGTTTTAATTTTAGGACCTTAAACCAAAAAAAATTTGTCATCAAAAGTTTTATAGTACAATAGCTTCATAACTGAATTGAACACAATGAAATGTATTAATTCGCTTGCAGAGTTTGGAGGAAAAAAATAATCAGTTTCAACTTTTAATAATTTTTTTTTTGTTGGTCTTTTGGCTTCTCCCGACGATGGGTCGCCACACCGGATAATCCGATCCACACACAACTTGCACAGGTTTTATCCTGGCTGAAGTTTGGGTGTTGGTTGAGAATTGAACCTGGGCCTTCATAAAATACGCTTCTGTTGGAGCACTCGATTAAATTTGAGGCTGATCGGACATGGCTGATCAAGCTAAAAACCAGCCAATCCAGTCATTGTGATCGGTGCATCTCTGTTATAAATGTAATAAACCATTTAAAAATCTTTCACTTTGGAGTCAATGTGACGATGCATGAATCAGCACACAAAAGAATTGCAATTCATAACGGAATAAATTTTTTTCCCCATTTCTAATCAGCAGTACTTCTGCTTTCGTGCAGTGTTGCACAATTTTAAAAGACAAATATAGCTTTTATATGTTTGCATTATGTTTATTGTATATATTTTTTTCCCTACTGTTCCAAAAACCATTTTATGTGTCTTGTAAAATGTATATGTGAAAATCTAAGAGCGTCAAAAGCCAGACCGAAACAGCTATTCATGGAGTTAATTGAGGTTGAAATGTCTGTCAGTGACACCATTCAAGTACAGATTTTGTTTATTGGTGGATTTTGTCACACAGCATCTGAAAGTTGTTCAGATCAGATTTAAGCTCAAGTTGCGCAGCACTCGCTAGTGAAACAGATTTGAGTGTTTAATGTAATCAGGTGTGGCTCATATAACAAACAGGAGCTCTGTTTTAGTTCCACACTCCTGTCTTTTTCTGTTTTGTCGTGCTTTCTATTTTTACTCCACACCGACAGCTGCATGATTGTGTGATCGCGGGAGGGTTTGAGCAGCTAGGCAAAACACATCCATGGGCCATCGATTGATGGAGGATGAGGGTCTTTATTTAGCTAAAAAAATAAATAAATGGTTGTTTATTTATTTATTTTTTTTAATTATAATTTTTTTTGTAGGCCATCACATTGATGTGTGTTGAGCTGCTGTAGGTCTCAACCTCATTTTGAAATTTGCCCTGCTGGGATCAGTGTGGCATCTGTGCCGTGAGATTAACTCCACAAACCCTGAGTACGCCAACCTTCTGTCACATGTACAGGTTTCTTACAGCATCCAAGTCTCCCAATTTGCTCTCCTTCCTCACCTCATCTGAATCCACTGCAGTCATTTTCATGCATGTAAAAATATCACTCTGTTTAGTGTAATAAATTGCTGTTAGAGTTTAGTCTGCAGCTAGATGGGTCATCTACGCTTGCATATATGTATTGACTGCTTCTCTCTGAATACAAAAGTCTTTTTTTCTTTTCTTTTTTTTTTTCTTTTTTTTCAGGCCTAACGGATAAATATCTCAGATTTCGTGCCAGTTTTTTTTTTTTTTTTTTGCATTAACAAAGCTCATGAAGAACTGAGCTGCGAAGAGTAATTCTTATGTTTGCAAAGTGACGAAGTTTAAGTGTGGGGTTTATTACAAATGGCATCACAATTATCTAACCAGGTATGTCAGCGGGCTCTGTTCTGCTGTTCTCCTTTATATAATTTAGGATTTATGGTCAGGTTCTTAGACTGACGTCACACATGAATAGAGGACATGCATCTATCTATGTGTGTGATATGAATGCACATGTACTATGTACACATGCATCTACAGTGCATCTAAAAAGTTATTGTGTAATTGTGTAAACATGTATATTGTGCAAAAGTAATTTTTATAGTTTATTTGAAAAATAAATAAAGTGGGCAAAATTCATAACCGCCCTATAGTCTTTGTCTGCATTATTAAGCCTTGTATGCCTTTGACACGAATATACAATGCAAAGCACACCAATCCACTTGACTAAATCTGTCCCCTTTTCCAACACTCGTGAGGGAAGTCCTGGATGCTATTTTGTCTCTGAGCTGTTTTCCCCTGTATTGGACTTTTAATTATGTTTTGTTAGGGATTTTCCAAAATTAGGATTATTCACAATCGGGACAGTTTTACAGGACCCACATTTTCTATGGCTGTGCTCCCGAATAGATTTATTGAAATCGTTTAGGCTAGCTTATTTCCTTCATTTCCTTCCTCATTTCCCCCCCATGGGGGTACTCATAAACCCAGGACCCACCTGTATTTTAACTTGTACATAAGTTGCATAATACTTTTGTTTGTATGCATGTAAAGAATGCAACATCACATTTATCAGACGGGAGAAAATGAGCAACCACACAAACAAAAACTACTAATGCAGGCTCCTCGGGTTTTGCATGAAATTAGAAAGACAGCAATGTGAAAAAGTGAAGAGAAAAACTCTGGCCTGTCCTTCAGCATGCTCAGTAAAACTTACCTGATATTGTTTACTTTTTATCAAAAAATAATTAGTTATACAACACAACTGATTCTTTTTTTTTTTTATGCGTATAGTTTGCAAAGAAATATTAACTGTGTTTATTTAATTACTCTCGAGTGCACATGCATGCCTCACTCTAACACCAGTTGCTGATGAATGCTTTTAGACTCTAATGGCTGCAGAAAGTCCCCACATGGTCGGGGATCTGAGACCCTTGGTTGAGCATGCTGGCCTGGATGAATGGCTCTTCAGTGTCCAGGCTCTGGCTGGCAGTCTGCTCCAGTTTGCTGCAAACTAGGCTAGCAATATCTTGATTAGATGGAGATTTTTTTTAAAAGAAGCAGATTTTATGTTACAAGATTGTGTTAGGATGTTTTTTTTTTCCTTCTTTTTTTAAAGATTTTTTGTGTTGTAGTAACTCTAATTAAAATGGAAAGAAGCCATTACTTGTGTGAATAAACCTTTTTTTAAAGACAGTTTTAACAGTTTTTTGGTTTGGTCTGATCCTGTGTGTGAAAGTGATGTGTAATGCGTACTTGTAATAAACCTACTTGTTTAAAGTGCTCAGGGATACAGTAACAGTAAAATCACAATGCTGACTGAGAAAGCACAAAAATGACAGAAATGTGCTCCTGTAATAAAAAAATAAATAAAGTAATTTGACTATGATCGCTCTGGGGTTTGATGGGCTTCTCTCTGTCCCTGTCAATCACATTGGCATTAGCCAACCATTATGCATGCAGAGGAAGGAAGACGGCACATTACCCGTGTTTAAGGAAGCCAGTGATGGACGTCGCCCTCTATAGGTCGATCAAAAATAGAGATGTGAATGTGAAGTAAGGAAAACGAATAAAATAGCAGATTGAATAAACAAATTAGAATTGTATAAATCCAGACAAATTAATGAGTTTTTTTAACTATTTAGGAGAGCACTGAATACAACAGCCGTGTGTTTCTGTGGAATTGGCGTCCAGCGATGGTTATATGCCTGCGATATTTTGGTGGTGTAAATGCGTTTAGCTGACTTATCTATTTTTTTATTTTTTTATTTGCAGGTTACACAAGGGACAAATCAAATCGTGATGAACTGTGCGGATATTGATATAATCACTGCATCTTTTGCACCAGACGGAGGGGAAGGTAAGCATGGAACGTTTTTTTTTTTTTTTTTTTTTTTGACATTGTGAATGCAGCAGGTGTGTGTGTGTTATTATTTAGAGATTAGTATTTAGGAAGTTGATAAAAAGAAAAAGGATGACTGTAAATATTGTCTCTTCCTCAGGTTATTTTTTTTGTATACTTTATCTGTAAATATTTTATATCGTACCATGGGGCAGTTAAAGCTCATATCTGAGCAGTCTGAGTGGCTGATTTTTGGTATAAGAGCATGTTGTATACGGAAACAACGCACAATTATATATTAGTAATGCATATTGTATATTAATGTAATCATCGATTAAGCTGCTACTATGACAACATATTAGAACCATCGTTCTAATATGTTGTCATAGTAGCAGCTCAATCGATAAGGTTTGTCTGTTGGACATGCCACATAAAACTGATTGTGACTTTAAGCGCTTTAACAGTCATAGTGCCATGTAAAGTAAAATTTTAAGGACAAAAGTTTATGCTTCAGGTTTTTTTCTTTTGGGCAGTTGACAGTCTGTGTTTTTATGCGGTGAGGGAGAAACAGCTCTAAAGAAATAGGGAGAGAAAGATTTGACAAAGTGACTCAATTTGAAAGAAAGAGGGAGCAAAAGATTTGATTGAGAGAGAGAGAGATTGAGAGATATGATCAAGAAAGAATGTGTTCCAATCAGAGAGAGAGAGAGAGAGCGCGAGCACGAGAGAACGATTCCATCAAGAAAGCAAGAGCAATCCGATCAAGAGAGTTAAGAAACAGTTCCGGTAGCCTAATTTTCTTTCATGCAAGGACACAAGTTTCTTGAGGGAGCAAGAGATATTCGATCACTAAAGAGTGATTGAGTCAGAGACAAAGAGAGAAAGAATGTGCACGCGTGTGCGCAGGTTTGATGTAGAAGGAGTAACCGCTTATTATGGTTGTATCTTAAAGGAGAACAGGAACTTGCTTGTCTCTCAGATGTTTTACAACATTACAACCAACAGTAAACGGTGTGTGCTAATTGCTTACAACCGCACAGCCGATCACGTGTCGCTCCTTACATATTGAGATGCACCGCGTATTGTTCTGCAAGTATGCAGGGCAGTTCTGTGCAGCCGTGAGTCAGTCGTTTCCCAGGACTAGTGGATTTCATGTCTGGACTGTAATTCAGTCTTCCTGATGGACATGCAGCCTCAACAGACACAGAAGGAAAATAATTCTGACTGTTTGTGGACAGAAACAATGCACAGCATCGTGTGTATGTTTTTTCCTACATAACAAAACCTGTAGTGGTTCAATGCACCTCGATTCCGTAATTACAGCAGGTTTTTTCAGAATGCCTGCCACACAGCACACATCTCTCCTGAGGATCTGCTTAACAGCAGAGAGATTTTACTAGACAGGTTAATTAACACGCATTTTCAGGTGAAGATACTAGCCACGCTCATGTAATCACTTTTAGTTAGGACGCACCACAGCTCACAGGCAAGAACGTTCATCAGAGCGATGTGCTGCAGTTAAAAACATTATTACGGGTGGATAGTGAGTTGCGATACGATTACTTGCCTCATTTGTTTATTTATAAAAAACTTTTATTTTAGACTTTGCTTTTTTGCCTAGAATATTATATTTGGGTTTGGCTACAATATTATGGCAGCGTTATAGCTTTAACGTGTCTGTATTTATCGACTCCAGCTGCCAAAATAAAAAATAATTCAAATACTTTTTGAGCACTATTCTAAATCTTATTTAAATCTGACTAAAGTATTAACCTTTTCAGATTGCCTTATTTTTTAAGTTAGGGCTGGACGATATGGCAAAAATTTATATCACGATGTATTTCTTAACTTTGGTCGATACGATATAATTCCGATATCGATATGGACTATTTAAAAAGCCTCAGGAAAAAAAAACTGCCGAGGACGCACACAATGGATGTCTGCAAACTGAATTTGCAAAGTCTATAATACCTCCAGGCTCCTCCTATTAAAATTATATATATATTTTTTTTTTATAAAAACAGTACAAAAAAATAAGGTTCACTTATTATTTGTATTTTGCCTTTACAAACAAGAAATGTGAAATAAACTATTCATTTAAATAAAACTCTCAGACACAGCTTATTAGTAGAATTAGCAGAAGTACGCACACACACTCTCGCCTTTACAGCCCCCACCCACCCCCAACTCCTTTCAAGTAAAGGCGAGTGTGTGTGTGCAAGGTACGCGTGCGCGCACACACACAGCCCACACCCACCCCCAACTCCCTTCAGCTTCGCACACACATAGACACACATACTCTCTGCCTTGCACACAAACTCCGCTCTGACGCAAAACACGAGAGGAGAGGAAAAATAGATCTTTACCTTCTATGAGACTTGCTTTTGTTTTATACGCGCGCTGTACAAACACGCTAACAAACACAAAATTAAATATGTTTCACACACACGCACGTGGTCAGTGTTATAGTTAACGGAACACGCGTGCACGGAAATTGATTATACCAGTAAGAGACGAGCACTAAGACCCAGCAGGGGAGACGATTACCTGCAATTCCGCAGCGCAAGAGAGAGAAAACCGTTGGCTCATATATTCAAATGTATATCGAAATATCGGAAATGTGTTTAAAAATCGTATCACTGTTATTGAAAAAAATTCTATCGCGATATATATTGATATCGAATTAGTGTCAAGCCCTGCCTTAAGTGTATATTTATATCATGTATATTTTACAACTGATATGTGAAATTCTTTTTTTTCTTAGGCTAAGGAGGGTTTTTATAACTGAGGAGGGTTTTGAATAGGCACACACCGATACTGCTCTTGATTACTGGTACTCATAAAACTGTTCATACAAAATTTACACTGATACGTCCTGAAAACAGCTCTGATAAAAAATGAATAGAGAGAAGGATCCAATCAAGAGAGCGATCTTTTCAGAGAGATCAGAATAAGAAAGAAAGTATTCCAATAAAAGAGAGATAATTGGTCCAGAAAATGATACAGGGAAAGGAGGGCTTGGGAGCAAGGGGGATTTGATTAAGAAAGTGTGATTTAATCGGGGGGAGGGAGAGAGATCTGCTCAAGAAAGAAGTGCCCCAATTAGAGAGCAAGTGCGAGAGAGATCGGTTCTATCAAGAAAGCAAGAACAATCCGATCAAGAGCGTCAGAGAGGAAGTGGAACCAAGAAAGATTCGATGAAAAAAGAATGGTGGCAAAACAATGATGTTGATTTATAGAAAATATATAAAAATTGTCTTTGAATCTCAAATGTTTTTTTTGTTTTTTTTGTGCGCTCCAACATCAGTGTCTGACCTCACAAATGCGTTTCTGGAAGAATGGTCAAATATTCCAATAACCACACTCCTAAACAGTGTTAAACTCTTATAGCTGTAAAGCGGGCGGGGCCAACATCATATTAAACCCTATGGATTAAGAGTTGGATGTTACTCAAGTTCATAAGCATGTGAAGGCAGGCAAGCAAATACTTTTGCCAATATAGTGTATGTGGCCTGTCACATCAAATCACCTACTAAGGTGCATTTTGGGTGATTTTGATTTATCCATGTTTTATTTTCCTGCTTCAATAAGCTTCATTTCTCTACGATGTTTATGACTGTATCATGTCCGATTGCTACGATGTGACCAGTGAGAATTTGTTTATGAGGAGTGCCTTAAAAGAAAAGAAAATCTTATTTTTATAAGATTTAGAGGAGGATTTTGTGATGTAGTAAAACAGAAGGAACTTGCAGACTTATTTTGACACCGGGCATTCACTCATACCCCTCAAAAAAACGGTTTGGGTTTATAGAGAAAAAAAAAGCATTACTCTATCAGAACTGGAGTAACCAGCTTGGATAGTGTTTATTAAAGTGCTTTACAATGTTTAAGATTAAAACTTTCTCAGTCTTGTTTAAGAGTCATGAAGGTAACATGTTTAACAACCGATTTTTGCAGAAATTGAAGATTTTATACTTTAAACTTTTATATTTCACCTACTGCACACTGCTTAATTTAATTTAATTTATATAGTGCTTTTATCAATGGTCATTGTCAATTTGGCCAAAAAAAATACATGACATGATGGGTAACGCGGACACAGAGCATTTTTAAAAATTATATTCGTCTTTCCCTAGGACCTCGCCCTGTATTTATGTATTTGGTATCAGCGAGTACCTGAATGGTATTGGGACATCCTTCTTTCTGAAGATAAGGGCAATTTCCTGATTAGAGCTCAATCAAATGCAAAGACAGATAGAAAATAAGAAATGCAACAACAGGCAAAATAATAAATAAATAGCAATGATTAGAATAATAGACAATTATACATAACTGTTTTATGGTTTTGTTTATTTGGTTGATGTAATAATGTTATTAAACATATTCTGTTTCATTTCTCCAGATCTTTTCTATCATTACTCGATGTGCATAGAGTTAGTGTTTAGACTTACATTGCTCACTTTTCAGCCACAGCCTCAGGCTTTACCAGTTCATGCAGATCAGATGTACAGTACGTTTTCTTGCCATTTGCTACAATTGTGATGCTGGATAACTTATCTTTCTGTTTCCTTATGTTTATTCAGAAATAAGCGCTACAGGATTTAACTATCAGAACGAGGATGAGAAAGTCACTCTGTCATTCCCCAGCGCTCTTCTGAAAGGTAAACGCCAGCACTCGTTTCTCTCTGTTCCTGCTATGCTAACAGACAGAATGTACAGTTGTTCTTTCAGCAGCTGAGAAGATGGCTAATCAGCCTGCTGTCAGAAGCGATTGTTTCCTCATTGTGTTAGCTCACAATTAAAATTTTACCCTATGCATAGGTTTGCTCTGGTTTTATTCATGATCCTGCAAAAAAAATAAATAAAATTTTATGTGTTCTGCAATTTTCTAGGGTCTGGTGTGTTGAAGATTGACTTTGTTGGAGAGTTGAATGATAAAATGAAAGGTTTCTATAGAAGTAAATACTCGACTTCGTCAGGAGAAATCCGCTATGCAGCCGTCACACAGTTCGAGGTAACTCAGCAGCTCATTCGTTTCTTTTGTGTTTTTCTTTGAGTTTAATCCCGATGTTTATAAATACCTTGGAATTGTTTTTCCCTACAGACAGCTCGACATAGTCTGTTATATATGAGTAAGAACTTGTATATTATATGAGTGTTGTATGAAAGAGGTAATAAGTAACTGAGCAAACAGGGAGGGGTGGTTTAGAGTGAAAGGCCACAAGGAGAGGAAGGAAGAAGGAAGACATTAATGCTCCTGTTCACACTCAATACAAGTGTGTCTGCCTGAGAGTCTGTAGTATCAGGTTTTGTTTCATTTCAGCTTTTGTTTATGGATGTCAAATTCCATTCACCAGCCAAAATACCATTGACAATCAATCTCTCTCTCTCTCTCTCTCTCTCTCTCTCTCAGGCCACAGATGCCCGCCGAGCTTTCCCTTGCTGGGACGAGCCAGCTATCAAAGCCACCTTTGACATTACCCTTATAGTCCCCAAGGATCGAGTAGCCTTGTCCAATATGGTATGCTTCCCCCCCAAGCCCCAGCAAACACACTCATGCTAGGGGTCATTGCCTGCATGTTTAGTGTAACAAGATGCTCAGTTGGGTACTTTCTCTTTGCACTGAGCAAAAGTTCTCTTAAAGCAATATTTCTCATCAGCGTAATTGTTTGAGGGGTAGTTCAGTGGTTAAGGCAATGGACTATGGTTTGGAATGTCTAAGTTTCAAACCCCACAACCACCAAGTTACCACTGTTGGGCCCTTGAGCAAGGCCCTTAACCCTCAACTGCTCAGATGTGTAATTGAATAAAAAATTTAAGTCGCTCTGGATAAGTGCGTCTGCCAAATGCCGCAATGTAAATGTGTTATTCTGGTCTTAGGTGCTGGAATAATGTTGCTTATAATCTTAGTTAGTTCAACAAGTCTTGAGGGCTGCTTACCATAATGCAGTAATCTTTATTGTTGTGTAAAAAAAAAAAGATATTTAAATTGTTAAGCTTGAAGACCGCTTCCATCCATCGGTTAATCATAATTCAGTTCAGTGTTGTGTGAGGACGGGAGAGTAATGGCCACGCAGCTCTGGTTTCACCCCCGAGTTTTAGAGCACACGCTGATTACAGCAGTTAATGGAGGGAAGAAGCAGGCATAGCTGCGAGCTAAAAGCTTCCGTTTCCTCTAACCTATTAAGCTATTTTGGTACACGCGCTTCCACAGTGTGTGTGTGTGGGGGGGGGCATTTTACTTATAATTTTTTTTTTTACCTTTACATTTTCAACTTTTTTTCGGTCCGATTCTCACGTCTGTGATATTCTGCGCTATAGAACGTCATCGATCGTAAGCCGTACCCAGAGGACGACAGTCTTGTGGAAGTCAAATTCGCCACTACACCCATTATGTCCACCTACCTGGTGGCGTTCGTCATCGGCGAGTACGATTTCGTGGAGAGCCAGTCGTCTGACGGCGTGACGGTCCGTGTGTACACGCCAGTAGGGAAAGCCGAGCAGGGCAAGTTTGCACTGGAGGTAAACAATCTCTTCCAAAACTTGTGTAAATGTGACCCAAATACTATTTATTGCTTAGCTGCTTTTTGTTTAGTTTTTTTTGCCCCATTTAAAGTAATTTTATGTCATATGTCAATTTTATTAACTTTAAATCTTCTGTCTTTTCCCCATTTTTTTAGGTGGCTACTAAGACCTTACCTTTCTACAAAGAATATTTTAATGTTCCTTATCCGTTGCCTAAAATTGATCTTATAGCAATTGCTGATTTTGCTGCTGGTATGTTTTTACATTTTTTTTTTTTTGCCTGATAATATATATTTTTTTCCAAATTTCTGCAGTACATAACTGTTATTTTTATTTCATGCGTTTAGGTGCCATGGAAAATTGGGGCCTTGTTACTTACAGGTACTATGAATGCACTTTTGAATAGCCAGTTAGTAAACAGTATCCACTTGTATGTGTATGACAAGAATCTTGACTTCCTGTTGTATTTTTTTTCCCAGTAAGTCCACTTTGATTATAGATTTGATCTTTTGATAACATTCCCCCTGAAGGAAAAACTGCAGTGCGCATTTTGTGTTTTAGGGAGACTGCTCTGCTGATTGACCCAAAGAATTCATGTGCGTCCTCGCGTCAGTGGGTGGCCCTGGTGGTAGGGCATGAGCTGGCACACCAGTGGTTCGGGAATTTGGTTACTATGGTGAGTGTGTGAACTCGGTAACCGTGATGAACTCATGCTGAGAGCGAGGCTTAGTACATTATTTTTATTAAAGTAGCTGTCGTGTTGGTGGTGTATAGATATTTAAAGATTTTTCTTTCTTGTTTTTATTTTAAGCCTATATATCTCTTGAGAAACGTTTCCATTTTTCTTAGTTTGTGTTTATTGTAGTTATTGTAACTTATTTATTATTATGAAAGGAGGTTAGACGTACATAGGCCTGGTTTCCATTTACTGATAAAGGGGTATTCTGCAGGAATGGTGGACCCATCTGTGGCTTAATGAGGGTTTTGCGTCATGGATCGAGTACCTCTGTGTGGATCACTGTTTCCCCGAGTATGACATCTGGACCCAGTTTGTATCTGCTGACTACACCAGGGCTCTTGATCTGGATGCTCTTGATAACAGTCATCCAATTGAGGTGTGTGTGTGTCTGGTTGTGTTTTTTTTTTATTTATTTGTTTCTTTTTATTATTATTTTTTTTGTTTTGTTTCAACACTCCACGTCCTGTTATTCTACTATTGCAAACCATAACTTTAGCTTTGTTCTCTAAATTGTAATTTCATGTGTGACATTATTAGGAAAATATCATCCCAATGGCGTAGATGATTAAAATGCACAATTTATTATTTATTTATTTATTTATTTATTTATTCATTTTTACAATTTCTACTAGCTTTTAATATTCATTTGAAATTAAGGTAACTGTTAATCAAATCACAGTTGGGTATAATGAGTGTTAAAATGAAGTTTGAAAAGCATCTGTTTTATGGTGGCTAGTGTTCAAAGACCGATTTCAGAAGTGTAGAGTGCATTGAGGGCTGAGGTTCTTTATTTAGAAATACTTATTCCTGATGCATAAAACTCTAAAAACAATTGCTTCAGATTTAATAAAGATCCTGTAAGCAGTATCTAAAAAGTATCTAAACAACATGTGTTTGACAATGTCTTGAACAGGGAAAGTGCAAAAGAACTAGTGCTGCCGAATTAATCACCTAAAAATCTAAATCGAAGTGGGAAAGACTGCAATATATTACAGATAATACCTGCCTGGTCAAAGTCTTTTTGAGTTTAATAATCAATAATTGGGCCAATAATTTGAGTTTAAGTTTTTAAATACTTTTGAGATGATTGATAAAATTTTTGGTATTTATACTCTTATTGATGATATTATTTCAACATAGAAAAACATTTGCTGTTAGACTAAATAAGTACATTATAAATTCTGTTATAAAATAAAATATATGTAATAAATTAAAATTTCATTTCTCAAATACACATACACAGTATGATATGCAGTGAAATGCTTATATGGCTGCTCCGTAATGTAAGAAGACAGAATGATTTCTCTACAATTAAATAAATTGCACTACAGATTACAATAAAAATACATACATTTCTGATATAAGTAATATAAGAATAATATAAAAAAACATTATGAAAAAATATGCACAATTTACAAATGTACAACATTCATAAAAGTAAACAAAAAAAACAATTAAAATAAGTGTATAAGAAACTACAAAACAAAACTATAATCAGTGATGTTATTTTCTTGTAGAGGGAAGTCTTAATGAGTACTGAAGGTATTGTTCATTTGTTATTCTGTGTAGCAGTGTAGCCAACGTCTGTCTGTCAGTTTCCACAAAACCGCACTGAAGCCTGCATCTAGCTGAATGAAATATGAGTTTGTTTTATTCTGTCCTCTAAATTGGCAGGTTAATGTAGGACATCCCTCGGAAGTGGATGAAATCTTTGATGCCATATCTTACAGCAAAGGTGCTTCTGTTATTCGCATGCTGCACAATTACATAGGCGATGAGGTAAGAAAACAAAAAACAAGCATAAGAACCATTAACACTTTCACATCTTGGATAAGAGACACTTATTTACAGCTTAACTGTTAATTATGAAACATCTTAATGTCTTTTTGTGCTTTTTCTTTTTCGTTCTTTTTAGGATTTTAGAAAGGGAATGAACGCGTATCTTGTAAAGTTTCAACACAAAAATGCATCCACAGGTACATTGTTCCCTTTGCAAGTGTATATTTTATGATGATTTGCAAGATTGAGTCTTCTAAGTTTTTAACCTTAGTGTTGAGCGATCTGGCTAAGATTATCAACCAAGTATAGACCAGTATATCTTCTTTTGTGATGCATATTATAATTAAGAGTTTAAAAACGACGAATGTGAAATGTGGAGGTTTGTGAGCAAAGACTGAAGTAGCTGTATGGTGCATTTAATTTATTGACAAAAGTTTCTTTAGGATTTTTTTTTTAAGCTGCAGACATGAATGCAGCGTTTTTGCTTTTCCCCTCGTACTCGTACAGTGTTCTTATCTCCTAACTATTCACTGCTTTAAGGGAAATACCACGAAACAATTTTTGGCCAACTTTTTTTTTGTTTTTGTTTTTATAAAGTCGTCTGTAATGTACAGGTCACTGATTATCACTGAAAACAATTGACTTATTCCCTGTGTTGAAAAAAAAATTAGCAAAAATGTACATACAAAGGAAACCCAAGGCCAGCTGTTGAAGCAGTTAGACACATTTCTATTGAATGCTTTAAAGGAATTTCTTAGCTTTGTCATTATACATTACCGTCATATTCATTTTTTCGACTTTTTGCCCTTTTCTATCTCAATTGTAGGTGTCAAAGTATTAAAGTAACTGTTTTGAGTTTGTTTAAATTTGTTTAAAAAAGTTTGTTTATAATTTGTTTAAAAAAGTTTGTTTATAACATACAATTTTCACAAATGCTTTGCGAAGGTGTTTTGAGTTTATGTGTACCCAGTGTGGAAAGATATTAGGTTACAAAACACTGGTATTCCTTTAAATAGTGATTTACTGTAAGTAGAAACTAATTTTGCCTGTTCCCTTGTACTTTGTGGTTTTCAGAGGACCTCTGGGATTGTCTAGAGCAGGCTAGTGGGAAGCCCATTGCTGCAGTGATGAGCTCCTGGACCAAACAGATGGGATTCCCCATTATTGTAGTGGACCAGGAGCAGGTAAAGTCTTTGCCCTAATACTAAACAAGCAAGAGGAAATGTTTTGGTGATGATAAATGTCATGTTTAATCTTTTTAGCAAGGAGACGATCGAATGCTGAAGATATCTCAGAAAAAGTTCTGTGCTAGTGGACCACATAATGGTAAGATTTTTTTAAAAGCTAAAATAGCACTGTAATGTTAGTAGGATCTGTTGTCCTTTAATGTTTGGATTTGGTTTTGTAGTGTTGGCCTACATATTTTCACAGGGACTATAAAACCCTCTCTGTTGTAATTGATGTTACTGTTTTCTGTTTCAAATGAAAGGAAGGAAAATATGTTCCCAAACCTGAGGCATGGGTGCTTGCTTTCCATTCTCATTGTTTGTGTATGTGTGCTAGGTGAGGACTGCCCGAACTGGATGGTCCCAATTAGCATCTGCACCAGTGAGGACCCCAGCTGTTCCAAGATAAAGGTTCTGATGGACCAGCCTGAACTCCCAGTCATCATCCCTAACCTGGGACCAGATAAGTGGGTCAAGGTCAGATCTCTTTCTCCCTGTATGTGTGCTGTCAATGTTACTATTTCCATTGTTGTGGTTTCAAGGAATTATTTTTATCCTGAGATTAGCAATCGTGTAAGAAATGTTTCTTTTTCTTGTTGTAGCTTAATCCAGGCACGGTAGGCTTCTACAGGGTCCAGTACAGCTCGGCCATGCTGGAGAGTTTGCTGCCAGGAATCCGAGATCTTACGCTGCTCCCTGTAGATCGTTTGGGCCTGCAGAATGACCTTTTCTCTCTGGTAAGACCACACACACAGGTTACTGATTACCATAACATATACATTAGCACTTATTTGTCTGTGAGTTTGAGAGTAGCTGACATGACCCATGGTCCTACAGAATGTAATATTTATTGCAAAAATTTTCATGACTGCGGAACATGTCTTCTGTCTTTGTTAGTCACGTGCAGGTATGATCAGCACGGTGGAGGTCCTGAAGATGATGGAGGCGTTCGTGAACGAGCCGAACTACACAGTGTGGAGTGACCTGAGCTGTAACCTGGGCGTGCTCTCCTCTTTGCTCTCCCACACCGACTACCACGAGGAGATCCAGGAGTTCATCCGAGACCTCTTTACCCCCATCGGCCTAAAGCTGGGCTGGGACAACAAACCTGGCGAGGGTGAGTGTCAGGAAAAACAAACCCCCTGCTTTTTCTACCAGTTTCTTTTTTTTTTTTTCCTAGTCGATTCTTATTTCCTGTTTTTGTCATGTAACGATCAAGGCCACTTGGACGCTCTGCTGCGAGGGCTTGTGCTGGGAAAGCTGGGGAAGGCGGGACACAAGGCCACGCTGGAGGAGGCTCGCAGGAGATTTAAAGAACATGTGGAAGGCAAGCAGATCCTCTCTGCAGACCTCAGGAGTCCAGTAAGATCTGCAACACATTTAGACTGCATCTCTCTTTTTTTTTTTTATATATATATTTTTTTAAATGAACACTCAATACATTTATATATATATTTTATATATAAAAAAATATATATATTTTATATATATTTTTTAAACTCATCTTTTTAAAGGGTACATCAAAGGATGAGGTGTGGTTTTATTCTTGTAGTGAAGATGATGCGTAGAACTTATTCCTTTATCTGTTTATAATGTACTGATTTCCATGAAGTAGTATTGTACAGGCAGGTTTTTTTTTTCCCCAGGTTTATCTAACAGTTTTAAAGCATGGGGATAGCTCAACGCTGGAGACTATGCTAAAGGTAATATTGCACCTCATGTATAAGTCGTACTGAGAGATATTTAACACGGTTATAATAAAAAAATAAACAATTGGTAAGCACTGTGGCTTTAGTGCTTGTGGCAAGCAGTGTAGAGAATAAATGAATGAGTGAGTGAAAAGCTAAAACTTGACAGATTATGTAGTAAAGACTTTGTGTATTGAATTTCTTCTGTCCAGCTTCATAAACAGGCTGACATGCAGGAGGAGAAGAATCGCATAGAGAGAGTTCTGGGAGCAATCTCGTCTCCAGACCTCATCCAGAGAGTGTTGACCTTCTCTCTTTCGGTATGCTGGAACGTTTCATTTCACACAGACCTGCACAGGTTTACCTAAATAAAAAATAAAAATGAGTAATTTAAAGTTATCGTTAAGATATAAAAAAAATATATTTAAGAATCAGTGTTTAAGTTTTGATTTAGTTTTTTACATAAAAAATATAGAGAAAAAAAATTAAATGAAGGAAACCTAGCAGTTAAGAGAAAGCATTTGCTCTGGTGAAAACATCAAAAACAAACAGTAGTTATCTGCACAGTAGTTGTTAAGGATTGAGTTACATTTTTATAAATGTATAGATTACCATGTTTATGATGGTAAAAACACTTCTCATGAAGTCAGCACTCTACTCTCTCATGCTTTGTTTAGCACTAATTTGCTCTGAGGAATTGACATACGTAGTGCTGACTGTGTGTGTGGGTGTGTAGGATGAGGTTCGTCCCCAGGACACTGTGTCTGTGATTGGAGGCGTGGCCGGAAGCAGCAAGCACGGCCGCAAAGCAGCTTGGAAATTTGTCCGAGATAACTGGGAGGAGCTTCATAACCGCTACCAGGGTGGATTCCTCATATCTCGACTCATTAAGGTGAGCCTATATAGTGAAAGATTTTTAATAAATTTTGGTTTGGAAAACGAGCAAGTCTTGGTTAACAACTGTTTTTCTTTCTTGTGCTGCGGAATTTTGGTTAAATCGTCTCCCCTGCTGGGTCTTAGTGCGCATCTCTCACTGGTATAATCAACATCCGTGCACGTGTGTACTGTTTACTATAACACTGTGACCACGCGTGTGTGTGTGTGTGTGTGTAAAACACACACTTATACTTTATTTTGTTTGTAAGCGTGTGTACTGTTTCTTATAGCACGTGTGTGCGCTCGTGTAAAGCAAAAGAAAGTCTCATTAGAAGGTTAAAAATCCGTTTTCTCTCTCCCTTTATGTTTCTGTGTGTGTGCGCGTAATTTGACACTGCCGGTTCTCACATTCTCTCGGGCTTCTCTCACACACACACACACACACACACACACACACACACACCGTGAATCAGGATTTATTTTTACTTTTTTAAAAAGGTAAAGTGCAGGTTAATTTTTATAATTAATAAATAATTAATTAATAATAGTTTGTGGAATTCTGTGGAATAATTTGAGTTTCCATTATTTATTATGGGAAAATAAAATTTGGTTTACAAGTGTTTTGGAATACAAGCCCGCTTCTGAAGCTAATTATGCTCGTAATCCAAGGTTCCATTGTATATACGTATATCTTTTTAAGTTAATAAAACTGAGAAACATTTTCTTTTGTACATCTTCCCTGTCCAGCTCACCGTCGATGGGTTTGCAATTGACAAAATGGCTGCAGAAGTCAAGGTAAGTCCTGTCACTCAAGTCAACCTAGAGAGGTTAATACAGTTCTGTTTATTTACTTCACGGCTGTAAAATTCTGTTTATTTAGTTCTGTTTTAGTTCACGGATGACTTGTCAAAACGGCTTTGTTGCATAATTCTGATCTCTGCTTCCATGTTTGTTGTTGCATCCTTAGAGTTTCTTCGAGACTCACCACGCGCCGGCAGCTGAGCGCACCGTGCAACAGTGCTGCGAGAACATTCTCCTGAACGCCGCCTGGCTCAAGCGGGACGCCGACGACATCCATCAGTACCTGCTGCAGCGCAAAGCGCCGCCAGTGTGACCCCTGAACTCTGACCCCGGCCTCTCCTGACCTGCTCACTTAATCTCTCAGATCTCCCAGCAAATCATCGCTGCCTCCGCCAGTCCGCCCCAGCAGAGCGCGAGAGCATCCAGAAATTAAACAGGCTTTGTTTTTTTCCTATATTATGTGACGACGATTCAAGCGCTGTAGTTACATCTTGCGAATAACCAGAGAAATCAAAATCGAGACAGAAGTGTGATGACAAATGTTGTACCCTGTTCTGCCTGCTGGAAACGATGCACATGCAAAGATGTAAGAAAATTCCAGATGTGATTTTCATATATATATATATTTTTTTTGTTTGTTTGTTTGTTTTCTTTTTAAAACGGTAACGCATGCATATGCTTTTTACGATTAGCACTTCACTCTGCCAGACGTTTCACTATGGACCTCTACATGCATTTACACAGTAGTATGATAACTGTGAATTTAATTCGCTCTTCCATTTATGTCTTTTGAAATTAGGCATGCTTGCAACATTTGATATCGGCGCATTGATATCAGCAATTGTTTTCAGTGTTTTTTTGTTTTTTTTTCCTTTAGCCATGTATGTTTTCTGTGCAAACAGTATTTCACTTCCTCTGCTGTGTCATCCGTTATGATGGCCGTACACAGTTTTATGTAGAATCACCTTGGCATGGCGGAATGGGGTTAAAGGTCATGGTGTGCTCGTATAAAGGACTTTTTGTTTTGACAGCAACGGCACTGATCCACGGTGCTGGAAAGGTTCGAACAGATCGAACAGCATAAGCATGGTACTGTATGTATATCGTTTAATGCAAGCATTCTTGCCGAGACCTGCAACTTATCTGATTTGTAACATACATGATCTTTTCTTCTTCGTCTGTATGTAAGAATTTCTCTTCCACAATACACTCCCTCTCGAGTTAACTACAGAATAAGAAAATAAACAAAAGGCATTTTAGACACCCCTGTATCTGGGTAAGACATTTTATAAATTGTATATTCTACAGCTCTTTTAACGTTGTGAAAATCACACCTGAAGTAGAACAACCATCTTTGGGCTTTTGGATTATATTAACTCTAGTTCAAATTCATCGCCCACTTTAAAGTTTAATGATCATTTACTCTGTAATTGTGCTCTGAGGCCTTAAATCAGTGAAAAATGTTTGCGAATAGATTATGTACCAACACCAGAGGGGTAATTTTACTAAAACAGGCATGCAGATGTCAGTCAGACACTAGTAGGCATGTTGAGCGCATATGTTGATTAAGAATGATGTGGCTCTTAATTTTACAGGAGATCAAAAAAATGTCTGGCTCCTTAAAACATTCGTCATGCTTTTGTTTAAGGATACAATTGGTGTTAATTAAAGATGAAATGAAAAGGAAAAAATATAGTCTGATGAAGAATCTGTGTTTGTGTCTGTTTAAGGACTAATTCACCTGTATTGTTAATTAACCTGTTACTGAAGAATCTTTATTCATTCTTCGGTAGCTCACCAAACATGAGGGACATCTGGAGACATTTTGTGACGAGCTGTATTTTAAATGTAACTCTAAAAGCCATTGCAAGGTCGAAGGGTGAGGTTTGTTTTCTATGTCTACATGAAATTATTTATGGTTATAGAGTTGAGCCTGCACAGCTAGGTATACAGTAAACATTGACACTAATTTTACTTTTAATCATGCTGTGAGAAGGAAAACTCGCATCCGAACCTGCAATGCTTTACATCTAACTGCAGAAAGTCTTAACTGCACACATTCAGTGTGTATTCCCTGTATCAACTTTCCAGCTAACTGGCCAAATGTTCCATCCCACCATAAACTCTGACGCCACCGTCAAGTGACTCAATTCCAGATCGCTCCCTGTTCGAACACCTAGGCCAGAGAATCCATTATTTCCTACCCTACATAGTGCACTTAAATAGGGAGTGGAGATTAATTAGGGACCGTGCTATTGTCTGACTTTGTTTCCATCTTAGCAGTAAACGGCTCTGGACTTCCACGGGCCGCCAGATTTAATCACCCGGAGACATGCTTTATTTTCCCCAATGCACTATTGTTCAGTAGTAAAGAAGGGAGTGGTTGAATCACTGCTCCGGTGATTCCTGCTGTTACAAGGTACAACAGTGGGCTGCAATCTTTTAAAAAATAAATAGATAAATTAATGTGAGGTAGAAAATGTGAGGAGTTTTCTTCTTGGAAAGGAAACCGTTGTGTATGTGAAAGCAGACTTTCAAAGATCTGTTGCTTTAACATTGCTGTTTCTATTACTTGGCCAGATGTGAAGATTCCTTATCCAGCAATCATAAGTTTTTAAGCTTACAGTGGATCCTTGATTTTAAGCCTGAGCTTTAATATTACTACTTCCACCAATGCTAACTTCACCACAAGGGGTGTTCAAGTCAAACCAGGACTTTTGATTGTGTAGAATAACAGAACAGTGTAAAAGCTCCCGTTTTTTCTATACCATCCCTATATATATATATATATATATATATATATATATATATATATATATATATATATATATATATATATATATATAAAATCTCAAACACTGGCCTCCTAGAAACTCTCTTAATTGCCTCTCTTTAAAAAAATGGAAATAGCATGGAGTGAGGTCAGGGGACGTAGCGGTAATTTCCAGCCAAGTTCCTGTAATGTGCAAGTGGTGTTGGTGAATGAATGTGTGTACAGTTCCCACAGACATGTCTTTTCCACAACTAATATGTTGATTTTCAAGGGTCATGTTCAGGGTCAGAACGACTGCAGTGGACGCAGAGCCACTTTGGCCAGGATCATCATTCACAGTCGTACAGCCTTCTTTAAAACGTACCATTTAGATGTTTTACTGCCGAGTCATATAAATGAAAATGCCAAAAAAAATAAGCTCAATGTATTCAAATGGGAAGGTTTTGACATACCCACCATGGCAGAAAAGACATCTGAAGGTGCAAGATGTATATGAAGTATGTGATATGCATAAATGTTACCACTGCATTCCACCTGATAAGAAATGCTTTTTGTGCGTATTTTACAGAAAACAAAACATATACTTTCTTTACATTATGTTGGACAACAAATCATGATCAATAACATGGAGTTATTTCCTCTTTTATTTTGGTACGAGGCTGTGATTTGTGCTCATTCAACCACACGAGCTTTGCTAATGTTGGGTGAGGATGCCTGTCAGCATTTCAGCTCTTGCCAAAGGGTATTCACTGGGGATGAAATTAGGGCTCTGTGCAATGAAAATGTTTGGGCCCCTTAGTTTCAGAGACTGGAAATTTGCAGACAAGTGTTCTTCCATTTGTATAGAAACATTGTTAAGGAATCGTGCATTGGTGTGATGCTCAAGCCCATAAACATACATGGGTCCAGTGAGGTAGATCGTTGCTGGACAGTTCCCAACCCCTGACCTGGAAGAGCCCCTGCTTTTGCACATTTAAGTGTTTTCTCTGCTCCCAGCACAGCTGATTTAACTACTTAGCCTTTCTTAATTGAAATGGTGGTTGGGGCAGAAAAAACTGTAAATGTGCATGACAGGGGGTCCTACATGACTGCGGTTGGGAACCACTGCGCTAGACCATTTAAACCTAACCAGCTCTATCTGTTGTGATGTGTATTTTACAACTTGCTGTACGGTGTATGGGTTGGCGATCTCAGGATACTTACAAAGCATATTACTTCACTGGAACTCCTGGTTAGGCCAAGCCTGCCTCATTAAGGCAATGTCCCTGTGCACAATCAAGGTCCATGAAGTGTAAAGTTGGAGTGGAAGAATTGAAGTGTCCTACACAGAGCAATCAACCTCACTGAACACCATTGCGATATGAACCACGCCTCCTGACATCGGTGTCTAATCTCACTAAAGCTCTTGTAGTCGAATAAACAAAAATCCCCACAACCATGCTCCGCGATCTAGTGCAAAGTCTTTTTCGAAAAGTGGAGGTTACTGTAACAGCAAACTAAGGACTACATTTAAAAAGGGACATTCATCAAGCTCAACAATAATAGTCTTAACATTATAACCACCCATATAATATTGAGTAGGTCCCCAACAGTAATGATCTGAGTGGCCTGACATCTTTCTATTGGTACCCAGCATTAACCTTTTCTTCAAGTAGCTCTTCTATCGGATTGGACTACACTGCCTTCACTCCCCTTCATATGCATCAGTGAGCTTTGGCCGCCCATGACCTTGTCACCAGTTCACCGGTTTTCCTGTCTTGTATAATGTTTTGTACAATTCCTGACCATTGCAGCCTAGGAACATCCTACAAGAGCTGCAGTTTTGGAGTTGATCTGATCCAGTTGTCCAGCCATCACTACCTATCCCTGCTCAGAGTAGCTAAATTTTTTATATCTTTGTAAAGTTTTAAAAGTTGCGTAGTAGAAGAAGCGAGTTGCTCGGTCTGTCCGCTGTGCTTCGGTAAGCTTTTCTGGCGCCAGGAGAGACTCAGTCTGTTTATTAACAGCAAAAGATGGGTTTCTTTATATGTTTGACCAAATGCCTGTGCCATCGACATATGTTACTACAAAGAACATGAACCATTGTAAATGTACTGGTGAGATCCTGAAGAATCAAAGAAGAAGAAGAAAGAGCAGAAATAACTCCTTTATATATAGCCTATATATCTAAACTAATTCTAACAAACATTACAGTGCCGGCTGTAGGGTTTGGGATATGTTAGGCAGCTTTTAGCAAGCATTAGGTTCAAGTGACTTTGACAAGAGCAAAATGGTGATGGATAGATAACTGGGTCAGTGCAACTTGGGAACGATAATTAGGCTAACCTCCATGTCTATGAATTGTGTGAGGAAACCGGAGTACCCAGAGGAACCAAGCACATGCATGAGAACTTCATGCACAGAGACCCTGAGGCGGGAATCAAACC
This sequence comes from Clarias gariepinus, assembly GCF_024256425.1. NCBI lineage: Eukaryota > Metazoa > Chordata > Actinopteri > Siluriformes > Clariidae > Clarias > Clarias gariepinus. Next base: position 8,331,195 of record NC_071114.1, on the reverse strand, counting down.
CAGGCCCTGGAGGTGCAAGGCGACAGTGCTAAACACTTAGCCACTGCGCCGCCAGTAGATGTGGTAGTGTAGATATACAGTAATTCAGGAAAAGGTTAATGCTGGTTTTGATAGAAAGGTGTAACAACACACAGTGCATTACTGTTATGGTGGCAAAAGGTTGGGACCTACTCAATTTTAGGCAGGTATTGCTGATGGTGTATTTTTTTTTTTATATTATAATCCAGGCGTGTATGGCTACAACGATAGGAGCTGGCGTTTCTCCCTGCCACTAGGTGGCGGTGCGGTCTGCTTAGACGTACAAATAGAAAACGAGGAGGAAGAAGAAGACGAAAGGAAAATGGCGACGTCCATCTGTAGGACATTACAATTTCTCCATCAGAGCACATGTAACAGTTTAAAGGTATGAAATTATATCAGTTTTATAATATCGGATTAAAAAAAAGCGCTGATATTAATATACAAATATAACGTTTTTATTGTTCATTAAAAGGCTGAGAAGAAACATTTACGGCTGTTATGCCTAGACTTGATGTTCAGTTTTAGCAATGATGATGCAGATTAGATTAGATTAGATTAGATTTACAGTTGTACAGATCCAATGGAATTCAGTAAGCAACTAACCAGAAGTGCATAAGTTGCCTTTTTACAATGAATATCAATGTGTTGTAAATAGAAGATGCAGTAGGTAATAAAGATGTAAAATGTGTGTGTGTGTGTGTGTGTGTGTGTGTGTGTATAATAACAACATGATATACATACTGTATGTACTTTTATGAGTTCCGAATGGTACGGTATAAACAAAATAAATACAGAGTAAATGATACACTAGTGCATTAATAAAGCATAAGCTATCGATGGTGCAAGAAAACAGTGCATGATCATGATCAGCTGTTCAGTGAAATAAAGCTATTTTTCAGTCTGTTTGTTTGGGCTTAGAGCCACCTGTTGTGCCGTGCCGTGCCAATGAAAAAAGTGTGAATAGTCCCTGTTTGGGGTGAGAGGAGTCTTTGAAAATGCCTCTCTCTCCTTTTGCAGGTCGCATTTCTTGTAAATATCCTCAAATCAGATGTAGATTTATAGATTACTTGTGAGAGTATGAGGAAAAATTTTTTGAGGGGAATTAAACTTATCCTTTTTCTGGTGGGATTATAAATCATTACCACCAAATACTAAGTGTGTGGAATAGACACACTTTGTGTAAACAGCAGGATGAGAAAGATGCCAAGACTTTGGCATAAACTGTCATGTGCATGCCTTTAGGGTCTCCCTGTAGCACCATGCACAGAAGTAGAAGGTGAGCATAGTATACAAGATCTAAACAGTCCAGGTGAATAATTTCACGGTTTGGAGCACTGGGTGTTCCGCTGATGCAGTGTAATGACCCATGATTTGATGTTTTCTGATGTTTCCATATGCATGCAGTGTGTTGGGCCTTTTCTGGATGTGCAATGGCCCCAGGCTGCACTGGTTCCTGTTCGGACCAAGAAGCGCTACTTTATCCCTCCGGCTGTGGGGCTGAAGGAAAAGTCACACTCCGAGCAGGAGGCGAGGGCGCGTGCTGCAGGAGTCGTCATCAGGCAGGAGTACATGGAGAGACCCATCAACATCTCATGCACAGGTAGCAGTCGTCTTCAGTTCGTAGACAAACTAAATATCTTGATAAAATGCAAGCTTTAAATAGATTCTTTGGTATCGCTTTGTCTCATCAAATGAACATTTAGGAAAAACACCTAAAAACACATTGAACATTTTAGGAGTGGTTAGCATTTCTGGTCTAATGGATTTGTTTTCTGGTGATGATGTATTTATATGTCCTATAAGAGGACAATGCCTGCTCTATGAAAGGTTATTATTATTATTATTATTATTGTTAGTTTTGACCAGGCAGTGTATAAGTCATTGCAGATGGGTCTTTTTAACTCTTTTATCTTTAATAAAGTGTTGTTTATCATCCTGTTACTTTTCTTTGTCTTTAACCTTTTCGCTTTGCATGACCATGTCAGCCGGAATCCTTGATCCGTACATCCCTCCTGAGGGTGATGCTCGTCTCTCCTCTCTATCCAGAGAGGGGCTGAAACAGCGCACAGAGCAGCTGCGACAAAGTGCTGCCTCCCAGCTGGCGTAAGAAACATCACACTCCTGTATTGTACTTCATAACCTTCTTAACATCTGAAGGAGCAGACGAGGTCCCCGAAGAGACCCGAAACAAGTCTGAGGCTCCTTAATTAGAACAATACTACATCCACAGTTTGATACTCGATCTTGTGTACAAAGTTATACTCTGTTTATGTTTTTATATATCATAATAGTTTCTAATATTTTGGGGAATTTTCTTTGCTAAGGATGCGCAAAATAAAGGAGCACGACCCAGAGTTCTCTACGAAAGGGTTCGCCTCACGAGCTCAGGAAATCTTCATCGAGGCTCATTTGGCGCTGACGCAGTAAGGAGCATCTTTATTTTCCATTTATTATCTCTTTTAAATGCTGATTAAATAATTACACTGGTTTATATTGCATTAATTCAAGGGGGTTTATTATTTGTGCTTTTTAATATTTATTAACATACACTTGGGTGTTTTTTTTTTTTCCCGGCGATATTCAGTTCTTCTTGCTGGCTAACATTTTAATTATTTTAATTAAAAATGCCAACAAAATCTTGACTTGACTCTAAGGAAGAAGGTTCTGTAAAGATGACCATTACTGGTGACGAGACACGGATTCATCACTACAAGCCTGTGATTAAACCGCAGAGGATGGAACTAAAACATCCTCAATTAACCAACCGAAAAAAAGTTCAGAAAAACATTTAACAATCAACAGTACTCGTTACAGCGAGAAAGTTATTAAAGAGATGAAGCCTAAACTCCGGATTAAACGCAGGGGACTGCTATCCGAGGACATTGTGATCTTGCATGACGATGCACGTCCGCACGTCTGCTCACACTGTCACTATGCAAACACTTCGTTTTCAAGTGTTAAACCATCCTCCCTGTAGTCCTGATCTTGCTCTATCAGACTTTGATCTGTTTGGTCGCCCGAAAGCAGCCCTACGAGGACGAAGATTCCCATCTGATGAAGAAATGAAGACAGCTTTGCATTCGTGTCTCGCAGCTCAGCATAAAACATTTTTTAATGAGGAAATATGCAAGCTTGTTGACAGATGGACAATATGTATCGAAAAAGCAAGAAGATTATGTCAAACTATGATGTATTTGTCTTCTTCTAAAAGTTAATTAAAATAAATTCTACAGAGTGCGGATAATTTTTGACTCATCTTTTCTGTGTCATTCAACTAGTTTTATCAAGACAGTCAACAGAAGAGATGTGTTTAACATTTATTTTTTCATTTTAATGTATTAATGATGTTACGTATTTGATTCTTTTTCTTTTTAATATTGGCACGTTTCGAAACTTGTCTAGTACCGTGCTAACTACGGCGGTGACATACTGTAGCTTGGCTGGCCTGCTCGTCAAAGTTAGCTAACTTTTTTTAAGGGACATCGACAAAAAACTAAAATACCAAACAAAAAAAATCGCCAATATACAGACAGAATCGACCAAAGTCATTATCCAGTCATAATGACGTAATGCTCCTAAAAATTTTATTTGTGTCCTTAGACCTGTGAAGGTTTCTAGAAAAAATGTATATTCCTAGCAAATTGCATTTTATTTCTTCACTCTTCCAGGTTCAACAAAGAGAAACTCCATTCATTGGTCACAGAAAGGTGTTACCCTGTACGTACACTGCTTATTTTTCCTTTATCGTTCCACAAATGATACATTTATTTCCATGATACATAAATCTTATATTTGTGCAAATTGAATGCCAGACTGATTAAACTATTTGTTGTTGCATCACAAGCTTGCTTTTTATTTCTCCTATCGTTTACAGGAGATGGTTCGAGGAAACAGGTATAAAACTCTGCGCTGGCGCTTTGTTGAGTCTCTGGAGCCGCCACGCCTGGTTCACGCCAGATGCCCGGACATGATCACTAAGGGCAATCTGTACGGGCAAGTGACTATCCGCATGCACTCCAGACAGGTGAGTTAAACAAATCTTGAAAATGAGTTTGTGTAATGTCACTGAACTGAGCGTGGCTGTGCTTCATTGCTTTTGTTTTTTCCCCAGATGTTGGCGATTTACGACCGGTTTGGCCGCTTGATGCTGGGAGATGAAGAGGAGCCCAGGGATGTCCTGGAGTACCTGGTGATGGAGAGACACCTGGTCAACCCGTATGGCATCTGGAGACTACACGGCAAGATTGTCCCGGCATGGGCACCACCTAAAGAACCCATCCATAAGGTTTGTTTCTTAGTACAGTGGATCCTCGGGTTGCGAGGAACGCAGTTTGCGAGTTTTCTCCAAGACGAACAAATATTTTGACTTGGAAAAACAAAAACGTCTTGGTTTACTATCGAGTATCATGTATCACGTGTGTGCTTCTTGTTTTGAAGCCAAGCATCACATGATCACAACTGAGCCAGTGGTTGCTGCGGAAATGTGGGTAATCGTCTCCCCTGCTGGGTCTTAGTGCGTGTCTCTTACTGGTCTAATCAACATCCGTGCACGCGTGTACAGTTTACCATAACACTGTGGCCACGTTTGTGTGTAAAACATATTTTATTTTGTGTTTTTATGCGTGTATGTACAGCGCACGTGTACTGTTTATTATAACATGTGTATGTGCGCGTGTAAAGCAAAAGAAAGTCTCATTAGAGCGGTTAAAAAAATTCCTTTCTCTTCTTGGGTCAGCATGCCGTTATGTGTGCACGTACGTAATTTGTCACCGTGTCCCTTCACACACACACCCCTTCCCTCGCCTGTACACACACACACACATACCCACCCTTCTCCTCTGGTCCTTACACACACCCCTCCCCCCTCTCCTTCTCCCGCCTTTACACACTCACACACTCTGCTCTACACAGAAACACTGCTCTGTCGCGATTCTTTTCAAAGGTAAAGTACAGGTTAATTAGTTTTTTATCTTTATTTTTTAACTTGACAGCAGTGATTCTGTTAGCGTGCATTCACGCGAGAGTTGTTAGCAATGTTCCTTACTAATTTTTTTGATAAAATAGTTTTTTCCGTTTGTGTGTGTGTGTGTAACTCAAATAAGAGAGGAAAAAGTGTTACTGTGTAAGACAAGAAGAAAAAAAGACAGGAGGGGCTGATTACTCCTTTCCTCTTACACAAACACACACACACAGCGCCTATAAATGCAAACACTTATCTGTTGGGAATTAGTTTTACTTTTTCTTTTAACGGTAAAGTGCAGGTTAATTTGTTTTATTTTCACTTTATATTTTGTGTTAATAATTTTTATGTTTTTTTGGGCTGCAGAACAAATAATTTGAGTTTCCATTATTTCTAATAGGGAAATTCACCTTGATTTAAGAGTGTTTTGAAATACGAGCCCACTTCCAGAATGAATTATGCTCGTAATCCAAGGCTCCACTGTATAAGTAGTTTGGTGTTGTAGCATTTTGTCTGTACTGACTAAAGTTCGTTTTTTCATCTCTGAATCAGGAAATGCGTTGGATTGTTTACTGAGCAGGATTATTAAAGTGGCCGTATATAACTTTTATATGGATACGAAGTGTTGGAGAGCCCAGTAATAGAACCAGAGTCACAGTTTGCTGTGGTTAATAGCTGTGTGAATGATTTGGTCTAATGCTTGCTAGCTGAGAGTGTTAATACCTATGAGTGCTTAGGGTCCAAGGTTCGAAGTTAGCTTTAGTGTCATTGTACTAGTATAACACAATACCAAACAGCGTGAACCCAAACAAGAGCATCAACTTACAAAACTAGTCACGTAAATTAATCAAAGAGAAAAAAAAGCACTTTAAATAAAAAAAAAAATCACATAAAATATCATCAAAGGATATTGTATTATTTTCAAAGTTACTCAGACATAGAATTGTTTTCTAGGATAGAAGCTATTTCGCCCGTCCATTTATTCGTGATTTATAATTCTGTATCAGAATTATAAACCGAGGACCACAGGGACCTGGTGTGCCACAAATTTTGCTTTTTTCACTGCATATACAGTAAATTTAAAACATTTGACACTTTTTGTTGCTACTACTTGCAGTGACACTCCCTTTAGGATTGCAGGGCTTAGAGTTTGGGAGTGCCCCGTTTTTCTTTAACTGATATCTCTGTTTCACAATAGTATCAGACTTTCTTATAGTGTCATTTACTGGTTATGCCATTGGTTCAACCATAATAATTCTTGTTTATTTTTCCACAGACTCTTATGATCCCAGGTCCCAAGCTTAAACCAGAAGAGGAGTTTGAGAGTCTGAATTACGAGGTGCCAAAGCCCAAAGCAGTGCAATGGCATAAATAAACCACACGGGGAAGAGATGTTTGATTGTCTTTGTACAGATTTAATTCTTAACTTGTGAAATAAACCAATGTTCCTGAAACTGTATGGCTCTCCCTGGGTGTGTTTACTGAATAACTGAATAATATTTTGATTCAAGTTCTTGTTATAGTGTATACTGCATCACTTTTAACATACAGATTTGCTGTACTGCTTGTGCAGGATGTTTATTCGCTTCTTTGCGGTGTGTACAAATTATTACAGGTGAGGTGTTTAATCGTTATATCCAGTGTTCTTAAATATGTTGGAGTGAAAATAATAACCTTTTAGCAGGTTAAAGTCAAAACACGTAAGAAAAATTGATCACAAAATATATGGATGCAAATCACTTATAATGGTTAACATGAATGTGAATGTATCCTGGCTATATCATGGAGGAATGGAAATTAATGTAAGTTTTAAAGCATGTGCACTTTAATTCTGTTATTGTTAATTCTTGAATCAAATAAGCGATTATTTGTTGGGGATGGGAATCACTAGGGGCCACTCGTGATGATATCACGATACCTAGGTCTCGATTTGATTCGTATTGCAATTCGTCCATACAGTTAAGGTTTTTAATTTTACGCTAGAAGTTTTTTTAAATTGTTATTTAAAGTTACTGTCTCTGTAACTACACTGCCTGCCCAAAAAAGGCACACAGACTAATATTTCTTTGGACAGCCTTGATTATGGCATGTTTATTCCCTGGCATCATTTTGATAAGCTTATGCAATGTCACTACATTTATTGCTGCCCAGAGTCACGTTAATTTCTTTCCAAGATCTTGTATTGAGAATGGGGAGTTGGACCACAGCGTAAAAAAACCTTCAGCACATCCCAAAGAGTCTCAGTGGGGTTAAAGTATGGACCCTGTGGGGGTCAATCCATGTGTGTAAATGAGCTCTCGTGCTACCTGAACCACTCCTTCACAATTTGTGTGGCCTGGCATTTTCATTGCTCGGGAATATGCCTGTGCCATTAGAGAAGGAAAAAATCAATTGTTGGAAAAACCTGGTTATGTAGTAGATTGAGATCAGCTGACCTCATTTATTTTGATCACATAACATTGCTGAACCTACACCAGACTAACAAAAGCAATAATGATCATAATCGTTCAATCGATCAAAAGTTTTTTCTGACCACATCTCTTGCTCAAAGATGATGGCTCAGCCATATCCTTAAAAAGTTTTAATAATGTGTTTTTCAGTTCCTAACCCAGTTTTTTTAGGTGTTTTCTTTGCTTGATGCAGGACAATAATTTGATCCCCTCTGAAACAGAGTAACATCTTTGCCACAACCAAGCAATTCACTGCGTAAGTTCATTTCAGTTCAATTTTATTTGTATAGTGCCTTTAACAGTTGTCATTTTGCAAAGGAGCTTTACACAATCAAGAGTTAGGGTTAAATAACTTGTTGAAGCTCAACCATATTACTGCATATCACTGCAATAATTATTCAGGTGAAGGCCCTTAACTATTTACTTTAGTTAATGAGGGGGTGGGGGGGGAGCAGTGTTCCTCTACACAAGGTACAGGGTTAAAATGGTGTCATGCATGATGATCACATAATAGTACAGTTCACTTTACCTGAATGGGTACAAATATAAATAAAAAATACTTTTTAAAATTGAGTTTCATTAAAATTTTTGTCTGAAGCACTGAAAAAGTCATGAAAAATGAATGCAAATTTGTTCATCAAAAATTTTATGACCCCTGCTCTATGATGATCATTTGCAATAGATACCTCTTAACAAGAAATAGCAATCTGGGTGAATAATTTATCAATGTTGATTGGGCTGCCTTACTGAAACGAGTATACTAGTATTTCTAATATTAGACTTAAATCCAGACGTCTTCACCCATCATCAGTGTCTTAATCACTAACCCTCTTGTCACTGAATTATCACAAATCTCTACAGCCAAACAGCTTCCCAGGAGAACGGAGTATATTATACCAACAACAAATAAAAAATTTTTATACAGTGTGGCTAGTTACAGCTGTGAGTAAAAATAGTGTACTGTGACAATCTTGCTGGATGAGTAGGAATTGTGTCCTGTGTCCTGGACATTAATTTGTGTAGTAATGGTTGAGTTTTTCCCATTTAGACTTTTATTGTGGTATATTACCATAGTGGCATAAACTAGAGAGTCCAGGTTAAATTCCCATCTCGGGTCTGAGTTCACATGTTCGTCCTATGTTTCTTGGGTTTCCTCCGGGTACTCTGGTTTCCTCCCACAGTCCAGCGACATGCAGATTCAGGTAATTAGCATTCCCAAATTGCCCATAATGTGTGTATGTGTCTGCCCTTTGATGGATTGCCACCTTGTCCAGGGCCTCCACGACCCTGTTTACAGGATAAAGCAGTATAGATAATGATGAGTGAGTGAGTGGGTTTGCATTTTTAAAACTAGAACAAAGCACATTGATTAGGATGGGGAAAAATAAAAAATTACCAGACACTCTCCCATCTACATCAATGAAACTGAAAGGGATCATGACCCTGACTTAAAGTTCCTAGATGTCCACATCCCCAAGGTTCTGTCTTGGCACCATAACACTTTGTGTCTAGTTAGAAAAGCACAAAAGTGTATTAAATCCTGAGGAGACTGAAGAAAGGTAATCAAAGTGTGTTGAAACCACCCAGGACATCATTGGCACCCAACTACCAGCAAATGAACACCTTCCCAACAGTAGAAGTCGTCATAAAGTACATAGCATCATCAGAGAGTCCTCCCACCCAAGCCACAAACATTTTGACATCGTTCCGTCCAAGAGAAGGTAGAGGAACGTTCACACCAGAACCAGCAGATCCAGGTCTCACTGAGTTAAGTTGCACAATGCCAATATTGATGTATACTGTATATGCTACTATTTGCACTTCTGGTAAATGCTAAACTGAATTTTGTTACTGAATACCTGTACCATACAATGGCAGTTAAGATGAATCTATCTATTTAACTATAAGTCAGGTGGGAAGATGAAGGCCTCCGCTGCTGTTTCTGCATCACTTTCTTCCTCCCCTATTGGTTCCTCCCATGAGAAGATATCTGAGTTGTTGTCAGGCTCAGTAACAGATGCTTGTGATCCTCCTTTCATTTCCCACGGACATAATGCATCACATCGCATCAGAGGGCGATTAGCCTTCGCCCCCTGTGCAGTATGTGCACTGGTATCTTCTTTTCTCTTTTCAGTGACTCCATCTGTCGTACCTGCTGGATGTTCAGTTTTACAAGGGCAAACATCCACACACACACTTGATTGTGTTTTGGACTTTCCTAAGACCTCTAGTTCCCAAGGGCATATGAACAGTTGAAGATTTTGACTTTGAGTTGGTTCTGGCGACTGTTCTGTTTCCCACCGGCTCACTGGCTGTTCACTTTCTTGTGTAATGTTTTCCCAAAGACAACATTTGGCATGCACACCATCTTTTTGCAAGACTGATGTATCTGACTCCTTTGTTATGTTAATATTTTCTGATCTCTCAGTCGCCTCTGCTTCCTGTGAACAGTTATCAGCTTTCTTAGTTACTGCCATTAGTGAATGCAATCCCATGTCTTCATGTTTTCTTTTCAGTGAAGCTTCCTCTGACTCTAAAAGACAGACGTCTTTGACAATAGATGGGGACTCTGGGAAATCCCACGGACATGTTTCTGCTGTGCTTGTGAGATGTTTCTTCTGTGGATATGGCATTACTTTATTTTTCATATCATCTCTTTGTTTCTCAGCATCTGTTTTAGGTAACGTTTCTGATTCCAATGAGCAGGGTAATTGCTCTGGAAACTCCCATGGGCATATCTCCATATTTGCAGCACTGGTAAGTTGTTTTGTTAAGATATTCTTTGGGCTGGGCGTTGCAGTTAGACTTTTTGATTCAGTGCTCCTTATTGTTTCAGAGTATTTTCCTATCGTGCCATTTAATGTCCAGGGATATACATTAACAGACATTACCTCTTGATTTGTTTCCCATGGACAGACCTCAGCTCGGAGCGTCTCTTGTCGCACCAGACTCTGTTTCCTTGTGTCTGGGTGAGCATTTACGTAAATAACCCTTTCAGTGGGTTTTGTTGCCTCGGGAACTAATTTGGCAGGGTCTTTTTTTACATTGAAAGAGAACACTTCTGCCTCTGTATGGCTCTCCTGTTGTTCAGTTCCTTTCCTAGGTTTATTATACATTCCCAGGGATTCCCGAGGACAAACACCTTTGTGCCCTGATGTTATTTGCATTTGCTTGCTATTCCAAGTTGAATAATCATCAGTAAAACCTAAGTCATCTTGCTGATTCACTTCCCAAGGGCAAATATCAGCTATGTTGCTTCTAGGACAAGTCTTGGTTGGAGCATCCCAATGACTCATTCTTGATCTTGAAATGGTCAGTGAAGTTCTGTCTTGTTGCCAGAATGGCCTGCTGCTCTCGAGACTCATAGTCCTTTCTGTGGACGCTCTTATTTTTGTTCTAGATCGTATTGGTGTTTGTTGTGGCTTTCTCACTGACTTCATATCACTGCTTAGAGTTGCTGATCTGGTCTGTTGTGATGTAATCTCATCCTCTCTGGTATAATTTTTGTAGCCAGATTTGGCACACACTTTTTTAGGCACCAAACCCTTTGCTAAAATAAGGGTCTGTGTGGCAGAATGGAAAGAGAACCCACTGCGGGCCTTGGGCTTGTTTAGGCTATATGGTGACCCTGGAGCACTTGAGGAGATTGGAGGTTTTGGTCTGGAAGATTCAACATCTGAATCCACGTCCTTTACCATGGGAGGGGATGAAGAGGGCAAGGAGGAGGCAAATTCCCAGGGGCAAACATATAGAAGTGCAGTCGATGATTTACACTTCTGTTTTAGGGTTTCTTGCTCAACCCGAGTGCAAATAGCGTGTTTTTGGTTTGTGTCCCTAGATTCTTCCTGTTTAACCTCAGCCTTGTCAAATTTTGTTTTAAGAACATGTGATGTATCCAGCATGCTGTTTGTAGGAGAAAGAGAGAAATGATCCCTGTGCTTTTCTGGAAAACTGAACGATTTCTGAACCCGGGTAGACACTGGTTGTAGAAAGTTGTTGTCTACAGCTAGGTTTTGAGCGCTGACTGATTTGCAGAAAAGTGGTGCCGTGTCAATGGATTCAGTCTCAGAGGCTCTTTTGTTCATACAGTTCTTCACTGGAGAATTTCTCAATGAGACATCCTTCACCGACACACACTTTTCAGTCTCTGCTGATGGCACCTTTGCGGTCTCATTTCTCATAATGACACGGGTGCTCCCAGAATTTGCCAAGCAAGATCCTCCTCCATCTCCCGATGCATCTTTATCTTTACGGCTGCCCTGCCGGGTCCTGCCCTCTGGGATCTCAGCTAACCGTCTAATAAGGGATCGGCCAAGCATGAGCCGGGAACTGCGCTTTTTCTGCAGGTGTGGGTTGTTGTTTCCAATTTTCTTTGTCTTGTGGACTTCTAGCTGAGCGTAAAGTTTCTTCAGCTCACCCTGATGCCAGTAAAGACAGAACGGATTCAGTTAAGAAAAGATTATAGAGCAACAGCCTTTATGGTTGTAGTAAAGAAATGAATAAAAAAGCTAAATAAATAAAAAAAGGAAGGGGTAGAAATTAAGGACAGAGAAGTAAAAGAATGAATAATAGCTATTATGCAGGTGAACTGATGTAGTTGCTGAAATAAGCCTATAGTATTAATAATTTATGATGAATGAATCTTATCACACATTGTTTTATTAAAAGAATAATTTTAATTTTATGCATATTATGTTAAAATGGGGCAAATTGCTACACTATAAGACACAAGGGCTGTACTGAAAGTAATGCTAAAGTGGGAATAACTTTTATTAACTGACATACAGTACTGTATGTTGTTTAAATTGCACTTGTTGGTCCTCCGTATGTTGTTGTTGGCCTTTCGGCTGCTCCCAGCAATGGGTCGCCACAGCGGACCATCCGGTCCACACATACAAGCTTGGCACAAGTTTTACACCAGATGCCCTTCCTGACGCAACCCTCCCATTTTATTCAGACTTGGGACTGGCACTGTATCCAGTGGCTTGGGTTTGGGCCTTCTGCATGGCAGGCGAAAAAAACCTACCAATGAGCCACCAGTGCCCTTGTAAATCTTCTTCTGTATAAATGTACTAAAATGAAAATTCTCATGCTGCAAAACAGAACAGTCACCAAAACCTACTCAAAGTCAAACTCGTGCAGTGTATGATCTGCATGACAGTTAATACTTTCAGTACAGCCCTCACAATTATAATTATGTACATAATTTGTACATTGTACTTCTATAATTGATTAGTGTTGCTCATCTTGAACTGTGTGTTGTTTAAGGTCAGGTACGCTTACCCGTATGTCATCGGGGTCCAGGTTGTGGTCGCTCCAGCAGCCAGATGTAAAACTATTATTGAGATGTAAACATGAACGTCGCAGGTCCACTTCATCCTCATATATCTCTGAAGCAATATCCTCTTTTATAAGTCGAGATATGTGAAGGAACTGTAATAACATTAATTAAATGGGATACTTTTTTTTCTTAAATCATGACCACACATGCGCATTACAAAAAGGCCTGCGTAAATGGACAAATACCTTAGGAAAGAACAGCAGGCCGAGTGTTACAGTGATTGTGACATGTATGTGGATGAAGAACAGCAAAAGCATCCAGTCAGGTTGTAGAGATTGTTTTATGAACCTGAGAATGAACAAATACATGACACAATTCAAATAATGTATAATGTTTCAGTTTTACTAATTGAGAACATTAGAATGACTTTGCATACTTACCGGAGCAGATGAAACATGGTGGAGAAGAGCAGTTCGTTGTGGATGGCAATGCCCATGTAGCGGGGCTCATGAAAGGCAGAGGGCACGTTCTTGACCGCACTGCTGAGGGAGATCCCCCAGCACAAGAACATCAGCTCCGCTGTGAACCAGACATCAACATTGGTCAGTGTGACAGGTCTGTGCATGTTCCACTCATTTATATTGAAACACTGAAGTTAGGAATTAAATATTTATAAATCCAAATATTAAAAAAAAGCCTATTGCAGTACATTTCAGGATGAACAAATCAACCTGGAGGGCTCTCATTAAAAACCTGTTCTTGGCTGCTAAAATTATGATCACCTAAATGGCTCTGGTAGTTATACAGTAACAAAAATGATGATATGAAATGCTCCACTTCACGAACCCATGACCATCATGTAATCCCACCGGTCCCAATCACACACTTTAAAGCTCTGCCCATCTGAGGTGGTTAATGTAATCAGCAGAGGGATGTTACGATCCTGGTTTTGAAGAACCCCCATAGTCCAGGCACACAAAAACCATTTCACAGTGAGCACCATCACTCCCAGCATCCTGAGCACACTCGCATTGGACATGTAGGGGACTCTCTGGGCAGTGCACGAGAGGAATACATTTAGAACCCTGAGGAGGTAGATGATAGCAGTCATTACTTCATATGAAACTTCATACATTGCACATACATACAGTGTATCAGACTAAGTAGCATTTATTTTAAGGATATAGGTATACCATAAGCACACTTTTCAAGCAACACATTCCCCACCCTTTGCATTGTAATGATATAATAATAGATATATTGCTTACACTTAAACCGAAAAACATTTGGGCATTCAATCGTGGATTTCTGAAATATCTTTTTTTTAAGTACTTTTTCTGAAGTACTTTTTTTTTTTACAGAATTAATTTATATCATTTTAACATGTAACCAACCAGGTTCTGTAAAAATTATGATAAATGTTTTTTCCAGCAAGCAACAATTAACAATTAACAATTGAATTCTTCTTCTGGCTTTCTCCACACACATTCTAGCCTCACCCATTCGAGTTAAATTTGGATTTATCTGAAAATCAGACAGTTTCACCCTTCCTTATCTCATTCTCAAGGCTAATAAATTGTTTCCACTGCTTTACTTTGCCTCTGTACCCATAATCATGTATCCTGTTTTGAATAGACTATACTCTAATTGCATTTGGTAAATATTATTAATGTCTGAAACAATCTCTCCTGCTGCTTCTTGCACTTTGTTATTGATATTTCGCACAATTATCTAGTCTGGTCTGCTGGTGTTCCTTTTCCTGACCTGGTCAATATGGCCTTCCTTGCAATTATTTTAAACTATTTGGTCCCAAGATAACTTACAGTGAATGTATAGAAAACATATATGTTGCACATTTTTGGTTATGTTTACACACGAAAGAGGACTACTATTTCACCACTGCACCTCATCATTTTATTTTACATTCCATGATCATGTACTGGTGCTGTCTGCACATTGTATATTCCACATACAGTGGAACCTTGAATTACATGCATATTTTGTTCCAGGAGGCGAGCTCATATTTCAAAACAGTCGTAAATCAAAGCGAATTTCCCTCTTAGGAAATAATGGAAACTCAAATTATTCATTCCACAGCCCCAAAAAAATAAAAACATAAAAACAATTAATACAAAATATAAAGTAAAAAATAAAACCTGCACTTTACCTTTAATAAAAGTAAAAATAATCCCTCCTCCTCTCTTATTTAAGTTTTACACACACATTAACAGAAAGACTTGCAAACCGTGTTACTCACAATCTGAGGTTTCAATGCATCTATACGTTTTAGATTTAATTATATTAAAATTAATATATAGATATATATATAAAATATAAAATTAATATTTAGATATAAATCATTATAAAATGTTTTGCTTAAAAAGTGCACTTGGTTTGAAAAAGGCCACTTGGTTTGACATGTTGTTTTCTAAAGCAGTGAAATTAATATTTTATTTAGACATTAATTGCACATTACACATATTAATTCACACAGTAGATAATATGTGTTTATCATTAGGTCATACATTGTGTATTATTCAATTATACTTCTGAATTTATATGAAAAGTGGTTTCTCTTACTTCCTTAATATGAAGTCCAACATGCACTACCAGTCAAATGTTAGGACATCCCTTTTAATTTGATGGTGTTTCCTGATTTTTATTTCTTTTTACACTGTAAATCAATGCTGAATGTGTCCAAAATATGCAATAATCTCCTCTGAACATTTGATATTGAGATGCATCAGTTACTTGCGCTCTGTAAGTCCTTAACGGCTCTAATCTGAGGTGCTGGTTGTTAATTGCTGATTTCTGAGGCTGGTAACTCTAAATGAACTTCTCCTCTGTCTCAGATGTAAGTTTTGGTCTTGCTTTCTTGGGAAGGTCTTTATAAAAGCCAGTTTTATCATGGTGCTTGATGGGTTTTTACAAATGCACCTGACAATACTGTTCTTGCAAGAACTGTTCTTTGCCCTTGTTGGCATATGTCTTATTTCATAGTTTTGAAATACCCAGTATTTTTCTAGAATGTGGAAAATAAATGACTAAACAAAAAACATGCACTTACAGGATTTGTCCAAGTTTTTAACAGATACTGTAGAAAATTATATAACAGGCTTAAATGAATAGATCTTGTGGGCATTAACAGTTAGAGCAGGCTCATTCAGCAACCTGGTGCCCATCTCTCCCTACTCTACACTACTAAAGTTTGGCTGGATGGAATGGTTTTTATCAGGTTGGCAATACAGACCTGTACATTTTCAGCGTCATAGTGCCGTAAACAATGACGAAGCCAAGCAAACGGACCCAACGGAGCAGGATGCAGTGAAACGTGCTGGGTTTGAAAAATATTATCAAGACCTATAAACAGAGATGTAGATACAGTACATGGTGTTAGAATTATTTTATATATAAAGGAGTTATTTCTACTATCTTGCTCTCTTCCTCATAGATCTGATATTAACGTGTTAAAACCATTTTTGCTGCTATCTTTCTATCTCCTCTTGCATCTGTTCTTAAAGGTGCGAACGCTCCCATGCTCACCTTCCCATACTCACTTTATGTCTCTCTCTCTCTCTCTCTCTCTCTCTCACTCACTCTTCCCCCACTGTCTCCTTCCTCCTTTCCCCCTAACTCGAGCCAACATCTTGTGATGTGTCTCTGGACGGACACCTTCCTATCCTCCTCTCCTTTGATTCTTCAGTATCTTACCAGGACATTTACAATGGTTCATGTTCTTTGTAGTAACATATGTCGATGACACATGGTTCATCAAGAAGCTCTCTTTCTAGCTGAATTCATTTAAACTGACACAAAGAGAAAAAGGAGCAATAAAGTCTAAATCCAGTCTTAATATGTGTACAGCAGGGGTGAAAATTGGTCGGTACTGTCCGGTCGGTACTGCATACCATTAACAGTTTTATGGCTATTTTCTTTACCAGAAGGAGTAAGTTGTAAAATGATGTAAAAACACATCTGATCATGTTATGTCATCTTAAACAACACTTTGTCTCCTTTTGAACTGCTTCTAAGTCATTCCGAATTGCCGCTCCATCATCAGCACTGTTACTGGTAAGAAACTGTGTAAAAGTGACACCTGTAAAACTCACTCTGGGCTTAGATTTATCTGCTCTCAGGAAAATGTTCTGGTTAAACTAAGTCTTAGGAGAGTCATGTGCTGTTTTTCTATAAGCATCCATGCATAATTTCTTTTAGCATCCTAAGTAACAGTTACTCAGTAACTGAATGCACAGAGACATCAATAACACTCAAGTCTACAACACATCCACCACAACCACAACCAGAACACTTCTAACTAAATAGATTAACTGTTGTGCTGAACTATTAGACAGAATCTTAACATCAGCTGACTGTTAAACACAAGCACATACACATACATACACATGCAGGCATGCATGCTCAAGTGTCTCTTATTATTAAAATGCAAATAATTTTCTCTCTTAGAAAACTTGAAGAACTGTAAAGGTTTTTGTAGGAGTACCGGCAAGAATTTAAAACTACTTTCACCCCTGGTGCACTAGAAGCTAGAAAGATGTGCTTCCACACGAGTCATTTTGTTTTGTTTTTATTTTATTTTTGACATTTAAATCCAAATATATACTTTTTAAAAATCCATTGTATTTTTTTTATTCTTGGCCACTTTAATCATAATTTTATCCAGTAAACATATTCAGAATTTGCATATGGCCAAAACATGGTATTGTTTTGGTAAATTTTCAGATAGAATCATATAACACAATTTTTCATAATACTGAATGCTTCTTATCTCACGATCCATGCTTTAGTTTTTTTTGTAAATATGCATACACATTTTTATTTTTATCAGATAAAAAGAAACACATTGCCTAAATACAAATTTCATGCTCTTGTATTGCATTGTCATGTAGTGTCTGTAACTTTTTTAAATTAAAATCTTTCAATTATCTTAATTGTCATTTAAATAAAAAAAAGATATAATCCTGAAAAAGTGTATTTCTTCTAAAATGCAAAATTGTTAAGATATTTCAACAAGAATTTGACATGGTTACGGACACTACAGATTTTTGGCTTTTTACGCTTTAGCCAAAAACCTTTGCTTTAATTTAAGCAACAATTTTTACAGGCCATATGCTTTTAGTATAATTTTTTGCATCAATACTATTTGATTAATTCGCATATGAAATAATTATTGTTTAAAGGGAGACAGTACAACGCTGAAAAATTGCAATTTTTGCAGCACATAGACAATTGGCTGAAGTTAGCAACTTGACATTTTTAGGGAAGCAAGATTGATCACTTCCATGTTGCCTAAACTTCTAAAGTAGCTTTTTTGACACACACATTTTCTGTATGTATAACATAAAAAACACCTATATTGTGTTTTGGCCGATAATAATAAACACAAGACATAGTTACACAAACTGAGATGATGGAACATCAGCATCATCATCATCAGGGCAAGGAAAGCTCAATGTGAAATGTTAAATAACTTTGGTTAACTATATTACTTTAGTATATAGTTATAGTTATATATACTTTAGTTATTCTGCTAATTGTAAAGATGGCCATCATGTTCTGAGCTTAAAAGGAAGTTTTATTTGTTCACTTACAGGAAAGTAAAGGAGCAAAGACCCGAGGAGAATGATCTCCAGCAACAGGAAGCCAGATGCTCGAATCGGCTGCCAGAGAGAGAAAAACGTTTATACAGTGCATGATTTATAGGAAAGTAAGGATAAAAAAATTACAAGGGGTGTTCGAGTCAAAATCGGACTTGTGAATGAAAGACATAAAATTGATTGATATTTACAGGAAACTTTAAACACAGTACGGTACGAGAGCCTTAGCCACAATAAAACATTTGAATTGTGCAAACGTTTTAAAAAAGGCCATATGTCCATCTGCCTGTCTGTCTGTCTGTCTGTCTGTCTGTCTATCTTTCTATCACATTAGTATACATAACATTTATACTGCCTTAGCTGGCAAAATAGAAATATGTGTAGTGCATACACTATATGCCCAAAAGTATGTGGACACCTACATTACATTGGAACTGTTGTCACAAAGCTAAAGCACATTTATCTCTAGAATGTCTTTTCATGGAATAACATTACAGTTTTTGTTCACTGGAACTGAGATCCAGACCAGTTCCAGCATGACGATGCCCTGTGGACAAAGCCAGCTCCATGAAAACACGGTTTGCCAAGGATGTAATGCTAAATCTTGAAAATTTCCTGCACAAAACCTTGACCTCAACCCTACTGGCATGACACATCCGGCATAACCTTGAACTCCAGGCTTCGTTTTTCAATATCGATGCCTGATCTTACTAATGCTCTTGTGTCTGAACCAACACAAACACCCTCCAAAACTACTTGAAAGCCTTTATTTAGGAATGGAGGGTATTTTAACAAAAATTAGAAAGGGTCATAAAAAAACGTACACAAGTGTGATGATCAAATGTCCACATACTTTCTGGGACTTACTCAGGCCCCTAATTCCAGTGAAGGTAAATTGCAATGCTACAGCATACAAACACTTGTGCCTCCAGCTGTTTGACCACGAATTGGGGAAGAACCACATATTGGTGTATCAGGTGTCCACATACCGTTGGACATACAGTGTAATAACTATATCAAATAAATACATTTTATTTTTCATGTGGGTTATGAAAGAAAGCCTGATCATTTTTCTGATTACTCACCCTTGTCCTTCGGCATTGGTACACTCTCAGCATGATGATAATCACAAGTGCCATGAAGAAGCTGTGCAGAGTTAGCAGGGCTGCTCTCAGGTTCCAGTCCTCCTGAACCCAACATGGGGAGCCATCTTGACACTGCTTACAGCCCGGCCAGCATGGCACACACAAAGGAATCACAGGGTAACACCCCTGGGTACTACTGGAAACTTCATCTACTGTTTCACCAACACAGAATCACAGCATAAGACCAGTTGGTGAAGTAAACTAGCATTAAAGCATTTGGTTATTTTATTGCTGTTTAAAATGTTTTTTATAGTTTGGACAAAAGGCCATACACTGGTCATCTGTGTCTGTTGGCAGGCTGTAGTATCCCTCTTTACATCGGCAGCAGTACTGGCCAAGACGAAACCCCTGGCTAGGAATGGGCTCACACTGGGTATGTTAGAGACAAGAGAGACAGCGAGATGATGAACTGCCTAAATTTAAAGACCCATAATTATAGTGGTGCCAAACGACAACATATGTGTTATATTATAGTTCTCCCTGTGCACAGAACACAATGTCACTAATTATTTCGAGTCTATCTGGCTGAAAAGTTGTGCTAATTAGAATCAGATGGTTTAGTTAATGAATGGAACAAATGTGTGGCAGGACTTTTACTTCCAAAAGCTGGGGTTTCCACCTCAGTATAAAAATGGATAAAACTAGGAAATTTGCAAGTGAATTGTAAACTTCTGAGTACCAGAGTAATGCAGATGTCTTTCGGACTCTATGACCAGCTGGATACAGCAGGTTTTGGAAAATAAAAGACTTCATATTAAATATTGGTTGTTGTGTAGCATTGAAACATTGAATTTCACTTTTGTTTTAATACAGATCAACAACAACATTATGACCATCTGCCTGATATTATTAATATTGACCAGGTCCCTCAATTTCCATCACAACAGAGATGCACTGTGTGTTCTGACACCTTTCTATCATAACCAGCTATCCATGTTATCAATTGGACCCACAGTAGCGCTTCTATAGGATCCGACTACATGGGCTAGACTTCGTTCCCCATGTGCATCAGTGACCCTTGAGCCCCCATGACCCTGTCGCAAGTTTACGGGTTTTCCTTCCTTGGATTACTTTTGGTATGTCCTGATCACTACAGACCAGGAACATCCCACAAGAGCTGCAGTTTTGAAGTCTAGTCCTTACAATCTGGGGCTTGTCAAAGTCACTGAAATCCTTATGCTTGCCGATTTTTTCTGCTTCCAACACATCAACTTCAGGAAAAAAGATTCACTTGCTGCCTTCTAGAGTCAGGAAAAAAAAATAGTATGATTGTATGTTATATCAATATAATATTAACAATATTATTATATTATTATCATATTATTATAATAATATTATCATATATATCAATATATAACATATAGCAACGAATTTAGTATTCAATTATTAATAAAGATTTTTCTTTTCCTGAAGTGTGACTTTGTATTTCCCACCCACTTCCAGTCGCCATTGTGACAAGATGTGTCACAATGGCCTGTGTAATCTGATCCAATAGAAGAACTACTTTAGGTCAAATTGAGGAAAAGATTAATGCTGGTTCATAAGTGTCAGATCACATATCACAATGCTGGTTCCAATAAGTGTCAGATCACACATTACTGTTTTGGCGGCAAGGGGGTGGGGGGGAGGGGGTGCTACTCAATACAAGCCAGATGGTCATAGTGTTATGGCTGATCAGTATATATTCGACTAAAATGAATACAAAAAAGGTTTTTAGCTACTACTTAATCTTGTCTAGAAGTATGGAGCTAGTTTAAGAAATGTGTTAAAAAAAGGCAGTTGTTCTCTGTCTAAACCCTTGCTACCCGAATGTGATCTCCTCAAAAAATGAATGTCACACTTTTGTCACAATATATATATATATATATATATATATATATATATATATATATATATATATATATACTCAAGTCTCACAACTGTTCAATGTTTTTCAGAGAGAATAGAGTGATTTGAAGTGCTTGGTTGTAATTACATAAGCAGACTCTCTCATCAGCATTGAAAGGCCCTCATATCATAAAAGCCGCATTAATCTAAATGGACCGCTAATGCCCATTTTAAAGGCTTTCCCCCCTTCAGGAAACTCTAACCTCCTAACTCGTGTACAATTTGTCTTCCATAAAATAAAATAAAAATCTTAAAACCCTAGGAATATTATTTACAGGTAGAGGTATGGAATAGTGACTGTGTGTTTCATTCTGTTGATGTTAATGCAGTTTCCATCACAGAAAAAAATGGTAATAAGACATTGTTAAAAGGCTTAAGAATATTTGTTATAAAAAAACAGCATCTCATAAATCATAATTCTACAACACTATCTTATACTTATACATATAAAGCAATCTTAATGGAACTTTTTTTTAATGTCAGAATATCAGCATCTAATCTGAAAGATTTTTTTTTAACTGAAAATGGCCAAGTATTATCTCCAAACTCAATAATCTTTTCCCTAAATGACAATTAAAGAAAATATTAAGCATTTTCTATATAATTTACCTAGGTAAACCATTGTAAATCATATAATGATTTTAATTCTGAATTATAACATCTTTGTCATGATTATTTTTTAAATGAATTAAAAGCACCATTATTCTGTTTGTCTTCTTCCCAGAAGTCTCAGTGAACATCTAAAATACAGTATGTGAGACATGATTGCGTTGAAAATTTTATTAAGTTATGTTTTTCCTGTTATTGACATCACTGGTTTTACTCTGGATTAATCCCCAGATAATCCCTGTACCACCCAGCACAAAGCTTTTTAAAAAGATGCCCTGCATGGAGGCCAGAGACAGATGGAGAGAGCTTGAGAGAGAATGAGTGAAAGAGCAAAGGGATAAATGCTATTGTGAGAATAAAAAAGTAAAGTCAGACTGTCAATGTTAAAGAGGGAGGTCAAAAGGTGTTCGTACAGATTTAATCTGCAGTGTAAAGGTTTTGTTTGTACATTGGTCAAAGCTTGCTGCTTCAATTATGATATCTTTATGATTTTGTCTGTATGTCTGTCCAGCCAGCTTGTGTCTCAGCATCATGCTAAACTTAATTTAGCATGCTTAGCTTAACTTAATTTAATTAAATTAGACAGAATTTAATAAAACCTTTGCAAACCTTTGCTAAATCAAAATGTTGAGTAAAAGCAATGTTATGAACAGTTATGCTTGCAATGTAAAAAAACACCCAATAAATAAATATTAATTTAAAAAACTGCTAAAATAACAGCGCACAAATGGTATAAGTAAATTTTCTAATCACTGAAGTCGTTTTTGAGACAAAGCATCGTCTTTTTTAATTTCACTCTCCGATTTTGCTCTCTAGGTCAAAAAAAAAAAAAATTGCAGATGTGTCTTTTGAACGTTTATATGTTTTTGCTGAGCATTAGTTCTTCTTTGTCTTTCGGCTGTTCCCTTTTAGGGGTGGCCACAGCGAATCATCTGCTTCCATCTTACTCCATCCTTTGCATCCTCTTCTCTCACCCCAACTAACTTCATGTCGTCTCTCACTGCATCCATAAATCTCCATGATAATTAATGATATGCATGGTTATATGTTTTGTGGGCTACCCTTGTTTGCCCCTTTTCCTACACCACTGAGCCTACTTAAATTCATAACAAAAGTGTTCATTTCTATGACTAATGATTGCAGAGGATTTACCTCCATGCTGGTACGGTTGCACTGATGTGTATCAGCAAACCAGAAATCCCCAATGGCACACTGGTTTACATCAACATCCTGGATATCCACATCTACTCGGATCACGCCTCTACCAACAAAAAAAAACAAAACAAAAAAAAAAATACAAAGATAGTTGTTAATTCTTAAAATAGATTATGCCTTTACCTGCTAGTTGTATTGGTAACTAGGGTTTGGGTTGGTTTATTAAAAGGTAATTATGTTTGTCTATGAATCAATCAATTAATTAAGAATTTGACTCATGAAAGGCATGGTATGTTTTAGTCATGGTGATGTGTTTTGATTGTAGATCATTTTTAAATTCAAGACTTTGTCTAGTTGTCCATTTACCATATTAGAACCAATCACAGGTAACTGTTCTTAGCAGTCTAATGGTGTTTTTCCCGCTGTATAGTCCTACATAAAACTTTTATTGGATTCCACAAAAGACTGACAAGCCAAAGAATGCTTAGGGGAACAAGATTTTCCTAAGAGTGTAATGTCTTGGAAGACTATGAAGAACTTTAACTGACCTGAATTCAGGACTGAGGTCTGGTTTCAGCCCATAAAATGGCAAAGAAATTGTAAGTAGCCACCCAGGCTGGAAATGCCCTTCCTTACACTCCAAGAATGGGCCCTCGCCCCACTGCAGTCCACTGCTATTCGTTACAAAGGTGCCCCCATGTGCCCACTTGGGAGTATCCAGGGTGCTGAGGTCATTGAGCAGGATTTGTTTGGACAGGGTAGAAGACAGGCTGTTTGATTTCAGTAAGTTGAACCAGCTCTGATTAAGGCCATGGGGCAATAAGTGAAGTTTTTCCCAGGCTAAAGTGAGGTCCTGGAGGTAGATGTCTTGAGATGAGCTCTTGGATGCCCAGAGAATCAACTGTGGTTGAGGAGCTGAAGGATCAGCATCAAAGCTTAGCAGAGCACGTCTCACCAGTCTAGACCTTTCACCAACAACCATAGATCGGATCAGTGCGTGGTACCAGTCTATGTCCTCCCTTACACTAGTCTCCCTCAGTTCACTTGCCTGAAAGATAAGGTTAAGGAAGTTCACAGCATTAGTCAAGGACACTGTAGGCTGGTTGAGAAGGTCCTTGATATCTTGTGGGATAGCACCATGCTGAGCAGACAACTGGAAAGAATTATGACAGCGTGAGGAACTTAGGAGAGAGGCATTGCCACTATAGAGGTAATTTTCAGGCACAAACCAGTCTTCCTCTTCTACTTCTACTTGAGGATCTGTGCTCACATTGGGAGGCTGTGTGCTGGCAGCAAGTTCCTCTTCAACTGTAGAGCATATGTTGGAGGCTGATGGAGTGGGTTCCTGGACAGAAGAAGTCCTGAAGTTAAAACTGTGGCTGAGTTGGGCAGAAAGCAGAGAAGAAAGGAGGAGTAGGATCAGCAGTTTGTCTGGGAGGCTCATCTTCATATACGGTAGCTGGCAGAGAGGTGTGTAAAGTCTTCCATAAGATACTCATTTGCTCTCCAGCTCCTCTGCAACGCATCTGCTTCTCGCTCACTCTGTCTGTCATTTACATCTCTCCCTGGTAGTGGGGGTGATGAGACAGATACATCTGTTAATATTAGACTTGCAGGATGTGTGTGAGTGGACAAGTACATAGGACCATAATCCTGATTATTATGGCATGGAGCACAATCTCCTCATGTTCTGGATTACCCTGCCACTTTCCACAGATTGAGTAGTCCTTTATGGTGGTCTGTGTGTTTGTACAGTATATTTGTTTGTTTTGTACCAATATCTGTCTTTAGTGAAACTAAACTAAAAATAAAGTCTATTAAAAATAGTCATGCTATATGACTGTGTGAATGTCTATACAAAATAATGTACTATCTATCTATCTATCTATCTATCTATCTATCTATCTATCTATCTATCTATCTATCTATCTATCTATCTATCTATTCTGCTGTTGATTGGTTTCAATAAGCGCAATGTCACAACATTTATTTCCATCCAGAGTCACATAAATCTTTTTGCAAGATCTTGTATTAATGATAGGAGAGTCAGACTGCTGTGTAAAGCCTTCTCTAGCACATCCCAAAGATTCTCAGTGTTGTTAAGCTCTGGCCAAATCCATGTTTAAAAATGATGTCTCATGCCCCCTGAACCTCTCTTTCACTTTCAATATGTATCCATAGAATCCTGGCATCTTCATCTTGAAATATGGCTGGCCTTCAGGAAAGAAAAAAAAATCCACTGATGGAAAAACCTGGTTATTTAGTATATTCAGGTAGTCAGCTGATCTCATTTTTGGGCTGATATGGTTGCTCCAACAGAAAGAACCCCAAATCATAACACAGTAGGCATTAGGCATGATGGGTGCATTACTTCATTGGCCTCTCCCTTACTCTGATGTACCCATTCCCCCAGGTCTCATCACGCATCAGCTCCACCATACATTCTTTATGATCCCCAGCAAATTTAATACTTTTTTCAGATTAGAATTTATAATGATTGGTTTTCTTAGGTCTATACTGTTGTTCAGTCCCATTCCCTACATTTTCTTTACA
This sequence comes from Clarias gariepinus, assembly GCF_024256425.1. Classification (NCBI taxonomy): domain Eukaryota; kingdom Metazoa; phylum Chordata; class Actinopteri; order Siluriformes; family Clariidae; genus Clarias; species Clarias gariepinus. The sequence goes on along the minus strand of NC_071114.1, from coordinate 8,305,519 downwards.
TTGTGCATGTGGAAATGCTCTTACTGTCAATATTAAACATAGCTGTGAGTTCTAATATTTTTTCAGAATTTGATTTCAACAAATGTTTAAGTGATCTATTTTAGTAGTTTCAGCAATCTCCTTAATTGTGTTCTTTTCCTGATGCTGGCCAATATTTTGACCTTTCTGAAACAGAGCAATCTTTGCCATGACCACAGGATATGTCTTTGATATGACATGGCTGTTTAAAAAATGGGAAGCAACTCGCTGTATCAGTTAGAGTTAAATAACTTGTTTTCAACTAAAACAGTTTAATCGCCGCAGTAATGTCCAGTGGAAGGCTTTTACATATTTGCTTAGTTAAATCCAGATGGGAGTATTTTTATTTTATTTTGGACAGGCAATGTATAAACGCTCTTTGTTTGACTTCCCCTTCTGAGAAAACTGTTGGATTACAGCAACATCATCTGGTGCTCCAGGATATTGCAGGAGGCATATGATTTAAAATGAGATGGGAAGCTGTCAATGCTGACTAACATAGAACTAATATAATTTGTTTATTTATTTAATTGTACATTTAAATATAACAAAAACATCATCACAGCCTCTTTTGAGAGACTTTGTAAATGTGTGGCACAGAGATTCAGACTAATATGTCAATATTTCCTATTTACAGAACATGTGAGATGTGCATGGAGTTTGCATGTTCTCCATGTGCTTGGTGGGTTTCCTATTGGTTCTCCGGTTTTATCCCACAGTCCAAAAACATGCAGGTTAGACTAATTGGCATTTCTAAATTGCCTGTAGATGGTTCTGGATGAAGATGAAAATGAAATGAAGATGAAAATGAAATGGCATTTATTTTGTAAGAATAACAGTAAACACAACAAAAGCTGAACAAACATGCACTGGAAACAGGAACTTAAAAAATTGTGCTTAAACAGGAAATAATAATCATTATTATAATATATATAAATAATATGATCAGGGGTATGTGATTAGCTGTGACTGATGGGCATTGTAGTCCAGTGCTTCTCCGTTGCTAAGCTGACAAATCTCTTCACCTTTAATACATAGTTTCCTATAAGCAGAACACAGGGTCTTGGAATATCATGAAAAAATGGAACGGCAGCCACCAAAGCACAAGAAAGAAGCAAAGTTCTCTGCACTGCAAAAGGGAGAGCGACACACACCATCAAGCGGGAAGGGCTGTTCTCTGCTGAGCAGGGAGGCAAAGTAATGTCTGAGGCGGGGAAGGGAGATGTCCATGACAGTACTGGGACCTTAAATAGTGTCCTCTTCGGGGAGTGTAGAAGTCAGGGGTCAAAGCAAGTTGAATACAGGAAGCCTTGACTGCAGCTTTTGAGTCCTCCATTTCATCCCCTGGACTGAGCTGCGCTGCAGAGGTTACCCCATTGACCTCTGCCATGAACTGTGCTGGCATGCTGCTGTCTTTGTTCAGCCAACACACTCGCTGAAGCCCCCAACTCCCCCCAGCCAGTCAAGCCACCTCTTGTTCTCAGCCAGTCGAGCTTGCTCTTGCTGGGCCCAAAAGAACTGAAAGAAGTCTGCTGTATTTTTAATTTTTTTTTTGTTCAGGCTGTCTGTCAGGAAGATGAAGTGGAGCAGATAAAAGAAACAAACCTCTGTTCATAAACGTGGATGAAAAATAACTTGAACTTGAGCTAGGAAGATGGACCAGAAACATAAAATGAACATGTAATGATCACTGCTAAAATGTGATAACAATAACAGATAATAACCAAGGACACACTGCAAAACATGACTTAAATAATTCTGTGACATTAAGTCACACAGGTGAATGTAATCATGAACATTTGATTTGCATTTGAACATGTGACTTTCAAGGGCTGATCGGTACTTTTGCCAAGTGCTGCTTCAGCGCTACCATGACTGTAGCATCTTCTATACCTCTTATCCTGTACTGGAGTGTAACCCAGGAGACTTTGGGCACAAGGTGGAGTAGACCCTGCCAATCTATCACAGGGCACGCACACACACACACACACACACACACACACACAAACACACAAAGGGCAACCTGGGAACACCAATTAGCCTAATCTGAGAACTGTAGGAGGACCCAGGAGGACCCAGAGACATAAAACACAGACCCGAGGCAGGAATTGAACCCTTACCCCTGGAGGTGCGTGATAACAGTGCTAACAGCGACATGATTTCTTGAAAAGCACAGTAGAAAGCAACAACAAAAATTATAATTTAGGCCTGTCCTTTCTTGTTCACATCAGTCTTTAAAATTATATCAACACAGTACACTAAGGTAAAATCTAATGTAGTAAGACTAAGTTCACTTACTCACTTATGGTCTATATGCCTTTATCCTGGGTATATGAGGCGGGATACACAATAGGCGGGTTAAACATTAATTATTCCCTTATGAAGAGAATTACGATTTTTTTTTTATGAAACACAATTTAATGCACATAAAATTTCTTTCTACAGCTGAGTGCTGTTTCATCCATCCAATCATGGACAGTCCAATATATACCTTATCTCTCAACTTATTGTATTTCCACCTATTTTCCTATTAAACCTGAACCATGGTTGGTAATTTGACACATCTTAAAAGCATCATAAACACATACAAATTATTTGAGCTAATTTGACATTTAAAAGAAACTAAGTTATAGTGGCAACTTCCTAAATAATGTTTGCCACATGAGTCACATGAGTTAAGCCATGTTTCAATTTCAATTTATCAAGCATTTTTAGCAATTAAAAAAATATATATATATATATTTATATATTTATATACAGGCTCGATCCCAAATCGCTAAGTCGCGCGTATATATTTAGTGCACTAGGATGTAGAAGGCAGTATTTCACAGGGTATGAAATAAGTGCACGTATATAGGAAGCGTAGATCCATTTGGGAGTGAGCCATAAACCCGGAGCCGAGTGGATGCGCGGCGGCGCTGAACGTGCGGAAGTGGGTGAGTGCGCTCGCGCGCGGGTGGGGCCGAACAGACGCTAACGTGACCAGCACGCGCACGCATTCCGTTAAATGAAGCGTTTTATATATTTATATATATGTATGACCCTGCATGAAGCCGTTGTTCGGAGTGGACTCATGAACGTGTTTTTTCTTTTCAGTCAAACAGGGACGTTAAAGATACGGCGGTAATAATCTAGCTTGTTTTTTTTTTATCATTATTATTTATTCCAAGGCTGAGCGCGTCAAGCAAGCGGAATTGGCTTCCATTATCACTCCAGGCGGCGATAACACCGATCTGGACACACTGGGGCGATGTGAAACGCCGATATCGCTCGTTCCTTCCGCGCACCGAGGAATAAGATGAGCACCGGGCAGGATATGTCTCCCGATTTTGTCTTGATGCGCCTGGTGTCTGCGGCCGAGGAGGACCGCCTGGACGCTGAGAACGGCAATCTCTCTGCGGGCACCGGAGGAGCGGTGCCTGGATACGCGCAGGACGTCTTGAGTCACGGAAACGTTAAGGGTAAACTGGACTGCGCGCAGAATCAGCTCTCAGCGGGAAACAAAGCTCCGCAGTGTGCCGGAAGCGAGGCACCTGACGCGGGTGTGATGGCGAGCAGAGACGCGCTGGCTCTTCCTCCTCCTCCGCTACACTCCGCTCAGGCCCGCGCTTACGATCTCAGCCACAGACGCGGCATCGGGCCTCAGCTCTTAGTGTTCCGAAACGTTTCAAGAGACCCCGATGGATTGTCCGAAAACAATGCGGATGCTTCGATGGCTTTCGAGGAGCAGACTTCCGAGTCGAGTGGCAGCGCAAATAACAACAATGCACCGAGCGCTGGTGATGCTCAGCAGCATCAATACCATCCTCCATGGGCGCTGCATCCTGAGCTGAAGCTGAGCACAGCGCACACGGACAGAGCCGAGCTGTGCCACCGGCATCGCATCATCTCGGAGAAACGCGACTGGCCGCAGCTTGTTGACAAATCAAACCCGACTGCGGTGTTAGACCCGGCATGGAGCGTGAGAGCGCAGGAAGAGCTTCGGCTCCCGGACAGGCCTGCTCTGGAGCTCGCGAGGCAGTTCGGGGAGCTGGGACTCGCCCCGGTGCCCGAGTTTTTGCTCAAGGACGGCGATCTGCAGCACTGCTCGTGCTCCACGACGCCCGGAATCCGACAAGGCGAAGATCCATCCGAGACCAGCGATGCTCTGCTCGTGCTCGAGGGCCTCGGCTCGGAGGAGGTCAACAATTCCGAGTCCCAAAACGGTGCCCAGGTGAAAACACAACTCGCGCTCAAATGTTTCCCATCGGTCCTCTCGGGCCAGGCGGTCGGGGTCACCGGTGGTCTCTGCTTACCAGCATGTCGCGACTCACAGCTTTGTTGTTTGTTGCAAGGCTCCCTATCCATTAAGGCTCAATCCAACACGAATGACAGAGACTGCACACAATTCCCATCCTCATCATCATCAGTAGAGCCCGTGCGTTCTGCCAGCGCGAGCTCGAGCCTCGGTTCGAACCCGAGCATGCAAAGCGCCGGTCCGTCCCGGGTGCCGTATTCCGAGAAAGCGCTGAAAGTGCCAGCGAAGTCCAGAAAAGGGTCTCTCAAAATACGTCTGAGCAAACTTTTCAGAACTAAAAGCTGTAGCGGCTCTAATAATCTCCTGGATAAGAGACCGTCGGTGACGTTTTCCATCTCTTCAGCCGGAAGTCTGGTGGACATGTCAGGCGTGAGCACCGTGGAGCACGACACTGCCAGGTACAGGACTACTCGGTGTAAACTTTGTGTATTTTTTATTTGGTCATAAACATTGCTCACACTCAGTGTTCACTTTTTTATTTTAGTGCATCATGCAAGTGCTTGATGAATTACTTTTTTAAAACTCTATTTTAAACAAGAATGTGAAGATGGATTTAAAGAAAAAATGACATAAGAGCAGTGGGAAGGTGTTGGGTTGGAAGATTATCTTCAGTTATTCAGTCCCTCTGGAGAACCTTTAAACAATCTGTATAAAACAATACAATCGAAAAGTTTGAAGCAGGACCATTTAAAGAAGCTAAGAACCAATAAAGAACTGTTTTTTTTTTGATGATGGAGATGAGAAGCGCTTATAGATGTTCAACTGGGTTGAGATTGTGCAAGAGAGCGTTTCTTTTAAGATTTAAATATTTCTTCATTAACAGTATGAGCGTGAGCAGTTAAAATAATTTTGCATTAATTTGTATTCATCTTTTATTTAAGTGGACAAATGGGGCTTAAACCACAGCAGTGTAACAGAGCCACCTGTTTCTATTTTAAATTCACCTGTATTTATGTTCCTATGTCTATTTCTTAACTAATACACAGTATGTTTGTCATGCAAACTCTTTACATCATGTCTTTCACTAGCCAACCTGGATTAACAAGGGCCCAAAGTGCCTTCTCTGGTGCTGCTTTCACTCCTGTTTTCACAGGTAAGCCAAGGACAGAAGGAAACAGCAATGATAAGCTTAAATTTATCTCTCTCTATGTAGGCAAATAATTAAATATAAAGATTATTATATACTAACACCATCCTGACCAGGATTAAAAAGTTACTGGTAATAAATGAACAGGTTTATGTGTTAATTAAGGCGAATAAGAAAGGTTCTTTAACCTGTGTCGTGTCCTCTTTGCAGGGGAAACAGTGTCGCTGGTGGATGTGGACATCTCACAGCGAGGACGAAACTCTCCTCATCCCCCAACCCCTCCTCCACCTCCACGCAGAAGTCTCAGCCTGCTAGGTACGCACACACAGACAACAATTCATGTGATCTCATTCCTTTTCTGGCCTACATTTGTTTCTTTATCCTTCTCCCTTCCAACTCTCTCTCTCTCTCTCTCTTTCTCTCTCTCGGTCCCTTAGCTTATCTTACAGTATATCTTTTATACAGTCTGCCATTTTTGTTGACATTCTCTGTGTGTTTGTTTTGTCTTACCTCCATCTCTCCAGGAATCTCCTCAGATCTTTTTTCTTCTGTCTTGTGTCCCTCAGACTCTTGTTATCACAGATTCCTAACTCTTACGTCAGTCTGTCTGAAACCCGCTCTGCGCGAGGAGAATTTTTTTTTCCAGCTGGATAACCTTTATTACATCAATTCTAGGGTAGACAAGGAATAAAACATGTGGCAAGTTTCAAAACTATTTTTGTAGGTTAGTACAATTTGGAATATGTTGAGTGTGTGGTACGATTGAAAGGGCAGGATTTTGTTCCTGATGTCATCTTTCAGTCGGTTACACTTCATATTCACACAGTCTTTTCTGTTTTTCAAATTTAAAATATTTTCCCATCTAGTTTTGGGATGAGTACCTCTGAAACATACTTTTTGCACACCTTTTCATCATTTCCATTCATGAGTTTGAATGCACACACAAGCGTATGTGTTCTGACATTTGCGGATACATCCTTGTTTTCTGTTCCAAATTGCATCACATGGCAGAAGTCTATAATCTGGGGCCTGTCAGTAATACTTTGCATGCTGTGAGGGGATGATAGACTGTGGATGACTCCTTGTGTCACCTAATTGGAGGGATTCTGTGGTTTACAAAGTGTGAACAAACATGTTACAGTGACATAATTGGCTAAAAACCATTTAGGACGGAGAAACAATGTCTAAGTTGACATGCAACCCAATAATTCAATGATGATACAACTAAACCTACACAATTATGATTTTGAAAAGAAAAAAATCCATTTACAGTATACACCTAGATCAGGGAAAGAGTAAACAGATTGAGGCCGTTAAAATGAAATTGCTGTTTGCCTAACAAAATGGGTTTATGTCTTTTTAATATTTTATTAAATGAAAGTTCATGTTATAGATTTGTACATATTTAAAATAAATATGAGGTTGGATTGGCTTCAAGAGGCAGATAGTGAATACTACTGCTAAAGAAGGAATTAGATAAACAGTACAATACAGTAAAATAGAGGTAAAACTTTGACAGCACCTTTTGTGTGTGTGTGTTATTGCCAAATATTTCCAAATGTGAGTGAAAGCAGTACACTAATGTGTAATATATTAGGTTATTGCCTACAACCAGAGGCACTAAACCTGTAAGACAGGCAAAGATGTATGAAATCCAAAGTAAATTCTTTGTGGTCCAAAACATGTTTTGTCCATATAAATATGGATCGACTACGTGGTGTCCAGCTTTGGACACATATAAGTTCAGAATCTACAGTTGGAATGAATTAATTCAGCTCTTTGCATGGAAGCACAGTCACTGCTATACACGGCTCTGTGCAAAAAAACAAACAAATTTAAGCCCTTGTTTGATCATAACTACTACTACAGCTGTTAAAGTGCTTAGCTGTAACATGCAGGAATTGAAACTCATACCCTTCCATCTCGCTAGTTCAGAGCCTTAAACTCTGAATCGCTGCCAACTGAGTGAGGATGCTTGGTTAAGTTTCCTTTGGTTGCTGCAATACATCACATTCTTCATCTTAAAGCACAGGCACAAAATTCAGACTCTCTTCAGGTCACAGCAGCATATTTCTTGGGCTACTGAAGGGCCATAATCTAAGCCTATTAAATTATTAACACTATAATTATCGATTCTGTTGATTAATACAGTTAAACTAGGCTCTAAAACTGGATATGCACAAGAAGGAGACGCAGGGACAATGGAAGTTAACTGAATGCATTATTAGGTTATTTAACTAATTAATTTAATTGAAAATACAATTTTTTTACTCCTTTTTCCTTTCTACTTTTATACAAGAGTTTTAATTATTACATATTACTGATAACAGATTAGGTGAAAAGTAGAAATTTTTGTATTTTCAAGGATTTCAAAGTTACAGCACACATAGCACAATTGTTTTGATTTCACGTTATTTGGGATTCAACCACTGGACAGTTTTTTTTTTCTTTTCTTTTTTCTTTAGCTGAGGCTGTTCTAAAGAATAATAAGTAAAGACATAAAGAGAAACTTACTAGATTTACAGGCCTGTCTACCGCCTCCATGATTTATTTTCCCTGTCCTTTAACTACATGGTACTCAGAAGAAAACTACTTTCACCTCTGAGTGTAATAAATGGTTAAAAAGCAAAACGTTACACAAGATCTCTACATGTCGCTGTGTTTGTGTTCCACCAACATTTTTATTTTCAACATGGTTGTCCCTAGTGATCTATTTGGAAGACTATGATCCAAAGTATTTCTGAACCTTTTTAGACACAGCTCTGTCGTACGTCAACTGCAGGTATTGATTTTAACCAGTGATTCAGCACGCCATTATGTGCTTATAGGAAGTGGGTGCGGGTCACTCTGCTGCCTGTCTGATGTGAATTGTAGACAGGGTAAAAAACATTAAGTAGAAGTTTACTACTCTCTGTGATCCACGGGTCTTGACTTTGACACCTGTGTTTTGAATTCCTCCTCCTGGTTCCTGAATACTTGCTACTCTGTTTCAGATGATATAGGCGGGCCACAGCCAGGGCCTTTCCTAGTGAATGTCATGGGGGCATCCCTGCAGTCTCTCCCCCTGCCTCTTCCTCCTCCTCCCCCCCTCCATGCCACCATCCAGCATAGCCTCAGCCTCAATGGTAAGGGTGTGATGGTGGCTGTGTGTGTGTGTGTGCGTGCATGCCAATTTCTGCTGAGGTATGTTGGGGCTTCAATGAGAGTTTTTTGTTACTAAGGGCAGACTCCAACCCTCCCTTCCTCTCTTCTTCCCCTACTGTCTAATCTTATGTCCCTTCCTGTGACTAGATTGCAAAATATCAAGTGCAAATAGATTGCAAAATATCAATGCTACACTGGCTTCCTGTTGCATGCATTGCCTTAATCTGCTTGACTATTACATACTTTTTGTCTTTCATGTGTTGGTAAGTTACTAATAAAGAAATAATAAGGACATTTGTTTAATTTTTGTTTAAAATTCTTTTTTTTAAATTATTTTTTCTGTTCAACTTTTAGTAAAAAAAAAAAAAACATTTTAATAGCTTATTCTAAACGTTGCATAATGTAAATTTTGGGGGGCCGGGGGGAATTAAAAAGTTTTAAAAGTTTTTGTTAAAAAAAAAAAAAAAAGGTATAGCAAGCAATTAGCTGGAAAACATTATGTAATATGATTTAACATCCATCTCTATGGATTAATCTGATTTCAGCAAGTCATTACATATTCATGAAAGGTTAGTGGCAATAATCTGTAATTAAAGACATCATGCATGTCCAAAAAAAAAAAGGCTGCTAATCCAATCTATAGATTTATTTTTCATTTTAATATTTTACACTTTAATTAGGCGGCATTGTAAAAAAAACATTAAGTAGAAGTCTACTACTCTGTTTGTTCCACAGGCGTGGCGGTGGTGTAGTGGTTAGTACTCTTGCCTTGTGCCTCCAGGTTGTGGGTTCGATTTCCGCCTCTGTGTGCAATGCAGTGTACATGTTCTCCCCGTCCTTGGTGGTTTCCTCCCACAGTCCAAAGACTTGCTTGTGACTTGATTAGGCTAATTGGTGGTCTCAAATTGCGTGTATGTGAAGAAGTGAGTGAGACTTCAATTGTGATTCAAATCAGGTCATGTTGTTGTTTATTTATTTCTTGATTTATTCATAAATTTTTTGATTTTACAAAAACAAAAGTTATGACCTGCTGCTTTTATATGGAATGCCAGGTTGGCTGAGAAATTACAGAAATTGCGACATATAGATTATAAGCCAAACTAATACATAACATGCAAGATCAGAGAAACCTGTTTACGTTCACTTCTTCACAGTGTGGCAGTAAATTGATTTCTTGTGACACTTATTTACTTTAAATGTGTTGTTCTCATTATATTTGGATGGTTAGGTTGTCAAGGCAACAGAATGACCCCATTCTTAAGCTCTTGATGCCACCAGTCATTGGTTCCAAGCTGACGGCACGTTTGTTGCTGTTTGCTGAAGGCAGTGTGCTAGCGCTGTGTGTGGAATATATAAACCTGTATAATGGCCCTCTCTGAACTTATTAAATTTGCACCAAACTTTACGGAAACAGAAGGGATGTACCAAAAATAATGCAAAAGTGGACAAATTTTTTTTCTATGAACTGATATAGCACCTGTTGGTTGAGCCATTCTTGTTCTATACAAAGGTACTATTCAACATACTTTGCATCATAAGCAATTTATTTGCACCATCGTTAAACCCAACTCTCAAAAAACGTCTTTGAAAATTCACTTTGTCACAGTTAATGGTTTTCCACTCCGCTACCGAATGTTTCCGGAATTGACATAATTGACAAGAACAAAGTTAAAGAAGTGGAACCCAGCATTGAAGGTGCACCATGCATGGGAAGTCCATCATCTGTGACAAAGGGGATTTTTCATAGAGCAATCGAGAATCGGGTTCAGTGATGGTGCAAATGCATTGCTTGTGATGGAGACTATGTTAACTATGACCCCTTTTCAGTACAGCTCACATACAAAGGTCTGCTTGCAGTCTGGAGAAAAGCCTTTATCCTAGCAACAGCACAATCAGAATGTAATATCTCATAGTTATGATAAATGATGGTTGATTAGTATAAAGCATTTAAAAAGACTTGGAGAGAGAGAGCACACTCCTACAGATCAGTTAGACAATGTAAACCTACTCATGAGCACAGGACCACCAGAGAGTTCTCTGTGTTCTCTGTCTACCTTGGAAACAGAGAAGCTCGCCCACATGCTCATAGTATCCGGCAACCACAGAGCTAGAGGAAACGCATACATGATGTTTAGCGGCAGCAGAGTTTGTGATCTGGCATTGAACTTTATTTATAAAAAAAATTCGCAGAAGCGTATAGAAGTGATCGATTTTATCAGTCTGTAGTTTAAAAAATATATAATATAGTAGATGTAATACTATATTATTTTTAAATATACTTTAACATACAACATGAGAACACAATTTAATTTAGCTTACAAGTAGGTTAACTCCAATCTGCTTGTTTAGCAAGTGGTTTGGTTACTTATAAACCCTAGAGATATCATTCATATATATATTTATATATATATATATATATATATATATATATATATATATATATATATATATATATATATACCACAACATGACAGTTGACCTACTTAGTATAGAGATAAATAGATGTTTGTGGCCTAAATTCATCTTTTTAGCGCAAAGACATTTACCTACAAGGGAAACTGTCAGTGTTGCATCAGATAGCTAGTTCATATTTAAAAAAAAAAAAAAAACACAATTGTGCATTTGCAGTTGCTAATTTGAAGAAAAACCAACGTGTGATAGCTGTAGTTAATCCACATAAATGATGGCTAATTTACTTGTTAAGCAGGATTACAGTATATGGACCGCCTGGCCAAAAGGAAAGGTCACACACTCTAAGTATTCATTCCTTTGCTTTTAACACTTTTTATGTACGCCTTCGACCCTAGCTGTGATCTCTACTGTTAATTTTCCTAATTTAATTTTTTACAATGCAACTACACCAAGCATTTATGTAATCGCCATTCTTGATTTTTGTTTTTCTGACAATGGTTCTTCAAAGAAGTTGACAGTACAGCACCATCCTATTTAGTTTTAATAATGTCTTTCAGGTCTCTTAACCTAATTTCAGTTAACTCAAATCTTCTTTCTCTCCCCCCGGACAGTGTTGGGTAGTGCTAAAGCAGTTTATCCTACTAATAAAAATTGTCCTGGATTGATGCCTGTAGGCAGGATTTGGTTTGATCAACACATCAAATCCTTCTCCTGCTGGGCAATGATGAATAAAACACTGATAGAGCGAATAGATAAGTAACACATGATGACTATTTCCTACAGTCTTCTATGCACTATACATAATTTCCCCTATTGCTTTCCAGATAGTTGCTACATTTAGCCAATAAATACATGTCTAAAACAAAATATCAAATACTCAAATAATCATAAATCTCATATTTTTGTGCTAGATGCTTTCTTCCGAGCTCTCCCTCATTCTTCGCCATCACCAATTGAGACTCCACCTCCAATGAGAGTAGCTCCATCTTCAAATGTTTGTCCTCTAAGGGGAGTTGATTCCAGCAGCTTCACAGCGAGTCTGAGAGAATTGGAGAGGGTGAGATTGTAAACATAAAAAAAAAAAAGTTTCTCTGTAACCTCAACTGTAATACTTAAATAGGTATGACTCTGTCTCTCTCTCTCACAGTGTGGCTGGTACTGGGGCCCGATGAACTGGGAAGACGCGGAACTGAAACTGAAAGGGAAGCCGGATGGTTCTTTTCTGGTGCGAGACAGTTCAGACCCCCGATACATCCTTAGTCTCAGTTTCCGCTCACAAGGAGTTACACACCACACACGCATGGAGCATTACAGAGGTAACCAGTGCGCACAAGCACTATACACATCATACATAAACAGCCCCCACAAGCAGAATGACATGCAGAATTATTTGTTTCCTTGTTCAGGAACCTTCAGCTTATGGTGCCATCCGAAGTTTGAGGACCGCTGCCATTCTGTGGTGGAGTTCATCGAACGTGCCATCATGCATTCTAAGAACGGAAAATTCCTTTACTTTCTGCGGTCACGTGTACCTGGTAATTTTACTTTAGCATCCTGTTGATGGTATTTGGAAATAAGTCTTGAAAAATTTTGACTATACCTGAGTGTGCAGGTGAAAGGTGATTACAAACATTGTTTGGTCTTACAGGACTCCCACCGACCCCAGTGCAACTTCTGTATCCAGTATCCCGCTTCTGTAACGTCAAATCCCTGCAGCACCTTTGCCGCTTCTGCATCCGACAGCTTGTCCGCATAGACCACATTCAGGAGCTCCCTCTCCCAAAGTACTGCTCAGTTTAATGTATAGTTTCACTCTGTTCTGAATGACTAGTTCTGCATACACTGTACTGAAAACTTCTTTTCTCCCCCAGACCCCTCATTTCCTACCTGAAAAAGTTCTACTATTATGACCCAGAGGAAGAGATGTACCTGTCAATCAAAGGCATGCGACAGATGGCAGGTGTAGAGCAAGAGCCAGAGTCTGAGACATAACCAGAAAGCCACATTTGCTGTAAGAAAGCAATAAAAAAAAAAAAATGGAAATTGGTGGTTATTTCCCAAATATAAATGAGTAAGAATGATAATTAAGTGCTTTTTTTTTTCCTCCAGGTTTTCTGTGTATGGATAACAGATGGGATAGTGCATAGATGCTTCTGTTGCACAGCTCTGCCCCAAATTCCCCATCAGTCTTCCAGCAGAAGCCAAATGGACGTCATCAGAATGGCTGCTTGTTGTGTTAAGTCAAGATGGGGTAGCGAAATGCTGGAGTACTGTCCATATGAACCTGTCCAGCGATGATCTGCCAGGCTTTAGACTTCTGGACAGGCACAGAACTGTGAAATGAAATGGATAGGACTTTTTAAATGTGATCTGGAGTTCTGAAATAACCTCCATCTGTAGCTCATGAAAACACTGGACTTTTTACACTGGACACATTTGTGAATCGCTTTCCTTTGTTTTTTTGTTTTTTTTTCTTTTTCCTCTTTGTTATCTTGCACCCCTTATTATTTGCCCTTTACCTCAGTTGTACCCTCCTCAGCCTGACTGCAGGCCATCTTTACAGTAAAACACAGTAAAAATCAAAAGAGGGTTTGGAATTTTTCTTTACCAGCTTGAATAGTTATACTAATGATGTTGTTGATGATGATGATGCCTTGTTTACTTAACCTCACATTGGTAGCACTTAGCCAGACAACCATTGACTTGTGAGAGCCGGGGAGGGAGATGGCTGCAAGTGCAACGTGATTGACACATTCCTAAAAAAATATTTTTTATCTCGCACTTAAAAAGCTGCTACTCTGAAAGACATAAGCAGTGGTCTTGGATAAACAATTGTTGCTGCTTATCAATCTGGAAAGGGTTGTAAAAACTTTTTCGAATCAATTGGAAACATTCTACAGTGAGAAAAGTTATTCACAAGTGGAAAGCATTCAAGACAGCTACAAATCTTTTCAAGAGAGCATTCAACCCAATACGCAGAGAAATACAAAAATTTCAGGGGCTACATCCTAGATCTTACAGGCCTTAATGAGCATGTTAAATGTTAATTTCCATGGCTAAAAGAAAACTGAACAAGATTCATATGGAAGGGTTACCTGGAGAAAGCATTGTCTATTTAAAAAGAGCACAGAGGTATGCTTGAGTTATCAGTCCAATGGACAGATAAGCCCAAAGTGGAGTTGTTCGACCTCAATTCAATTCAATTCAATTTTATTTGTATAGCGCTTTTAACAATGGAAATTGTTGCAAAGCAGCTTTACACAATTAAAAGAATTATTTAAGTCTGTATGAAATGTGAATGTGTATAAATCAAAATTATAAGACTGTCCCTGATGAGCAAGCCCAGCACCATGTTCGGTGAAAACCAAACAGCATTTCAGCAAAATCACCTCATACCAACTGTCAAGAAGGATGGTGGTGAGGTGATGATTTGGGCACGTTGTAGTCATTCAGTTGACCATGACCACCTCTGTGTGTCAGAGTATTCTAGAGGCAAATGTGAGGCCAACTGTCCAACAGGTAAAACTTAGTCGAAATTGGGACATGCAACAATGATCCAAAGCTCACCAGTTAATCTATATCAGAATGGCTTAATAAGAAAGGAATTAGGGTTTCAGAATGGCTTAGTCAAAGTCCAGACCTCAACTCAACTGAAATGCTGTGGTGTAACAAGAGAGCTGTAAAAAAAAAAAAAAAAAAAAAAAAAGCCTAAAAATCGCAATGAACTGAAGCAATGTTGCATATCTTCCTTGAATATTTTTCTTTTTGGCTTCATTTTTGTTAAATAAATAATGGCACAGTGAAAAAAAATGTTTAAGTTAGTTATGTTGCTTATCCGAGGTTGTATTTGCCTAATACTAATATCCTTTACAATAAGATGATTTTTATTATGTTCCAATACAAAAAATTAAAAGACAGTCTTTATATGTACTGTATATAGATGCTGTGGCACGGTGGTTTAGATGTTAGCACTGTTGCCTTGCATCTCCAGGGTCCGAGGTCCGATTCCCACCTTGCATCTGTGTGCATGGAGTTTGCATGTTCTCCTCATGCTTGGTGGGTTTGCTCCCACAGTCCAAATCTTCTTGTCCAAAGACATGCAGATTGCCCGTATCCCGTAGTATGTCTATTGAGCAGTGCACAAACTTCTGGCCATAAATACTAATTTTGTATTCAACTAGGAACGTCCTGTCATCTAAAGATCTGGATTATAGTATTATAATGGTTGTTTATCATAGTGCAATGATTACCCATATTCAGATGTAGAGTGACAGAAGTTTGAGGTGATTAAGTTGCAGTAGATATGCATGGGATTTATTCTGTGTAGAATATTGTGTTCACAAACAAAACTGTATCTCTATGTCGGTACAAGTATTACGGTGCTTAAATCACTTGTAGCATCTTTAAGGCAGGATCAAAATGGATGTCAATTACTTTTGATTGAAATCTCCAAGCCAGTTCTAACTGGTCGAGCTGGACGTCAGTGAAATACCAACCCGTGTATAATTGGCTTAGTCTATCTCGCTTTGCTTGTCATTGTGTCCGCCTCTTTTTCGTCAACCGCGACATGCTATTGGTCAAGACTCGGTACATTGACCGCCTCTGTAGTGTTTGGACACACTACTGGTCAAATTGAATCTCAATCACGAAGATGGTTGTCGATGATAGGATAGAACTGCGATCAATCATTCCTGTACACACAGGCTGATTGGTCGAAGGGCGCGGGCGGTATCTAGACCTGGGCTTTGCTCTTGAAGGTTTAACGGAGAGCGAATGTCGTCATGAGCGGTGGGTAGGAATTATAACATTGGTGTTTGTTAGTATCTAGTCTAAAATACGTACTCTTCTTTTATGGACTACAGCAGTGCATTTTGCAGACTAGCAGAGATAATAAAATAATTATTATGTATTACACTGCAACATACTGCACACTTCCGGAATCGGGGTATCAAAGAGTTTATCTGGATGCTAGTTAGCATCCTAGCTAGCGAAGCGCAGTTAGGTTTTGCAGTTCTTCCGTTTCAGAGTTGAATTTCGGTCGGCTTTTTAACGCATTTTATTTTAGAGTTTGTTAGCGCTAGGTGTTAAGGGTGGAAGTACAGTAAGGAAGGTTGGTAGAGATCTAATAAACTAAAGAAAAAATATATACAGAGCTTGAGACTGGAGCTAGCTTCGTTAGCTTGTTTACTAGCTTAGTTGCTAACGCGGAGTAGCTCAGTTTGTCTGTTTTAGCTAGTTAGCCGTTAGCTGAGGTTTACAGGGTGCGCTATGAAGGTGCGTTAGGAAATTGTGTCTCCCTCACTGCGATGATCTGGTCCAAGCAGAATTGTGTGTGTGTTTTTTTTTTTTTTGTTTGTTTTTTTTTATGCTCCTATGTAGGTATTATGGCTAGAGACATTCAAGAGAGAAAGAGAGGGTGAGTTTGATATCAGAGTCAGATTCAGTCATGTTTAATGAGTTAGGTAGGAAATAAAACTGAGGATTGTGGATTAACGCTAATAACGTAAGTGATGTACGTTCTTCACATCTCACAACCTTTCAGCACGAGTTCAGGACAAAGTGGTGCTTTTTCAAGATCTCTGCTTCTTCCTAAAAGTCTGTATGAAAATAAATGATTTTTTTTTGTACATCCTGGGAAATTTACATTTATCGCCCCTTAGCTCTGTACATTTTTTTAAGAAAGTGCCAGGTCCAGTCAGTTTATTATTGATACTTAACAGGTGACCATGAAGCCTGAATGTGAATATGGGTAGGAATGTTTCTAGCATCGACGTAATCATAATAAAAGAGAAAAAAACAATGCCTTTAAAAAATGTTCACAGTTTCCAGTTCTCAGGATGCTTGATTCACCTCACCAGTTATTGACCAGGTTTAATCCAAGCTCCAGTTCTCCGCATCTGTCGCTTGTGAACCATGAGCTAGCTTTAACACACTGAATGTGCTCTTGTTTGTTTACAATAGATTCACGGCAAAAGCCGTGCAGATAATAATTACATAAAGCTCATTAAAAAGGTTTGGATTAGATCTTACATTCAACTTTAAATTTAAGCATTTTCTAAAATTTTATCTTTTCCCATCTTTATCCCAAGATCAAAAGGACAGTATGGCCGCCACAGTCGCTGTCAGTCCCAGTGAATATCTTCAGCCCTCAACGACCACCTCTCAAGTAAGAAATACATTTTATTGCACCAACAATGTGCGTCCTCATCAATACTGGCCTTGAGTAGGGTTTCTGTTTGTTTCCCGTTTTTAAAAAGAGACTTTTTGTAATACTTCCTCAAAGCAAGAGTCTGGGAAATGGCAGCTAATTTAACGTTAAGATTGTGTGGCATGTTTTGTGCCTGAATACACATAAACAATTTGACTGCATGTGGTTTGCTGGGGATGGTGGGAATGGATTTTATTTGGCTTTGTCAGTGTTGTCTCACACCTGTTTGTCAAAGGTCTTGTGTTTTGCATCCATGCTTATTAATTCAACTAGTAAAAGCTGGAATATGTTTAGTAGGTGGAAGGAATAGTGTAGTGTAGTGCAATGTAAAGCACATTAAGCAAAAAAAATGTTTGCAGTCAATCGCAAGATAGAGTTCCTTTTTCTGGTCTTTAAAATAAGAGGAAAGCAATTGCTGCTGACTAGCTAGATTGTTGAGCTGCGATGAGTAAAAAAAAAAAGAAAATTCTGTCACCCAACCATCTTTGTGGGATGATTTTGAAATGCTCTGACTATTGACTGTAGCACTGTCATTCTACACTCACTGGGTGGTCTGCAGCTGTTTCTGCGAACTATCAGCAGGTGTAGGTTGAAAAACAGAACACGGGTCAATGTGCTTTGTTTCCATCTGTTTTGTAGGATTCTCAGCCATCACCTTTGGCCCTCCTGGCTGCCACTTGCAGTAAGATTGGCCCACCAGCTGCCCAAGCTCCGGCCAGCACGCCTCCAGCCCAGCCAACTACGCGCCGCCTTCACCCTATCAAACCTGCTCCCATCGCTCCGGCGCCACCCAAAAACCTGGGCTTTCTGTCAGCCAAAGGAAATATCATCCAGCTCCCTGCAGGCTTGGGTTCTTCAGGAACCAGTCCCATCCTCTTAACAATCCAGCCTCCAACTCGCCCAACAAGTACAAATGCTGCCAACATTCAGTACCAAGTGGTGCCCCAGATCCAGGGAGCTCAGACCATTCAGATGGTACCCCAGGGTGGACAGATCCAGATTATCCCTGGGACCAACCAGGCTATCATCACCTCACCTGTTACAATGCAGGCTGCTACTCCCACTCCTGCCCAGAAGACAATACCCATCAAGCCATCCACGCAGAAGCGGAGACAGAACAGCAGTAACGTTGCACCCAGCACTAACATTGTGCGTCTGCCTAGTGGACTTGCTCTGCCCCTCAATGTTGCTACAGGTGAAGTGGGTGCAACTCAGATTGTCACAGAGTCGGCAGCTCCATCACCTCGGCCAGTGAAGGGAAAGAGGGGGCGGAAGAGACTGGCTGCTGTAGTTGCTCCTGCTCCTCCGCCAGCCTCACCTCCACCTATTGCTGAACAGGTGGAAACAGTGCTGATAGAAACAACAGCTGATAACATCATTCAGGTAGGTTTTTCACACTTATGCTCTTTGTAACATGTGAAACCCTGTGACTTGCATTTTTATTAATAAAACATTTCTAAAACCATCTTTCTCTAACTACACTCTAAGTTCTCTAAGTCTTTTAGTTAGGTGATATGAAATCAGATTTCAGCCAGAATGCTGGTAGACCTAAATAAAGGTTAGCCACTAGGATGAAACTTTAAATGTGTGAATATGTAAAATTTGTTTAAATATGTTGTGTACTGAAGAAACTAGTTACCACTGACAGTTTGTATTTCCCCCCTTCCTGTCAGGCAGGGAACAATCTCCTGATTGTGCAGAGTCCAGGAGGGAGCCAGCCTGTGGTACAGCAGGTGCAGTTGGTTCAGCAGAAATCAGATCAGCAGGTGGTGCAGATACCACCCCAGGCTCTAAAAGTGGTACAAGCTGCTTCAGCGACACTCCCCCCTGTACCCCAGCGAGTGCCATCCACCCCCAGTGTGCAGGTTGCTCCCTCAGAACCCACACAGGTACTTTAGCAGCTCAAAGTTTTTTTGCTTAGTAATAGTAAAGTCGTAGGGTTTCGTCGATGCCAATGACCTGTCTGAAACGAAAGTGATTAATATATAGTGTTATTTATCAATGGGGCGGGGTCAGCTTTGGCATCACAAAGCAAGTGGCTAACAGCTGGTAAGCGTGATTGGTACTTGTAACTGACAGTGTTGAAATGTGCTTTATAACACAGTTTTGAAATGTGCTTTAATTTCAAAACTGTGTTATGTAATCAATGTTTTTTTTTTTTTAAGGTATTGATTAAAACAGCTTCAGGTGAATGGCAGGCAGTACAGCTTCAGGAGACTATCGTAACCACTCCAACTACACCCACTGCTACTCCCATCCCACCAGCAGGCATAAGTAAGAAAGGCCACCCGGGGGCACGGAAAGAGAGGACCCTTGCCAAGATCGCTCCTGCTGGTGGAGGTCTGATAACGCTTAATGCGGCACAGCTCACTTCAGCAGCTCAAGCCGTGCAGACCATTAATATCAACGGGGTTCAAGTCCAAGGAGTTCCTGTCACCATCACCAATTCAGGGGGTGAGTAGGAAATCTTAGGAGTCAGTAGATTTTCCTGTGAATATTGTATTCTTGTGTCAGTAGTCAAGGAATGCTTTCGGTTAGGTGTTTTTATTTGGGTGAATAAGTTCTTGCACCACAAAAAACAAATTAACACAGCTCTTCTTTCTTACTCTCTCTTTCTGTGGAAATCATGTGCTGTGTATTTTTCGAGAACCAGAAAAGCAAAGAAAAAACCTTAACTATCTAAATCTGGTAATACAGTTTAACAAATATGTATTGTACACCTCAGATGCTTGTATCTAGTGTGAGAAGATCCCTTAGAATAATCTTTACTATATGTTCAGAATAAGCCTCAGACTCCTCCTGTGTGTTTGTCTCACAGGACAGCAACACCTGACGGTACAGACGGTTCAGGGCGGTGGGCTTCAGCTGGGCAGCGTTCAGACACAGGAGCAGCCGCTGAAGATGGAACAGACGCTTACGCTTGAGCTTCAGAGCCAACCAGGAGAGAAGAAAAGGCGCATGGCCTGTACCTGTCCCAACTGCAAAGACGCAGAGAAAAGGTAAAGCAGACCCTGATTACGTTCAAGTTTCCGATGAATTACTGGACACTGAATTTCAGCTGTCATGGCAAAATATCAAAGCAGGCAACACACTTGGCATGATTCTCTAATTATCCTACTTAGATAAAACGCATGCTCTGTATTTTTATAGTTGTATTATGCATGCATGTATGCATGTTTTTAGCGACTGCAAATTAAATTTGTTCTCCATAACGGAACTAACTCGTTTAATTAACTTCTTTAATCTGAGTAAATTAATGTTTCTTTATCTTTGCCGCTGTAGGCCTGGCGAGGTTGGGAAGAGAAAGCATATCTGCCACATAGCGGGCTGTGGGAAGACCTTCCGGAAGACGTCGCTGCTGCGAGCACACGTGCGGCTGCATACGGGAGAGCGGCCTTTTACCTGCAGCTGGGTTTTCTGTGGGAAGAGCTTTACACGCAGTGACGAACTGCAGAGACATGCCAGGACACATACAGGTACACTACATTCATACAGATACACTTAGTACAAAATGCAGTTTAACAAACGGCAACGAGCAGTTTAACAAAGACAGTATTCACTCACCCTTCCAAATCTTTGAATTTAGGAGTTCCAATCACTTCCGTGGTTACAGGTGTATAAAATCATATAGGACCGCTTCTACAAACATTTGTAAAAGAATGGGTCGCTCTCAGGAGCTCAGTGGATTCCAGCGTGGATAGGACGGCACCTGTGGAGTAAGACCAGTCGTGAAATTTCTTTTCTACTAAATATTCCACAGTCAACTGTTAGTGTTGTTATAACAAAGGTGAAGCGATTGGGAACTACAGCAACTCAGCCACAAAGTGGTACGCCACGTAAAATCACATAGTGGAGTCAGCGGATGGCGAGATAGAGGTCACCAACTTTCTACAGAGTCAATAGCTCCAGACCTCCAAACTTCATGTAGCCTTCAGATTAGCTCAGGAACAGTGCGTAGAGAGCTTCATGGAATGGGTTTCCATGGCCGAGCAGCTGCATCCAAGCCTTTCATTACCAAGTGCATTGGATGCAGTGGTGTAAAGCAGTGGAAAAGTGTTCTCTAGAGTGACGAATCGCTCTACTGTGTCTGGCAACCCGAAGGACGAGTCTGAGTTTGGCGGTTGCCAAGAGAACAGTACTTGTCTGACTTCATTGTGCCTTGTGTAAAGTTTGGTGGAGATGATATGGGGTTGTTTTTCAGGAGTTGGGCTCGGACCCTTAGTTCCAGTGAAAGGACTCTTAATGCTTCAGCATACCAAGACATTTTGGACAATTTCACGCTCCCAACTTTGTGGGGACAGTTTGGTCATGGCCCCTTCCTGTTTCAAAATGATTGCTCACCAGTGCACAAAGCAAAGTCCATGAAGACATGGATGCAAGTTTGACCTGCACAAGAAGTCCTGACCTTAACCTGATAGAACACTTTTTGGCATGAATTAGAGCGGAGACTATGAGACAGGCCTTCTTGCCCAACATCAGTGTCTGACCTCACAAATTCGCTTCTAAAAGAATGTCAAAAATTCCCATAAACACACACCTAAACCTTGTGAAAAGCCCTTAAGAAGGGTTGAAGTTGTTATCGCTGCAAAGGGTGGACCAATATCATATTAAACCCTATGGATTAAGATTTGGATGTTTAAATTCATGTGCATGTAAAGCCAGGCGAGCGAATACACTTGGAGATAGAGTGTATATTAATGACCTATGATTTGTTAATTTAATTTAAGCTGATAATACCAACTAAGTGCAATCTGAAAATTTCTTGGTGCGGTTTGCCAGCTTATACCAGAAAGAGGTTGAAATTACATGAAAGAAGCCAGAAGAAAACTAGTTTTCCATATAATGTTTTTTGTTCGTTGATACTATCAGTAAAAATATTTACTATGTTGGTGTCATTTATAGAAAGACAACTTAAAAAGTAACAAATGTAATTTAGACATCAAATTGTGATTTTAAAAGGAATAAATAAAGACTACGGTTCGGAAGATCCCAGGTTCAAACCCCACAACCACCAAGTTGCCACTGTTGGGCCCTTGAGCAAGGCCCTTAACCCTCAACTGCTCAAATGTGTAATGAGAAAAAAAAAAAAAAGTAAATCGCTCTGGATAAGAGCGTCTGCCAATGCCTAAATGTAAATAAAGCCTATCTTACAATTATTTTATTTAATTATTTATCGCAGTATACTTGTATAATATTTATACATATCAACATATCTTAGCTCTGCTTGCAAACAAACTCTTGTCATACAAAATGGCTAGGTGTCTGGAGGTAGAGTAAACCTGGTCTGGCGCAGTGTAATTTTTTTTAAATGGCTGAAAAACCATAAAGAAAGTGGGAAAATTTGGACTTTCCCCAAACCATTGCAAAGCTAAGATCATCTTAACTCAAAGAGGAAGTCTCCATTGTGGTGCTAGCTTTATAGTTAAACAATGATCTTTGTGTTGTAATGGATGTGGGAAACTTGATTGGAGAGTGTTGTTCTTATATAACCTTTAGATGTATTTCCAGCAGAAGAAAGAACTTTAGGGCCGTCATAGCGGTGGACATTTTATTTAAATTTCATTAAAATTTCATAGCCCTGGCTTAAAATATTTACTGTGGAACCTCGAATTACGAGCATAATTTGTTCCAGAAGCAGGCTCGTATTCCAAAACACTCTAAATCGAAGCACATTTCCCCATAAGAAATAATAAAAATTAAAATAACTTGTTCCACAGCCCAAAAAAATAAATACATAAAAATAATAATAATAATAATAAAAATAAATCCTAACAGATGTTTCCATTTATGCGCACAGGCGCTGTGTGTTTTTCTCTCTCCTGCGCTGCTGAGTTTGTATGTTGTGTGTGCGCAAGCACAATTTGACACCGTGCCGGTTGTGTGAGAGTGAAGCACCCCCTCTCTGTTACACACACACACACACACACACACACACACACACACACACACACACACACACACACACACACACACACACATACATACATTAAAGGCGAGAGAGAGTGAACCGGCACGGTGTCAAATTACGCGCGCACACACAACACTCAAACACTGACACACACTAACGACGAGAAAGAGTGTGTGTGCGCGAACACTAATAAGAGACGAGCACTAAGACCCAGCAGGGGAGATGATTAACCGCACGCAAGAGAGAAAAACCGTTGGCTCAGTTGTGATCACGTGACACTCGGCATCAAATCAAGAAGCGCATGTATGATACATGATACTCGGTGCTCGTAAACCAAGACAATGCTCGTTTTCCTAGTCAAAATTGATTAAAAATCTTTGCTCGTCTTGCAGAACACTCGTAAACCGAGTTGCTCGTAATCCGAGGTTTCACTGTATTTTGAATTGGACATTTTTAATATTAAGAAATTTGGTTAATTGACATTTTATGGTTTTGAACATAGTCATTCATGAGATTCGCACTGCATTAAACTTTTCCGTGTTTCCATGTTTTTTCCCCACAAATTGTACTCTCTGTAATTTAATGTGTGATATGTATATCTTACTTGTAGGTTTATTCTTCCTTAATCCAGCCAGCTTTAATCATTAAATTTCTCTTTTTATTTTTTTCTGGGTTTTTTTTTTTTTAATAGGAGACAAGCGCTTCGAATGCTCCAAGTGTCAGAAACGATTCATGCGGAGCGACCACCTCACAAAGCATTACAAAACTCACCTAAACACAAAGAACTTGTGAACATAAACTGCCTGAAGGTTTCAACAAAACTCTTAAAGAACATCTTTCCCTGAGAAGAAGCAGGGATAGAGTCAGGGTGTTATTGGAGGAAAATCTCTCCCCTCATCTAACTTGGACACAGCGTGTTCTAGTCCAGGCTCTGCTGTAGTCGATTCAGACGAGCCCACACTCCTTATGTGTCGCATTTGCAACTCCATCTCGTTTGTCATAGAAGGGCTGGCCGTGTGTCGAAGGATCCAGGAAGAAACCCTGGATGTGTAGTTTGGGTCGAGTTTTTCTTCCTTAGCAGGAAACAGAACATGTGTATCTCAGACATGAATTGCAGCACCAACAACTACTCCAGCCAAGAAGCTCTGCTTTTCTTCATGTTATACATTTTAGAGCAGTTTTATGTGTTTTATTTTGTCGAGCCTTTTGACTGGTGTGTAGCAGCTCATGGACAACTTTTATTATGTAAATGTTTGCCTATATTCAGACATATATTTGTACATATGAAAAATGCTTGGACTTGCTCTATACCCCAGCCAAGGTGTTTGTTTTTTGTTGTTGTTTTTTTGTTTGTTTTTGTCCATTTGTTTTTTCCTCAGAATTGGAAAGTTTGAAATACTCTAACCCTCCTTAATTAACATCTGTTTAGAATTAATTATATATTTGCTGTGATTGGACAATCATGTCTTGAGTGTGGAAGAACAGTTAATGGAGGCCAGTTAAGAAGTAATTGATTAAAAACTGCAGAAAGGTATACAGAAGAATGCTGTATTTAAAAGACAAAAATAGCCTAGCCGTGTAATTATTTAGATTATATGTTTTGGACATTTTAGAGTTGATTATAGAATCTGATATTCAGATGGCAAAGTGGTGAACGAGGTACAGATTTGTTACCTGTGACTGTAGAAATATGGACTTACCTTTCTGATCGCAGGACACAGAAATAGGAAATTAACTTAATGACTTACCCAAGTACAATTAGAATACAGTACAATTTCCAACATTTCAAAGAATTCCTTTGGGAATCATCCTGAGAAATAACCAGGAGTTCAGCAATTTATTTCTTCCCAGGTCTTTTATCGAAGTTTAATTTCCAGATTCTGCTTTAAAAGGAGAAAATGTTTGTGCATAGGTATGTTTGTGTTGTGTCTCTGAATACATGCGGATGTATCTTAGAGCGCACAAAATGTGGGATATTTGTTACACAAACGGGTGGATCGGCTTCTCTGGCCAAACCTGAAGAATAAGGACTATATGTGTATATTGTAAATGAGCAAAAAAGAGACACTGTATAGTTTCATTCCTGTACGACACAAGCCTATTAGATGACCCTTTTTATCAATTTAAATGTTGCCTTAGAAAGCTTCACTCCCTATTTAAAGAGATTTCTGTCTAATTAAATGGAATTGCATTTGTAGATTTGCTTTATCTTTTGTCTAACTTGTATTATAAAATGCCAACTTTATGTGCACTGACCAAATTCAGGGTTTTTACTTTACTAGTTCAATTTAGTATTATTTTCATCAAATGTTATTGGTTGTCAGAATTAAAAAAGGAAATCCCTATTTTTATCTTTCATAGATAAATCCTACACCTGAAGTCCCTGTCTCTGAAATGGCTAACTATTTCTATAATAATGGAGGTGCTTAAGCAGGAGAGCTTGCTACCTTTTCTACAGTCAGTTCATCTTCCCCAAACTGACAATAAAGCATTCAAATGTCTTGTCTGTCACCACGTGTCACTGCAATACCTGTTAAAAAAAAAAAAAACTTACTGACTTTTTTGCATGTTGATGTCTGTTTTTGTGTTTTTTTAACCCCTTGGCGTTTATGTAATTGAGCAATATTACACTCAAGGTTGTGCTGTTGTAGTGAATATCAGCACGGCTGCAGTGCGGTTATAGAGTTGCTGATATTTGGTACAACTTCATTCAGCATGACCTCAGCTGTTATTGCTCTTATACAACAGTTCAAAAAACACCATTTGTTATTAACAGATTATGATTGGTTTGTTTATTTATCCATTTATTTTGCTCCACCAACATGCCCTACCGCTCAAATGCCTCAAAAATCACCAATTAACAAACAGCACCTCAGATTAGAACCGTTATGAAGGGTTTTCAGATCATGCCTTCAGCATTGCTTTACAATGTAGAAAGAAAGAAAAATGAGAGAACGATGGAGTAAGAAAGTGTTTTCAAACTTTTAAACGGTAGGCTATATTCTTGCATGACTGGTGAATTACATTAACCCGTTAAAGTGCCCACTAACAGGTTAGTGGGATTAACAGGTGAAAATGTTAAATTCCTACTATGTACCGAAAAGGTGAGGAGAATAAACCATATACTGTAGGTGGTGGT
The DNA here is from genome assembly GCF_024256425.1 of Clarias gariepinus. Taxonomy (NCBI): domain Eukaryota; kingdom Metazoa; phylum Chordata; class Actinopteri; order Siluriformes; family Clariidae; genus Clarias; species Clarias gariepinus. Next base: position 8,279,306 of record NC_071114.1, on the reverse strand, counting down.
CAGTCCTGGGAAACTTATCTTTTTGGGGGTTGAATCCCAAATACTGTTAAATGGAAAACTTGTGTGCTATACACAGTGCACCTGGAAAGTATTCACAGCGCATCACTTTTTCCACATTTTATGTCATGTCACAGCCTTATTATAAAATAGATTAAATTAATTTTTTCTCAGAATTCTACACACAACACCCCATAATGACAACATAAAAAAAAGTTTACTTGAGATTTTTGCAAATTTTAAAAAAATAAAAAATTCAGAAAGCACATGTACATAAGTATTCATAGCCTTTGCAAAATTGAGCTTAGCTGCATCCTGTTTCCCCTGATCATCTTTTAGATGTTTCTGCAGCTTAATTGGAGTCCACCTGTGGTACAGTAAATTCAGTTGACACCTTTCAAACTCCATGTACACAGAGGTGGGAATCGAACCTGGACCCTGGAGATGCAAAGCGACAGTGCTAACCACTAAATGGTGGGGAATTCATGTGTGAAAATGATTAATCATGCTTCCTGAATCTGGAAATTATTTTACTTTCACTATTAAACATAGCTGCATTTTGTACCGTCAGTTTTTTATGATGCAACTTCAAACATTTAAATGATTTCTAAATGCAGTTATTTGTTATTTATTTCCGATCACATTACTTTCACGAAACAGTTCAGCATTATCCTTCCAGGTTGTAAGAACGCGTTGGACAGTTCTTAACCTATTTAAGGATAGATTTCTTTTGTCCCTTTTGAGACTCAAATAACATGTTTCCATGATCATGGTTGTTGAAATGAAAAGCTAATCATTGCATCAGTTAGGGTTAAAAATGTTGCTAGCTGAAACATAACACTGTAATCTTTGTACAATCATAAGTATTTCCTTCTTTAGACATAAATGCTGACTTGTTGTAATGTTGGATACTGAGGGCACTCTAATCTGTTCACTATTTGCGATGGTAAATTAACTGTCCTAAATGATAAATTATTTTCTTTTACATATTCAGCCTTTCATTTAGACCAGAAGTGTTTAAATCCAGTTCTGGAAATCCAGTTTGTAATTCACCAACACTTACACACATATGCACAAAACCACCTGGCAATCAACAAAATAGTTAAATCAGCCATGTTTGGGCAGAAAAATCATTAACCAGTTATGGACACTGGATTTAAACACCCCTAATTTAGATTTAACATTTTGTATGCTAAAAAAAAAAAAAGAGATGTATTAGCTTATTTTATTCTAATGTTTGTTTTTGAGGAATGATTATTAGGCTAGATGGCCTGGTGGCGTGGTGATTAGTTGTCTCATTCCCACCTTGGGTCTGTGTGCATGGAGCTTGCATGTTCTCATGCTTGATTGGTTTTCCCACAGTCCAAAGGCATGCAGATTAGGCTAAAAGGCATTCCCAATTGCTTGTCCTGTGTTTCCTTCTATGGGTGGGCACCCTGTCCAGGGTTACCCCGCCTCGTGCCTTTTGGCTCCTGGCCTCCAGTGACCCTGTACAGTATATAAACTGTATACAAAATAAATGAATAAATTTTTGGCCTACATAGGCTACACTGTGCACCGCTAACTAGCTAGGAAGTGACCGCGGCTGTCTCACAAGTCCTCAGTATAGATGTAAATTAGCTTATTTACTACAGATTAAGGGTGTGGTCATTGGTGACTCATTGGGTGTGGTGGTCTGTCCTCTATGAGGGAGACCCGGGTTCAATTCCCGCCCAAAGCCCAGCTGCGGTCCCGAACCCCCGGGTAAAATGCTAAGGTTGTGTCAGGAAGGGAACCCTAAACAACTACTGATCCAAGGTCAGTTTTTTGTGACATGTGATGAAACAATATATATAAAATGAACAACCAGACTGGTTCCAAATCAGACCCATGCTGTTAAACTGAGTCACATGAGATTTCAGTAAAGATGTGAATTGTCTTATATGCTACAGATCCAGGGTCAATTTCCTGTGACATGTGATTACAAAAGTGTATATAAAATGAACAACCAGACTGGTTCCAAATCATCAGGACAAATGCTGGTAAACTATGACACTATAAAATGTTTTTTTTTAATCTATCGATCGTACATAGTACAGAGACCCAAATTATACAAATTCGGTTATAATTAATATCGTAAATCAGGGAACGCTGATTCACTCGGGACTTTTATTTTGAAATTCTGATGTGTACATTTCTTACTTCCGCATCAGTGCTTTACAGTCTTGCTGGACACCGGTTATATTATACAGCTAAGTGAAGTGATAATAATGCTAATGTTCTCCGGTGATTCTTTAAGTAACTCAGCGACACAGCTGTCTGATTCAGTGTGTTGTCTTTTCACGATATTAAGCGGAGTATTATAAAATGTACAGCAGCTGTTATACAGTATCTGTTCCCTGCATAACTGAATGATCATAACCTGTAAGTTTCAGTTTGAACTCATTAACACTCGGATTTACTGATCCAGCAGTGCTACTGGTGTGCTATTGCTTTGTATGAAGTAGTGTGTTTACATTCACACTGTATACATTAAGTGAACCTGTGAAAGAACACTAATGGAAAGTGTCTGTTGGTTCCAGTTTAGGTTTGTAATGGTTCACAGTAGTGTTGGGACTGACCGGTCACCTCCTGCTATGATATTATCCTGATAACCAGGTATCTATACCCAGGTAATTCTATAAGTATCACGATTTTATGAAGATCCTGATTCAACGTTACATTTTCTCCGTACAGAATTGTTCATTTATGAAGCTGATCACCGGTCATATTTATCAAACCATGATTTAACGTGTGGTAGCTCAAGCAGTTGAGGCTCTGGGGTTTGAGCCCCGTCCCCACCAGGTTGCTATTATTTGGCCCCTAGAATAGGCAAGAATTCCTAAGAAGCGTGCCAGTGATTACTTCATTCAATGATTATTACTAAAATGAACCTGTGGAAACCATTTACATGCTTGATCTTGGTGTAAAACCACCGCCTAATTAAATAAAATCTGTTTGTTTTTTCGCCATAGTGTATTTTTGTTTTTTCTTTTCAGTGGCATGTGGGTCTGTGAAAGCTGTGACAAGAGTCGGACCTAATCGTAAACTCGACCTTGACTCTCAGACATCATGCTCTGACTGTGATTCAGACATCCAGAGCAATGGAGGGACAGTCAGACAATTTAAAGCCTTCCTGGATCATATCAGAACTTTGTGGCACTGAAGCGGACTTGCCATTTCCCATTTGGCAGAATGGCACCCTCAGTCCCTGCTTTAACCAAATCATCTGTGGATCTCTAGTGCATGCTGTTACTGCAGTGCTCAGCGCGTGTTACCTGAGCGTGCCGGGGTAAGCTATACACCTGGGGGATTGATACAGCCCATAATTATTGTTTTATTTAGAACTGCAAAACGGTGTCTAGATATTATATTGCAAATAAATTATTTTGGAAAAGTGGAAAGTAGGGATGGGAATCAACAGGGGCCACCCGATGCGAAATCATTACAATACCTTGGTGCCGATTTAATTTGTGTTACGATTCTGTAAATATGAAATTTTTAGACATCCCAATTCAGTATTAAATTTACATTACAGTTACAGTATAGACAAAGTATTAGCAGATAATTTGCTCATAGCACAAAGGATGCTGTGCTGCTTGCCAATATGTGAATAGATTAGAGTGCAATTGTAGGATTATAGAGGAACTAAAACATTTTACTACCTTAATTTAATTCATTAATTCATTCATCTTTTAAACCGCCTATCCTGTACATTGTCGCAATAATGGAGATTATTATAGCAAAAAAGGGAGACTAAATCTGGAGTATGATGTTAAACAAATAAATAT